>NC_058520.1:111741620-112366620 GCF_904849725.1 Hordeum vulgare subsp. vulgare
TAGCCAGACTATATGATTTTGTAGGGATAACTTTCTGTGGCCTTGTTATTTCAAAAGTTAATGATTACTTTGCTAGTATGCTTGAAGCATTATTGTTTTCATGTCAATAGTAAACTATTGTTTTGAATCTTACGGATCTGAACATTCATGCCACAATAAAGAAGTTACAAAGAACAAATATGTTAGGTAGCATTCCACATCAAAAAATTGGTCTTTATCACTTCCCTGCTCGAGAACGAGTAGGAGTTAAGCTTGGGGATGCTTGATACGTCTCCAACGTATCTATAATTTTTTATGGTTCCATGCTATTATGTTATCAACTTTGGATGTTTTATATGCATGAATATGCTATTTTATATCATTTTTGGGACTAACCTATTAACTCAGTGCCCAGTGCCAGTTTCTATTTTTTTCGTGTTTTTGACCTTTTTCAGAAAAGAATATTAAACGGAGTCCAAACGGAATAAAACCTGCGGGATGATTTTTTCCATAACAGAAGATACGCAGAGGACTTGAGAACCAAGGCAGGAGACCTCGTGGGAGGTCACAAGCCCCCTAGGCGGGCCCTAGGGGGGCGCGCCTGGCAGGCCTGTGGGGCCCACGTGCCTCATTTTCCCTACCTCTTTCGCCTATAAATTCTCTAAAATCCCGAAACCAAAGAAGAGAGCCACAAAAATACTTTTCCACTGCCGCATGCTTCTGTCTCCGCAAGATCCCATCTGGGGATCGTTCTGGTGCCCTGTCGGAGGGGGATTCGGACACGGAGGGCTTCTTCATCAACACCATTGCCTCTCCGATGATGCATGAGTAGTTCACCATAGACCTTCGGGTCCATAGCTAGTAGCTAGATGGCTTCTTCTCTCTCTTGGATCTTCAATACAAAGTTCTCCATGATCTTCAGGGAGATCTATCCGATGTAACTTTCTTTTGCGGTGTGTTTGTCGAGATCCGATGAATTGTGGATTTATGATCATATTATCTATGAATATTATTTGAGTCTCCTTTGATCCCTTATATGCATGATTTCGTATCGTTGTAATTCTCTTCGAGTTATGGGTTTCGTTTGGCCAACTTGATCTATAATTCTTGCAATGGGAGAAGTGCTTGGTTTTGGGTTCATACCATGCGGTGTCCTCACCCAGGGACAGAAGGGGTAGCGAGGCACGCATCGTGTTGTTGCCATCAAGGGTAAAAAGATGGGGTTTATATCATATTGGAAGAATTTATCCCTCTACATCATGTCATCTTGCTTAAGGCGTTACTCCGTTTGTTATGAACTTAATAAACTAGATGCATGTTGGATAGCAGTCAATGTGTGGAGTAATAGTAGTAGATGCAGAAAGTATCGGTCTACTTGTCTCGGACGTGATGCCTATATGTATGATCATTGCCTTAGATGTCGTCGTGACTTTGCGCGATTCTATCAATTGCTCGACAGTAATTCGCTCACCCACCGTAATACTTGTTATCATGAGAGAAGCTTCTAGTAAACACTATGGCCCCCGGTTCTACTTCACATCCTATATTCAGATCTACAAAAATACCAAAAATACTTTGTTGCACTTTTCACCTTCAGATCTCACCTTGCAAATAATCGTGAAGGGATTGACAACCCCTTTATCGCGTTGGGTGCAAGTTTGTTTGTTTTTGCGCAGGTGCATTGGTGCCTCATCTTGATACTCCTACTGGATTGATACCTTGGTTCTCAAACTGAGGGAAATACTTATCGCTACTTTGCTGCATCACCCTTTCCTCTTCAAGGGAAAAAAACAACGCAAGCTCAAGAAGTAGCAAAGTAGCAGGCAGGGGAAGGAGCAGCGACAGTAGCTAGCACCAAGGCAAGGTGTGCGCGCGGGCGGCAGCAGAAACTGCAGCCAGTAGCGGCAGCGAACGTGGGCCACGGGAGAGCTCAGGCGAGCGTTGGCAATGCAGGGGAGCAGCGTTGCGTCAAGGGTGATCAGTAATAACCGCACAAGAGCAACTACGGTGAGTGGCGGGCGAGTGCAGCGGCTGCGTCAAGCGGCTGCGGGCGCGGGTTGCGCACGGGCGGACGCATACAGGGGCGCAGTGAGCACGACCAGTGGCGAGCGAGAGCGGAGCTGCGGGCGTGTCTACCGGAGGCACGAGCATGAGCAGCTGCAGCGCAGAAGTAGCATAGGCTAGGGCAGTAGTAGCATAGGCTACGGCAACGAAATCCCATTGGGGGAGAGACGGGGAATCGACGGGAAGCTCACAGCGGCCCTTTAAAGGAGCAAAGCAGGCTCGGGGAGGGCACAACATGGCCGTAATCGGGGATGGCGAGTGGCGGCGTCCGGGGAGGAAGAAGGGGGAGGGAACGATGCTGCGGTGGCCTCCGACTCGACCTTATGGGAGAGGAGGAAGGAGACGAGGCCGGTGGAGCTCGAGGGCTTGACGGCGAGGCGAGGGAAGCTGCGGCGCGAGAGGGAGAAAGGGGGCTAAGGTTCGATAAAGTAGCAGGGGCGTCGGACTCTTGTAGGTGGGTAGGGGGGCTGATGGCTGCCATGCACGCCGAGGTGCGGTCATGGTTGCGGGATGACCGCCACGGCCTCGCCTGCCTCCTCTCGCAAGGAAGGGGTGACCCGAGTTGGTGTGGGCCTCCCCTGTGCACGTACACGCCCAGCCCAACAGTACATAGGTTTTCTTTTCTACTTCTTTTTATTTTTTAATGATTTATATTTTATTTTATGTTTTTCATTTTATTTTAATACCTAATGATTTTTGTTGCACATGAGAGTTAGTACATAAATAGTAGGCAATATATTGAGCTAGCACACAAAGTTTCAATTTATTTTGAAATGCAAAATTATTTGTTTATTTTCAAATGACTTAATTTAATGTTGATGGCTCTGTTTTAAATAGGTTAAGGTCACTTAAACATTTAAAAAGTTGATTTCTACCACACAGTTACTCAGGGAATAATTTTAACATTATGAACATTTTTATTGTTATGTTTGAAGAAATAATAATTTAACATAATTTTAAATTTGTAAATGGCTTTGATTTTTATCAACCGGAAATTTGGCTTATTTAAACTTAATGACATGACATCATTAATGTAAGGTCATTGTAGCATGACACTGAAGGTGTCACACATGAGGAAGATGATGGTACGTGAAAACCCTACTGGATGGGTCATGAAATAAGCGAAGAACTTGACCACCATCAACGATGGTGGTGGAAAGGGAAAGTGGAAACATGGATGGGTCGCTAGGGACATGCTAGGATTTGTTTATCCCAAACAAGGCGTGGCCACATTCGCTAGTTATTTCATTTATGTCAATGAAGTTTTACTCTAAATTTTGTAAAACAAGCATTAAAAAACACATAAATACAAGGTGCATTCAGGAACACGTACAAAGATTGTTTTATTGTATTCTTTAGTGAAATATGTTTTAGTGCATGTCCAATAGGAAACATGCCACTCGACCCATGTGGCTTCAAATGAGCCAAAATGGTTGGGCTCAAGGCTCGTCTTTGTTAGTATTGTGTTCTTTAACTTGTACCCATCGTGATAAAAGTAGTACCTAGTGATAGAATCCATGTGTGCATGGTTTAATTGTAGTTTTTTCGAAGTAGAAGTATTGATCCCAAAAAGAGCATATGAATTGGATATTTGTCCCTTGTAGTCACTTATGGATTTGTTCCTGCAAGTAATTATAGACTCAAAGCAAACTGGTGACGGAGATAAATAATGGTTTGACTGAAGTGCAAACATGAAATTAATAACATAAACAAAAATAAATGAGAGCAACGAAAGAGCAACACATGAAACTAGCAAAGGAATACGGCGTTTTCAGGAAGTCTGGAACTTCCATTAGTATGTGTCTAATGTGACTTATGCAACGACATGACACTAACTAGACACTTGAGACACTCTTGACGTTTGAGCTAGGAGGATCAAGGTACATAATACGTTCTACTCGAGGCAAACTTTGTACCACAGACGTCATCATCGTGATTTCTCCCTGCAGGTTACAATTACGGTAATTAAGGGTTTCCACATGGACGTGGCATCACCAAGGGTTCTCCATTATAACCCTACCAATTGCAAAAAATAAGGAGTGAAGGCTTTTACTGTTACCTCAAATTATCTTCACCCCATGAAATTTACAATAACAGCAATATGCTTCGTGGCCTTGCGGTGAAAATGATGACTGGGCCCTCTTCACAACATTCATGAAGGTTATTAAACCGAATATTCAATAGAGAATCTCATATCCTTATTAACATTTTAGCACCTAAACATACCAAGGTTCATCTATATCCTCGAGAATAGGGTGTTTGGTTGTACATAGGAATGACGAACAATATACGGACAACAGTGGTAAACATGAACGATACAAACGAGTAATACATGTAGTGATCCACGAGGGGTTAAGTATTACAACGAGATGGAGATGGATGACGATGACAATGGTTGATGTTGATGTCCTCTTGCACCGTTGCACGTGGTAGTGAAGATGTCGATCTCCTCCATGCCAATTCCTTTTGGAGGCTAGGTTTAGTGTTCTGGGCGAGTTTCTGGTGTGTGTATGCTTCTAACCCTCGATCCAATTACGAGGTGGAAGTACTGGACGGAGAGGAGGCAGGGAAGTTGGTACGACCCCCTGGAGGCATTGCGCTGGCTCCAGTTTCCTCCTAGACGCTTCAATCTTTTATGCTAGTTTTTTATCACATTAATTGATGTGATTTTATTATCATTTTTGGGAGTTATTTCCTTAATGCTTCAATTACTTCCAAAAACACATCTTGAGGGATAACGACAAAAGAAGTGGCAAAGACAGTACAATTCCACAAAGCCTAACATGTATTTGCAAAATAAAGAGAAAAAACATCACAAAATTTGGACTCTCCGGCTAGCGATCACAAGAACTGGAGTAGTATTATAAATTATGTTGAGTGAACCCAAATGATACAAAAGTGGTATGGCCATAGGAAAGACTTTGGAATCGACCGACCGATCTCGCACGTCTTGCCATGTACGCTATGCGATGGGACCCATCTATCACTCTCCATACATAATCCCTCCTTCCTTTTCGTAGAACCACACATTCCCCCCTCGGGTTGTCTCTTCTCCATCTCTCTATCACACACCTATTTGTAATCGGTGCTCAACCCCCATCCTAGGTCGTTAGATAGCACGACAAGGTGGGGTCATGCTATGGCTGTGAGGAGCTGAGCAGTTGTGAGTAGGGCCACTATCATCGCGTGCAAGGTCACAGCTACGAGCTCGGACCATGCAATGCCCCCCTCCACCCCCACCCCTCACGCTGGCGATGTAGTGTGGGAGGGCGCAAAGCTGCTGTGGTGAGTGATGTGGGAAAGCAGGTTTAGGAGGACACACAACAGGGGCGATCTCATCGACAAGCCCAACGTCCAATGGATAACTCCCACGGTGACGAATCAGTCGATTTACTTATAGGATCAAGCCATATCCTCATGGCAACTTGTCGTCTGTTGCTAGACGTAACTTGGTCTCCCTCTGGGTGCAAGGGGCTAGGCCGACCTAGTACTTTAGTGCCTCTCGCTCGAGTTTTTTTTTCTCCATGTTTTTTATGGTTTTCTTCGTATCTTCACCATTTTTTAGTTTTCTCTGCTTCTTCACATTTTTTTTCTTTTTTCTTTTTCCATTTTTTTCTTTTCTTTTTCAACACATGTCCACTTTTTTCAGTACATACAGTACATTTTTAATATACATGTGGACTTTTTTTGATACACGTTGAACATTTTCAAATATATGATGTATTTTTTCAAATACTACATTTTTCAAATACACGTTGAGCATTTTCCTATTGGCTTGAAATATTTTTTAAACTATGTGAACATTTTTGTTATTAAATAGTCTTGAATATTTTTTTGAAACGCGTAATATTTATTTAGAATTTCATGTACACTTTTGGGATGGTACTTAACATTTTTTATACTTTGTAAACATTTTTCATTGTATGAAACATTTAAAAGAAGTCATGTACATTTTTTGAAACAGTGAACATTTTTTGAAATGCAACGTGCTTCTTTTTAAATACTAACATTTCTTAAAATTATGAGAACTGTTTTACATTTTCTTAAATGTCAAAGGCATTGTTTCTGTAGTATGCGAGCATTTTGTTTTTCACATGCTACCAACAATTCCTTAAAGTTGGACGAAGATATTTTTACACTGTATGGCCACTTTTAAGCGAGACATTTTTTTAGATTAAATAAAATGTGTATCCATTTCAGAAATATAAATAGAATTGTGGTTTTTTAGAGAAATAAATAGAAATAGAAATAAAAGAAGCATGATGTAGTAGCCAGCCCTCCCTCCCACTATAGGATGGCCGATTTAGGGTGGCGCCTGAGTCAAGGGGTTCTTCTTTTGTGTAGCCATAACCAAGACAAAGCCTAGAAAATGGATTATTTACCCCCATTTTACTCTAACATTGATAACTTGCCACCCCCGCCCCGCGAGATTGATGTGTGGGGCCTGGGCCACTTGCTATTGGAACAAGCCTAGGGCAAATCATCAAACCCCATGTAGGGGGGGGGGGGGGTGCAAATGATCCAGATCCCCTCCCCAGGCCATATGAACATTTTCCTGAAGCATGAAATGGGTACGACCAAACGACCGAATTTGAGGAGTAAACGGTAGGCGTTGGTTCAACCAAACAGTCCAGTTTTGTGTAATTCTAGTGAGAAAGAAGACACTGACGATCCAGTAAACAGATCATGATCAACTCAGTCAAAATTAGTCTTTGCCCAATTCAGTACATCTTTTCAAGAGATAATCAGCTGCAGTCTTGGCCAGTAACCAGTTACTGTACAACGGTTTCCATTTCCAAAACGGCAAAACCCCAATCACACACAGAATCTACAAGCTGAAACCTAACCCAACCAGTCAATAGTTCATAAATTTTCACACACATAGGGGTCCTGCTGGTTAACATGGAAGCCATGACTCTGCGAAAAATGGGCCGGTAGATCCCAGAACCATCTCTATTCTCCACGAATTGGCACTTCTGCGCATGGAAGTAAACAAAAACCAAATCATTTCCAGATGCTGATATATATAAAAAGCAAGTTCACATGTTAACAAAACCTGAGGGTAGCATAAGAAAGAAAGGTGATCATCAATAGCTACACGTGATGAAAGTTGAAAAGTATCAGGCACGGATGAGATGTCGGCCAAGGTTTCTCCCTTTCTCAGCCAGGCTTCCAGCAAGATGCAAAACTCCCAGGAAGCCCGTGATGGAAGTCAGTGGATTGTGACTTTGTGAGGCAGGCTAAGCTCAAGCCGTTCAACTTGCACACTTGCTCATAGGTTGCAGAAAGCAGGCTGTTTCTTTCTTGATACTCCCAGGAAACCCGCAAGGCAAATAAGCAAGGCATTGCCAATTTCAGGTGGTTGTAACTTGTAAGTTTCTAGTAACAGCCGCACGTTGCAAGAAAGGTGCATGAAAGATCTACAACCATGGAGATAATGTATTACCGTGCACATGCTTATTTCACCTTAAATAGCACGTAGTAGATTCTTATTGAAGTGTCAGAAAAAAATGAACTTCACTTTCGATTTTGAGAAGAGTGGACATATGAAAATAAAGTGACCCAGATAACACGAGGTTCTTTACTTGTGGTCAACAAGAAAAAATATTTAATGTCTGGTACATGATTAGTTTGCTCAAGGATCAGAAAGTAATGATAGTGGTGACTGCCTTTTATTATTGCCAAAAAAATGGTCCCAGGCATATTGAATAGACCTATCTACTGACCAGAAGAAGTATACTTGTACAATATAACTGCCAAAATGCATAGCATGGAAAAGGATGCTAAGAGCTGGAACAACATTTAAGCTCACTTCATGTTGTTACTTTGACAGCATCACAAAATAAAAGCAAATGGAAACATTTTACTTATACTTTCTTAGCTAATGTTATATCAAGTCTTCACTTCAGATGCCAGTAAAATGTTTCCAGTTAACATCCGGCAAGATTAGTACCTCATATAGAACGGATTCATACAGACAGCAAAGTGTGATTTTTTTAATCATGGACTAAACTTTCACATCACTACTATGGAAGAATGGAGTCCCTCCCTAGCTACAAAATCATAAATGAAATGACATTTCATCATATGAACTTCCAATTTTTTAATTTCTAGTTAATTATGTCTATAACTCTGCAAAATCCGAACTGCAAACATCATCTCCTAAACCCTGACCATACTCAGTAGTGGTACACCAAAACAGTTACAGCCCATCATAACGAACCTACCAAAACCATGAACAGTAAACTCAACCCACTTGTTTGTTTATTTTCATGTAGAAACAAAAAAGAACAAATAAGAGCAGGTCACTATCTTTTGATGCCCACATCAAGGATCTCACTTCCGCTGTTTCCTCCATCCTCTTCCATCTTGGAGCCAAACCAAACTCTTATTTATTCTGCACAACCAATACTTCAACACAGAATAGTACCATCCATGAAAGTTCAAAGGCATTCCAAGATCAAAATCCTCCTCAATAATCCAAATAGCCTGTAAGTACTAGGATCTACAGTAAGATACACCCTGCTTCTTCATAGATACTACAATGGATAATATTAACAACATCTTCCACAATGACCTACTCCCATCTCTAGGAGCAAGAGCAAATCAATCTATCAAGTTGAGAAAATTTATCATTTCTCCCTATGATTCCCGTTACAGGTAAAATAGAACTCTTTACTTTATCTCGCATCATATATGTATGTGTACACAAATACTTGGTATAATCTTCCACTCTTGTGGGTCTGCAGGATCTGGGAAACATTCTTGCTTGTGCTCGTTGTTTATTCAGCATGGATCTACCCGTTTGAACTAGCATTTCTGAGACATCTCTCGTGGAAGCTTTTCATAGTTGAGAACATTGTCAATAGCTTCTTCGCAATTGATATTGTTCTCACCTTTTTTCTAGCGTATCTCGATCACAAGTCTTATCTTCTAGTGGATAATCCACAAAGGATTGCAGCTAGGTTGGTACTTGCACCTCAAATCTTCTCAAGTGCGTCATTCTTAATGGTAAAGCACATGTGCAAAGCTACAATTTGAACAATGCTAACATGAACTCGTACACAGATATCTCTCTTCCTGGTTCATTTTTGACGTCTGTTCCACAATTCCATATCAACCCTTTGGGCTGCTCTTTAACAAGCATGGAAATGGCCTTGCCTATAGGATACTTAACATGCTTCGATTATGGCGTCTCCGACGCCTCAGTGCTTTATTTGCCAGGTATGTTCTCTTATATGAAACTTGAAAAATAAGAGAACTGAAAATTACTAAGGTAAATTGGCCCCTCTAGGCTTGAAAAGGATATCCGATTGAACTACTACTGGATAAGGTGCACCAAACTAATTTCTGTAAGTCTGCATCCTCTCCTCTGCAAGTATGAAACAAATTGATGTGTTAATGCCTGATGAATGAAACATAATTCTGCATGTTTGAGTGAGCATCGCAGGTTACTCTTTTTGCAATACATTGTTCAGGATGTTTCATTTACTTAATAGCTGATACATACCCCGATCCATCAAGAACCTGGATAGGAGCAGCAATACCAAACTACAGATCAGAGAGTCTATGGGTTCGATACGTGACATCAATTTATTGGTCCATTACAACACTCACAACAACTGGTTATGGCGATTTACATGCGGAGAATCCAAGAGAAATGTCATTTTGCATATGTTTCATGCTATTTAACCTGGGATTGACAGCATACCTCATTGGTAACATGACAAACCTGGTTGTCCAGGGAAGTTGCCGTACCAGGAACTTTGTACGTACTCTTCACAATACCTTTCAAGATCTGTTTTGTCATTCTGTGATTGTTAATATTCCTGCTTGGCTTTACAAAAAGGATTGGATAAGAAACGGAAATGGAAGTAAGAAACATGTGAATTTGTTTGTACTGTAATATATATTCACCTTATAGACTGTAGGCCAGGATAGGCTGAAAAAGAAACCACATGTGTACCTACTGGCTTAAGGGCATGCATGTTCAGATACACATGAAAAAGCTAGCTAATTAAATGCAACGGCGAAGGCAGCCGGAATATCCTGTGGGGTCATTGCTAATTTTTTAGATTATTTTCTGCATAGTATACAGTAATTTTAGGCTGTTTTTCCCACAGCCTGAACATAGAATCGCCACTGATTAAATGCATGTAGATATACCTGAATGTGTATGGCACATGTGTTGGCATGCATAGAAGCAAGAGCTTTATTTCAAGAGTATCGTGTACTAATTTATTCCTCCTAACCTTCCTGTCTTCAACTCTGCAGAGAGATACCGTCCATGCTGCCTCTCGGTTTGCTGCAAGAAATCAGTTACCTGAACAAATTAGTGATGAAATGCTAGCTCATATCTGCCTGAGGTATAAGACAGAAGGGCTGAAACAGAAGGAAACATTGGATAGTCTCCCCAAGGCAATTCGTTCAAGCATAGCATGCCATTTATTCCTTCCTGTCCTAGAAAAAATCTATCTTTTCGATGGTGTTTCCTTTACTTGCAGGCTACAATTGGTATGAAAACAAAATTAGTTTCTTATTCTAGATCAACTGTAAAATGGTGTACACTGAATATCATCAACAGCTTGAAGGTAATATGTTATCGTCTACATGTAGGTTACCACAATGGAAGCAGAGTACTACCCACCAAGAGAAACTGTCATACTCCAGAATGAAACACCTACAGATGTTTACATATTAGTTTCAGGAGCAGTGGTTAGTCCAACTATAAGTTTGATTGTCAAGATACCTCAGTTTCTTATAAAACCATCCATACTAGTATAAGTTTTGCTTTTATTTTGGCAGGAAGAACGAATAATGATTGATGGGCGAGAAAAGGTAAGAGACGACAAATGATTATATATTTTAAAGGATAAAAATTAATGCAGAATCTGATGTGATATGTATGATTACAAAATCCAGATTGAGAAGCTACTATCAGGTGGTGACATATTTGGTGAAATAGGAGTTCTCTGCAACATTCCTCAACCATTTACTTTCCGCACGTCCAGAATTTCACAACTATTAAGGCTTAACACAACAGTGCTCAAAAACATTATTCAGGAAAACAAACGCGACAAGGAAATTATAATGAACAATCTTTACCAGGTGAGTTCACAGCTTTTTTATCATTATGGCATCGTGTTTAGATAATTTAGTTGTTTATATAGAACAAAATTAATATTCTTATGCGTTTGGCAGAAAATGAACTCAGATCAAAGGTTCTCTACTGACACGGTAGAGGTATGTCAAGGGACGCTCGATCAACACTTTGGAGAATACAACAGATGTTTTGCAGCCAATCAAGTCAACATAAACAATGAAGCAAAAGCAGAAGAAACATTAACACTGGCTTGCAGTGAAGAACGTTGTAAAGAACTCAATGAATCAGATAGACATGGAGCAATTCACAGTACTATTGAACAGGGTATCTCCAATATAAACATTGATTTTCCGGATAAAAGTGAAGATATGGAAAATCGTGTTGCTACAAGTCAGATTACGGACAAATGGGAGGCAGATGAACATGAACATACATCGACCGACAATTGCATGACAGGATATAGAGGGGCTCGAGATAGGTTCAAAAACATAGGGAAAGACAGAATATCAGGGCAGCCAATTATCACAGATAAAATGCTTACATGCTCAGTTGCTGGAGAACTCCAGGAGATCACTGATGCATGCATAGAAGCTGATTCTGTGATTTCAGAAATAAAAAGAGTGACAATTCATATGCATCCACAACAGAACAGAAGTTCAGTGATGCCATATGCAAAAGTCATAAATCTACCAGGATCTCTGGATCGACTTTTTGGCATAGCTCGTAAGTACTTATATAATTCAGATGCATTAAAGTCTGATTTAGGAGGTTTTAGCTTCTTATAGCTTCTAGGATATTTGATGGTAAGGGGCTTCAGCTTGTCAGTAGAGATGAGGTTGCTTAGGTTTCTCATAGCTATCGCTAGAGTATTGTGACTTGGATTTTATATGAGAATCGAAAGGATTTTTATAATGTGAGATCACAACCAGAACATAACTATATGACACAGTACTGGTTAGCAAACCACTACCTTCTGATAACCTAAGCTAACATGCTTGCATGTTAAATAAACATTTTAGGTTAAGTTTTACAAGCTTTACTTATAACTGTTCAACTAAAGCTTATGCTTGTTAACTAGTCCTACACCTGATTTTTTGTTTAACTGGACACAGTACGTCAGGTGTTGCCCATATCCCCAAAGCATCAGGCCCAGGACCTAGCTAGTTCTGATTTCAATATACTAAGTCGATGATTCAATGACACATTGTATTAACCCCAAATAGAGAAAGCCGGAACTTTCTGGTATTTGTCATTCGTAGTTGGCATCCTACATGAATATATTCCAGATCCAGTTGTGTCCTGTATTAGGAAATTTTCAGTTCCTTTGATGCCCCCCCTTAAAAATGAACAATAGCTGTCCTAGCTCACTGGTGCAAGTCTGTTGAGATCAACCAGTAATTGCAGTACCTTAATAGTGTGAAAGACACATTACGACTCGCCTAGTGCCAGATTCCAGCATTGCATACAGTCTAAATCATGCAGTGCAACCCTTCATTTAGTGTGAATGCCTTATCCTGTATTTTTTCTGTAGGTGAGAAGTTTCCAGGTTATTATCCTGTGAAGCTGTTCAATCAAGATTTTGCTGAAATTGACGACATAGCAGTAATTCGAGATGGTGACCAGTTGTTTCTTATGGAAGTTTGATTAAGGATGCTCAAAACTATAAACTGTGGAAACAGCAATGCATAGGATTTGAAGTACGACTCGCATTTGAGAAAAAGTTGCCTAAATCTCAGCAAACAGGACTTCAGCGACTTGGTAAAATCATGAAGAAAATGCCACCCAGGAATTAGTTGGAGCTACAGTTGTAGAGTAACTACAGTACTAATTTAGTTCTGAATGTAGATATGAAGATATGACGGAACAGTTTTAAATCTGTTCTGCTGATCAAATGTTTGGCCAGGGCAGACCTCCGCTGAATTGATCGTTCTAGGCAAGAATATCACTTTCACGCAACAAATATTAGCAATATGGAACATTTCACCAAGTAAGACGGTGATTCTTTCACCAAGCGAGACGGTGATTCTTGGCAATGGTTAAAAACAAATTGGCGATCGACCTATTCTAGCTAACTAAGGTACTCTGACCTTTTGATTATTAACTTGTGCGCTTTGAGACTGCAACTATTTAGATGATAATGATCAAATATGGTCGAATTCTTCAACAAATTAGTACGAGCGAAAACTGGAATTTTATGTTGCGGCAACTGGCAACTACTCCCTCGATAAAGAAATACACCTTATATTTATTTACAGAGGGAGTACTTCATTTTCTCGGTAGATAACAATAACTCTGGGTGTTCAAATTGGAAGTCGTTAGATATCACATTCACATCATCCAATCGAGACGGCGTCGGCTTGTAGTCTCTGCAGTCGGCACACGCACGCGCCCGCCATCATGCCTCCTTGGTTCGGGACGAAGCCAAGCGAGACATACGATAGATGAAGGAAGCGCCCACCCAGCAGGAGGGCTAAAACCTGTAGTTTTGAAGTTGAAAACTCCAGCTTCGAAGCTGGAGTGCTTTAGCCCTTTTTTAAGCAAGAATCACCGTCTTGAGCACCTTGCGCGCTCAAGAAGAAGCAAGGGATGAGCGCTTTGTTGCTAAAGCGGATACGTTTTCTTGCTGGGGAAGGCTAGTTTAATTGAGGATTGGAGAGGGGGGAGAGGTGGAATAAAAAGCTCGGGATGGATTTTGGAGTCTTTGTGCGATCCGTATGCGGTGAGAGTCGCACATACGGTAAGGAGGGGGGTTCACGTCTATAGGTGTAGTGTGGTGGTTGGGCCTACCCACCCTATTTGTTCCATGATCTATGGGTCTACTGGAGCTACCCACTTCGATCAATTAGCCAAGATTTTGACCAGATACGAAATCACTGGTGCTCGATCTAGTGGTATTTTTATGGGGATTCTTTTTATCGTTGTAGGATCCCTATTCAAGATTTCTGCAGTTCCTTTTCGGACGGTTGTAGGACGGATGGCCCCCTATAGGTAGTAGGGTAGGGTGGGTGGTACCACTCAGATAGAGGCCAATCCTCCTAACTGCGTGTGGACCGGGCTTAGAGCGCATGAAACTCGTCACTACCTCGTAAGGGTGTTGAGACAATAGCATATTACACAAAAGCGCCACTTTCTCAGGAGTGTTGTCACACAGCTGCCCGACTAGAAGAGCTACTCGCTCTGTAGTGTTGTCACACAAGATAAGCACGCCGCCCGCCTGCTGGCCGGGCGAAGCGAAGTTATCTTCCGGTCAACTGTCCACCTAGTCAAGTGCAAAAAACACAGTGGAATCACGCAACACACACTGCTGGTGTACTTCCTGCCCACGAGGAAAGAAGAGCGACAAGGCTCAGATTTGACTGTTTGCAGCATGGGAGCTGATTACCAAAAAATCCCTGAGGAAAAAGAAAAGATATCTCGGTAACGAAAACCATGGGAGGCTGTATTGGCTAGATCCAAGGGTTCACAGCATCCCAAAAGAAAATTCTCCTGGACGTCCGAGGACCTTTAGTACCATACCGAACCAACAGCCTTCACGCCAAGCGACGACCGCCCTTGTCCCTTTCCCTTTTCCATTCAGCCTACGTCTTAGCTTTGTTCCGTTGGTCTAAGGCAAAGCTTAAGTGGTTTGCCTACCTTACCCACTTGATGAAAGGGAACGAACTTCGTTTCCTTGGCGGCTTTATGGATGGATTCAGTCAGAAAAAACTCCTTCCTTTTGAAAAAAGTGACGCTTTGGGTCTTCGCTCCGAGGGTTAGGGTATAGGCCGTTTCGAGCAAGCTTTCGCTTTTTCTCCCGGCTTTCTACAACTTTCGCTTTAGCTTCCAAAGGCGGCCCAATGACTTTCCAGAATTGGAAGTATTCGTCGCCCTACCCTAAGAAGGAAGCCACCATAAAACTGCTTGCCCTCCAGAAGTACCAAAGGTGTGCGGAGCCCGGTCAAAATGAATATGTTTGCTACTGAAAGAAGTCTGCCTATTGACTAATATTCGTCTTTAGAATGAAAGTAGCTATGAAGCCCAATCTACTGTCGATTCAAAAGGAGGCATAGTCATATGGGTGGGGTGTTTGTTGGGAGCTGCCTTGGATATGAGGAATTCCTCAAATCTAAAAAAAAAAAGAACAAAGGCAAAGTCCGTGACGAAGATTTTTCTTTTCTATCAATAGATAGGAATGAGTGTTCGTTAGCTAGCTGTCTACTTTGCAAAACTGCTACTGCATTTAACTAGTGCACTAAGAAAACTAATTTTAGCATGACCAGCAGACGCGGTGATAGATCATTCAACGACCAAATTTGACGACAATGCACAATTGTACAGGAAGTCACACAGATCGAAATTAGCTACTTCAACTCACCAAATTCATCAACTGAAGCTAAGAAGCCTGGAAACTCAGCTCATCAAACAAATTCCATTTGAGGAAGAAGCGTACACAACGGTACTTACACAATCTGTTCGCCGCTGCGACTCCAGGTCTAGACTAAGCAACCACCCGGCAGCACAATGCGATCGATCCAAAGTTCCAGGCCTGCCGGTCTCTCACGGCCAGTGCAGTGCGTCGCGGTGTAGGAGGCTGGCGCCCGTAACGCGCGATGGGAACGGGGGACGCCGGGAGCAGGCAGGCGCGCGGTCGCGGCGGCTGGTGCGGTTTCTAGAAGCTCCATCGTGGAGACGAACGGCGGGCGAGCAGCGGCGGCGGCTTGCATACCGAACAGCCCAAAGCGCACTGCGCGCATGGGATTTGCTTGGGATAGCAACTTCCGTGCACCGTTGGATAGTAAATCAGCTGTCCAGATCGAGCAGTGGCCCATCACGGTATTTATTTTTTAAACACGGTACATACGCAATCATTCATATACACGGATATATACTTACCTCTATAAATTCACACACGTATATCCTATTTTTATAAATATCATCTTAAATCTGTGGAAATGTCTCCTCCATTGAATGCGCAATGCCGAAATTCTAAAATAAGTTCAAAAATAAATGTGAGCATCGAGACTTAAACACTGGTAAGCTGAAATATCATAGTCCATCTAACCATCAAACCACATGTTAGTTCGTCCCATCGTAAAAATTGCTAGCAGCAGTTGGACACATGCAAGCACGTTTGGTTTTTTAAGCTCTTTTTTGTGCGGTTATTTAAGGATGGTGTTATGTATCGGTCGGTGGATAATGAAAAGAGATTCGTCGCCTCGTTAATCATTAGATGAACACGTTAACACTCGTTCTATCTACCCACCTAAGCAGCCACCCTTTTGCAACAAAAGTGGTGTTGAAGAAGACCCTCTACAACATTTCGTTTGTTGCAATAACATGAGTATGTACTTTTTTATGCAACACATGTCTTATTACACAAATTTTAAAGATCATATAAGCTTATACCTTTTAATTTTTTATAAGAGAGGTCTTGTCGCAGAATCTTTTTTGCAACAAAAGTTTTGTTGTAGAAATTTCAAAGATCGATTGCATAATCCTTTTGCAACAAGAGTCATATTGCAGTGTTTTTACAATAAAGTTCATGTTGTAGAAATTCTCTTTTTGCAAATGGAGACCTAATGCGTCCATTTTGCATCATGATTATTTATTGATATTTGTGTTTTTCTTTTTCATTATTTTTTATTATCATACAATTCGTATGCCCTTTCTCTTTGAATATGCAAGGTACATCACAAAGAGGAAAATAAGTGAAAACTGGAATTCTCGACCGGAAAATCGAGAAAAAGGAAGAAAAATCAACAGATTCCAAATGACGTGAAACTTCACGGAGAAATTTTTGGAATATTTAAAAGTTATTGGGCCAAAAATATACCAGAGGGAGCCCACCTGCTGGCCACAAGCCACGGGACGTGCCCACCCTCCTGGGCGTGCCCTGATGGTTTGTGGCCCCCCTAGAGGCCCTCTCGCCCCTCTTCTCCTATATGGTGTGTTTTGATCTAGAAAAAAAAATCATAATCAACCTTTCGGGATGAAGCACCACCGTCTCGAGGCGGAAACCTGGGCAGAGGCCCTTTTGCTCTCCGGCAGAGAGATTATATCGGGGTAATTCCCCTCCGGGAGGGGGAAATCGAAGCCATCGCCATCACCAACGCTTCCTTCTTCGTGGGAGGACCAATCTTCATCAACATGTTCACCAACACCATCTCATCTCCAAACCTAGTTCATCTCTTGTATTCAATCTTTGTCTCAAAACCTCAGATTGGTACCTGTGGATTACTAGTTGTGTTCATTACATCTTGTAGTTGATGTTTGCTGGATTACTTGGTGGAAGATATTATGTTCAGATCCTTAATCATCATTATGATACCTCTGATCTTGAACATGTTGATGAGGTGTTAGTAGTTACTATTGTTCCCGAGGACATGGAAGAAGTCTTGTTAT
This sequence comes from Hordeum vulgare subsp. vulgare, assembly GCF_904849725.1. NCBI lineage: Eukaryota > Viridiplantae > Streptophyta > Magnoliopsida > Poales > Poaceae > Hordeum > Hordeum vulgare. The sequence continues at coordinate 111,759,148 of NC_058520.1, forward strand.
AAGTAATCATATAAAATTGCTATTCGTTCGATATTTTGATGATATGTATGTTGTTACTTCTCTTAGTGGTGTCATGTGAATGTTGACTACATGACACTTCACCATGTTATGGGACTAAGGAAAGTCATTCTGGAGTAACAAATAGATGATGGGTTGCTGTGACACCCTGGATTTTGGACCTTTCTTTTTCTTTTGAATTTCTTTAAGATTTTATTTGAAATTGCTTTTTCGTGGCTCTGTGGTCTGGAAACCTGGGAGGATCATCTCTTCCTCGTCTCCAAAGTGGCTTGTCATCCTCAAAACCTTCCCAAGACCATGTCATTTCCCATTTTGGACCTATCCTGATATTCTTTTTCTTGGGAACATTCCTTTTTCTATTAAAGGAATAACCCTATTTGCTCTAGGTTGTCAAGCAACCTATATTTCTTTCTCTCCCAAAATTCCCAAATAATTCTCATTCATACAATTTGGGTCATATCTTCCTCAAATATGTCAAAATCCTTCATTGTCTAGTTCAAAAATAATTCAAGGATATTCCTTTTCCTATTCTGTCTTGAATGGTACTTTGTGAAGGAAGTGTCATTTCTATATTCTTGTTCGCCCTCAAAACTTTTTTTGACTCTTTACTAACCACATTATGGTATCATGCCAAAATTCAACTTCATTTGCCTAGAAAATATTCCTCAGCTAATTTCCAAAGTTTCTTCCCAAAAAGGAACTTTGTGAAGGAGGTACTAGCTAGGCATATCCAAATGGTTTGAAATTTGTACATGACCTACATATGCTCATATAATATCTCTCCTCCGGATTGGAGCATCATTCCATCATCCATGTGAGCCGAGCATCAAATCTTAGTTTCTAGTCATATTTTCAGTTTGTGAAGCAACTATATTTTATATTGCTTCATTATTGTTGAAAATTTAAGAGGACCTTCTCCTACCTATATAACCTCTCTACACCAAATTTGGGATCCATTAATTGAGCCAATCTTTCTCTAGAATGTTTCTTAGTTTTTATCTAGAGAAGTGCATTGTGAAGGAAGTACCACTTTGGTGTACTCAAATCGTATGAAATTTTTCACAGTGCATCCATATGCCCAAATAGCTCATCTCCTCCAAAATTCAGCTCAAACCAATCAAGAATGTGAGTGCTACTTCATATTGCATTTCTATCCAGTGGGGTACATTGTACAACAATGTCGGGACCTCGATCCTAAGCCATAGGAATCCATCCTGTAACACATCGCATCTCTTTGCGGTCTCACGCACGGTTATCCCCACGGCTGCAGCCTTACCTTAGTCGGGACCGTTTGCGCCTTTTGACTCGCGTATGCAATTGTGTCGCTAGCAATCCAATGTCAAAGAACCCGGATCGACATGTCTAGTCATAAACTAAAGTGGCAGTTCCGTACAGGGACAAGCATACATGACCGAGCAAAGCAGGTGTCGGTCATCAGCGAGTGTAGACGAGTCGTAGCAAGCTACAAGGACTCCATTACAACGCGTGACATTTCCCAAAGGGACAGACACAACAGCTAGGAAGGACACATGCCGGTCAACCAATGTGTCCGGAGCAGTAGCGAACTACCATGGCTCGATGGAATCACAAAGGGGCATTTCCCCATAAGGAGTGCTACTAAGGCATACAACTAGGTATTCGAACCCCATACATATCAAGTACAACACACGTATGCATGGCATATCGATATGCATAGATACATCGATGGCATCACAACATAACCATAAACATACAAACTTTATTTAGAAGGCTCGGAAGGGCCTCACACATAATATTACACAGATAGGGGTCTCACGACCCATCATCTCAAGACATACACACAAGTCTTACAAGCCAGCGGAAGATTCAAATTGTCTGAGTACAAACAGATGGAAAGATAAAGGCACATGGCCTGGCTATCTACAGACCCAACCTAGGGCCAGATCGTAGGTGGGATACCAGCTACTCGTCGTCGTCGACGTCTAGGTAGAACCCTTCATTAGGGTCATTAACAACCTCTGCAACAATTTATTAAGAAAACGTGAGTACAAAAGTACTCAGCAAGACTTTAGGATAATCTATCTACTCATGCAACGTATCAACAAAGAGTTGTGGGGTTTCATGCGGAAAGCCAGCAGTTGACTCTTGGCTAGAGAACTTGCATTTTTAAATAGTTTTGACAACTTTGATTTCTCGCACACGAGTCCACTAACACCACCACAATACTCCATCGTGGAATCATTCCGTCTCCATATCCTGGAAATGCCGTCCACAACACTCACACTTATCTTGACAATTTTATGAGTAGCCATTATAGTTATCTATGAACAACATATGTTTCCAAGTAGTCCATATCCGCGGACGCGACTATTCGAATAGATCATAACCCTGCAGGGGTGTACTTCTTCACACACGCTCTCGCCACTTATCGCCATGTGCACGTCATGCACCTCGGCAACCTTCAAGCGAAAGCCCAGCGAGGGAGTCGGCCACGACCGTTAACCACGCTAATACTTAGTCCAGGTCTATCACCTATCTGAGGGTAACCCGCACGGAAGTCCGGCCGAGGTTTCCGCCACAGCCCCAAACGATGTGCGCAGGGTTCCCAAGCCCACCATCCGGGTGCCACTTGGTACACCGTGCCACTGCCTACCGCATCATAGCCCACCTGTAAGGTCAGCGCTACGCACGGCCTCCAGCATGACTATAAACACCAGAAACTACTTGCAACTCCTAGACCGAGTATTAGGCGATTAATAAGTCGAGAGGGTCAATTAAGTATCCCAACGTGTGGTAGTATCTAGTCTTGTATTACATACACGGAACTCAGTTTCTAAGGACGGTTCCAATGAAACAACCCACCATGTACTCCTACATAGCCTTTCACTGGTACCTTTACCAAAACAGGTTCAACACACAACCTTTACTAACTGAACACATTCTCATGATCCTGTTCATCGCCCAGATGACAGACCATACACAACTCTAAGCGTAGCATGCATAGCAGTATAAGGCACATCATGGCTCAAGCATCTATCAGGTATGCTAGGTTGCAAGGTTCAGCTATTTACTGTGACAAGGACAGGTCATGCAAAGGAAGTGGGTTCAACTAACGTGGTGAAAGCATTGAAAGCATTTTGACCTAATGCAATAAATAAGAGCAGGAGCAAGAACATGGGATTTATCGGGATGATCAAAATGGTTGCTTGCCTTGTTGCTCAGCAGAGGGGTGATATCCGTCAGTCGGATAATCAGACGTATCCGGAGGGGCGGAGCCTACCGGAATAACAACAATCAATCAATATCAAACATATGCAACAAAATGATGCATGAAATGCAATGTAGCATGGTTTGAAATGACTAGCAGAACCCTTTGGGGTGATCTTGATTTGAAATCATAATTCAAATATCATTTGAATTATAATTTATCAAATTCTTTTAATTGATTTGACCTGATGTTGTTTCATAACTTTGTTTTTCATGCATGCAAATAGCACCATTGGATTCCTTGAATTTTTCTGATCCTTTTACATATATTATTTATCAAATTTGGAATTATATTCAATTTTCTATGAATTTCCAAAGTTTTGAACTTATTTTGGAATTATTTTTAAACAGAAAAGTCTTTATTGCATCAACATGACATCAGCAGGTCCAACTAGCCGTTGAAAGTCAAACCTGACCAGTGGGACGCACTGGTAAGTGACTCTGGCCAGTTTTTAGTTTAAATTTAACTTAATTACCTAATTAACAGGGTTGGACCCATATGTCAGTGTCTGTTTAGGTTTTTGTTTAATTTATTATTTTTATTAACCTAAACTTAATTAGCCAAGGGGCTGGCCCCACATGCCAGTGACTCAGGGGAGTCAGATCCACAGGCGGCGAGGTCGATCTCGCCGGCGGTGAGCCTCCGGCGACCACAGAGACGGCAGAGGGGCTCGGAAATGCATCTCCGATGACCAAATGCATGGCGGAGGGCACCAAACGAACCAGCACACAACCGTAGTTCCATTTCTGCAAAGAACCGAGGCTAAGATGGCTGGAGATGACGCCGGCGACGAGCTTGGCGGCGGCCGAAGCTCGGGTATCATCGGGGTCATCTAAATAGAGGGCATCACACGCGGGGCTGGGCTCCTACGGCATCTACATGATGCACTGAAGCCATTGGTGGCCTTAGATGGACCAACCGATCACCGGAGAGCTACCGGCGACAAGGTCCCGCGGCGGATCTCGTCGGGCTCCGGTGGAATCGGGGCCTAGAGGAAGGTCTCGAGGGGGAAAACTTGGGGGAAAGAACCCTGAGCTCACGGGGAGTGCAGAGGCGTCGAGAGAGGGCTCGGGGATGGCTTGAGGAGGGAGAACGACAAAGGCAAGCTCCGGTGACCCAAGGAGGAAGACGATGGCGTCACGGCGTTTCAGAGCTTCTCGGCGTCGAGCGACTGGCTGGAGAGCTTCAGAGGATCACGACGAAGCTAACGCGCAGCTCAGGTGAGAGGGAGAGGGGCTAGAGCGACGGCGAGCTCGAGCTCAAGCTTGCGGTCATGGCGGCCGAGAGGAGAAGAGAGCAGGGGCGAATGGCGAGGGGATGAGCACGGGGATGACTTCGGGGAGCTTATCCCCCTTCGCGCCAGCGCGACGCGGCGGCCAGGCACACGCACAGGTGTGTGGCCGCGCCGGAACGAGCGGCGGCCACCTCCTGCTGCTCGCTGGCAAGGAAGACGACGGGGAGCAGCTGGGCCTGGGCCAGGTGAGCGACAGGTAAGGTTTTTTGCATTTCTTTTCTTTTCTGTTTGTGTTTTATTCTTTCTAATATTTGTTCGTTTGTTTTTGGCTCCAAACTATTACTAAAAATAGTTTGAAAAATACCAGTGTGTTAGTTGGAATATTTCCAACCACTCATAAAGTTTTCAACATTTTTGGAAACTTTAAAATATTTGAAACCAAAAATATAATTGATTTCAGTAGCTTTTTACTTAAATTTAAAATGCCAAAAGTAGTTTGAAAATAAGTTTCATCTCTGATATTTTGTTTTCAACATTTTACAGAAAAGATGAACTTTTCTAATGGCCATTTTGGATTCATTGATTTTGACAATGGTTGGATTTATTTTGAATAAGGAGTGGCTAGGGTTTTGCTTTGGATTTCACCACTTCTTTTGAGTTTATTTCCATTTCTTGAATGCAAAGAAAGAAGACATGAACACAAGGTGTTAAACCCTAACAGGGAATCCAGGGATGTGACAACTCACCCCCACTCAAAAGAATCTCGTCCCGAGATTTGGAAGTCGTCGGGAATAGCGCGGGATACTCAAGTCGGAGACGGTCCTCTCTTTCCCATGTTTCTTCTTTTTCAGAATGATTTGAACACTAAACTTTAAGAAACTTGAGGTTACGACGTCGAGTGGTACGCTCAGCTTGATCAAGAATACGCACATGGTATTCTCGGTATGAAAGGTTATCTTGGAGATCAAGCGTTTCGTGGTCCACTTCGCGGATAGGATCCGAGAAGCAACGCCTGAGTTCCGAGACGTGGAATACATCATGAACCTTGGAGAGATGCGGAGGAAGTTCCAATTGGTAGGCAACTTCTTCTCGTTTGGCAAGAATGCGAAAAGGACCGATATAATGAGGAGCCATCTTGCCCTTGATACCGAATCGATGGGTACCCTTCAAAGGTGTAACCCAAAGGTAAGCCTTCTCGTCAACTTCAAAGGTCACAGCCTTATGATGATGATCATATTGGCTCTTTTGACGAGACTGGGCTGTTTTCAACTTTTCACGAATAATGCGAACTTGCTCTTCTGCATCCTAGATCATATCCAGACCAAAGAGTTGCCTCTCTCCGGTTTCTGACCAATTAAGAGGTGTTCGACATCTTTGTCCATAGAGAACTTCAAAAGGAGCTTTGCCCAAGCTTGATCGATAACTATTGTTATATGCAAATTCGGCGAATGGAAGGCACTTCTCCCAATTCATACCGAACGATATAACACAAGCTCGGAGCATATCTTCTAGGACTTGATTCACTCTTTCTATTTGACCACTTGATTGAGGATGGAAAGCAGTGCTAAAACATAAGTGAGTCCCCATGGCATTCTGAAAACTCTCCCAGAAGCGAGAAGTAAAGATACTTCCATGGTCTGAATTAATCTCCAGAGGAACACCATGAAGAGGCACTATTTGAGAGATATATAACTCTGCTAGCTGTTATACTCTCACGAACTGGAAGAAAATGAGCTACTTTGGAAAGACGGTCAATGACCACAAAGATAGCATTATTTCCTTTCTTGGTCTTGGGAAATCCGGTGATGAAATCCATACTGACTTTATCCCATTTCCATTCAGGAATAGCTAAAGGTTGAAGGGTGCCAGTAGGCCTTTGATGTTCTGCCTTAACTCGACGACAAACGTCGCAGTTAGCAACGAACTCAGCAATTTCTCTCTTCATCCTAGTCCACCAAAACCTCTGGCGTAGGTCCTGATACATCTTAGTACTACCATGATGAATGGTGAGAGGAGAATCATGAGCCTCCTTAAGGATCAATTGCCACAGACGTTTGCTCTTTGGAACCACTAGACGGTTCTGAAAGAACACAACACCTTGCTCATTGATAGAGAAATCCCTAGCGCTTCCGCTAGCAATATTCTCCTTGATCCGGGATATACCCTTATCATATGCCTGCACGGCTATGATTTGATCCCTAAGAGTAGGCTTCGCCACCAGGGTAGAAAGGAATCCCTGAGGAACAATGTGAAGATTTAACTTCCGAAATTCCTCATAGAGATGTGGTTGACCTCGTTGTAGCATCAGGTTGTTACAATAAGACTTACGACTTAGTGCATCGGCCATAACATTTGCCTTCCCCGGGGTGTAAGTTATCCCTAAGTCGTAATCCATGATCAACTCAACCCACCGTCTTTGCGTGAGATTCAAATCCGGCTGGGTGAAGATATATTTCAGACTTTGGTGATCAGTGAATATTCCGCAACGATAACCAAGAAGGTAATGTCGCCAGGTTTTAAGTGCATGGACTATAGCTACAAGCTCAAGATCATGTGTAGGATAATTATCCTCATGTGGACGCAACTATCAGGATGCGTATGCAATCACATGACGATCCTGCATGAGAATGCAACCTAATCCTTGTCGCGAGGCGTCGCAGTAGATAACAAAGTCCTTAGAGAAATCTGGTGGTAGCAACACAGGTGCGGAAGTCAGGCGTCTTTTCAGTTCCTGAAAACTATGCTCACACTGTGGTGTCCACTCGAACTTTTTATCTTTCTTGAGGAGTTCAGTTAGAGGCTTTGCAACCCTGGAGAAATTCTTGACAAAGCGGTGACAATAGCTCGCTAGACCAAGAAAACTCCTAACTTGCTTAACCGATTCAGGTTGAGTCCAATCAAGGATAGCTTGAACTCTCTCGGGATTGACAACAATACCCTTACCAGAGATTACGTGGCCTAGATGGGTCACTTCTGCTAACCAAAATTGACATTTTGAAAACTTGGCATAAAGGCGATGCTCTCGAAGTTTCATCAATACCAACCTTAGATGCTCGACATGTTCTTGTTCGTTCTTCGAGTAGATGAGAATATCATCGAGGTATACTACGACGAATTTATCCAAATACTCCATGAAGATTGAATTCATCAAGCGAGAGAAGGTGGCTGGGGCATTGGTTAAACCAAAGGACATGACAGTGTACTCGTATTGGCCATAACGAGTGACAAAAGCCGTTTTTGGAATGTCCCCATTCTTGATCTTGATTTGGTGGTATCCCAACCTCCAATCCATTTTGGAGAAGACTGAGGATCCAGCGAGCTGATCATACAGATCGTTAATCCCGGGGAGCGGATACTTGTTCTTTATGGTGACCAGATTAATTGGTCGATAATCTACAACCATCTGATCCGTTCCGTCTTTCTTCTTGACGAAGAGGACGGGACAAGCCCAAGGAGAAGAGCTAGGACGAATGAAACCTTTATTCAAGGCCTCATCTAGTTGCTTCTTAAGTTCGGCTAGCTCGAGGGGTGCCATCTTATAAGGTCTTCTGGCTATTGGAACGGTTCCCGGAACAAGGTCTATCACAAACTCTACATCTTTGTCAGGTGGAATTCCTGGCAGTTCCTCTGGAATAACATCTGAGAAGTCACGGACTACCGGAATGTCTTCAAGTTCTGGAAGAGGGTTGGCATTGAGGGAATAGAGTTGGCATTTGGCTACTCGAGTAGAGACATTGACTATCTCACCCGAGGGATGGGTAAGCTGAACATTTCTAGAATGAGTATCAATCTTGGCATAATGTGCTGACATCCAGTCCATACCCAAGATGCTATTGATATCCGAAGATTTCAGGGCTATCAAGGATGCTAGAAAAACTAGCATGTCTACTAGAATTTCATTGTCATAGGTTATCCTGGAGGTTTGCCACTTACTACCAGGGGTTTGGACAACCAATGGGATTGGCATATCACAGAAAGACATGTTATGCAACTGTGCATAACTTTCTGAAATGAAGGAATGAAATTACTGATACATCCATTTTGCATCATGCTTTCATGTTGATATTTATTGCTTTTTGGGCTGTTATATTACTTATGGTACCATATTTATGCCTTTTCTCTCTTATTTTGCAAGGTTTATTTGAAGAGGGAGAATTCAGGCAGCTGGAATTCTGGACTTGAAAAGGAGCAAATCCTAGTCCACTATTCTGCACATCTCCAAATGCCCTGAAAAGTTACGTGGATTTTTTCTGGATTATATAAAAAATATTGGGCGAAAGAACTACCGGAGGGGGGCTACCAGGGCTCCACAAGCCCTGACACCGCCACCCCCTGGTGGCGGAGTGGGGGCTTATGGGCTCCCTGACGGCCCACTAGCCCCCTCTTTTGCTATATGAAGCGTCCTGGTCCAGAAAAAATCAAGAGGGAGCTTTTTCATGGTTTCGCCGCCGCCACAAGGCGGAACTGGAGCACATCCAATCTAGAGCTCCGATAGGACGATCCTGCCGGGGAAACTTCCCTCCCGGAGGGGGGAATCGTCGCCATCGTCATCACCAACACTCCTCTCGTCGGAGGGGAGGCATCTTCATCAACACCATCTCCTCTCCAATCCCTAGTTCATCTCTTGTAACTAATCTTCGTCTCGCAACTCCGATTAGTACTTGTAAGGTTGCTAGTAGTGTTGATTACTCTTTGTAGTTGATGCTAGTTGGATTACTTGGTGGAAGAGTTTATGTTAAGATCCTTGATGCTATCCATTACACCTCTGATCATGATTATGATTATGTCTTGTGTGTAGTTACTTTTGTTCCTGAGGACATGGGATAAGTCATGTTAATAATAGTCATGTGAATTTGATATTCGTTTGGTATTTTGATATGTTGTATGTTGTTTTTCCTCTAGTGGTGTTATGTGAACGTCGACTACATAACACTTCACCATATTTGGGCCTAGAGGAAGGCATTGGAAAGTAGTAAGTAGATGATGGGTTGCTGGAGTGACAGAAGCTTAAACCCCAATCTATGTGTTGCTTCGTGAGGGGCTGATTTGGATCCACTAGTTTAATCCTATGGTTAGACTTTGTCTTAATTCTTCTTTTGTAGTTGCGGATGCTTGCGAGAGAGGTTAATCATAAGTGGGATGCTTGTCCAAGTAAGGGCAGTACCCAAGCGCCGGTCCACCCACATATCAAACTATCAAAGTAACGAACGTGAATCATATGAACATGATGAAACTAGCATGACAGAAATTCCCGTGTGTCCTCGGGAGCGTTTTTCCTCCTATAAGACTTTGTTCAGGCTTGTCCCTTGCTAAAAAAGGGATTGGTCCACTTGCTGCACCGTTTCTACTACTTGTTACTTGTTACTTTTTGCTCGCTATGTTTCACCTCGCTACACAATCAGTTGTTACCGCTACTTTCAGTACTTGAAGTTATTACCTTGCTGAAATCCGTTTATCAGAGCCTTCTACTCCTCGTTGGGTTTGACACTCTTACTTATCTAAAGGACTAGATTGATCCCCTATACTTGTGGGTCATCAAGACTCTTTTCTGGCGCCGTTGCCGGGGAGTGAAGCGCCTTTGGTAAGTGGAAATTGGTAAGGAAACAGTTATACTATGCTGAAATTTATTGTCACTTGTCACTATGGAAACTTTTCCTTTGAGGAGTTTGTTTGGGGTATCTTCACCACGAACGGAAGCACAAGGAGTTGCTTCTCAACCTGAGGTACCTACTGAAAATATCTTTAATGAAATTCCTTCGGGTATGCTTGAGAAACTGTTGGCTAATCCTTTCACAGGAGATGGATCTTCACATCCAAACTTGCATCTGATATATGTAGATTAAGTTTGTGGTTTATTTAAGCTTGCAAGTTTGCCCGAGGATGAGGTAAAGAAGAAAGTCTTTCCTTTATCTTTGAAGGATAAGGCGTTGACATGGTATAGGCTATGTGATGATACTGGATCATGGGGCTACAATCGGTTGAAATTGGAATTTCATCAAAAGTTCTATCCTATGCATTTAGTACATCGTGATCGGAACTTTATTTATAACTTTTGGCCTCGTGACAGGGAAAGCATAGCTCAAGCTTTGGGGAGGCTTAAATCAATGCTATATTCATGCCCCAATCATGAGCTCTCGAGAGAAATCATCACTCAAAACTTTTATGCTCGGCTTTCTCATGAAGATCGTACCATGCTTGACACTTCTTGTGCCGGTTCTTTTATGAATAAGGATATTGATCACAAGTGGAATTTATTGGAGAGAATCAAACGCAACTCTGAAGATTGGGAGCTGGAGGAAGGTAAGGATTCAGGTATGAATTTCCAGTTTGAGTGCGTTAAATCTTTTGTTGAGACAAACACTTCTAGAGATTTTAGCGCTAAGTATGGACTTGACTCTGAGATAGTAGCTTCTCTATGTGAATCTTTTGCTGCTCATGTTGATCTTCCCAAAGAGAAGTGGTTTAAATATCATCCTCCTGTAGAAAGCAACATAGCCAAAACCAATCTAGTTGAGGAGAAAATCATTGCTTTTAGTGATCCTGTTGTTCCTTGTGCTTACACTGAGAAACCACCATACCCTGCTAGGATAAAGGATTATTCTAAAGCTCCAACTATGATACATAGGGGTTACATTAGACAACTTGCACCCCCTGAGGAGATTAGAGTTGAACCTAGTGTTGCTATTATCAAAGATCTCTTAGCCGAAGATATAGACGGGCATGTTATGAAATTATGTGAGGACTCCGCTAGAATTGCTAAACCTCACGCGAAAGACAAACACGGACCTGTAGTTGGCCTGCCCGTTGTTTCTGTTAAGATAGGAGATCACTGTTACCATGGTTTATGTGATATGGGAGCTAGTGTTAGTGCAATACCCCGTTCTCTATATGATGAAATCAAAGATGAGATTGCACCTGCTGAGTTAGAACTCATTGATGTCACTATTGCGCTAGCTAATAGATACACTATTTTCCCTCTGGGAATTGTGAGAGACACAGAAGTCCTGTGTGGTAAGACGAAGTATCCTACTGATTTCCTCGTCCTTGGTACTGCACAAGATAGCTTTTGTCCCATCATATTTGGTAGACCCTTTCTCAACACTGTCAATGCTAACATTGATTGCATTAAGCAGACTATCATAGTAAGTTTCGAGGGTGTGTCTCATGAATTTAACTTCTCCAAGTTTGGAAGACAACCCCATGAAAGAGAGTCGTCTGGTAGGGATGAAATCATTGCTCTTGCCTCTATTGCTGTACCTCCTACGGATCCTTTAGAGCAGTATCTTCTTGAGCATGAAATTGATATGCATATGGAGGAGAGAGATGAGATAGATAAAATTGTCTTAGAACAATATCCTATTCTCAAGAATAATCTGCCTGTTGAACTGCTTGGGGATCCTCTCCCACCAAAGGGTGATCCTGTGTTCGAGCTTAAACAGTTGCCTGATACTCTTAAGTATGCCTATCTTGATGAGAAGGAGATATATCTTGTCATTATTAGTGTTCTCCTATCAGAGCGCGAAGAGAAGAAGTTACTAAAAACTCCGAGGAAGCACCGTGCTGCTATTGGATATACTCTTGATGATCTTAAGGGTATTAGTCCTACTCTATATCAGCACAAGATTAAAACCGATCCTGACTTTAAACCAGTTGCTGATCATCAAAGGAAATTAAATCCTAAGATGAAAGAGGTTGTTAGAAAAGAAATATTAAAGCTTCTGGAAGCAGGAATCATTTATCCTGTTGCTCATAGTGATTGGGTAAGTCCAGTACATTGCGTACCTAAGAAGGGAGGTATCACCGTCGTTCCTAATGATAAGGATGAACTAATCCCACAAAGGATTATTACCGACTATAGAATGGTGATAGACTTCCGGAAACTGAACAAGGCAACTAGGAAAGATCATTATCCTTTGCCGTTCATCGACCAAATGCTAGAAAGGCTATCAAAGCACACTCACTTCTGCTTTCTAGACGGTTATTCAGGTTTCTCGCAGATACCTGTTGCACAATCTGATCAAGAGAAAGCCACTTTCACCTGCCCTTTCGGTACCTTTGCCTATAGACGTATGCCTTTTGGCTTATGTAATGCACCTGCCACCTTCCAAAGATGTATGATGGCTATATTCTCTGACTTTTGTGAAAAGATTGTCGAGGTTTTCATGGATGACTTCTCCGTTTATGGGTCTTCCTTTGATGATTGCCTCAGCAACCTTGATCAAGTCTTACAGAGATGCGAAGAAACCAACCTCGTCTTGAATTGGGAGAAGTGCCACTTTATGGTCAATGAAGGTATCATCTTAGGACACAAAGATTCCGAGAGAGGCATTGAAGTTGATAAGGCTAAGGTTGATGCAATTGAGAAAATGCCTTGCCCCACAGATATCAGAGTATACGAAGTTTCTTAGGTCATGCTGGTTTCTATAGAAGGTTCATTAAAGACTTCTCTAAGATTTCTAGGCCTCTTACCAACCTCTTGCAGAAGGATGTTCCTTTTGTTTTTGATGAGGATTGTGAGGAAGCTTTCTAAATACTTAAGAAGGCTTTGATAACCGCACCTATTGTTCAACCACCTGACTGGAACTTGCCCTTTGAAATCATGTGTGACGCTAGTGATTATGTTGTTGGTGCTGTTCTAGGACGAAGAGTTAACAAGAAGTTGAATGTCATTCACTACGCTAGTAAAACTCTAGACAGTGCCCAAAGAAACTATGCCACTACGGAGAAGGAATTTTTAGCAGTCGTGTTTGCATGTGAAAAGTTCAGATCTTACATAGTTGACTCCAAAGTCACTATTCACTCTGATCATGCTGCTATTAAGTACCTCATGGAGAAGAAAGACGCTAAGCCTAGGCTGATCAGATGGATTCTCCTGCTACAGGAATTTGATTTGCACGTCGTTGACCGAAAGGGTGCTGATAACCCTGTAGCAGATAACTTGTCTAGGCTAGAGAATGTCCTTGATGACCCACTACCTATTGATGATAGCTTTCCTGATGAGCAACTAAATGTCATCTGCACTTCACATAGTGCACCGTGGTATGCCGATTATGCAAACTATATCGTAGCCAAATACATACCACCCAGTTTCACCTATCAACAAAAGAAGAAATTCTTCTTTGATTTGAGACACTACTTTTGGGATGATCCTCACCTTTATAAGGAAGGAGTAGATGGTGTTATTAGATGTTGTGTGCCTGAACATGAACAGGGACAAATCCTGCAGAAGTGTCATTCCGAAGCCTACGGAGGACACCATGCTGGAGATAGAACTACCCATAAGGTATTGCAATCAGGTTTCTATTGGCCCACTCTCTTCAAGGATGCTCGTAAGTTTGTCTTGTCTTGTGACGAATGCCAAAGAATAGGGAACATCACTAAGCGTCAAGAGATGCCTATGAACTATTCACTTGTCATTGAACCATTTGATGTCTGGGGCTTTGATTATATGGGACCCTTCTTGAGTTCCAATGAGTACACTCACATCTTAGTTGCTATGGATTACGTTACTAAGTGGGTAGAAGCTATCCCCACTAAAAATGTTGATCACCACACCTCTATTAAGATGCTTAAAGAAGTCATATTCCCAAGATTTGGAGTCCCTAGATACTTGATGACTGATGGCGGTTCACACTTCATTCATGGTGTTTTCCGCAAGATGCTAGCTAAGTATGATGTCAACCATAGAGTTGCATCTCCTTATCATCCTCAGTCTAGTGGTCAAGTTGAGTTGAGTAATAGGGAGATCAAGTTGATCTTACAAAAGACCGTCAATAGATCTCGAAAGAACTGGTCTAGCAAACTTGATGATGCACTATGGGCTTATAGGACTGCTTATAAGAATCCCATGGGCATGTCACCGTATAAAATGGTTTATGGTAAGGCCTGTCATTTACCTCTTGAGCTAGAACACAAAGCTTATTGGCCAATCAAAGAGCTCAACTTTGATTTCAAACTTGCCGGTGAGAAGCGGTTGTTTGATATCATCTCGTTAGATGAATGGAGAGCCCAGGCATATGAGAATGCCAAGTTGTTCAAGGAAAAGGTTAAGAGATGGCACGACAAACGAATACAGAAACGAGAGTTCAATGTAGGTGATTATGTCTTGCTATACAATTCTCGTTTGAGATTCTTTGCAGGCAAGCTTCTCTCTAAATGGGAAGGTCCCCATGTTGTCGAGGAAGTATATCATTCCGGTGCCATCAAAATCAATAACACGGAAGGAAATTTTCCTAGAGTGGTAAATGGGCAAAGAATCAAGCATTACATCTCTGGTACTCCCATAAATGTTGAGACCAATATCATCAATGTCATAACTCCAGAGGAGTACATAAGGGATGTTTATCAGCCTATTTCAGACCTTGAAAACGAAGATGTATGTGTTTCGGAATCTGTTGGGGAGAATGATCTTCACCAAGTTCATGAGGAAGTAGATGCCGATATGAAAAGAGTAGAAGTCATGGAAGCCAGGGACCAAGCTAAGGAGAAAACCCAAGCTAGGGAGGAAGTTCAACCTATGTTCAACATTGAAGACGTTGAAGGAGTAGATTTTCTCCAACCCTTCCTCCACGTGTTGTCTCCATCCTTGATTGAACTCTTGAGGTTTTGCGAAACAACTCGTGCTCGCAATATTTCTCTTTCTCGTGAAGTTGTTTTGCTGGAAAACCATGTCACATATCTCAAAGGTATAAATCAAAGATTGATAGCTCTCTTGGAATCAAAGGCGACAACAACACCACCATCACCACCAAAGGAAGACAACTAAGCATTGGTATGGGCAATCCCCTTGGCTTCTGCCAAGCTTGGGGGAGTTGCCCTGGTATCGTATCACCTTTATATATTTTGCTTTTACCTTTGTTTTAGTTCTGTCCTTTTCAGTTTTTATTTCTTCTTTTAGAGGAATAAGTCTTTAGTTTGTAGTTTGAGTCTTTTTCTTTTGTCTCTCCCCCGATGTATTCGAGCTTACGAGCTATATAATAAAGAGTTTCTTAGTTAAGGGCTTCGCTTTGTGCCATGATCAAAAGTATGAAAAGAACGATAGCATGAAAGATCATGAGACGATCTTATGGAAAGTGATAGCTTCACATATGACACGTATGATGATTGAAAGTTGTTGAGAATAAATCAACATAGACCTTAGTCATTGTTGCAATTAATAAGAAGTAATAAGGAAAGAGAGGTTCACATATAAATATATCATCTTAGACACTTTTTACAATTGCGAGCACTCACCAAACTATTACATGCTTAGGAGTAGATGTTGGACAAGGAAGACAACATAATGAATTGTGTTTGCTTGGTTCCAAACAATGTTATATGATTAGAGATCCCTTAGCATGTGATGATTGCTTCCACCTCATATTAGCCAAAACTCCCGCACCAAGTAGAGATACTACTTGTGCATCCATAAACCTCCAACCAGTTTTGCCATGAGAGTCCACCATACCTACCTATGGATTGAATAAGATCCTTCAAGTAAGTTGTCATTGGTGCAAGCAATAAAAATTGCTCTCTAATATGTATGATCTATTAGTGTGTGGAAAATAAGATTTGTACGAACCTGTGATGAGGAAGACATAAAAGCGACTGACCGCATAATAAAGTTCTTTATCACAGGATGCAATATAAAGTGACGTTCCTCCGCACTAACAGGACACGCATTCAAACCTCAAAAGCGCATGATAACCTCTGCTTCCCTCTGCGAAGGGCCTATCTTGTACCTTTACTTTTTGCCCTTGTAAGAGTCATGGTGATCATCACCAATTCCCTATTTTTGCCTTTGTCTTGGCTACCGTCACATGTTTGGGAAAGATCTATATTCATATATCAACTTGGAGTTGAGTACTTATGCTTTATTGTTGTTGACTTTACCCTTGAGGTAAATGGTTGGGAGGCAAAACTATAAGCCCCTATCTTCCTGTGTGTCCAGCTGAAACTTTGACACCATGAGTACCACGTGAGTTGTAACAATTGTGGAAAACAAAATAGATGATTGTGTTGGAATTATGCCCTAGAGGCAATAATAAATATGGTTATTATTATAATTCCTGTATCAAGATAATAGTTTATTATCCATGCTATAATTGTATTGAATGAAGACTCATTTACATGTGTGGATACATAGACAAAACACTGTCCCTAGCAAGCCTCTAGTTGGCTAGCCAGTTGATCAAAGATAGTCAGTGTCTTCTGATTATGAACAAAGTGTTGTTGCTTGATAACTGGATCACGTCATTAGGAGAATCACGTGATGGACTAGACCCAAATTAATAGACGTAGCATGTTGATCGTGTCATTTTGTTGCTACTGTTTTCTGCGTGTCAAGTATTTGTTCCTATGACCATGCGATCATATAACTCACTAACACCGGAGGAATACTTTGTGTGTATCAAACGTCACAACGTAACTGGGTGACTATAAAGATGCTCTACAGGTATCTCCGAAGGTGTTCGTTGAGTTAGTATGGATCAAGACTGGGATTTGTCACTCCGTGTGACGGAGAGGTATCTCGGGGCCCACTCGGTAATACAACATCACACACAAGCCTTGCAAGCAATGTGACTTAGTGTAAGTTGCGGGATCTTGTATTACGGAACGAGTAAAGAGACTTGCCGGTAAACGAGATTGAAATAGGTATGTGGATACTGACGATCGAATCTCGGGCAAGTAACATACCGAAGGACAAAGGGAATGACATACGGGATTATATGAATCCTTGGCACTGAGGTTCAAACGATAAGATCTTCGTAGAATATGTAGGATCCAATATGGGCATCCAGGTACCGCTATTGGATATTGACCGAGGAGTCTCTCGGGTCATGTCTGCATAGTTCTCGAACCCGCAGGGTCTGCACACTTAAGGTTCGACGTTCTTTTATGCATATTTGAGTTATATGTTTGGTTACCGAATGTTGTTCGGAGTCCCGGATGAGATCACGGACATCATGAGGGTTTCCGGAATGGTCCGGAAACGAAGATTGATATATAGGATGACCTCATTTGATTACCGGAAGGTTTTCGGAGTTACCGGGAATGTACCGGGAATGATGAATGGGTTCCGGGAGTTCACCAGGGGGGGGCACCGACCCCGGGGAAGCCCATAGGTGTTTGGGGTGCCGCACCAGCCCTTAGTGGGCTGGTGGGACAGCCCAAGAGAGGCCTATGTGCATTGGAAGAAAATCAAAGAGGAAAGGAAAAAAAAGAGGAGGTGGGAAAGGGAAGAAGGACTCCACCTTCCAAACCAAGTAGGACTCGGTTTGGGAGGGGAATCCTTCCCCCCTTGGCTCGGCCGACCCCTTGGGGGTTCTTGGACCCCAAGGCAAGGCTCCCCCCTCCCTCTCCTATATACAGTGGGGTTTTAGGGCTGATTTGAGACAACTTTGCCACGGCAGCCCGACCACATATCTCCACGGTTTTACCTCTAGATCGTGTTTCTGCGGAGCTCGGGCGGAGCCCTGCTGAGACGAGATCGTCACCAACCTCCAGAGTGCCATCACGCTGCCGGAGAACTCTTCTACCTCTCCGTCTCTCTTGCTGGATCAAGAAGGCCGAGATCATCGTCGAGCTGTACGTGTGCTGAACGCGGAGGTGCCGTCCGTTCGACACTAGATCGTGGGACTGATCGCGGGACGGTTCGCAGGGCGGATCGAGGGACGTGAGGACGTTCCACTACATCAACCGCGTTCACTAACGCTTCTGCTGTACGGTCTACAAGGGTACGTAGATCACACATCTCCTCTCGTAGATGGACATCACCATGATAGGTCTTCGTGCGCGTAGGAAATTTTTTGTTTCCCATGCGACGTTCCCCAACAGTGGCATCATGAGCTAGGTTCATGCGTAGATGTCTTCTCGAGTAGAACACAAAAGTTTTTGTGGGCGGTGATGTGCGTTTTGCTGCCCTCCTTAGTCTTTTCTTGATTCCGCGGTATTGTTGGATCGAAGCGGCTCGGACCGACATTACTCGTACGCTTACGAGAGACTGGTTTCATCGCTACGAGTAACTCCGTTGCTCAAAGATGACTGGCGGGTGTCAGTTTCTCCAACTTTAGTTGAATCGGATTTGACTGAGGAGGTCCTTGGATGAGGTTAAATAGAAACTCATATATCTCCGTTGTGGTGTTTGCGTAAGTAAGATGCGATGCTACTAGATACCCATGGTCACCACGTAAAACATGCAACAACAAAATTAGAGGACGTCTAACTTGTTTTTGAAGGGTATGCTTGTGATGTGATATGGCCAACGATGTGATGTGATATATTGGATGTATGAGATGATCATGTTGTAATAGAAAATATCGACTTGCACGTCGATGGTACGGCAACCGGCACGAGCCATAGGGTTGTCTTTATAACTAATGTTTGTGCTTGCAGATGCGTTTACTATTTTGCTAGGATGTAGCTTTAGTAGTAATAGCATGAGTAGCACGACAACCCCGATGGCGACACGTTGATGGAGATCATGGTGTGGCGCCGGTGACAAGAAGATCGTACCGGTGCTTTGGTGATGGAGATCAAGAAGCACGTGATGATGGCCATATCATGTCACTTATGAATTGCATGTGATGTTAATCCTTTTATGCACCTTATTTTGCTTAGAACGACGGTAGCATTATGAGGTGATCTCTCACTAAAATTTCAAGACGAAATTGTGTTCTCCCCGACTGTGCACCGTTGCTACAGTTCGTCGTTTCGAGACACCACGTGATGATCGGGTGTGATAGACTCAACGTTCACATACAACGGGTGCAAAACAGTTGCGCACGCGGAACACTCGGGTTAAGCTTGACGAGCCTAGCATGTGCAGACATGGCCTCGGAACACATGAGACCGAAAGGTCGGTCATGAATCATATAAATGATATGATTAGCATAGGGATGCTTACCACTGAAACTATACTCAACTCACGTGATGATCGGACTTGAGCTAGTGTAAGTGGATCATGAACCACTCAAATGACTAGAGAGATGTACTTTTTGAGTGGGAGTTCAGCGAATAATTTGATTAAGTTAAACTCTAATTATCTTGAACATAGTCTAAGTCCACTTTGAATATATTTGTGTTGTAGATCATGGCTCACGCGACAGTCATCCTGAATTTTAATACATTCCTAGAGAAAGCTAAGTTGAAAGATGATGGAAGCAACTTTGTAGACTGGGCTCGTAATCTTAAGCTAATCTTACAAGCTGGGAAAAAGGACTATGTCCTTAATGCTGCGCTAGGAGATGAACCACCCGCTACGGCTGATCAGGATGTTAAGAACGCTTGGTTAGCACGTAAGGAGGACTACTCAATAGTTCAATGTGCAGTCTTGTATGGCTTAGAACCGGGACTTCAACGTCGCTTTGAGCGTCATGGAGCATTTGAGATCTTCCAGGAGTTGAAGTTTATCTTTCAGAAGAACGCCCGGATCGAGAGGTATGAGACCTCCGATAAATTCTATGCTTGCAAGATGGAGGAGAACTCGTCTGTCAGTGAAAATGTGCTCAAAATGTCTGGGTACTCAAACCGTCTAGCTGAGCTGGGGATTAAACCCCGCAAGAAGCTATCACTGACAGAATCCTTCAATCACTGCTGCCAAGCTATAAAGGCTTTGTGTTGAACTACAACATGCAAGGGATGAACAAGTCTCCCGGCGAGTTGTTTGCGATGCTAAAAGTCGCAGAGTCTGAACTCCGTAAAGAGCATCAAGTGTTGATGGTGAATAAGACCACTAGTTTCAAGAGAAACGGCAAAGGCAAGAAGGGTAATTCGAAGAAGAGCGGCAAGCCTGTTGCCAATCCGACGAAGAAACCCAAAGCTGGACCTAAGCCAGAAACAGAGTGTTACTATTGCAAGGGTATGGGTCACTGGAAGCGCAATTGCCCCAAGTATCTGGCTGATAAGAAGGCGGCCAAAGAAAAATCAGGTATATTTGATATACATGTTATCGATGTGTACTTAACCGGCTCTCGTAGTAGTGCCTGGGTATTCGATACCGGTTCTGTTGCTCATATTTGCAACTCGAAACAGGAACTGCGGAATAGACGAAGGCTGGCGAAAGATGAAGTGACGATGCGCGTGGGAAATGGTTCCAAGGTTGATGTAATCTCCGTCGGCACAGTCTCACTTCAGTTACCGTCAGGATTAGTTATGAACTTAAATCATTGTTATTTAGTGCCTGCGTTGAGCATGAACATTATATCTGGATCTTGTTTATTGCGAGACAGTTACTCTTTTAAGTCAGAGAATAATGGTTGTTCTATTTCTATGAGTAACATCTTTTATGGTCATGCACCCAATGTGAGAGGATTGTTCATATTGAATCTTGATAGCAATACACACATACATAACATTGAGACCAAAAGAGTTAGAGTTAACAATGATAGCGCCATATTTTTGTGGCACTGCCGCTTAGGTCATATTGGTGTAAAACGCATGAAGAAACTCCATGCTGATGGACTTTTGGAGTCACTTGACTTTGATTCACTTGACACGTGCGAACCATGCCTCATGGGCAAGATGACTAAGGCTCCATTCTCCGGAACAATGGAGCGTGCAAGTGACTTGTTGGAAATCATACATACCGATGTGTGTGGTCCGATGAGCGTGGAGGCACGCGGCGGATATCGTTATTTTCTCACCTTCACTGACGATTTGAGTAGATATGGTTATGTCTACTTGATGAAGCACAAGTCTGAAACATTTGAAAAGTTCAAGCAATTTCAGAGTGAAGTTGAAAATCATCGTAACAAGAAGATCAAGTTCCTACGGTCTGATCATGGGGGTGAATATCTGAGTTTCGAGTTTGGTGCTCACTTAAGACAATGTGGAATTATGCCCTAGAGGCAATAATAAATATGGTTATTATTATAATTCCTGTATCAAGATAATCGTTTATTATCCATGCTATAATTGTATTGAATGAAGACTCATTTACATGTGTGGATACATAGACAAAACACTGTCCCTAGCAAGCCTCTAGTTGGCTAGCCAGTTGATCAAAGATAGTCAGTGTCTTCTGATTATGAACAAAGTGTTGTTGCTTGATAACTGGATCACGTCATTAGGAGAATCACGTGATGGACTAGACCCAAATTAATAGACGTAGCATGTTGATCGTGTCATTTTGTTGCTACTGTTTTCTGCGTGTCAAGTATTTGTTCCTATGACCATGAGATCATATAACTCACTAACACCAGAGGAATACTTTGTGTGTATCAAACGTTGCAACGTAACTGGGTGACTATAAAGATGCTCTACAGGTATCTCCGAAGGTGTTCGTTGAGTTAGTATGGATCAAGACTGGGATTTGTCACTCCGTGTGACGGAGAGGTATCTCGGGGCCCACTCGGTAATACAACATCACACACAAGCCTTGCAAGCAATGTGACTTAGTGTAAGTTGCGGGATCTTGTATTACGGAACGAGTAAAGAGACTTGCCGGTAAACGAGATTGAAATAGGTATGTGGATACTGACGATCGAATCTCGGGCAAGTAACATACCGAAGGACAAAGGGAATGACATACGGGATTATATGAATCCTTGGCACTGAGGTTCAAACGATAAGATCTTCGTAGAATATGTAGGATCCAATATGGGCATCCAGGTCCCGCTATTGGATATTGACCGAGGAGTCTCTCGGGTCATGTCTGCATAGTTCTCGAACCCGCAGGGTCTGCACACTTAAGGTTCGACGTTGTTTTATGCGTATTTGAGTTATATGGTTGGTTACCGAATGTTGTTCGGAGTCCCGGATGAGATCACGGATGTCACGAGGGTTTCCGGAATGGTCCGGAAACGAAGATTGATATATAGGATGACCTCATTTGATTACCGGAAGGTTTTCGGAGTTACCGGGAATGTACCGGGAATGACGAATGGGTTCCGGGAGTTCACCGGGGGGCCCACCCACCCCGGGGAAGCCCATAGGTGTTTGGGGTGCCGCACCTGCCCTTAGTGGGCTGGTGGGACAGCCCAAGAGAGGCCTATGTGCATTGGGAAGAAAATCAAAGAGGAAAGGAAAAAAAGAGGAGGTGGGAAAGGGAAGAAGGACTCCACCTTCCAAACCAAGTAGGACTCGGTTTGGGAGGGGAATCCTTCCCCCCTTGGCTCGGCCGACCCCTTGGGGGTTCTTGGACCCCAAGGCAAGGCTCCCCCTCCCTCTCCTATATATAGTGGGGTTTTAGGGCTGATTTGAGACAACTTTGCCACGGCAGCCCGACCACATATCTCCATGGTTTTACCTCTAGATCGCGTTTCTGCGGAGCTCGGGCGGAGCCCTGCTGAGACGAGATCATCACCAACCTCCGGAGCGCCGTCGCGCTGCTGGAGAACTCTTCTACCTCTCCGTCTCTCTTGCTAGATCAAGAAGGCCGAGATCATCGTCGAGCTGTACGTGTGCTGAACGTGGAGGTGCCGTCCGTTCGGCACTAGATCGTGGGACTGATCGCGGGACGGTTCGCGGAGCGGATCGAGGGACGTGAGGACATTCCACTACATCAACCGCGTTCACTAACGCTTCTGCTGTACGGTCTACAAGGGTAACTAGATCACACATCCCCTCTCGTAGATGGACATCACCATGATAGGTCTTCATGCGTGTAGGAAATTTTTTGTTTCCCATGCGACGTTCCCCAACAGACTGAGTATTTGGGTTTGCCTTACAAGCTCTTATTTGACTCTTTCTGATGTTGCGATAAATTGCAATTGCTTCAATGACTATGGACTATTGTTGGTCACTTCTCGGTAAGGTTTTTTGCTTCATGCTTTGCTTTGTGAAGGAATTGTTACTTTCCCATAAGAATCTTTATGATGTATTGCTGTTCTATGTGTGATCATGATGCCCTCATGTCCGTATTATGTTTTATCGACACCTTCGTCCCCAAACATGTGGACATGTTTATGGGACTTGGTTTTCGCTTGAGGACAAGCGAGGTCTAAGCTTGGGGGAGTTGATACGTCCATTTTGCATCATGCTTTCATGTTGATATTTATTGTTTTTTGGGCTGTTATATTACTTGTGGTACCATATTTATGCTTTTTCTCTCTTATTTTGCAAGGTTTATTTGAAGAGGGAGATTTCAGGCAGCTGGAATTCTAGACTGGAAAAGGAGCAAATCCTAGTCCACTATTCTGCACATCTTCAAATGCCCTGAAAAGTTACATGGATTTTTTCTGGATTATATAAAAAATACTGGGCGAAAGAACTACCGAAGGGGGGCTGCCAGGGCTCCACAAGCCCTAACACCGCCACCCCCTGGTGGCGGAGTGGGGGCTTGTGGGCTCCCTGACGGCCCACTAGCCCCCATCTTTTTCTATATGAAGCGTCCTGGTCCAGAAAAAATCAAGAGGGAGCTTTTCGTGGTTTCGCCGCTGCCACGAGGCGGAACTTGAGTAGATCCAATCTAGAGCTCCGGCAGGACGATCCTGCTGGGGAAACTTCCCTCCTGGAGGGGGGAATCGTCGCCATCGTCATCACCAACACTCCTCTCGTCGGAGGGGAGGCATCTTCATCAGCACCATCTCCTCTCCAATCCCTAGTTCATCTCTTGTAACCAATCTTCGTCTCTTAACTCCGATTGGTACTTGTAAGGTTGCTAGTAGTGTTGATTACTCTTTGTAGTTGATGCTAGTTGGATTACTTGGTGGAAGAGTTTATGTTCAGATCCTTGATGCTATTCATTACACCTCTAATCATGATTATGATTATGTCTTGTGATTAGTTACTTTTGTTCCCGAGGACATGGGATAAGTCATGTTAATAATAGTCATGTGAATTTGATATTCGTTCGGTATTTTGATATGCTGTATGTTGTTTTTCCTCTAGTGGTGTTATGTGAACATCTACTACATAACACTTCACCATATTTGGGCCTAGAGGAAGGCGTTGGGAAGTAGTAAGTAGATGATGGGTTGCTGGAGTGACAGAAGCTTAAACCCCAGTCTATGCGTTGCTTCGTGAGGGGCTGATTTGGATCCACTAGTTTAATGCTATTGTTAGACTTTGTCTTAATTCTTCTTTTGTAGTTGCCGATGCTTGCGAGAGAGGTTAATCATAAGTGGGATGCTTGTCCAAGTAAGGGCAGTACCCAAGTGCCGGTCCACCCACATATCAAACTATCAAAGTAACGAACGCGAATCATATGAACATGATGAAACTAGCATGACAAAAATTCCCGTGTGTCCTCGGGAGCATTTTTCCTCCTATAAGACTTTGTTCAGGCTTGTCCCTTGCTACAAAAGGGATTGGGCCACTTGCTGCACCGTTTCTACTAGTTGTTACTTGTTACTTTTTGCTCGCTACGTTTCACCTCGCTACACAATCACTTGTTACCGCTACTTTCAGTACTTGCAGTTATTACCTTGCTGAAATCCGTTTATCACAGCCTTCTGCTCCTCGTTGGGTTCGACACTCTTACTTATCGAAAGGACTATGATTGATCCCCTATACTTGTGGGTCACAATGACCCAGTGTCAAAAAGAACAGATGTTGGGTGATGATTAACAAGGAGCGTACCCAGAATGACGTCGGGATCCTCAGCAGCTTCTTCTGCTAAAACATAGTTCACACGACCACGTGCAGGAGTTGGCTTCACATAGTAAGCTTTGCCCGACTTGCCTTGCCCAACGGACTTTTCAGGTTGCTTGGCACCCATATTCTGAGGACACTCTCGGGAATAGTGCCCTTGTTCTCCACACTTGTAACCGATCACATGATTGGCACGCGGTGCTACATTGCTAGCTGGACCACCATAGGTTTTTGCTGGAGGGTTGGTCTGATTCGTCTGAGGCGCCACATAGGATGGCCTCGGGGTATATATTGGCGGCAGAGAACTATTTGGAACCCACGGCCTGCATTTCGGGAACGCGAAACCAGATTACAAGCCAGAGTCACGGGAGTGCTTCTTTGTGGCTTCATAGTTGGTATGACCAGTCTCGGCACTAATCGCGTTGTTGACAAGATCTTGAAAGCTTGTACATTCGTGGAGGCCCAAATCACGACGAAGTTCAGGGCTCAGACCCTTGCGGAATCTTGCTTGCTTCTTGGCGTCAGTTGACACCTCCTCAGTTGCATAGCGGGCGAGGTTACCGAACTCGCGGCTATAGGCATCCACGGTCAATTTTCCCTGGGTGAATGCACAAAACTCCTCTCTCTTTCTATCCATCAGACCCTCTGGAATATGGTGCAGACAAAAAGCTGCACTAAAGTCTGCCCATGTGGCTGCTGGTTCAGCAGGACGCATAGCTTCAAAGTTCTCCCACGATAGATTGGCGGGTCCTTCCAGAAAGTACACCGCAAAGGTCACCTTGTCGGCCTCAGAAACATTTGCAGAGCGAATCTTGCACGATATACTGCACAACTAGTCATCAGCATCGAGGGGATCGACGGAGTGATGGAACTTTGGAGGATTCAGCTTCACAAAGTCATTGAGGGACAGTGCATCATTCCTAGGCTGACGAGCCGTATTTTGCTCAATACGCTCTAACAGACGGTTGGTCTCCCTTTTGTTTCTTTCTGCCTCTAGCATAACTTCCGCCAAAGAGGGCGGGTGAGGCAGTTCCTCCTGCGATGCTTGACTACCCTCTCCTTGCTCATGAGTAGGGGCACGGTTCAACCTGGTGAACACCATCCTGACAAACAAACTCACAACTTAGACCAATATCAACATCAATACTAACTATGGATTAAGAATGCACTGAACACATGGAATGCGGAAATGAACATCCGAACAACATGGTAACAAGAAACTGCTATATATACACCATGGTTCATACACACCAGTACATAGTTCAGTACAACCTTAACCGAAGAGCAAACTACTGAAAAGATGACACAACTCATCAGAGGCTTTCCAAGCTTCCTATACATTATTTATCTATGCCTCCAGAATTCATCTTTCGACATAAGCATACTCCACAAGACACGCAGGACTGTGGAAGTACAACTACTACCATACTATCCTTCCACTCACGGGTTCAGGCATCCGCATAGAACATCTCATAAAGGTTGCCTCCATGGCCTGGAAGCTCAATCTATGGATCAGGAAATACTCGAGCCTGAGACCCCTGGGATCCGTAAGGACACGAGTGTGGCCTTGGTCCCCTGACTGGTGGTAGTAGAGGTCCCCGAAGAGGGGTGACTTCTCCTATGGCAGGCCAGTCAACATGAGCCGGAAGATGGGTCCTAACAGGGTTCAGCATCTCCATATCTCCATCCCTGTCTAGACTACAAGTGCCAGCTGTGTCAAAGCCGTCCACAGACGGGCACGTGTAGCACAGAGCTCCATACGAAGGGCACGAGCATCCCTGTCTCTATACTCTAGCATCTCAGCAGTGGACTGCAGCCGCGGATCCTCCATAGAGGAATCAAAGTAGACCCCACTGAGGTATCCTTCTTCTCCTGGCTCAGAGGCAGGAACATAGCAGAACTCTGAATTCTGCAGCAGTGCATGTCTGGCCCTCATGATGGTCAACATTGAATAGGCAACATCTTTTACTCCCATGTCAACAGTGACCCCAAATCCATAAGACCAATGGATTGGCTCCTCAGCTCCAGGGTAATCTGGGAATACCCTAACAGTGCAGAGATACTGACTCTGATTAAAATCCCGGTACTGCTCCTCCACTGTGTACTCTGGGTACCAGCGGTAACCGGCTACTGACATCATCCTGACTAGCATGGCTGTATGACCCATCACATCAATGCACCTAGTCAGACGGACCGCCCGACGAGAAGGACGGCCAGGCATCTGAAAATAGAGAGTAATGCAAAAAGCATTAGAGCTCTGAAGACAAAATTGGGCAGCATAACGGCTGTAAATGCTCAAAAACAATTTTGAGACAACCCACAAAGATAGGATAGCATAACCACTCAACTATCAAATTCAATTCCATGGTCATCAAAACTTACTTTCTTTTCCTTGAAAAGAGAGAAACTCGGAGTAATTCTCGACTCGTTGTCCTACAATCTACCGATCAAAAAAATACGAGCCTAAGAGAAAGATAAGTAACCTAGTCCTTAATCCCCGCAGAAAAGACGATGATGACCAGAATAGAATAATTTAAGAAGAGAAGCAAGAGTCTTTCGTTCCCTTCCACAACCCTATTTTCTCTAGGTTGTCAAGCAACCTATATTTCTGTCTCTCCCAAAATTCCTAAATAATTCTCATTCATACAATTTGGGTCATATCTTCCTCAAATATGTCAAAATCCTTCATTGTCCAGTTCAAAAATAATTCAAGGATATTCCTTTTCCAATTCTGTCTTGAATGGCACTTTGTGAAGGAAGTGTCATTTCCATATTCTTGTTTGCCCTCAAAAATTTTTTTGACTCTTTACTAACCACATTATGGTATCATGCCAAAATTCAACTTCATTTGCCTAGAAAATATTCCTCAGCTAATTTCCAAAGTTTCTTCCCAGAAAGGAACTTTGTGAAGGAGGTACTAGCTAGGCATATCCAAATGATTTGAAATTTGTACATGACCTACATATGCTCATATAATATCTCTCCTCCGGATTGGAGCATCATTCCATCATCCATGTGAGCCGAGCATCAAATCTTAGTTTCTAGTCATATTTTTAGTTTGTGAAGCAACTATATTTTATATTGCTTCATTATTGTTGAAAATTTAAGAGGACCTTCTCCTACCTATATAACCTCTCTACACCAAATTTGTGATCCTTTAATTGAGCCAATCTTTCTGTAGAATGTTTCTTAGTTTTTATCTAGAGAAGTGCATTGTGAAGGAAGTACCACTTTGGTGTACTCAAATGGTATGAATTTTTCAGAGTGCATCCATATGCCCAAATAGCTCATCTCCTCCAAAATTCAGCTCAACCCAATCAAGAATGTGAGTGCTACTTCATATTGCATTTCTGTCCAGTGGGGTACATTGTACAACAATGTCGGGACCCCGATCCTAAGCCATAGGAATCCAGCGTGTCACACATCGCATCTCTTTGCGGTCTCAAGCACGGTTATCCCCACGGCTGCAGCCTTACCTTAGCCGGGACCGTTTGCGCCTTTTGACTCGCGTATGCAATTGTGTTGCTAGCAATCCAATGTCAAAGAACCCGGATCGACATGTCTAGTCATAAACTAAAGTGGCAGTTCCATACAGGGACAGGCATACATGACCCAACAAAGCAGGTGTCGGTCATCAGCGAATGTAGACGAGTCGTAGCAAGATACAAGGACTCCATTACAACGCGTGACATTTCCCAAAGGGACAGCCACAACAGCTAGGAAGGACACATGCCGGTCAACCAATGTGTCCGGAGGAGTATCGAACTACCATGGCTCGATGGAATCATAAAGGGGCATTTCCCTGTAAGGAGTGCTACTAAGGCATACGACTAGGTATTCGAACCCCATACATATCAAGTACAACACACGTACGCATGGCATACCGATATGCATAGATACATCGATGGCATCACAACATAACCATAAACATACAAACTTTATTTAGAAGGCTCGGAAGGGCCTGACACATAATATTACACAGATAGGGGTCTCACGACCCATCATCTCAAGACATACACACAAGTCTTACAAGCCAGCGGAAGATTCAAACTGTCTGAGTACAGATAGATGGAAAGATAAAGGCACATGGCGTGACTATCTACAGACCCAACCTAGGGCCAGATCATAGCTAGGATACCAGCTACTCGTCATCGTCGACGTCTAGGTAGAACCCTCCATTAGGGTCATTAACAACCTCTGCAATAATTTATTAAGGAAACGTGAGTACAAAAGTACTCAGCAAGAGTTTAGGATAATCTATCTACTCATGCAATGTATCAACAAAGAGTTGTGGTGTTTCATGCGGAAAGCCAACATTTGACTCTTGGCTAGACAACTTGCATTTTTAAATAGTTTTGACAACTTTGATTTCTCGCACACGAGTCCACTAACACCACAACCATACTCCATTGTGGAATCATTCTGTCTCCCTAAGGAAATGCCGTCCACAACACTCACACTTATCTTGACAATTTTATGAGTAGCCATTATAGTTATCTATGAACAACATATGTTTCCAAGTAGTCCATATCCGCGGACGCGACTATTCGAATAGATCATAACCCTGTAGGGGTGTACTTCTTCACACACGCTCTCGCCACTTATCGCCATGTGCACGTCATGCACCTCGGCAACCTTCAAACGGAAGCCCAGCGAGGGAGTCAGCCACGACCGTTAACCACGCTAATACTTAGTCCAGGTCTATCGCCTATCTGAGGGTAACCCACACGGATGTCCGGCCGAGGTTTCCGCCATGGCCCCAAACGATGTGCACAGGGTTCCCAAGCCCACCATCCAGGTGCCACTTGGTACACCGTGCCACTGCCTACCGCATCATAGCCCACCTCTAAGGTCAGCGCTACGCACGGCCTCCAGCATGACTATAAACACCAGAAACTACTTGCAACTCCTGGACCGAGTATTAGGCGATTAATAAGTCGAGAGGGTCAATTATGTATCCCAACGTGTGGTAGTATCTAGTCTTGGATTACATACACGGAACTCAGTTCCTAAGGACGGTTCCAATGAAACAACCCGCCATGTACTCCTATATAGCCTTTCACCGGTACCTTTACCAAAACAGGTTCAACACACAACCTTTACTAACTGAACACATTCTCACTATCCTGTTCATCGCCCAGATGACAGACCATACACAACTCTAAGCATAGCATGCATAGCAGGATAAGGCACATCATGGCTCAAGCATCTATTAGGTATGCTAGGCTGCAAGGTTCAACTATTTACTGTGACAAGGACAGGTCATGCAAAGGAAGTGGGTTCAACTAACGTGGTAAAAGGATTGAAAGCATTTTGACCTAATGCAATAAATAAGAGCAGGAGCAAGAACACGGGATTTATTGGGATGATCAAAATGGTTGCTTGCCTTGTTGCTCAGCAAAGGGGTGATATCGGTCAGTCGGATAATCAGACGTATCCGGAGGGGCGGAGCCTACCGGAGTAACAACAATCGATGAATATCAAACATATGCAACAAAATGATGCATGAAATGCAATGTAGCATGGTTTGAAATGACTAGCAGAACCCTTTGGGGTGATCTTGATTTGAAATCATAATTCAAATATCATTTGAATTATAATTTATCAAATTATTTTAATTGATTTGACCTGATGCTATTTCATAACTTTGTTTTTCATGCATGAAAATAGCACCATTGGATTCCTCGAATTTTTCTGATCCTTTGACATATCTTATTTATCAAATTTGGAGTTATATTCAATTTTATATGAATTTCCAAAGTTTTGAACTTATTCTGGAATTATTTTTAAACAGAAAAGTCTTTATTGCATCAGCATGACATTAGCAGGTCCAGCTCGCCGTTGAAAGTCAAACCTGACCAGTGGGACCCACTGGTAAGTGACTCTGGCCAGTTTTTAGTTTAAATTTAACTTAATTAGCTAATTAACAGGGTTGGACCCATATGTCAGTGTCTGTTTAGGTTTTTGTTTAATTAATTATTTTTATTAGCCTAAACTTAATTAGCCAGGGGGCTGGCCCCACATGCCAGTGACTCACGGGAGTCACATCCACCGGCGGCGAGGTCGATCTCGCCGACGGTGAGCCTCCGGTGACCACAGAGACGATAGAGGGGCTCGGAAATGCATCTCCGATGAGCAAATGCACGGTGGAGGGCACCAAACGAACCAGCACACAGCCGCAGTTCCATTTCTGCAAAGAACCAAGGCTAAGATGGCCGGAGATGACGCCGGCGACGAGCTTGGCGGCGGCCGAAGCTCGGGCATCATCAGGGTCATCGAAATAGAGGGCATCACACGCAGGGCTGGGCTCCTACGACATCTACACGTTGCACTGAAGCCATTGGTGGCCTCAGATGGACCAGCCGATCATCGGAGAGTTACCGGTGACGAGATTCCGCGGCGGATCTCGTTGGGCTCCGGTGGAATCGGGCCTATAGGAAGAGATCGAGGGGGAAAACTTGGGGGAAAGAACCCTGAGCTCACGGGGAGTGCAGAGGCGTCGAGAGAGGGCTAGGGGATGGCCTGAGGAGGGAGCACGACGGTGGCGAGCTCCAGTGACCCGAGGAGGAAGACGATGGCGTCACGGCGTTTCAGAGCTTCTCGGCGTCGAGCGACTGGCTGGAGAGCTTCAGAGGATCACGACGAAGCTAACGCGCAACTCAGGTGAGAGGGAGAGGGGCTGGAGCGACGGCGAGCTCGAGCTCAAGCTTGCGGTCATGGCGGCCGAGAGGAGAAGAGAGCAAGGGCGAATGGAGAGGGGATGAGCACGGGGATGACTTCGGGGAGCTTATCCCCCTTCACGCTAGCACGACGCGGCGGCCAGGCAGACGCACACGTGCATGGCCGTGTCGGAACGAGCGGCGGCCACCTCCTGTTGCTCGCTGGCAAGGAAGACGACGGGAGCAGCTGGGCCTGGGCCTGGTGAGCGACAGGTAAGGTTTTTTGCATTTCTTTTTTTTTTCTGTTTTATTTTTTCTGATATTTGTTTCATTTGTTTTTGGCTCCAAACTATTCCTAAAAATAGTTTGAAAAATACCAGAGTATTAGTTGGAATATTTCCAACCACTCATAAAGTTTTCAACATTTTTGAAAACTTTAAAATATTTGAAACCAAAAATATAATTGATTTTAGTAGCTTTTTACTTAAATTTAAAATGCCAAAAGTAGTTTGAAAATAAGTTTCATCTCTGATATTTTGTTTTCAACATTTATCAGAAAAGATGAACTTTTCTAATGGCCATTTTGGATTCATTGATTTTGACAATGGTTGGATTTATTTTGAATAAGGAGTGGCTAGGGTTTTGCTTTGGATTTCACCACTTCTTTTGAGTTTATTTCAATTTCTTGAATGCAAAGAAAGAAGACATGAGCACAAGTTGTTAAACCCTAACAGGGAATCCAGGGATGTGACAAACAAGTGCTACCTAGTTTCATCCTATTGGGCTGAAAATTTGCATAGATGATCATCTTAGTGATGGATCACCCTCTCCAAAATATCAGCATCTTTCTCTAGACCAATCTTCCTTAGTAAGCAACAAACACCTTGTTGTTCTGCTGTCTTCAAGCTCTATGTGGTCACATCTTGAGTCCCTATGCTTGTTCCTTTTCCCCTTGGCCCTCTCTGGTGAATGACCCTTCGAGCAGACACGGTCTGCCGACTAGAGCGCGTGTCACTAATGCATTCATGCGATGACCACGTGGATGACATGTGAATGCCCATGCTTTGGCAGTTGGACCCCTCTATTTCGTCCGTTCCCTCGCGCCCTCGACATCCATATCTAACAGGTCCATCTTGGCCTCGCCTTCGACCTGGACCCCTTTCCCCCTTTGTATTCTTCCTTTGCGCACCGTCTCTGCCGAGGAATAGAGTGTGCCCATGACCTCCATCGTCTTCCTTTGCCATGGATTGTTGCCCACATCGCCTAGAGCCCTCCCGAGCTCTCTCCGATGTTATTTATAGCATGCCCGAGCTCTCCTGCAAACCAAAGCCCTCCCCAAAGCCTCTCGAGCTCCCCATTGCCCCCATGGCTGAAGCACTCATCGTCGAGCCCCTCGGTCAAACCTGACCCCGTAACCCTCCTGCTCCTTCTCTTCATTGTGTGACGTTCCCCTAGAGCCAGCGGAGTCGTCGACGCCCTCCGTCCGGCCATGGATGCTCTATACGGTATTCGGGATGGCCTTCCCATCGATGGAGGTCAGACCAGCGCGGTGGGTGCGAGATCTGACGGAGGGAGATATCCTTGCATTTCAAGCTCGCGCAGGCGGAGAAGGGAGAGAGAACAACTGGCCCAGTCTCCTGGAAGGGGGCCGAGGGGGTGCGAAGAAGAACCAGCCATGATTCCAAGAGTGTTGGAGAGCTCTAGGGTTTCCTGGCGAGGCTGAGATGCCATGGAGCCTTGGCGCTGATTTTTGATCTGTTTATAAATGGAGCTACCCCCTCTTGCTATAAAGAAGCGGTTCCGTCAAGAATTTCTAGGGGTGTTCTCTTCCACAAAAAGCACGCGGGAATCGAGAAATACTGTTAATCTTTGTGCAAGATTAAAAGCCATGGGCCCTGTGATGCTTCGGTAATTGTGAGCCTGTTGAAGACCAAGACCATCATTTCTTGTTCGAAAGACACGAAGTAACTCGCCTTGCAAGTCGAACACTTTGGGCGTAATCATCCGGAGACACCTACATATCGGTGTTGAAGGCTAGTTCGGGGGCTACTGAGGGAGTCCGGAATTAAGGTGTCCTCAGGGAGTCAGCTTACCACAAAGCGGTCGCCCTGATGGGTTGACTCTTTGATGGGCCGGGCTGCGTGACTGTCTCGTGTTCACGAAGGAGAAACCCATAGACTGGCGTGGCAACCAAGTAAAAGTAGAGTAGGTCGGTTGTATGTAACCCTAGGCCCTCCCTGTAACTATATAAACCACGGGTCCTAGTCCATGAAAGGGGGATTTTCCATCTAGGGTTTAGTACACACGATCTCGAGGTATACTCTGTAATTATCATCCACATCAATATAATCAAGCAGGGCATAGGGTGTTACCTCCCCAAGAGGGCCCGAACCTGGGTAAACATTGTCTCCCCTCTATCATGTAGCCCATCGATCCAAGGTCCATAGTTTGGGATCCCTACCTGAGATCTTCCGGTTTTGACGCCGACAACGATGTTCCTGGAGGCCACCCCGAGCACCCCCATGACCACCTATGGGCGCGGCACGACTGAGCCGTTGCACTCGCCGGCCAGCCCGCAGGAGTAGCGAGGCAACAGACTCCTCGAGCATCCGATCCCCTATGCCTACGGTCGGAGCTAGAAGACGACCAGGAAGGAGAGAGAGAGGATGCGTGTGATCCCCGCTCATGAGTGTCTCGGCGTTGACCCGGTCTTCCCCGCTGACGTGGTAAGTGGAGACAGTGTGGGTTGAATATATTTACTTCTAATGAAGGCGTACTCTATTGTTATTTGGGCCAAAATACCATTTTACTTCTCTAAAAGCTATTCTCCCAAAGGCGCTTTTTGCCTAAACCGCCAAGGGCCTGATTGTGAAGAAGTTTTCTTCAGATTAGTCCATGGTATTCAATCGTACATATCTCTGCGACCATAACTCCTAATGAGGTGATTACAAAGCCCGCGATCTCGTCTCGTCGAGCCCCTACTATTGGTATCATTTTCTCTATCTTCTCAAATATTAAAAATTACCATTTTGCCCTTGCGCCTAATCATCCCCTTCCGGGAGAGAAACTTTTCCGGCGAATCGTTATGCGAGTTCCTCGCACTTCCTCCCGGTGATCTCTTCATCCCCACACAAGCCACGACACCCACTTGCATGAGGGCCTTGTAGTAGCCATGGTTTTCTATTTAAATATTTAATAATTGCTTGCTTATCTTCTACACGTATTTTTGTTTCGTTATAATTGTGGATTCATGTTCATCCTCATGATTTGTGATTGTGCACCATGTTAGCTATGTGACTACTTGCTAGTATTATCCTCATATGTCATGCTTGTTATTATTACATGCTGGTGATAGTAGTGTTCATCTAATGCATGATTATCATTAGTTATGAAAAGTATGTGTGATATGCATGATCATCGCTATGCCATGTCCAGCTGCATGGACTAAGTGCTTTATTATTGTTGATGCTAATGCTTCACATGTTAAACGGTTATACTTCCCATCAATGTTTATGTTGATATCATGCTCATATGCATTGTCATTTCATCCTATTATTTTTATTTTGACTCAGTTCATTACTTTTCAATTTTAACCAGATATTAATTGAATTTGAACACTTATTGGACGTGTCATAGTGCCATCGAGTCGAGCTGACCAGTGCAGCCACACTTGCCTGTATGGGAAGGCCCTAATGCGGTTTTATTGTCGTGCCTCCTGCTCGTGCCTCCAACTAGGGAAGGGTATGTGCGCGTGCTACCCTGATCAGGTAGGCGGCCATAAGCCTTGTGTGTCCATTGTTCTTGTATGGTACCATTGTCCCCGTTTGGGACCCTTTTTTTCACTATGGTGGTTGTTGGATATCCAGAGTGGCATCGGGGCCACCCATGACGTAGCCCAAAAGGGAGTCTGTCGGAGTGGCCGGGAGAGTGTAATGTAATAGATCGGTTTTGTCGGATCGTTGTTGGTCCACCTAAATGAGAGCATGAGGCCTTGGGTTCCGTGGCGTGGGTACAGTGTACTAACCTTTTCAGAGTGTATAATATATTGATAGCTGTGTCCGTGGATATGGGCCTAGTCCGTAGTAGGTCACACTATGGGTCAATAGTAATAATAACCCGCTTAATAAACAACCCTGGTTCGATGAGGAAAGAAGTTGGTTGATCTTTATGTGGTCACGGGAGGATCAAGATGGTATTCTTAATAATTATAAGGTGATCTTGTGAAGATCACAATGGTATTCTTGATAATGATTGACGTGATCCCGTGATGACCATGGTGGTAAGTAAGAGTGGCATATCTTTGGTGGTTACAAGTTAACCCCTAAGCAGAGTAAGATGGTCCATGATATTTTAAACATGCTGCATGCTAGCATCATCTTTGTTCATGCCTTAAGTAACATGTTCATGCCATGCTCATTTGATGTTGTTCTAGCGGTATTTTGTTCACCATGTACATGCCATGTTGCTTTAGTTGTATCATGCTCAACATTAATATGTAACCTATAAATGCCATGTTGTTGTTTGTCTTGATTGCTTTGGTTGTTGTGTGCTTGCGAGTACATTCAAAGTACTCATCTGTCCTGTCATGCTGGTTTGCAGGTCATGCCATGATGGATTGCTTAGGACCCCGAGTTTGCAAGCTAGGATAAGTGTTCCAGTAAGGGTCCCTGCGGATTGGAGTTCATCACTGATGTCTATGCACACTTTTATTCTTGTAGACTATGTTGGGCCTCCAAGCGTAGAGGTTTGTAGGACAACAACAATTTCCGTCAAGTGGATGATCTATGGTTTATCGAACTCAGGTAAGTAGAGGTTGAAGATGGTCTCTCTCAAGCAACCCTGCAATTAAGATACAAGAAGTCTCTTGTGTCCCCAACACACCTAATACAATTGTCAGTTGTATAGGTGCACTAGTTTGGCGAACAGATGCAAAAAGGCAAGTGATATGGATGGTAAAACAAGGTATTGTAAATCTGAAATAAGAATGGCAGCAAGGTAGCAAGTGACAAAAGTGAGCATAAACAGTGTAACAATGGTGAGAAGCAAGGCTGAGGCTTCATACTTTCACTAGTGGCAACTCCCAACAACATTAACATAGTCTAATCACATGATATTTCCACTAAAACATGCAATGGTGACGTACTCGGAGGTCATTCCTTTGTGATCAAGAGAGGACGAGAATTATGTAGGGCTACAAAAGCACACCTTAGAGTTCGTAGTTCTCATCTATGGATTTCCAAATGTCACTGCGGCCATCCAAATAGAGTGCCACAATCACCACAACGTATCTCAAGGATAGTCAAAGACAAGCACCAAGAGACTCTCAATCTTCACTCAATTCACAAAATAGGAAATCACTCATGTAAATATTCTTCTAATCCATGTCCAATAGACTGTTGTCACCATGGTCTCGGGGATTATACTAGATAAGATCAAGTGAGTACATCAATCCAATATATAGAAGAAGGGGAAACATCATGGGATCACCCTAGATTAACATAGCCTATGATCACAATCAAGATCACATCATGGGAGAGAGAATTAACCACATAGCTACTGTAGAAGACCTCAACCCCGAGGAGGAACTACTCCCGCTTCATGGAGGGAGGAAGCAACATCGATGGGGATGAATCCGGGGGCACTTCCCCGTCCCGACAGGGTGCCGACACAGCAATTCTAGCCCCCCAAAACTTGTTGGCGATGGCGGCGGAGATCGGAATTGCTTCTGGAGAAAA
This sequence comes from Hordeum vulgare subsp. vulgare, assembly GCF_904849725.1. Classification (NCBI taxonomy): domain Eukaryota; kingdom Viridiplantae; phylum Streptophyta; class Magnoliopsida; order Poales; family Poaceae; genus Hordeum; species Hordeum vulgare. The sequence goes on from NC_058520.1 coordinate 111,796,552, forward strand.
GGGTTCCGGCATCTGGGTTTCCTCCACATGGGTAAAAATAGGAGCCAAGGTAGGGCACTAGAGGAGGTGGGTCCCACCCAGGCGGCCTGTGTGCGCGGCCAGGGTGTAGGCCGCGCACGGAGGCCGCCTGGGCGACGCCTGGCTCCCCTCTGGCCCACCTTTGGTGCTCTCGAAGCTTCCGCCACACTGATTTTTATATATTTTTCTCGGGATTTTTGGGACTCGGTAAATTGGGGTAAAAGTCCCTGCAAAAAAGACATCAGCAGACAGAAACTGTCACTGGGTGAACTGAGTTAGTAGGTTAGTCCAAATATGTGTAGAAAGGTATGAAAGTGTAGCAAAACATATAACAATGTCACCCAAAATATCATGGAACAAACATAAATTATAGATACGTTTGGAACGTATCGACCACTGCCATCGTTGTTCTACCGCTAGAAGTTATTTCGCTACTTCGATTTTTTCTGCTCCTAGCATAGAGCTACGTGAGTAGGCGTAGTGTCGCTATTTCGATGTAATTCATTTTGATATCGGAACCATTGTATCCATATCATTTGTAATAAAGAGTTGGTTTGTTCTATGCCAAGCAGTGTCGTATTCTAGAAGATTTAATCTCTAGGCTGGAGTACGGGGTGTTCCGGACTCTCTGAGCCGGGGTTCCACAACTTTGGTAACAGAGCAGGTGTGGATGTAGGACGCCCTAGCATGCGCGAGCATTAGAATCACTAGTCCAGAGTCTAGTTGGTTTGCTGCATTTGATTGCTACATAGCATGCGTATATATTTTTATCTTATCACTAATGGTTGATTTTGTGAGTGTTGGTGGCATCGGTTTCGATCCACTACATGCACCCTCAAGCTTTGCATAACTGCTTTTCGGTGTTTGGCGTCATCTTTGTCCCAGCGGAGTGATGCCGAGGTACCTAGTATTCCAAACACCATTTGCAGGATTGATGCTCAAGTATCGCATAGTTATCTTTCCGCCATCCCCACCTATCGTTTCGATGATAGACATGTTTTCGTGCCTTCCAACCCGCCGCATTGGCAACCCTTATTGACCTTTGTTATCAGAAAAAGGGCAATGCCAGCAGGCTTTGTTTTCCACCACTATCCTACCCTGCCATCCCTTCCGTTGACGAGTATGTCTCCCTTTTGTCCTCTTGATGATGATGTGGTCGTGACCTTCGTGTTCTGGTGCATAATCAGCAAGTTCATCCTTATCCTTGAGCTCATCCGGATGCAAGAGGTGTTAAGCCAGCGCTAGTTGTAGCTTTCTTTACACCAACTCCTTCCACACGTGGATTCACTAGCGTTCACACCACCACAACATGTTAGATCGTGGTACCAGAGTTCTTGCGAGGTTTGTGTGCTTAGGCATGCATGCATATTGTTGTGAATAGCAGTAATAGGTGATGCTGCTTGTATGTGCTCTTGATTTCCCTGTGTGCTTTTGTTTCATTCGTTTCTTTTGCCTCTTTCTTTGGGCCCTCGGTGTTACCTTATTTTCCCTTATGGAAGTTGCTCATCAACTGACGCCGGACCCGAAGACTCAGTGAGGAGTTCATATATTTGGAAGCTCAGTTAAACATTATGGAATTCTCAGCCGACCGCATTATATTGGGAATACCTGGTCTTAATACGAATGATACTCTGGCTTGATTATCAGCACCAAGTCTACCTCAATGTACAATTTTCACAGCAGTAATTATGAAATCAATCGAAAGACAAATTGTGTGCAAGACAAATCATATATTTCCATTCAAAGGTATGATTCATATACATGGTTTGATTCTAGTGTGAGTACGATTTGAAACGTGATATACTCTAGAAGCAAGCTATAATGTGATATGAATTCAATACTCAACAAGAAGGAAACTCGAACAACCTTTTTCATACAAGTATTCGACAGCAGGAAGATTAAAGGGTATATATGGCATTGAGTCAACATAGCACAGAAAGAAGTTTCTGGTATGAGGAACTCCAATTTTCCTCTGCAAGCTACCAGAGAAGTTTACGATGCAAGATTCCTCCGTCCCCCTCAGTATGATATGTGTATGACTCCCCGCGCAACATACTTAGGCTTCTTCGGTAAGCTACCACAAAAGCTTCGGGCATAAAGTACCGAGTTTTCCCCAGCAAGTCATGAAGGGGGAAGCTTCTGAAGTATGGTACCCAGTCTTCTTCAACAAGCTATCTGACGAAAGCATTGAGCGCAAGCTATTCAGTCTTCCCCAACACGATACTCTCGATGGCTTCCAGCACAAGCTGTCCAACCTTCCTCAGTACGACACTGGTGCAAGATATTTCATAGTGAGATGGCAGTATATGGCAATGCATCCCAAGAATTAGATCCGCGATACTTTGGTTAGAAGCAAGAATCATTCACAACACAAGTCTACCTAGGGAACCAGATACTTCCATATACACTGTGAGCATGCTGCCAAATTCATGCAAGTCACTCGTACGATGATGAAATCATGACAAGAATCTGACAACCCCACCAGTTATGCAAGAGGAAGAAAGCGAGTTATACACTTCAGGGAGCGATGCAAGGACGAACGAGATTTGTTGAGAGACAAAATGAGAAAATGATTTTTGACAGTGCTTATTGAGGCTAGCTTCCTCACACCTGACAAGGTGATATCGTTAACCCTTGTCACCAGATTGTATGATGGATGACAACAATGAGATCCGTACAAGCACACGCGAATCTAGCATATATCTTATGGCCCGAGTCATGAACAAGGCAAAGTTATGATGTCCAAAATATTGCATATGAAAAGCACCTCTGGTCACACAAAGAATTGAATATATATATATATATATATATATATATATATATATGTATATATATATATATATATATATGGACAAGTTCTTTAAGGAAAGGATCCAGACAAGGAAAACAATAACGAAGGAGCAAGACCGGCAATACAAGTATGGTACTTGTAGCATGAACAACATGGTACAAATACCCAGGACATTCTGATTCGGTATCGATCACCATGAATATAGACCTAAGGGGGGTCCACTCCATCTGTAAGGACCCCATATCATGGTAACCCGTTCAGACAACAGTATATGCTCAGAATTGCGAGTATCGAATATCCAAGCCTGCCATGTCAGACCAAAGGCCAGCTCAACAGATTGACTTCAGTTACCATGTTAAAGCATCACACAACCTACTATCCACATGGATATAATGATAGAATGAGAAAGCAGAATGTTGAACAAAAGTCTTGAAGCATGTGCCCTCTCCTAGGGGAATCAGTTGAAGGATAGCCTGCCGTAAACTAGATTCTTCTATCAAAACCATCGTCCATCAAGTCTCGAGATGTTCCTCTTACAAGGCCGTACTCCTTTATGTTGGTCATGACAGATGACAGTCAAACTATTGGTACGAATCTGATACTCAAGATAGTGGAGCCATCCAAGATGATTCGTGAATCCCTGTGAGAAGTCGAACTCTGACAGAAGAATGGTTATGATTCACAACATTGTTTTGAACTCAGAGGAAATGCATCTATTTGAGCATCCCAATGCAAGGAATAAAAGATTTAGTGTCCACCAAGAAAAATTGTTCACAACTCCATGGATTGTTGTCAGTGTTGGATGCCACATCCATCAAAAATTCACTCTCGGACTTCTGAGAAGGAGATATATCTCAGTCACGATAATCTATCGTGCTCAGCTAAGCCGACAGATATGAAAGGATATAGAGAGAGTGTAAGACGGAACATGTGAGGTAATACGTGTCAGAATGAGGATCCAGTGAAACAAACCACCCCGAAGGGAGACAGTCAAGTCATATGAATAAATCTATGGGAACGTCATATAAGGAAAAGGATACCTAAGTTGAAAATGGTTTCCTTAAGTCAGAATATTCATACTTGTTCCTTGAGCAACCAAATCTTAAGGGCGAGATTTCTTTAAGGGGGGAAGGTTTGTGACACCCTGGATTTTGGCCCTTTCTTTTTCTTTTGAATTTCTTTAAGATTCTATTTGAAATTTATTTTCCGTGGCTCTGTGGTCTGGAAACCCGTGAAGATCATCTCTTCCTAGTCTCCAAAGTGGCTTGTCATCCTCAAAACCATGTAATTTCCCATCTTGGACCTATCCTAATATTCGTTTTCTTGGGATTATTCCTTTTTCTATTAAAGGAATAACCCTATTTGCTCTAGGTTGTCAAACAACCTATATTTCTATCTCTTCCAAAATTCTCAAATAATTCTCTTAAATTGTTTGGTTCATATCTTCCTCAAATATGTCAAAATCCTTCCTTGTCTAGTTCAAAAAAAGTTCAAGGATATTCCTTTTCCTATTTTGCCCTGAATGGCACTTTTTGAAGGAAGTGTTATCTATGTATCCTTGTTTGCCCTCAAAACTTTTCTCGACTCTTTCCTATCCATATTATGGCATCATGCCAAAATACAACTTCATTTGCCTAGAAAATATTCATCACCTAATTTCCAAAGTTTCTGTCCAGAAAGGAACTTTGTGAAGGAGGTACTATCTATGCATATCCAAATGATTTGAAATTTTGACATGACCTTCATATGCTCATATAATAGCTCTCATCCATATTGTAACAACATTACATCATCCATGTTCGACCAACATCAAATCTTAATTTTTGGTCAGATTTTCAGGTTTTGAAGCAACTATATTTTATATTGCTTCATTATTGCTGAACATTTACGAGGACCTTTTCTTACCTATGTAACCTCTCTACACCAAATTTGGGATCATTTAATTGAGCCGATCTTTCTCTAGAATCTTTCTTAGTTTCTGTCCATAGAAGTGCATTGTGAAGGAAGTACCCAAATGGTATGTATTTTTCACACTGTATACATATGCCCAAATACCTCATCTCCTCCAAAATTCAGCTCAACCTAATCAAGCATGTGAGTGCTATTTCATATTTTGCATTTCTATCCAGTGGGGCACATTGTACAACAAGTGCTACCTAGATTCATCCTATTGAGATGAAAATTTGCATATATGATTATCTTAGTGATGGATCACTCTCTGCAAAATATCCGCATCTTTCTCTAGACCAATCTTCCTGATTAAGCAACAAACACCTTTCTATTTTGTTGTCTTCGAGCTCTCTATGGTTACATCTTGAGTCCCTATGCTTGTTCCTTTGCCCCTTGGCCCTCTCTGGTGAATGAACCTTTGAGCATACACTATCTAGCCGACCAGAGCGCGTGTTACCGCCGCATTATTGAAGTGACCATGTGGATGGCATGCCAATGCTCACGCTTTGGCAGTTGGTCCCCTCTACTTCATCCATTCCCTCGCGCCCTCGACACCTAGCCATGTCCAGCAGCTCAGTCTTGGCCTCGCCTTTGCCCTGGACCCTTTTCCCCTCTGGATTCTTTGTCCGCGCCATCCCTGTCGAGGAACAGAGCGTGCCCATGACCTCCATCATCTTCCGCTGCCATGGCTTGTTTCCCATGTCGCCCATAGCCTTCCCGAGCTCTCCTGATGCTATTTATAGTGTGACCAAGCTCTCTCGCAAGCCACAACCCTCCCCAAAGCCTCTCGAGCTCCCCGTTGCCCACATGACCGAAGCACACTCCATTGATCCCCTCGGTCAAGCCCAACCCTGTAGCCCTCATGCTCCTTCTCTTCATTGTGCAACGTTCCCCTAGAGCCAGCGGAGTCATCAACACCCTCCATCCGGCTGGGGAGGCTCTATCGGCGCGGTCTCTCCTTGCAGTGCTCCGGGCGTCGTACCCGAGCCGTGGCGGCGATGTTGCAGGCCGCCCCGAGCACCCTTATGACCACCTACGGGAGCGACACGGCTGAGCTGTTCTGCTCGCTGACCAGCCCATGGGATGAGCGAGGCGACGGACTCCTATGGCGTTCGATCCCCTGTGCCTCCGGTTGGAGCTCGAAGATGACCAGGAAGGAGAGAGAGGATCTGTGTGGTCCCCGCTCATCAGCGTCTCGACGATGACCCGGTTTGCCCCACTAACGTGGTAAGTGGAGACGATTTGGGTCAAATGTATTTACTTCTAACGAAGGCGTACTTTGTTGTTCTTTGGGCCAAAATACCCTTTTCTTCTTTGAAAGCGTATTCTCCCAAAGGCGCTTTCTGCTTAAACCGCCAAGGGCCTGATTGTGAAGAATTGTTTTCACATTATCCCACGTATTCAATCGTCCATATCTCTGCGACCGTTACTCTGAATCAGGTGATTCCAAAGCCAATGATCCCGTCTAGTCGAGCCCGTCCTGTTGGTAACATTTTATCTATGTTGTCGCATACTGCAAATGACCATTTTCCCTTGCCCCTAATCAGCCCCCTGCGAGACAGCAAATTTTCTGGCAAATCGTTTCGCGAGTTCTTTGCACTTCCTCCCGGTGATCTCTTCATCCCCAAGAAATCCACGATAGCCACTTGCATGAGGGCCTTCAGTAGCCATGGTTTTCTATTTAAATATTGAATAATTGTTTGCTCATCTACTACTGGTATTTCTGTTTCGGTATGCTTGTTGATTCATGTTCATCTTCATTCTTTGTGCTTGTGCACCATGTTAGTTATGTGACTACTTGCTAGTATTATCCTCATATGCCATGCTTGTTATTATTACATGCTCGAGTGTTCATATGATGCAAGATTATCATCAGTTATGAAAAGTACATGTGATATGCATGATCATCGATATGCGATGTTCATCTGCATCCAGTAGACTAAGTGCTTTATTATTGTCGATGCTAATGCTTCACATGTTAAATGGTTATACTTCCCATCCAAGTTTATGTTGCTATCATGCTCATATGCATTGTTATTTCATCCTGTTATTTTTATTATGACTCAGTTCATTACTTTGCAAGTTTAACCAGATATTAATTGAACTTGAACACTTGTTGGCCGAGTCATAATGCCATCGAGTCGACGCGACCAATGCAGCCACTCTTTCCTATATGGGAAGGCCCTAATGTGGTTAATATCATGCCTCCCGCCGGTGCCTCCAACTAGGGAAGGGTATGTGCACGCGCTACCCTCATCAGGTCAGCGGCCATAAGCCTTGTGTGCCCGTTGTTGTTGTATGGTACCATTGTCCCCGTTTGGGACTGTTTTTGTTTTGCCACGACGGTGGCCATTGGATATCCAGAGTGACATCGGGGCCACCCATGACGTATCCCAAAAGGGGAGTTTGTCGGAGTGGCCGGGAGGGTGTGATGCAATAGATCAGTTTTGTCGGAACGCCACTGGTCCACCCGAATGGGAGGACGAGGCCTTGGGTTCTATGGTGTGGGTACGGTGTACTAACCTCTCTAGAGTGTATAATCTATCGATAGCCACGCCCACGGATATGGGCCGAGCTTGTAGTAGGTCACACTATGGATCCACAAGAATAACAACATGCTTAATAAACAACCCTAGTTCGATGAGGGAAGAGGTTGGTTGTTCTTCATGTGGCCACGAGAGGATCACAACGGTATTCTTAACAATGATAAGGTGATCTTGTGAGGATCATAATGATATTCTTGATAATGATTGACGTGATCCTGTGATGACTATGATGGTAAGTATGATGACATATCTTTGGTGGTTACAAGTTAACCCCCGAACAGAGTAAGTTGGTCCATGATATTTTAAACATGTTGCATGCTAGCATCATCTATGTTGATGCTTTGAGTACCATGTTCATGCCATGCTCATCTGATGTTGTTCTATTGGTATTTTTTTCACCATGTACATGCCATGTTGCTCTAGTTGTATCATGCTCATCATTAATTTGAAACCTATAAATGCCATGATGGTGTTAGTCCTGATTGCTTTCGTTGTTGTGTGCTTAGTCTCATGGATGCGTTGGTTTCCCTTCAAGCTTAAAGGGTGGTGTGGCATAGCAACGACAAGTATTTCCCTTAGTTAAGAAACCAAGGTATCAATCGAGTAGGAAGATCCACAAGACTATGTAAGTATCACCTGCACACTTATAGCAAATCCTCGCAATCCAACGCGTGGAGGGGTTGTCAATCCCTCGTGGGTAAAGTAAGAATAGATTGATAGATTCAAATAAGGGTGATAGAAAATAGAACGCAACAAGGTATTTTTGGGTTTTTTGATAATATAGATCTAAAAAGAGCAAATAAAGTAGAAACACAAGTAGAAAAGTAGAGATTGCAAATAGATGATGTGAAGTAGACCTGGGGGGGGGGGGCGGTAGGTTTCACTAGTGGCTTCTCTCGAGAAATAGAAAACGATGGGTAGACAAATAATTGTTGGGTAATTGATAGAAGAGAAAATAATTATGACGATATTCAAGACAATGATCATGTATATAGGCTTCACATCCAAGACAAGTAGACCGACGTCTGCGTGCATCTACTTCTATTACTCCACACATCGACCGCTATCGAGCATGCATCTAGTGTGTCGAGTTCATGGAGAAACGGGGTAATGCCTTAAGAATGATGAAATGATGTAGACAAAATATATTCATGTAGGAATAGACCCCATCGTTTTATCCTTGATAGCAACGATACATGCGTGTCATGTCTCTTTCTGTCAGTGAGATTGAGCACCGCAAGATCGAACCCATCACAAAGCACCTCTTCCATTGCAAGATAAAAGATCAAGTTTGCCAGACAAAAACCAAATACCAGAGAAGAGATACGAGGCTACAATAATCAAGCATGAATATCTTTTCATAGATCTGTTCATAAACTCACAATTCATTAGTTCCAACAAACACATCGCAAAAGAAAGAGTTACACCATATGGATCTCCAAGAGACCATTGTATTGAGAAACAAAATGACATAGAAAGCCATCTAGCTATTGCCTACGGACCCGTAGGTATGATATGAACTACTCACGCATCATTGGAGGAGCACCAATGAGGATGGTGAACCACCCTTTGATCGTGTTCCTCTTCAGAATGGGCTCTAGATTGGATTTCGTGGCTCTGGAACATGCCGTGGCTGAAACGATTTTTCGTCGACTCCTCTAGGGTCTTCTGAATATTGGGGCATTTATAGAACTCAGATGCGGTGGAGGAGGTGCCCGAGGGACCCACTAGACACCAGGTCGTGCCAGGGGCCTCTCGCGCGCCCTGATGTCTAGTGACCCCCCTGGGCCTCGTGAGTTGCTCATTCTTGGTTCCCAAGTTTCCTTCTAGTCCAAAAAAATCTCCATAAATTTTCGTGTCAATTGGACCTCATCTGATATGGGTTTTGTGTGGAGGAAAAAACAATAAAAAACAACAAGTCGCACTAGGCACTATGCCAATAGGTTAGTACCTAAAAAATGATATAAAGTTGCTATAAAATGATCGTAAAACATCCAAGAATGACAATATAAGAGCATGTAACGATAAAAAATTATGGATACATTGGAGACGTATCACTGTGTGCTTGCGAGTACATTCAAAGTACTCACGTGGCGTATCATGCCAGTTTGTAGGTCATGCCATGATGGATTGCTTAGGATCCCGAGTTTGCGAGCTAGGATAAGCGTTCCAGCCAAGGTCCCTGCAGAGTGGAGTTCACCACTAACATCGTTGTTCCACTGCTAGAAGTTATTCTGCTGCTTTGATTTGTTCAGCTGCTAGCATAGAGCTACCTGAGCAGGCGTAGTGTCGCCGTGTCGATGTAATTCATTGTGATATCGGAACCATTGTATATGTATCATTTGTAATAAAGAGCAGATTTGTTCTATGACAAGCAGTGTCGTATTCCACAAGACTTAATCTTTGGGCTAGAATATGGGGTGCTCCGGTCTCTCTAAGCAGGGTTGTCACAGTGTTGGTATCAGAGCAGGTCTAGCTATAGGACGTCCTAGCCCGCGCGAGCGTTAGAATCGCTAGTCTAGGGTCTAGTCGGTTTGGTGCAATTGATTGCTACATTTGATTGATTCATATCATGCATATAGATTTTTATCTTATCGCCAGCCCCACCTACCTGCACCCTCTAGATTTGCATACCTGCTTTTAGGTGTTTGGCGTCATCTATGTCCCAACGGAGTGATGCCGAGGTACCTAGTGTTCCAGACACCGTTTGTAGGATTGATGCTTAGGTATATCGAAGACATCTTTCCGCCAGCCCCACCTATAGTTTTGACGATAGAAATGTTTTCGTGCCTTCAACCCTCTGCATCGGCAACCCTTACTGACCTTTTCTATCACAAAAAGGGCAATGCCAACAAGACTTGTTGTTCACCTCTATCCTACCCTGTCATCCCTTCCGTGGACGAGTACGGCTCCCTTCCATCTGCTTGATGATGATGTGGTCGTGACCTTCGTGTTCTCATGCATAATCACCAAATTCGTCCTCATCCCTGAGCCCATCGAGATGCCACAGGTGTTAAGCCAGTGCTAGGCGTAGATTTTTTTACACCAATTCCTTCCACGCGTGGATTCACTTTCATGCACACCGCCACAACATAAGTAAATGGAGGGAGTACTATTTCACCACTTGTGATTGTTTGTGAAGTTGAAATCTTGTATGGAAAAGTCAAGTACCCCACTCATTTCCTAGTACTTGGTTCAGAACACGATAACTTTTGTCCCATTATATTTGGTAGACCTTTCTTTATTTTTTTCAAGTTTAGTAGACAACCACATGAAAAAGAGTGGCCCAATAAGGATGAAATTATTGGTCTAGATTCTATTGCTGTACCTCCTACTGATCCGCTAGAATGATATTTGCTAGAGTCAATTGGCATCACATATTTATCGATAGGTCCTGCCTTGCGAGGTTCACCTTCTCCAATTACAGCAAATTCTTCCTCATTATTGTCATTGTCGTTAACTTGAATGACAACCTCGGCCCGTACTTCTTCCTCACATTTTTTCTTCAGCGTTTTCCTCTTTTGTGGTGCCTCATAAGCATACCTACACCTTTTCTGCTGATCTCGTGTGGCTACATTGCAACTTGTAACTTGTCCCTTTACCTGCCCAATATGTTGCTTCATCCTATTAACCCGTCCACCCATCTCCTTTCCACACAACTTGCACTTCACCCGTTGTAAATCTAGAGGATTGATCAAGGTTGCAAACTCCCACCCCATGTCATCTGAATTTCTTTTGAGAGTTTGAGAACTTGCAGCGATAGAAGCAGTCGCAGAGCCCTTCAAAAATATTTAAAGAGAAAATAGAATAAGTATCAGTCCATGTTCAATAGAGCAAACATAATAAGTATGTATGTATCAATGTTCATGTGGGGCAAGCATAATAAGTATGTATTAATGCTCAACAGAAGTAAACATATTAAGTATCTACTATCTAGCAATGTTCAATATAGATAAAATAAAATAAAACATGAGTTATGTTAAAATTTATACTATTGTACTCACATGGAGTTTTGTTCATGATTTCATGCACAAGTGTGTGCTTGATACCATTCATACGCAGGGAGATTTTGTAGTCCAAAAATCAAAGGGGAAAATAGTATAGAGACATTCTGTCAAAAAACGTCAACAACCGTGTGTGCTTCCTACTATTCATCCATCAACCTACTTGTGTGCTTGCTTGTCCAACTAGCTTGAACGTACATGTTCAGGTCTTGGTGATTTGATCTACATTTTAAAAGGTAACACAATCTACATCTCTAATATACAAACCTGTAATGTATTCAGTGGATACATCATACATCTTACCATAGTTTATAATTTTTTTACAAATCGATGATGCTATGCTAGATTATCCAGTGTGACAGAGAAAGCGGAAGAAGAGGGTAATACCTTGCTACACGGGAATTCCATGGAGGAATAGCTAGCGGAGCAATCACCGGGACAACCTGGGTAGTAGCAGCCAAGTCAGTTGATGGTGACCAGCTCAGGGGACAAGATAACGGCACCGGAGCAGCTGATGGAGAGTAATGGAGAGGAGGCAAGCAAGCGACAGAGTTGCTGCAATCTATAGCGCCGGAGATGTTGCACGAGGCGCTGGCAAGGACCCGCCATCGCGAGCTAGGTCGGGGCTGGATGTAAAGAAGCGGGAGGGGCAGCAGGAGGCCGAAACCTAGCTATATGAGGAGACGGAGGGCTTGGGAAGGGGTGGTCGTGGGCCAAAAAGCTTGGGCTTTGCTTGCCAACAGTTAATGGGCCAAGGAGATTAATCGGTTTGACAATGATTAATCGGTCTGACGGGCCCGTTAATCGGCTTGGGAAGTTAACACAACGAATAGGAACTATTCTAGTCGGCCACCCACTGAGTAGCGATTAACTGTCATGTTAACTGATTAATCGACCGAATTCTTGAACAATGTGCTAGACCATGAAAATTATATGCATATGAATGGAAGGAATGAAATAGATAAGATGTTCTTGTAGCAACAACCTATCCTTAAACACAACCTACCAGTTGATATTTTAGGGGATCCTCCTCCATCCAAGGGAGATCTCGTGTTTGAGCTTAAGACATTACCTGATACTTTGAAATATGCTTATCTTGATGAAAAGAATATATATATCATGTTATTATGAGTGCCAACCTTTCAGATCATGAAGAAAGGAGATTACTTAAAACTCTAAAGAAGCACATGGCTACTATTGGATATAGTCTTGATGATCTTAAGGGCATAAGGCCCATTCGCTGTCAGCACAAGATTAATATGGAACCTGATGCCAAACCTATCATTGTTCATCTACACCGTCTCAACCCTAAAATGAAAGAGGTGGTAAGAACTGAGATATTAAAACCTACGGAGGCAAGCAATATCTATCCTATTGTTGATAGTGGATGGGTAAGTCATGTTCATTGTGTTCCTAAGAAAGGTGGTATAACCGTTGTCCCTAATGATTAAAATGAACTTATTCCACAAAGTATAGTAACATGCTATATGATGGTAACTGATTTTAGGAAATTGAATAAAGCTACTAGAAAAGATCATTACCCCTTGCCTTTGATGGATCAAATGTTAGAAAATTATCCAAGCACACACAATTCTGTTTTATTGATGGATATTCTGGTTTCTCTCCGATACTTGTGAACTGCGTTGGGTTTTCCGTGAAGAGCAACGGGTTATTGCAACACAATGTGGGTAAGTATTTCCCTCAATTATGAAACCAAGGTTTACCGAACCAATAGGAATATCAACAAGAACCGTCTTCAGCGACTGCATATAAAAGAACAAACAACTTCACCCAACGCTGGAAAGAGGGTTGTCGATCCCCTTGGTCTCGTTATTTGCAAGCAATTGAGATGTGTAGTGTGACGCCCCCATTTTGATCGTATGCTAATCATACACACAAATGCGTACGACCAAGATTAGAAACACACGAGAAGATATCACAACACAAATCTAGACATAAATTAAAGTCATACAAGGTTCGTATTACAATCTAGGGGCCTCGAGGGATTAAATACATAAGCTTGGATACACACGATTCAACGGAAGCAAACAATATCTGAGTACAGACATAAGTCAAAAGTTTTGCCTTGAGAAGGCTAACACAAACATAACATTGGATTGAAAAGGCAAGGCCTGCTGCCTTGGAGCCTCCTAACTACTTAGTAGCCTCCACGTAGTAGCATGCTCCATCGGGGTAGTAGTAGTCGTCAGCGGGAACCGCCATCTCCTGGGCTCCGTCATCTGGTCGCGGCAAGTTGTATCAAGAGGAAAATGGGGAGCAAAGCAATGGTGAGTACTCACAAGACTGACATCAGAACTATGTTAAATATGCATCAGTATCAAAGGAATGGGGCTATATCTTCGGACTGACTATAGAAATGCCAGAATAAAAAGAAGGCCTAGTCCTATCGAAGACTAACATCTTCAGTGTCTTGAGTGTAGATTAGTAACACATCTATACTTATACTAATTTGAGACTCCCACAAAAATCCCATGTTAATTAGAAAATATGAACCGTTAATCATGTGGGACCGAATTATAACGGTGCAGATTAATTCACGTATTTCCCACAAAATTCCCATGTTAATGTCACATCCCTAACCCTTAAGCAAGATAGCATTGTGCTCATGTCTTCTTTGCATTTGCATCCAAGAAGTTTCAACAAAAACAACAAAGTGGCAAAGGAAAAACTCAAAACCCTAGCCACCATTTCAATTAAAGGAAATCTCAAACTAGTTCAAAATCAATGAACCCAAAATAGCCTCAAGAAATGTTCAAACTTTCTGATAAATCATGAAAGTAAATGAGCATTGGAGAAAACTATTTTCTTGAAACTTTAAGCTTTTTAAATTAATGCAAAAAGCCACTGGTTTCAAATTCAAAATTTGAAATCAGAAACTATAATTTCCCAAAAATGTTGAAAACCTTGGAAATGGTTGGGGATATTATAACAAATATTCAGGAGGTCTAAAACAGTTTTTACTTTTTGTTTTGGAGCTGAATTAATTAGCAAAACAATAATTAGCAAAACAGAAAAACAAAAACAGAAAAATAAGAAAAAAACCTTACCTGTCGCCTAAGCCTGGCCCGGCCCATCCCTGGCTCGTCCCCTCCCTCGCGCCAGTAGGCAGCAGGAGGTGGCCGCCGCCCCCTCCAGCGCGGCCACGCACCTGCGTGCCTGCCTGGCCGCCGCCTGGCGCTGGCGACGACGGGGATAAGCTCCCCAGAGCCTCCCCTATCCATTCCCCGCCTCGGTTCTCTTCCTCCGCCCGGATCTCTTCCTCCTCCCCGCTGCCGCCATTGGAGCCGAGCTCGAGCTGCCCGTGCCCCTAGCCTTAGGATCCCCTCCCAGAGCACGCCATTAGCTCCGCCTCGTCGCCCTGGTCATCTCTGCAGAAGCCGAAGCTTCCTTGAGCCCTGCAACGCCCGCAACGCCGTCGTCTTCCACCTCCGACCGCTGGACCTCTCCCGTCGATTCGCTTCCTCCGGCGCATCCCCGAGCCCCTCTTCAGCGCCATCGGAACCACCGTGAGCTCGTCGTCGTTTCCCCTCTCGCCCCAAGCTCTCCCGTGCATCGTATCCTAGTTCCCCACCAAGGCCGAGAGCTTCTCGCCGCCGGCCATGTCGCTGCCGTCGCTGTGATGGCTGATCCACGCGCCCGAGCTAGGATTCGAGCTCCTGGAGCCTTCAGGAGCGTGCCGAGCCCTCCAGCTGCCCTCCCCGTGCCCTAGAACCGCCCCTCATAGAAGGCCGAGCTTCGGCCGCCGCTCCGGCTTGTCGCCGACGCCTCTTCCGGCGACCCTAGCCTCCCCAGATGGTCCTGCCAGATCGGCCACTTCGCGAGCATGCTGTAGCTGCAAACCGCGTGCGTTTTGGTGCTGTGCAGCGCCGTCTAGGTCGCCTCCGGCGAGCCCTCCGCCGCGGGCCTAGTCGCCGGCGACCACCCTCCGGTGGGGGTCGACGTGGCAAGCTAACCCAGCAGCTTAGGGACCTAATCACTCGCTGACAAGTGGGCCCAAGGCCAAGTCAAACCTCAGTTAGGGCTGGTCAGCGCAGGATTAGTCCCAGAGAGGCTGACCAGTGGGGCCCCCCTGTCAGGTTTGACCTGAACAGGTCGGCTGACCTGCTGACATCATCCTGAGGCAATAAATAGAATTTCCAGTATAAAATTAATTCAGGAAATTGCTAAAATTTGTAAAAATCATAGAAATTAATCTGTAACTCCAATGAAAATAATTTATATATGAAAAAGTATCAGAAAAATTCAAGGATTCTGATTATGCTCTTTTCAACCATGTTTAAAAAAGTTACAGAACCCTAAATTTTTGAATAAGGAATAATTCAATTCTTTCAATCACTTTATAAATGGAATTTGCAAAAATATTCAAATTTCATTATTTATGCAATGATCACACACTGCCCTGATTACAAATCAGTACCATAACATGACATTTCATGCATGTTAACATCAAGTTGATCTGAGCATCAGGTCGAATCAATTAAACCGGTATCCGAGAATACCCCGTTTGAATTGCTATTCGAATGTGATTCAAATCAACTCTAAACCTATTACATGTTGAAAATAATAACTTATCACCTTGCATTCTCATGCCATGCTCATGCATCATTTTGAGTGCCTATGATTGTTATTGAATGTTGCCATTCATTTCGGTAGGCTCCGCACCCCCGGATTCCACCGAATATCCGTGTGACGGATATCGTTCCTCCTGTGAGCAACAAGGCAAGCAACCCCTTTGATCATTCCGATAACTCCCATGTTCTTGCTCCTGCACCTAATTATTGCATTTAAGATCAAATGCTTCAACTGCTTTTGCCACGATAGTTGAACCCACTTCCTTTGCATGACCTAACCTTGTCACAGTAAATAGGCGAACCTTGCAACCTAGCATACCTGGTAGTTGCTTGAGCTATGATGTGCCTTATCCTGCTATACATGCTATGCTTAGAGTTGTGTATGGTCTGTCATCTGGGAGATGAACAGAAATGTGGAATGTGTTCGATGAGAAAAGGTTGTGTGTTGAACTTGATTTGGTAAAGGTACCGGTGAAAGGCTGTGTAGGAGTACATGGCGGGTTGTTTCATTGGAACCGTCCTTAGGAACTGAGTTCCGTGTATGTAATCCAAGACTAGATACTACCACATGCTGGGCCCTGAAATGTGACCCCGCTCGGCCTATTAATCGCGTAGTACTCGGTCCAGGAGTTGCAAGTAGTTTCTGGTGTTTATAGTAATGCTGGAGGCCGTGCATGGTGCTGACCTGAGAGGTGGGCCGTGATGCGGTAGGCAGTGGCACGGTGTACCAAGTGGCACCCGGATGGTGGGCTTGGGAACCCTGCGCACATCGTTTGAGGCCGTGGCGGAAACCCCGGCCGGACTTCCGTACGGGTTACTCTCAGATAGGCGATAAACCTGGACTAGGTACTGGTGTGGTTAACGGTCGTGGCCGACTCCCTCGCTGGGCTTCCGCTTGAAGGTTGCCGAGGTGCATGACGTGCACATAGCGATAAGTGGCAAGAGCGTGTGTGACGAAGTACACCCCTGCAGGGTTATTATCTATTCGAATAGCCGCGTCCGCGGATATGGACTACTTGGATACATATGTTGTTCATAGATAACTTCAATGGATACTCATAAAATAGTCAAGTTAAGCGTGAGTGTCGTGGACGGCATTTCCGTATGGAGACGGAATGATTCCATGATAGTGTATTGTTGTGGTGTTAGTGGACTCGTGTGCGAGAAATCAAGTTGTCAAAACTAATTTCAAAATGCAAGTTGTCTAGCCACGAGTCAAATGCTGGCTTCCCGCATGAAACCCCACAATACCTTTTGATACCTTGCATGAGTAGTTAGTTCTCCTAAAGTCTTGCTGAGTACCTTCGTACTCATGTTTGCTTAATAAATGTTGCAGAGGTTGCTAATGACCCTAATGGAGGGTTCTTCGTAGACATCGACGACGACGAGTAGCTGGTGTCCCAGCTACGATCTGGCCCTACGTCGGCTCTGTAGTATAGTCAGGCCACGTGCCTTCTAGTTGCACTGTCTGTACCCAGTCCGTTTATAACTCTTCCGCTGGCTTGTATTTGTATGACTGCTATTATGGGTCGAGAGACCTTAATGTGTAATATTATGTGTGTGGCTCTTCCGAGCCTCTTGAATAAAGGTTGTATGTTTATGGTTATGTTGTGATGCCATCGATGTATCTGTACATATCGGTATGCCATGCGTACGTGTGTCATACTTGATATGTATGGGGTTCGAATACCTAGTCGTGAACTTTAGTAGCACTCCTTACAAGGAAATGCCCCTTTGTGATCCAACGAGCCTTGGTAGTCCGCTACTGCTCCGGACACATTGGTTGACCGACATGTGTCCTTCTTAGCTGCCGTGTCTGTCCTCTTTGGGGAAATGTCACGCGACGTAATGGAGTCCTTGTAGCTTGCTACGACTCGTCTACGTTCGCTGATGACCGACACCTGCTTTGTTGGGTCATGTATGCCTGTCCTTGTGCGGAACTGCCACTTTGATTTATGATTAGACATGTCGATCCGGGTTCTTTGACATTGGATTGCTAGCGACACCTATCGCATACGTGAGTCAAAAGACGCAAACGGTCCCGGCTAAGGTAAGGCTGCAGCCGTGGAGTTAACCGTGCGTGAGACCACAAAGAGATGCGATGTGTTACAGGCTGGATTCCTATGGCTTAGGATCGGGGTCCCGACAGCGTTGGTATCATAGCCTGACTGACTGTAGGATTACTAAGCCAAATTGGTCGAAGTTGAGTCTAGAATTTCTTAGTTATATATAAGGGAACTGTTTGTGGAAGGGAACGTAACACTCTTGTTCTCTTCTCAAGGTATTCTATTCTGGTCATCCTCGTCTTTTCTGCGGGAATTAAGGACTAGGTTACTCATCTTCTCCTAGGCTCGTGTTTCTGATCGGTAGATTATAGGACTACGGGTCGAGAGATATTGGGTTTCTTTTATTCCTAGGAAGCAGGAAGTAAGTTTGGTGACCAGAGAGTTGAACTTGATAGTTGAGTGGTTACGCTATTCCATTTTGGGTTGTCTCAAATTTGTTTTGAGCATTTACAGCCGTTATGCTGCCCAATTTTGCATTCAGAGCTCTAATGCTTTTGCATTACTCTATATTTACAGATGCCTGGCCGTCCTTCTCGTCAGGTGGTACGTCTGACCAGGTGCATTGATGTACCAGGTCATACGGCCATGCTGGTCAGGGTGATGTCGGTGTGCGGTTACCATTGGTACCCCGAGTACACAGTGGAGGAACAGTACCGAGACTTCAACCAGAGCCAGTACATCTGCACTGTTAGGGTATTTCCAGACTACCCTGGAGCTGAGAAGCCAATCCATTGGTCCTATGGGTTGGGGGTCACCGTTGACATGGCAGTACAGGATGCTGCCTATTCAATGCTGACTATTATGAGAGCGAGACATGCACTGCTGCAGAATTTAGAGTTCTGCTATGTTCCGGCCTCTCAGTCTGGTGAAGAGGGATACCTCAGTGGAGTCTATTTGATTCTTCTATGGAGGATCCACTTCTGCAGTCCACTGTTGAGATGCTAGAGAACAGAGACAAGGATGCTCGTGCTCTCCGCATGGAGCTTTATGCTACCCGTGCCCGTCTGTGGACAGCTTTGACGCAGCTGGCACCGGTAGTCCAGACAGGGTATGGAGAGATGGAGATGCTGAACCCTGTTAGAACCCATCTTCCGGCTCACGTTTACTGGCCAGCTATAGGAGGAGTCACACCTCTTCGGGGACCCCTCTTACCACCAGTCAGGGGACCAAGGCCACATCCCTGTCCTTATGGACCCCAGGGATCTCAGGCTAGAGTGTTTCCTGATCCGCAGGTTGAGCTTCCAGGTCATGGAGGTAATCTCTATGAGATGTTCTATGCGGATGCCTGAGCTGTGAGCGGAAGAATAGTATGGTAGTAGCCGTATGTTCACAGTCCTGCGTGACTTGTGAAGTATGGTAGTAATGTGAAATGAATTTCGGAGGCCTAGATAAATAATTTATAGGAAGCTTGTAAGCCTCTGATGAGTAGTTCCACCATTTCAGTAGTTTGCTCTTCGGGTAAGTTTGTACTGAACTATGTAAGGGTGTGTATGAACCATGGTGTATATATAGCAGTTGCTTGTTACCATGTTGTTCGGACATTCATTTCCGCATTCCGTGTGTTCAGTACATTCTTAATCCATAGCTAGTATTGATATGATATTGGTCTAAGCTATGAGTTTGTTTGTCAGGATGGTGTTCACCAGGTTGAACCGTGCCCCTGCTCATGAGCAAGGTGAGGGTAGTCAAGCGTCGCAGGAAGACCTGCCTCACCCACCTTCTCTGGTAGAAGTGATGCTTGAGGCAGAAAGAAACAAAAGGGAGACCAACCGACTGCTAGAGCGTATTGAGCAGAATACGGCTTGACAGCCTAGGAATGCTGCAGTGTCCCTCAATGACTTTGTGAAGCTGAGTCCTCAAAAGTTTCATCATTCCGTCGATCCCCTCGACGCTGATGACTGGCTGTGCAGCATCTCACGCAAGATTCGCTCGGCGAATGTGTCTGAGGCCGACAAGGTGACCTTTGCGACGTATTTCCTGGAGGGACCCGCAAATCTGTGGTGGGAGAATTTTGAAGCTATGCGTCCCGCTGAACCAGTGGCCACATGGGCAGACTTCAGTGCAGCTTTTCGTCTGCACCATATTCCAGAGGGCCTGATGGATAGAAAGATAGAGGAGTTCTGTGCCTTCACTCAGGGCAAGTTGTTTGTGGATGCCTATAGCCGCGAGTTCGGTAACCTCGCCCGCTATGCAACAGAGGAGGTGTCTACTGACGCCAAGAAGCAAGCAAGATTCCGTAAGGGTCTGAGCCCTGAGCTCCGTCGAGACCTGCGCCTCCATGAGTGTGCAAGTTTTCAAGCCCTGGTCAACAAAGCGATCAGTGCGGAGACTGGTCATACTGACTTCGAAGCCACAAGGAAGCACTCCCGTGACTTTGGCTCGTCTTCTGGTTCCGCGTTTCCAAAACGCAGGCTGTGGGTTCCAAACAGTTCTCTGCCGCCAAGATACACTCCGAGGCCATCCTACGTGGCGCCTCAGATGAATCAGGCCAACCCTCCAGCAAAAGCTTATGGTGGTCCAGCTAGCAATGCTGCACCACGTGCCACCTAGGTGATATGCTACAAGTGTGGAGAACCAGGGCATTATTCCCGTGAGTGTCCTCAGAATGTGGGTGCCAAGCAACCCGGAAAGTCCGTCGGGCAGGCCAAGTCGGGCAAAGCTTATTATGTGAAGCCAACTCCTGCACGTGGCCGTGTGAACTATGTGTCAGCAGAAGAAGCTGCAGAGGATCCCGACGTCATGCCGGGTACGCTTCTTGTCAATCATCACCCAGCGTCCGTTCTCTTTGACACTGGGTCTTCTCATTCCTTCATTTCAGAAAGTTATGCACAGTTGCATAACATGTCCTTTTGTGATATGCCAATCCCATTGGTTGTCCAAACCCCTGGTAGTAAATGGCAAACCTCTAGGATAACCTATGACAATGAAATTCTAGTAGACAGGCTAGTTTTTCTAGCCTCATTGATAGCATTGAAATCTTCGGATATTAATATCATCTTGGGCATGGACTGGATGTCAGCTCACTATGCCAAGATTGATACCCACTCTAGAAATGTCCAGCTTACCCATCCCTCGGGTGAGATAGTAAATGTCTCTACTCGAGCTGCCAAATGCCAGCTCTATTCCCTAAACGCCAACCCTCTTCCGGAACTTGAAGACATTCCGGTAGTCCGTGACTTCCCGGATGTTTTTCCAGAGGAACTGCCAGGAATTCCACCTGACAGAGATGTAGAGTTTGTGATAGACCTTGTTCCGGGAAGTGTCCCAATAGCCAGAAGACCTTATAAGATGGCACCCCTAGAGCTAGCCGAACTTAAGAAGCAATTAGATGAGGCCTTGAACAAAGGTTTCATTCGTCCTAGCTCTTCTCCTTGGGCTTGTCCCGTCCTCTTCGTCAAGAAGAAAGACGGAACGGATCGGATGGTTGTGGATTATCGACCGGTTAATCTGGTCACCATAAAGAACAAGTATCCGCTCCCCAGGATCAACGATCTGTACGATCAGCTCGCTGGATCCTCAGTCTTCTCCAAAATGGATTTGAGGTTGGGATACCATCAAATCAAGATTAAGAACGGGGACATTCCAAAAACGGCTTTTGTTACTCGTTATGGCCAATATGAGTACACCGTTATGTCCTTCGGTTTAACCAATGCCCCAGCCACTTTCTCTCGGCTGATGAACTCAATCTTTATGGAGTATTTGGATAAATTCGTCGTAGTATACCTCGATGATATTCTCATCTACTCAAAGAATGAACAAGAACATGCCGAGCATCTAAGGCTGGTATTGATGAAACTTCGAGAGCATCGCCTTTATGCCAAATTTTCAAAATGTGAATTCTGGTTACCAGAAGTGACCTATCTAGGCCACGTAATCTCTGGTAAGGGTATTGCTGTCAATCCCGAGAGAGTTCAAGCTGTCCTTGATTGGACTCAACCTGAATCGGTTAAGCAAGTTAGGAGTTTTCTTGGTCTAGCCAGCTATTGTCGCCGCTTCGTCGAGAATTTCTCCAAGGTTGCAAAGCCTCTAACTGAACTCCTCAAGAAGGATAAAAAGTTCGAGTGGACACCACAGTGTGAGCATAGTTTTCAGGAACTGAAAAGACGCCTGACTTCCGCACCTGTGTTGCTACCACCAGATTTTTCTAAGGACTTTGTTATCTATTGCGACGCCTCGCGACAAGGATTAGGTTGCATTCCCATGCAAGATCGTCATGTGATCGCATACGCATCTCGACAGTTGCGTCCACATGAGGATAATTATCCCACCCATGACCTTGAGCTTGCAGCTGTGGTCCATGCTCTAAAAACCTGGCGACATTACCTTTTGGGTAATCGTTGCGAAATATTCACTGATCACCAAAGTCTGAAATATATCTTCACCCAGCCGGATTTGAATCTCAGGCAAAGATGGTGGGTTGAGTTGATCTCGGATTACGACTTAGGGATAACTTACACCTCGGGGAAGGCCAATGTTATGGCCGATGCACTAAGTCGTAAATCTTATTGTAACAACTTGATGCTACAACAAGGTCAACCACATCTCCATGAGGACTTTCGGAAGTTGAATCTTCATATTGTTCCTCAAGGATTCCTTTCTACCCTGGTGGCGAAGCCTACTCTTAAGGATCAAATTATAACTGGCCAAAAGCGTGATAAGGGTATATCACGGATCAAGGAGAATATTTTTAGCGGAAACGCTAGAGAATTTTCCATGAATGATCAAGGTGTTGCGTTCTTCCAGAATTGTTTAGTGGTTCCTAAGAACCCACATCTAAGGCAGTTAATCCTTAAGGAGGCTCATGATTCTCCTCTCACCATTCATCCCGGTAGTACTAAGATGTATCAGGATCTACGCCAGAGGTTCTGGTGGACTAGGATGAAGAGAGAAATTGCTGTGTTCGTTGCTAACTACGACGTTTGTCGCCGAGTTAAGGCAGAACATCAAAGGCCTGCTGGCACCCTTCAACCTTTAGCTATTCCTGAATGGAAATGGGATAAAGTTAGCATGGATTTCATTACCGGATTTCCCAAGACCAAGAAAGGAAATAATGCTATCTTTGTGGTCATTGACCGTCTTTCCAAAGTGGCTCATTTTCTTCCTGTTCAGGAGAGTATAACAGCTAGCCAGCTAGCAGAGTTATATATCTCTCGAATAGTGTCTCTTCATGGTGTTCCCCTGGAAATTAACTCGGACCGTGGAAGTATCTTTACTTCTCGCTTCTGGGAATGTTTTCAGAATGCCATGGGGACTCACTTATCTTTTAGCACTGCTTTCCATCCTCAATCAAGTGGTCAAGTAGAAAGAGTGAATCAAATCCTAGAAGATATGCTCCGAGCCTGTGTTATTTCATTCGGTATGAATTGGGAGAAGTGCCTTCCATTCGCCGAATTCGCTTATAACAATAGTTATCAATCAAGCTTGGGCAAAGCCCCTTTTGAAGTTCTCTATGGACGAAGATGTCGAACCCCTCTTAATTGGTCAAAAACCGGAGAGAGGCAACTCTTTGGCCCGGACATGATCCAGGATGCAGAAGAGCAGGTTCGCATTATTCGTGAAAAGTTGAAAACAGCCCAGTCTCGTCAAAAGAGCCAATATGATCGTCATCATAAGGCTGTGACCTTTGAAGTTAACGAGAAGGCTTACCTTCGGGTTACACCTTTGAAGGGTACCCATCGTTTCGGTATCAAGGGCAAGTTGGCTCCTCGTTACATTGGACCTTTTCGCATTCTTGCCAAACGAGGAGAAGTTGCCTACCAGTTGGAACTTCCTCCGCATCTTTCCAAGGTTCATGATGTTTTCCACGTCTCCCAACTCAGGCGTTGCTTTTCGGATCCTATCCGTGAAGTGGACCACGAAACGCTTGATCTACAAGATAACCTTTCTTACCGAGAATACCGCGTGCGTATTCTTGATCAAGCTGAGCGTACCACTCGACGTCGAAACCTCAAGTTTCTTAAAGTTCAGTGGTCAAATCATTCTGAAAGGGAGGCAACTTGGGAAAGAGAGGATCGTCTCCGACTTGAATATCCTGCGTTATACCCAACGACTTCTAAATCTCGGGACGAGATTCTTTTGAGTGGGGGTGAGTTGTCACATCCCTAACCCTTAAGCAAGATAGCATTGTGCTCATGTCTTCTTTGCATTTGCATCCAAGAAGTTTCAACAAAAACAACAAAGTGGCAAAGGAAAAACTCAAAACCCTAGCCACCATTTCAATTAAAGGAAATCTCAAACTAGTTCAAAATCAATGAACCCAAAATGGCCTCAAGAAATGTTCAAACTTTCTGATAAATCATGAAAGTAAATGAGCATTGGAGAAAACTATTTTCTTGACACTTTAAGCTTTTTAAATTAATGCAAAAAGCCACTGGTTTCAAATTCAAAATTTGAAATCAGAAACTATAATTTTCCAAAAATGTTGAAAACCTTGGAAATGGTTGGGGATATTATAACAAATATTCAGGAGGTCTAAAACAGTTTTTACTTTTTGTTTTGGAGCTGAATTAATTAGCAAAACAATAATTAGCAAAACAGAAAAACAAAAGCAGAAAAATAAGAAAAAAACCTTACCTGTCGCCTAAGCCTGGCCCGGCCCATCCCTGGCTCGTCCCCTCCCTCGCGCCAGTAGGCAGCAGGAGGTGGCCGCCGCCCCCTCCAGTGCGGCCACGCACCTGCGTGCCTGCCTGGCCGCCGCCTCGCGCTGGCGACGACGGGGATAAGCTCCCCAGAGCCTCCCCTATCCATTCCCCGCCTCGGTTCTCTTCCTCCGCCCGGATCTCTTCCTCCTCCCCGCTGCCGCCATTGGAGCCGAGCTCGAGCTCGAGCTGCCCGTGCCCCTAGCCTTAGGATCCCCTCCCAGAGCACGCCATTAGCTCCGCCTCGTCGCCCTGGTCATCTCTGCAGAAGCCGAAGCTTCCTCGAGCCCTGCAACGCCCGCAACGCCGTCGTCTTCCACCTCCGGCCGCCGGACCTCTCCCGTCGATTCGCTTCCTCCGGCGCATCCCCGAGCCCCTCTTCAGCGCCATCGGAACCTCCGTGAGCTCGTCGTCGTTTCCCCTCTCGCCCCACGCTCTCCCGTGCATCGTATCCTAGTTCCCCACCAAGGCCGAGAGCTTCTCACCGCCGTCCATGTCGCTGCCGTCGCTGTGATGGCTGATCCACGCGCCCGAGCTAGGATTCGAGCTCCTGGAGCCTTCAGGAGCGTGCCGAGCCCTCCAACTGCCCTCCCCGTGCCCTAGAACTGCCCCTCATAGAAGGCCGAGCTTCGGCCGCCGCTCCGGCTCGTCGCCGACGCCTCTTCCGGCGACCCTAGCCTCCCCAGATGGTCCTGCTAGATCGGCCACTTCGCGAGCATGCTGTAGCTGCAAACCGCGTGCGTTTTGGTGCTGTGCAGCGCCGTCTAGGTCGCCTCCGGCGAGCCCTCCGCCGCGGGCCTGGTCGCCGGCGACCACCCTCCGGTGGGGGTCGACGTGGCAAGCTAACCCAGCAGCTTAGGGACCTAATCACTCGCTGACAAGTGGGCCCAAGGCCAAGTCAAACCTCAGTTAGGGCTGGTCAGCGCGGGATTAGTCCCACAGAGGCTGACCAGTGGGCCCCCCTGTCAGGTTTGACCTGAACAGGTCGGCTGACCTGCTGACGTCAGCCTGAGGCAATAAATAGAATTTCCAGTATAAAATTAATTCAGGAAATTGCCTAAATTTGTAAAAATCATAGAAATTAATCTGTAACTCCAATGAAAATAATTTATATATGAAAAAGTATCAGAAAAATTCAAGGATTCTGATTATGCTATTTTCAACCATGTTTAAAAAAGTTACAGAACCCTAAATTGTGGAATAAGGAATAATTCAATTCTTTCAATCACTTTATAAATGGAATTTGCAAAAATATTCAAATTTCATTATTTATGCAATGATCACACAGTGCCCTGATTACAAATCAGTACCATAACATGACATTTCATGCATGTTAACATCAATTTGATCTGAGCATCAGGTCGAATCAATTAAACCGGTATCTGAGAATACCCCGTTTGAATTGCTATTCGAATGTGATTCAAATCAACTCTAAACCTATTACATGTTGAAAAT
This sequence comes from Hordeum vulgare subsp. vulgare, assembly GCF_904849725.1. NCBI lineage: Eukaryota > Viridiplantae > Streptophyta > Magnoliopsida > Poales > Poaceae > Hordeum > Hordeum vulgare. The sequence goes on from NC_058520.1 coordinate 111,822,612, forward strand.
AATAACTTATCACCTTGCATTCTCATGCCATGCTCATGCATCATTTTGAGTGCGTATGATTGTTATTGAATGTTGCCATTCATTTCGGTAGGCTCCGCACCCCCGGATTCCACCGAATATCCGTGTGACGGATATCGTTCCTCCTGTGAGCAACAAGGCAAGCAACCCCTTTGATCATTTCGATAACTCCCATGTTCTTGCTCCTGCACCTAATTATTGCATTTAAGATCAAATGCTTCAACTGCTTTTGCCACGATAGTTGAACCCACTTCCTTTGCATGACCTAACCTTGTCACAGTAAATAGCCGAACCTTGCAACCTAGCATACCTGGTAGTTGCTTGAGCTATGATGTGCCTTATCCTGCTATACATGCTATGCTTAGAGTTGTGTATGGTCTGTCATCTGGGAGATGAACAGAAATGTGGAATGTGTTCGATGAGAAAAGGTTGTGTGTTGAACTTGATTTGGTAAAGGTACCGGTGAAAGGCTGTGTAGGAGTACATGGCGGGTTGTTTCATTGGAACCGTCCTTAGGAACTGAGTTCCGTGTATGTAATCCAAGACTAGATACTACCACATGCTGGTCCCTGAAATGTGACCCTGCTCGGCCTATTAATCGCGTAGTACTCGGTCCAGGAGTTGCAAGTAGTTTCTGGTGTTTATAGTAATGCTGGAGGCCGTGCATGGTGCTGACCTGAGAGGTGGGCCGTGATGAGGTAGGCAGTGGCACGGTGTACCAAGTGGCACCCGGATGGTGGGCTTGGGAACCCTGCGCACATCGTTTGAGGCCGTGGCGGAAACCCCGGCCGGGCTTCCGTACGGGTTACTCTCAGATAGGCGATAAACCTGGACTAGGTACTGGCGTGGTTAACGGTCGTGGCTGACTCCCTCGCTGGGCTTCCGCTTGAAGGTTGCCGAGGTGCATGACGCGCACATAGCGATAAGTGGCGAGAGCGTGTGTGACTAAGTACACCCCTGCAGGGTTATGATCTATTCGAATAGCCGCGTCCGCGGATATGGACTACTTGGAGACATATGTTGTTCATAGATAACTTCAATGGCTACTCATAAAATGGTCAATTTAAGCGTGAGTGTCGTGGACGGCATTTCCGTATGGAGACGGAATGATTTCATGATAGTGTATTGTTGTGGTGTTAGTGGACTCGTGTGCGAGAAATCAAGTTGTCAAAACTAATTTCAAAATGCAAGTTGTCTAGCCACGAGTCAAATGCTGGCTTCCCGCATGAAACCCCACAATACCTTTTGATACCTTGCATGAGTAGTTAGTTCTCCTAAAGTCTTGCTGAGTACCTTCGTACTCATGTTTGCTTAATAAATGTTGCAGAGGTTGCTAATGACCCTAATGGAGGGTTCTTCGTAGACATCGACGACGACGAGTAGCTGGTGTCCCAGCTACGATCTGGCCCTACGTCGGCTCTGTAGTATAGTCAGGCCACGTGCCTTCTAGTTGCACTGTCTGTACCCAGACAATTTATAACTCTTCCGCTGGCTTGTATGTGTATGACTGCTATTATGGGTCGAGAGACCTTATTGTGTAATATTATGTGTGTGGCTCTTCCGAGCCTCTTGAATAAAGGTTGTATGTTTATGGTTATGTTGTGATGCCATCGATGTATCTGTACATATCGGTATGCCATGCGTACGTGTGTCATACTTGATATGTATGGGGTTCGAATACCTAGTCGTGAACTTTAGTAGCACTCCTTACAAGGAAATGCCCCTTTGCGATCCAACGAGCCTTGGTAGTCCGCTACTGCACCGGACACATTGGTTGACCGGCATGTGTCCTTCTTAGCTGCTGTGTCTGTCCTCTTTGGGGAAATGTCACGCGACATAATGGAGTCCTTGTAGCTTGCTACGACTCGTCTACGTTCGCTGATGACCGACACCTGCTTTGTTGGGTCATGTATGCCTGTCCTTGTGCAGAACTACCACTTTGATTTATGACTAGACATGTCGATCCGGGTTCTTTGACATTGGATTGCTAGCGACACCTATCGCATACGTGAGTCAAAAGACGCAAACGGTCCCGGCTAAGGTAAGGCTGCAGCCATGGAGTTAACCGTGCGTGAGACCACAAAGAGATGCGATGTGTTACAGGCTGGATTCCTATGGCTTAGGATCGGGGTCCCGACAGTTAATTAGAAAATTTGAACCGTTAATCACGTGGGACCGAATTATAACGGTGCATATTAATCCACGTATTTTTTGAAATTCCCACATTAATTAGAAGTTCGTGGCTGTAGAAGTAGGAAAAAAATTTAACACGAGGTTTTCAGTCGTGGCTGCCCACCCAGCCATAATCTTCTTCTTTTTTTAATTCTCCAGCCCTAACCTTGATGGGTAAAGGAACGCTCCCATGTCACACAGCCGTCGTTGTCCAGGAGATGGTAGTGTCTTCACATGGATTAATCATGCCGCCGTCGATCTTCTAGCCCTAACCTTGATGTGCAAAGCAATGCGTACATGTCACACAAGCGTTGTTGTTCATAAGATAATGGTACCTTCGTATGGATTAATCATGTCATTGATCTAACTATTGATTACACAGGTTACCACCATAAAAGGTGTACAGTTTCTCCTTCTTCCCTATTTAAATTCTTAGCTGTTAGTATCTACGTGTAAAATTTAAACCCTTTATTGCGAAAAGTGTAAAATTTAAACTGCATATGAGAACCTATTCTAATCACCTGACAAGATTCTTAAATTGATCGAGCTATATATAAACACGATGCCTATCTGTTGGATAGAGAAACAAACTCCCTGCAAGGGTGTGTAGTTGTCTCCTTAGCTCATATGATCACTAAAGTCTCTTTTGCTTTTTTTTGTAAACCATTTTTTCTTTATATTTTATATACTTCAGATGGTACACAAAAGAACATGTGAAATCACCTTATAATTTTCTTGTGGTCGTGATTCTCCTATTCCACTGCTAATAATTCAAGGAGTTGGTAAACATGTTGCCATCATAGTGCCCTTACTTAGATTATCATTGCTCATTTGCAACGCAATAAATAAATAAAATAAATGTGGTGCATGTGTTCAAAATCATGTGATCAAATGTTTTAAACCTATGGCTTGATTTTTATTTATAGTAGGTCAACTATTTCTTTGAAGTTTTTATGTGATACCGTGGCTACTACTAAATAATGTTTGGTTAGCTTCGCATCTTTCGGATTATTACTCTGCAAAATTTTTTAGGGGTCTCTACTATTTGTATATCAAAAATATATATTTATTTTCTACCTAATAAGGCCAACTAAAACACTGGTGACTAAGTTAAGCCTACCGCGATACATTAGATAATGCAAGAATTCACTTGAAATCCGAGATAGTGAAATTCATTTTCAAATATTTATGCTATGTTTTCCAACCGTAAAGGGAAATGCATTTTTTCCTATGGCATTACCACCATCACACATGAATATATGGTGTACTGTTTGTCCATAGTTGGATTATGTTTCTGCATTTTGCATATGATTTACTTATGTACTTCTTCTAACTAACCAATCTCAAACATTTTGCTATACAGTAAGCAATTGTTAATTGATTATAATATTAATATTTAATATATAAATGTGTATTTTCCTATATTTTAAATTATGTAAATATATATTTAGCCAACATTAATATCTTCATGTGTTCCCAAAATTATAGCCCGTGCGGATGCACGGGTTGACGACTAGTATGTAATATTTTGTTGCATCACATTTATTAAGTACGCCCAGAGATCCTTCCTCGACTCCCTGCGAGAAAGCAATCTTGGAGGCAAAAATTCAATTTAAGTCACAATTCTAGTTGTATTAGATCGGGATACAACTCCAAGTCGTCCTGTTACCATGGATACGACTATTCGAATACATATATCATCTCTGCAGGGGTCCACCACATTTCCCAACATGCTTGATAACCTCTGTCCGGACCAAGGTTTTAAATAACGTCCGCTACGCCCGCTATTGTGATAGAGCACCTCTAACGCTGTGTCTTTTGCGTTGCGTTTGTGTATAGCGGCTTTGGTATAATGCGTCCGCTATTGCGGGCGATATATTAGTTTTGGATGCGGACACAGCGCTCTTAACTCACTAAAATATGGTTTTCTAACCTCCAACGGCCCCGCCTGCATGCGTCGCAGAAGTACGTAAAGTCCAAGCTCTAGTATGTTGCCTTTCTACACCATCCCCTCGGGTGCCCGCTGCTCAAATGCTGACGTCCGAAGAGATTCGAGTGTTACAACGATGCCGAGTGCCCATAATTGTATCCGCGTGAAGGTCAGTGCGCATAGGTTAACCTGCTAAATCGGATCAAATACCCAATCCCATTAATGTTTTGTTAATTGCGGTGACGATCAATGATCCATGATATGTGGTCCCGTCGCCCCATCTCGATGATGTGTGGCAAGGGCCAAGAATGCCCGACCATGCCTCGTCACAATCACACGGGAATCCACCCACACCACACATCTCATCATGTTCTAGTAGTATAGTGAAAGTAACCATGTGTCTATAACATCAAAGGAATCCGAGGTATCACCCTCGATGGATTCCAATCGACGTAACCGTCAAGGTGACCGGGGACGAATCACCCTCGATGGTTCATGCTTGAGGGATTGCACGGCTGAGTCGTTATGAGAAGTGGTGAAGGAGGAATCACCCTCCGTAATCCACCTTCGATTAACTACACTACAGAGTTAACACCAGGAGTACATTATGAGGTATCACCCTTGGTACTCAATAGTAGCTCTCTAGAGTCCTACAACTAAGGGGTGTAAGGTGATGTGGCGGGTCATGGCTTGTCAATCCGATGATCGAGTCTTCAAGTCTCTGAGTCTTGAAGTCGTCGTTTCTTCGATGATGTAGCACGGGCAACTGGGGCTAAGTGGGGTCACTGGGGATCACTAATCAACCTATACTTAGCATTTAATATGCAGTAGGCTACAATAGCAGTTTAACAAGAATAGGCTATGCATCAGAATAGGAGCTATCTACAATAGTAGCAAAATCTAATGCAAGCATGAGGGAGAAAGAATGGGCAATATAGGGATGGTCAAGGGTGTTTGCTTGCCTTGTTTCTCTGCTACAAAAGGCTGAATGTTAGGGGTGTAGTCTTACACAACACCAGCATCAGTATCGGGGTCTACCGGAGAGTAGAGGGAGAAGAAACAATAAATATAAATCCAACAAATGCATCACGAAGCATGATATAACAATATGCAGTGCTAGTTGTGACGTAATGTAGTGCTACACATTACAAACAGAAAGGGAAAATATATGACGATATTTCTCGGGTCTCTGGCTACTAACGGACACGTGATCCTAACACCAAAATGTCCATGTTCATCGTACTAGAAGCATGTGAGAAATGAACGGACGACGTATTCGAATTCATGGGATTTTTCTGAGCAACTTTCATGTATAAATTATTTTCATGTGACTTACGGTTTAATTTATATGTTTTTTTAATTTTTTAATAATATTATGAAAATTATTTTCTTTATTAATTCGAATTATCCAAAACAGTAAATGCTAAGTGCACCGAGAGTTGTACCGAATCAGCACACACAGGGGCTGAGCGGTGGGCCCTGTTCACCTGGGTCAACTCCCAGTCACCAAAGGTTAACTCGTGGGCGAGCTGCCTAGTCAGGAGGCTGACTGGGTTGGCCTGATCCAGTGGAACAATGGGCGGGTCCCACTTGTCAGTGTTAGTAGCTAACTAGGGTTAGCTTAATGAATTACCCGGGTTATGTAGTGAACGAGCCCACCTGTAAGTGTCACCGGGGGTTAATTAAGGGGTCATTAGTGGTTTAATTAAATTGCCACATCACCGTCTTAATGCATGCAACAAGCTACATGGCCGTGGCGTCCCCAGACTTTGTTGGAACCGTGGCACAGGCACCAGCTAGTCGCGTGGGTGGGCTCCACGGACGTGTCGCGATGAGCCGTGTTGGATGGAGGTCATGGGGGCGCTAGAGATGCACCGTATCAACGACGATGACAACAATGGAGGCGGGTGGAGTTTGGTGTTCGCACGAGCCCGCAGACTAGCTAGCTATCGAGCGAGCAAACAAGCTGGCTGGCACCTAGGCGCGTGCATGCGGACGGGTAGCAGCACAGTCCGGGGTGGCGGGGTATGGCCAGGGGCTCGCGACGTGCGACCATGGTGAGCGCGGTGACCGCGAGCTCGCCGAGAGCTAGGGCGTGGTGGCGCTGCGAGAAGAAGACGGGAGAGAGGGGCGACTCCCCCCAATTGTGAGGAGAGGGGTTGACGAGGCTCGGGGAGGCCTTTGGGAAGGAGGACGACAACGATGTAGTGGTGATGGAAATGGCTCGGCCTCGGCACTGGAGAGCGGGGGATGGGAGAGGCGAGGGGAGCGGAGGAGGAGCTAGGGTTGAGGAGGGGGGGGGGTCATCTGTAATGACCAAGATGCGGTCCTTTCCGATCTGGGGGTCGAGGCCCGTGAATAAGAAAGAAGCGCATCTAAGCGTTTCGCAAGCAAGTAAACATAGCACAAAATAATAATTACAAGTAGACAATTTGGGATTCAACTGTCTTCTTATTAATAATACAGAGTACAACGCAGATACAAACAAGGTAGTTCCGGTACAGACTACAAAACAAGGAAAATGCTATGCTACCCGTTGCAGGCCCACGTTCACGACCACGGCTCAGTCCTCTGGATAGTTCACATAAAGGCGGTCTGTCTCCTCGTCGTACTGCCATGCCAGCTGGGTGCCGTCGGGGATCATCTGCCTCTGGGGTACCTGTACCTGCTGGGAGTTTCGGAGGAATCCGTGAGCCACGGGGACTCAGCAATCTAAGACCTTGGTGCCAGAACTAGTCATATTATTGGGTAAGGAAGGGATGAAGTGTTTCAGGCTGCTGCAACCTATGATTGAATAAGTGGCTAACTTACGCAAAAGGGAAGTGAAGGTGGTCTACGCTAACGGTCGGGATTACTTGATCAGAAAGTGATCCTGAACACCTACCTACGGCATTCATAACCCCACCGTGTTCCCGATCGACGAGAGATCTTTGAAGGGACAGTCACGGTTACGCACACAGTTGGCAGTTTTATTAGTTTAGGTTTAAGTTCTCTAATACCGGATGTTAACAAAATATTCCAAGTTGCCACATAACCGCGGGCACGGCTTTCTGAAAGATTAAACCCTGCAGGGGTGCTCCAACTAGTCCATCATAAAGGAACACAGGCCGAAAAGGCATCCTCTATCACGAATCTCGTGATCTCGTCGGATTCCTTAGAGGAAAACCTCAACTCTGGGTGAAACCAAAGCTTCACTGGGATTCCTATACGCAAGATATACCGCTAAGGTAAGACAAGGCTAGCAGGACCTCCCGACGTGTCGACGACCCCGATAAGAGCCGCGTATCACAGTCTCAGGACACGCTGGATGGAACTAGCTACAGGTACAAAACCTCAAGTTTCCTTGTGGTGGCCCCGCAGGCAGATCAGTTTGGACCAACACTCATGAGGAGCACTGGCCCGGGTTGTTGATTAAGAAACCTCGGGGTAGCAACTCCCGATGCAGATTATTATTAAGTGATTAGCAAATTAACACCAAAGTTGGGTCCTACCGGACAAGCCTTAACACTACGCGATTTACCAAGGGGGTCCCCATAACAACCCCGAACGTGTTAGGAGCGATCATTATGGAATCAAACACCGGTAACCGGTAACTAAGGCGGCAATAACGGACCAACGCACCCAGCAAAAGGCTAGGCCTCCCATCATTTGCCAAGTATATAGGTGCATTAATTAAATAACAGTATTTAAGATAATGATATCAAGCTCATGTCATCACATGAGTTTAAAACACCTGCAACTAACAATGCTAACATTAGTAGCTGAGCAAGCCTACCTAGCCATACAAGTTTGCTAGGAAAGAGTACGGTGTTTAGGCTAATGGCATATGAAGAGGCTATTTAATTTCAGTGGTAGGCAGCGAGCAATATGACATGGAATCGAAACTAACATAACAAGTCTAGAGATGGAATCAAGGTCATATCATCTTGCGTGTGATATCCTCAGCTTGGAATGGTTCTGGATCGTTCTACACGTACTCTCCTGACTCCACGTATTCGTTCTTCGCTCCCGGTGCTACCCAACATAAGAATAACAGCCAATGAACAGCAGCACCACAAAATGCAACAATCACATGATTCATGAGATGAAAGTTGAGCATGCACCACTATTTCTATCACTAGCACAAGCAAAATAAACTACAACAAGTTTCTGGACAGCACTGTGCACTAAGCTATTTTTACATGCATGAGAATGACATGAACAGATGCAGCTCGTAAAAACGGTGCCAAACCATATAAAGAACATTGCAAACGGAGCTACGGATCGACGGGAATCAACGAAACAAGATATGAAGCTCTACGTGAAAGATTCAACCCCACACACCCAATTGGCACAAATATGGTATTCCCAGGTTGCCAAGACATGTAATAACCCAACATGAATGAAATGGATCAAGGTAGAACACCACAACATCAATGAAGCACAAACTTTGAACAAAATGGCAAAACTATATAATCTGCCAGAATCTGCATCTTAGCTATTTGGGAGCAACATGCAACATAGCTACAGGTCTTCAAACATGACAAAATAATATATGTGGCTGTTGCCAACCAAGAACACTACAAGCACCAGCAAGAATCACAGCAAAATGAATTAAACTCTAGAAGATACAAGGCCACGAACTTACCCTAAACCATCAGATCTCAGGGACTTAGTGAAAATTCCTGCACCTGAGTTTCTGTTTCTGTTCTGAAGCTTTTTTACAGCAATCAAAACACAACCTACTGGGCTCTAAATGACTTGAAAATTGACAGGAAGATTCAAAAACATATCAGGTTCAATATACTAGCACTGAACTAAGGCCAGTTCTCAACAGAATGACCAGCACATCCTCATCTACAGGGGAAGAAAATGTTTCCAGAATCCCAGACTTAGTGAAATTTTCAGAGTTCAAAAATCTGGAATTTTCCAGCCACATGCCCACTTTGTCTAGGCATAGTTTGCACACACATGTAACCAAGAGGTAGTTGCACCAATATGGTGTTGAGAACAAACCCCTACTATTAACACAGAAAACCCCATACCCTTGGGCTCCATCTATATCATGGAATCAAGGACCAAACTTCCAACAAAACTGTAAATGCAACTCCATAAGGTATTCTTCTAAGTAGACAAATACATAGATTGAGTTTCATGTGCACAATGACAAAGTGACATGGGGGTTTGAACCCCATGTTTGTGTCATGCACATCAACAACACCCACACATATATCACACTAACACTAGCATTAATCACAACAAAATATAATTCCTATGCTAACAAGAGAGTTTGCACACCCTCACATATGGGCATGTGATGGTACACACTCTCACATGCACCACAAGGAACACCCTAGGAATCATGTCATCCTCAAGGTGCAACCCCCACAATAATCTACCCATGTTTAACTACTAAGCTCCACCTACACATGCTTATCATAGCTAACCACCTAGTGCATCACATACACACCAAAAACATGTGGTGAGGGGGAGGCATCCACACCCCTCTAAATCTATACAAGCAATTAAACTACAAGAACAACTTAGACCACACTAAAGCTCAAAAGATGTGGCTATACATGATTAACTAGTGCAACTTCACACCTTAAAGCACAACACTTAAAAGTAGCAAAACAACTAGCACCAACTCCTATCAAGGGTAACTTCACATCACAAAGGTGCAATCACCATAAGTTTCACAAGGCTAGCAACATCATCTATCACACACTAGTGTGCAAAACACACACACAATTAAATCTTCCCTAACTATACTAGCAGAAACAGAACTAAAACACCACTATGTCTAAGAGTTAGCTAAACAGAAAATTAGCAGAACTAAAATGCCACTTTGCCTAAGAGTTAGAAAAACAGGAAATAAAATAGGCAGAAAAGAAAAGACAACAAGAAAAAAGAAACAGGGGCTCCTGGGAATCGAACCCAGAACCTCTGGTTTCCAGCAACAGCAACAAACCACCACACCACTGTCACCTAGTCGACAGGGTGGAGGTGATAACAGAGTAATCTGTTACTGTGGTCACTGTGCAATGAAATAGCAAACCAAAAGAGGCCGAGGGGGGATCGAACCTGCGCCCTCTCATCAGGCACAACCACGCGCTACCACTGCACTACGGATCGATGTCTGAACCTATACACACTTTAAAACAGAAGAGGACACCCCCTGCTCGTCTGCTACCGACGACTGGCCGGAACAGGGGAGGTGCATCGTCGGTGCTGCAAGTCGAATTCGTCTCCGGCTCGTGGAGGGGAGGAAGCCCACATCCACACGGCTCCATCCCCGCAACTATCTATGCCCAAGGGGCTCTACTGCGACATGGCCACGGCGGCCTACGGCTCCGGCGACAGGAACATCTCGTCGACGAACTCTACTGCTTCGGCGCCCGATCTAAGACAGGGAGGAAGGAGGGGGGGTGCACTACCTCACGTACGAGTCGAGGAGGGAGCGACCATAGAGGAAGTAGAGGGAAGAAGAACGCGCAGCGGCGGAGCTCGTCGGAGAAGAAGGGCCTCCGGGAGGAAGATGATGCAGAGACGGGGACGTCGATCTAGCGGCGGGAACGAGCCCGTGGAGAGGCCCGCATGCTCCTGGACCCCTCGACGTGGAGGAGAAGGTACCACGGCAACGACGGTGATCTCCTTCACCCGTCAGCCATGGCGGATCCGGCGGCTTACCTTACCGCGACGAGAGAGGAAGGAGGGAGAAGGGATCTGGTGGAGCGGCGGCGGAAGGGAAACCCTAGCTGAGGCACGGACGCCAAGGGCTTTTATAGGGCGAGAGGGGAACGAGGGACGCGCCGCGGTGCCATGTGCGTGCGGGGAGCTTCAGCTAGAGGAGGGGAGGCGAGGTGAGAGACTGACTAGTGGGGCCACCTGCCTCGCTGGAAAGAGGAGGATGACGACGCCCGCGCGCGTGACTGGGGAAGAAGTGGGCTGGGCCGCGAGGGTTGATTGCCACAGGCGTCAGATAGAGGAAAAGGCTGAGAGGAATTTGAATTCGTTTAAAAAAATAACCTCAGCTAGGATTTAAATCCACTAGCAGTTCTGATGGGGTAAAAATCAAAGCAAAAATGCCCGTGGCCATAAGGAATTATGGCCTATTAGAATAAAATAGGAAAACAATATTTGGAGCCATTTGGAATAAATGCAAAACAGTAATTAATTTACTGATTTGGGTTTATTTGCACCTTTAAAATCAAAGAACAAAACAGCAAATTCACACATCACCATAACCACAATTAACTCTAATCACAAGACATTTTAGAACAACTTTTGGGAAGAAAGAATTTGAACATGAGATAATAGGAGGGAAAAGGATTTGAAATAGCAAAGAGCCTTGAAACTACATAGCACTCACTCCTACACATCACACACCAACATCACATGCATCACACAAGATATTACAATACCCCAACATCACACCTAGCAAGATCACATGCAATCATAACAGGACTTAGAATCATAAGGTATGGCAAGGATGGTATGGCATGGATGCATGCATGCAAAAGAAAAATATAAGGTGGCACATGAAATCATACATGCATAGAAACTCTCATGACAAAGTCAAGGTGGTCCCACATGGAAGGTTACAAAAAGGGAAAGTCCTACACTTGGGGCATTACAAACTCTCCCACACTACAAAGAAGATCTCGACCTCGAGATCTAAGACTGAAAGAAATCGGGAAATTCGGAACGTAGGTGATCCTCGCGTTCCCACATAGCCTCTTTATCGGAATGGTGTGACGACTGCACTTTGAGAAACTTGACAGAATTGTTACGGGTCTTGCGCTCAGTCGCCTCGAGAACCGCAACTGGATGCTCGCGATAAGAAAGGTCAGACTGAAGATCGATATCCTGAAGATGCAAAGTGCGCTCGGGGTTCTTGAAACACCTCCGAAGCTGAGAAACATGGAACACATCATGGACATTTGCAAAGGTTGACGGAAGCTCGAGCTGGTACGCGAGGTCGCCCCTTTTGCCAATCACTCTGAACGGACCAACGAAACGAGGCGCGAGCTTGCCTTTGATGCCAAAATGCTGCATACTCTTCATAGGCGACACCTTGAGATAGACAAAATCATCAAGCTCATACGACATGTCACGGTGCTTGCTATCGTAATAGCTCTTCTGACGGGACTGAGCTGCTCTGAGGTTGTCACGAATGATCCAACACATCTCCTCAGCTTCTTCTATCATATCATTGCCAAGGATCTGACGCTCGCCTGTCTGGGACCAGTTGAGCGGAGTACGACACTTCCTGCCATAGAGAATTTCAAACGGAGCCTTGCCAGAACTAGCTTGATAACTGTTGTTATACGAGAACTCCGCGAAAGGCAGGCAATCCTCCCACTTCATGCCAAACGAGATAACATAGGCTCTCAGCATGTCCTCAAGAACTTGATTCACTCTCTCCACTTGACCACTAGTCTGAGGATGGAACGCTGTGCTGAAGCGGATCTTCGTGCCCATAGCAGACTGAAAAGAGTCCCAGAACTTGGAAGTGAAGATACTTCCGCGATCTGATGAGATCATCATAGGTACACCGTGCAACGAGACAATCCTCGAGGTGTACAACTCTGCCAGCTGATCTGCTGAAATGGACTCCTTGAGTGGAAGAAAATGCGCCACGTTACTCAATTTGTCGATGACAACGAAGATAGCATCATTGCCCTTCTTGGACTTCAGAAACCCTGTGACGAAGTCCATCTCAATGTGATCGAACTTCTACTCGGGAATCAACAAAGGCTGCAAGAGGCCCGCTGGTCTTTGATCTTCTGCTTTCACCCTTCGACATACATCACACTCATTAACGAATTGTGCAATTTCACGCTTCATACGGGTCCACCAGAAAGTCTGCTTCAAGTCATGGTACATCTTGGAACTTCTAGGATGAATAGAAAGCAGAGAATTATGAGCTTCTTCCATGATCACTTTCCTGAGATCACCTTTCGGGACGACAAGACGGTCCTCGAAAAACAAAGTGTCCCTGGCATCAATAGTGAAACACTTATACTTGGGAAGACTCTTTCCCACACCAATCTTGACCTTCTTCACCATAGTATCAAGTAGGTGAGCTGCTCTGACCTGATCTTCCAAGGTAGGAGAGATCTGAAGGTTCACAAGAAAACCCTGAGGAACCAGCTGAAGATTGAGCTTCCTGTAAGACTCAGAAAGACCCGGCTGGAGAGGTTGCAGAATCAGACTGTTGCAATATGCTTTCCTGCTCAATGCATCTGCCACAACATTTGCCTTGCCTGGCGTGTACTCAACACTCGGATTAAAATCCTGGAGCATTTCCACCCAACGTGTTTGCCGCAGATTCAAGTTAGGCTGAGTGAAGATATATTTGAGGCTCTTGTGATCGGTGAAAACTTCAACCTTACGTTCCAATAAGAGATGTCTCCAAGTCATCAAGGCGTGCACAACAGCTGCTAGCTCGAGATCGTGCACAGGATAGTTCTTCTCCGCAGGCTTCAGCTGCCTGGAGGTATAAGAAACCACCTTCCTATCTTGAATCAAGACTGCACCAAAACCCTGGAGAGAAGAATTGCAAAAGACCTGGTACGGCTTGGAATCATTCGGAGGAGCCAATACCGGAGTGGAGGTAAGCTTCTCTTTGAGTGTATCGAAAGCCAGTTGACACTCTAGAGACCACACATACTTGACACCCTTCTGAAGAAGACTAGAGAGCGGCTTGGCGATTTTGGAGAAGTTCTCAATGAATCTTCTGCAATATGCGGCAAGACCAAGAAAGCTTCGAAGCTGCTTCACATTCTGCGGAGGTTCCCATTCAACAATGGCTTGAACCTTGGACGGGTCAACCTTAATGCCCTCGGCAGAGATAATATGCCCAAGATAAACCACTTCTTTCAGCCAGAACACGCACTTGGAAAACTTGGCATACAGCTTGTATTCTCTCAGTTTATCAAGCACCAACCTGAGATGTTTCTCATGTTCTTCCTCATCATCAGAAAAGACCAAAATGTCATCGATATAGAGCAAGACAAACTCATTCTTGAATGGTGAGAAGATATAGTTCATCAATCGGCAAAAAGTCGGAGGAGCATTAGACAGGCCAAAAGACATGACCGTATACTCATACGAGCCAAAACTGGTCCTGAATGCCATCTTCGGTATGTCTTCCTCGCGAATGCGAATCTGATGATAGCCCATTCTGAGATCAAGCTTGGAGAATACTTTAGCACTTTTCAGCTGCTCGAACAACTCATTTATGTTCGGAAGCGGATATTTGTTCTTGATTGTCTTCTTGTTCAATGGGTGGTAATCGACACACAGCTGGTCCGTACCATCCTTCTTCTTGACAAAGAGAACACCACATCCCCACGAAGACGAGCTTGGTCGGATCAAACCCAAACGCTCCTGCTCGTCGAGTTGCTTCTTGAGTTCCTTCAACTCTTCTAGACCCAGCTTGTATGGCCGCTTGCACACTGGCTCTGTGCCTGGATCAAGCTCAATGACGAACTCCACTTCACGGTGCGGAGGCATCCCTGGCAGCTCTTCAGGAAACACGTCTTGATATTCGCAGACTACTGGAACTTGCTCAATGGGATTGATCTCACCCTTTTCATTCAAGGAGAACAAGCGGATTGTGTCATCGCGCGCCGCGAATATAATCACATCCTCCGAAGAGTGGGTCAGTTTCACTTCTTTAGCTGCACAATCAATTGATGCTTTGTTCATGGCCAACCAGTCCATTGCAAGGATCAAATCAATGTCGGACTTGCCCAAGACAATAGGAGACGCCAGAAAAGCATAATTGTCCATTTTGACAGAAACATGTGGGACGAACAACTGAGAGCTCATCCGCATACCGGGAGACACAACTTGCAATGACTTGGAAGGAACTTGGTCGCAAAATTATTATCAAATGCAAAGGGGTAAGACATGAAGGAATGCGAAGCACCAGAATCAAACAAGACTTTAGCAGGAATACCATTGACGGGGAGGTTACCCATGATCACATCTGTTGAATTTTCTGTCTCAGCTGCATTCACCATGTTGACTCGAGCTGATCTGGGGTTGAACTTCACAAGAGCGTTTCTAGGAGGTTTGCCTGGAGGAGGAGGCGGCAGACGGAGCTGAGAAGTGCATTTGTTGGCATAGTGACCCTTCTGCCCACATTTGTGACAAGTGACATCTGCTGGCTGCCGGAACTGAATCTGAGGAGGCCCTTGCTTCTGATGCTGATATCTCTGCTGGAAGCCAGGGTTGGGTGGGTGGGAAGAACCACGTCCACCTGAGTGCTTCGGCTGCTGAGAGTGCCGAGGAGGAGGAGGGGAAACCCAAAACCTCTGTTGCTTCTGAACCACCTGAGTCGAGGAAGAGCTGGAATCTCTAAAACGTTTCTTGGAGTTCTCCACCCTGAGCAAGGCTGCCTCTGCTCTGAGAGCTAAGATATAGAATTTGTCAAACTCCTCAGGATCGTGCAAAGCAAGTGCTAACTGCAAATCCTCCTTCAAGCCACCCCTGAACTGGTATATCTTGCTCTTCTGATCCGGAACATCCTGCAGCGCGTAATGGGCCAGCTCGTGGAACTCAACATTTTACTTGTACACAGAATTGCTGCCCTGCTTCAAGCGCCTGAACTTCTCACGCATCTCCTCAACAAAACTGGAAGGGATGTAGTGGGACCTGAAGTCACGACAAAACTCGTCCCAAGACATCACCCTGCCACCTCTGAAGTCCTTAAGCTGCTGCCACCAAATAGAAGCCTGCCCCTTCAAATGAAACGTTGCAAACTTGACATAATCCTCTGGACGCACATTGCTACAGTCAAAATGCTTGTTCATATCACGGATCCAATCTTCCGCATCAAACGACTGGTCGCAAGAAGTGAACGTCTTGGGCTGGTTTGACAGGAACTGACTCACACTGGCGAAGTGATTGCCACCATGCTGGAAATTGCCCTGCTGATGATTGGCTCTCTCCTGGATCAACTGCAACATCATCTGAGTTTTTGCATTGGTAGCTGCCATCATCGCTTGCCAGGCCTCTGCAGGAGGAGGCGGCGACAGCGGAGGAGGAGGAGGTGGAGGCGACATATCCTCACGCGCTGGGGTCTGACGAGTTGGTGGAGCCATCCTGAAGACGGACAGCATATTAGTCCACAGAATAATTGAAGATATTGCTGAATCAAAAGACAGAATATCTGAATAGAATTTAGCATTGCACTCGAACACATAGCAAGAGTGCATCCTCAAAGTAATAGACGACAAAATTCTGATAAGGGCCACTTCAAACAAGTGTGAGCTAGAACTGCTCAGAACAAACATAAGATCAAGATTTTCCCAAACCTCAATCAAGCGTCTGTAGGAAGATAGTCCTATAAGATACTACTAGATATCCCACCTATGAATTCCCGAAATAACTGGTTATGCAATCAGGTACACGGATACAAGGAGTATTTCACACAACTCCTAAACTAACCAGTCACCTGTATCACATCCTTCAACACACAACCAGCATATCGAACCTTCGTCTACAACAGATCCTCGTGATCACAATGATACAAAGTGTGGTAGTACCCCCGGACAATCTACACCAGTACTGGGGACGTCGGGGTTATCTCACCACTACCCGTATTGAAGCAATAACGAACACCCTCCGTTCTTAGATACTCAGAAATCTGAATGATGGTGATGTGCGCGATAATCCCTGGAGCTCAACTCCCCTGATACTTAGAGCAGATAGGAGGCACCAGGACATGATTCCGTCACATCGAAATCATATAGATTTCACAAATACCCGCGTGATCCTAAAAAAATTTTGAGCGAGAAAAGGAGTAGAGTTAAAGATTCCCTAAGATGGAAGCCTCACCAGAGCAAAGAAGAGGAGAAAAAGAAACCTACTCTCCGATATAACTACGACTCAAAACATTTTCTAGACTCGACTCGGCCAAATACGATCACACTAAGGCTCCTATGGTCGTAAGGCTCTCATTACCAACTTGTAATGACCAAGATGCAGTCCTTTCCGATCTGGGGGTCGAGGCCCCCGAATAGGAAAGAAGCGCATCTAAGCGTTTCGCAAGCAAGTAAACATAGCACAAAATAATAATTACAAGTAGACAATTTGGGATTCAACTGTCTTCTTATTAATAATACAGAGTACAACGCAGATACAAACAAGGTAGTTCCGGTACGGACTACAAAACAAGGAAAATGCTATGCTACCCGCTGCAGGCCCACGATCACGACCACGACTCAGTCCTCTGGATAGTTCACGTAAAGGCGGTCTGTCTCCTCGTCGTCCTGCCACGCCAGCTGGGTGCCGTCGGGATCATCTGCCTCTGGGGTACCTGTACCTGCTGGGAGTTTCGGAGGAATCCGTGAGCCACGGGGACTCACAATCTAAGACCTTGGTGCCGGAACTAGTCATGTTATTGGGTAAGGAAGGGATGAAGTGTTTCAGGCTGCTGCAACCTATGATTGAATAAGTGGCTAACTTACGCAAAAGGGAAGTGAAGGTGGTCTACGCTAACGGTCGGGATTACTTGATCAGAAAGTGATCCTGAACACCTACCTACGACATTCATAACCCCACCGTGTTCCCGATCGAAGAGAGATCTTCGAAGGGACAGTCACGGTTACGCACACAGTTGGCAGTTTTATTAGTTTAGGTTTAAGTTCTCTAATACCGGATGTTAACAAAATATTCCAAGTTGCCACAAAACCGCGGGCACGGCTTTCCGAAAGATTAAACCCTGCAGGGGTGCTCCAACTAGTCCATCATAAAGGAACACAGGCCGCAAAGGCATCCTCTATCACGAATCTAGTGATCTCGTCGGATTCCTTAGAGGAAAACCTCAACTCTGGGTGAAACCAAAGCTTCACTGGGATTCCTATACGCAAGATATACCACTAAGGTAAGACAAGGCTAGCAGGACCTCCCGACGTGTCGACGACCCCGATAAGAGCCGCGTATCTCAGTCTCAGGACACGCCGGATGGAACTAGCTACAGGTACCAAACCTCAAGTTTCCTTGTGGTGGCCCCGCAGGCAGATCAGTTTGGACCAACACTCATGAGGAGCACTGGCCCGGGTTGTTGATTAAGAAACCTTGGGGTAGCTACTCCCGATGCAGATTATTATTAAGTGATTAGCAAATTAACACCAAAGTTGGGTCCTACCGGACAAGCCTTAACACTACGCGATTTACCAAGGGGGTCCCCATAACAACCCCGAACGTGTTAGGAGCGATCATTATGGAATCAAACACCGGTAACCGGTAACTAAGGCGGTAATAACGGAACAACGCACCCGGCAAAAGGCTAGGCCTCCTGTCATTTGCCAAGTATATAGGTGCATTAATGAAATAACAGTATTTAAGATAATGATATCAAGCTCATGTCATCATATGAGTTTAAAACACCTGCAACTAACAATGCTAACATTAGTAGCTGAGCAAGCCTACCTAGCCATACAAGTTTGCTAAGAAAGAGTACGGTGTTTAGTCTCATGGCATATGAAGAGGCAATTTAATTTCAGTGGTAGGCAGCGAGCAATATGACATCGAATCGAAACTAACATAACAAGTCTAGAGATGGAATCAAGGTCATATCATCTTGCGTGTGATATCCTCAGCTTGGAATGGTTCTGGATCGTTCTGCACGTACTCTCCTGACTCCACGTATTCGTTCTCCGCTCCCGGTGCTACCCAACATAAGAATAACAGACAATGAACAGCAGAACCACAAAATGGAACAATCACATGATGCATGAGATGAAAGTTGAGCATGCACCACTATTTCTATCACTAGCACAAGCAAAATAAACTACAGCAAGTTTCTGGACAGCACTGTGCACTAAGCTATTTTTACATGCATGAGAATGACATGAACAGATGCAGCTCGTAAAAATGGTGCCAAACCATATAAAGAACATTGCAAACGGAGCTACGGATCAACGGGAATCAACGAAACAAGATATGAAGCTCTACGTGAAAGATTCAACCCCACACACCCAATTGGCACAAATCTGGTATTCCTAGGTTGCCAAGACATGTAATAACCCAACATGAATGAAATGGAGCAAGGTAGAACACCACAACATCAATGAAGCACAAACTTTGAACAAAATGGAAAAACTATATAATCTGCCAGAATCTGCATCTTAGCTGTTTGGGAGCAACATGCAACATAGCTACAGGTCTTCAAACATGACAAAATAATATATGTGGCTGTTGCCAACCAAGAACACTACAAGCACCAGCAAGAATCACAGCAAAAGGAATTAAAATCTAGAAGATACAAGGCCACAAACTTACCCTAAAGCATCAGATCTCAGGGACTTAGTGAAAATTCCTGCACCTGAGTTTCTGTTTCTGTTCTGAAGCTTTTTGACAGCAATGAAAACACAACCCACTGGGCTCTAAATGACTTGAAAATGGACAGGAAGCTTCAAAAACATATCAGGTTCAATATACTAGCACTGAACTAAGGCCAGTTCTCAACAGAATGACCAGCACATCCTCATCTACAGGGGAAGAAAATGTTTCCAGAATCCCAGACTTAGTGAAATTTTCAGAGTTCAAAAATCTGGAATTTTCCAGCCACATGCCCACTTTGTCTAGGCATAGTTTGCACACACATGTCACCAAGAGGTAGTTGCACCACTATGGTGTTGAGCACAAACCCCTACTATTAACACACAAAACCCGATACCCTTGGGCTCCATCTATACCATGGAATCAAGGACCAAACTTCCAACAAAACTGTAAATGCAACTCCATAAGGTACTCTTCTAAGTAGACAAATACATAGGTTGAGTTTCATGTGCACAATGACAAAGTGACATGGGGGTTTGAACCCCATGTTTGTGTCATGCACATCAACAACACCCACACATATATCACACTAACACTAGCATCAAGCACAACAAAATATAATTCCTATGCTAACAAGAGAGTTTGCACACCCTCACATATGGGCATGTGATGGTACACACTCTCACATGCACCACAAGGAACACCCTAGGAATCATGTCATCCTCAAGGTGCAACCCCCACAATAATCTACCCATGTTTAACTACTAAGCTCCACCTACACATGCTTATCATAGCTAACCACCTAGTGCATCACATACACACCAAAAACATGTGGTGAGGGGGAGGCATCCACACCCCACTAAATCTATACAAGCAATTAAACTTCAAGAACAACTTAGCCCACACTAAAGCTCAAAAGATGTGGCTATACATGATTAACTAGTGCAACTTCACACCTTAAAGCACAACACTTACAAGTAGCAAAACAACTAGCACCAACTCCTATCAAGGGTAACGTCACATCACAAAGGTGCAATCACCATAAGTTTCACAAGGCTAGCAACATCATCTATCACACACTAGTGTGCAAAACACACACACAATAAAATCTGCCCTAACTATACTAGCAGAAACAGAACTAAAACACCACTATGTCTAAGAGTTAGCTAAACAGAAAATTAGCAGAACTAAAATGCCACTTTGCCTAAGAGTTAGAAAAACAGGAAATAAAATAGGCAGAAAAGAAAAGACAACAAAAAAAAGAAACAGGGGCTCCTTGGAATCGAACCCAGAACCTCTGGTTTCCAGCAACAGCAACAAACCACCACACCACTATCACCTAGTCGACAGGGTGGAGGTGATAACAGAGTAATCTGTTACTGTGGTCACTGTGCAATGAAATAGCAAAACAAAAGAGACCGAGGGGGGATCGAACCCGCGCCCTCTCATCAGGCACAACCACGCGCTACCACTGCACTACGGATCGATGTCTGAACCTATACACACTGCAAAACAGAAGAGGACACCCCCTGCTCGTCTGCTACCGACGACTGGCCGGAACAGGGGAGGTGCCTCGTCGGCGCTTCGAGTTGAATTCGTCTCCGGCTCGTGGAGGGGAGGAAGCCCACATCCACACGGATCCATCCCCGCAACTATCTATGCCCAAGGGGCTCTACTGCGACATGGCCACGGCGGCCTACGGCTCCGGCGACAGGAACATCTCGTCGACGAACTCTACTGCTTCGGCGCCCGATCTAAGACAGGGAGGAAGGAGGGGGGGTGCACTACCTCACGTACGAGTCGAGGAGGGAGCGACCATAGAGGAAGTAGAGGGAAGAAGAACGCGCAGCGGCGGAGCTCGTCGGAGAAGAAGGGCCTCCGGGAGGAAGATGATGCAGAGACGGGGACGTCGATCTAGCGGCGGGAACGAGCCCGTGGAGAGGCCCGCATGCTCCTGGACCCCTCGACGTGGAGGAGAAGGTACCACGGCAACGACGGTGATCTCCTTCACCCGTCAGCCATGGCGGATCCGGCGGCTTACCTTACCGCGACGAGAGAGGAAGGAGGGAGAAGGGATCTGGTGGAGCGGCGGCGGAAGGGAAACCCTAGCTGAGGCACGGACGCCAAGGGCTTTTATAGGGCGAGAGGGGAACGAGGGACGCGCCGCGGTGCCATGTGCGTGCAGGGAGCTTCAGCTAGAGGAGGGGAGGCGAGGTGAGAGACTGACTAGTGGGGCCACCTGCCTCGCTGGAAAGAGGAGGATGACGACGCCCGCGCGCGTGACTGGGGAAGAAGTGGGCTGGGCCGCGAGGGTTGATTGCCACAGGCGTCAGATAGAGGAAAAGGCTGAGAGGAATTTGAATTCGTTTAAAAAAATAACCTCAGCTAGGATTTAAATCCACTAGCAGTTCTGATGGGGTAAAAATCAAAGCAAAAATGCCCGTGGCCATAAGGAATTATGGCCTATTAGAATAAAATAGGAAAACAATATTTGGAGCCATTTGGAATAAATGCAAAACAGTAATTAATTTACTGATTTGGGTTTATTTGCACCTTTAAAATCAAAGAACAAAACAGCAAATTCACACATCACCATAACCACAATTAACTCTAATCACAAGACATTTTAGAACAACTTTTGGGAAGAAAGAATTTGAACATGAGATAATAGGAGGGAAAAGGATTTGAAATAGCAAAGAGCCTTGAAACTACATAGCACTCACTCCTACACATCACACACCAACATCACATGCATCACACAAGATATTACAATACCCCAACATCACACCTAGCAAGATCACATGCAATCATAACAGGACTTAGAATCATAAGGTATGGCAAGGATGGTATGGCATGGATGCATGCATGCAAAAGAAAAATATAAGGTGGCACATGAATTCATACATGCATAGAAACTCTCATGACAAAGTCAAGGTGGTCCCACATGGAAGGTTACAAAAAGGGAAAGTCCTACACTTGGGGCATTACATCATCCATCGTCATCTTAAGGGGAGGGCCGGCCGCAGGATGGTCATCGCATGGTTGGGGGTTGCCGTGGCGGCCATACCCTCCCCATGCCACTATAGCGAGAGGAGGGAGACGAGGGAGTGGGTTGGGTCGGCCATTTGACTAGATGGGCCATCGTGCCTAGTAAAATTAGGCCCATTTCATTTCATTTTATTTTTCTGTTTCTTTAATCAGTGTGTGTTTTGCATTTATTTAAAATATAAAATGGGTTTTCATAAAATATGGAACTTGGCCCATAAATCAACTTGCAATATATAGCACTGTCACAAAAAGTTTGGTTGCCATTTGAAAAGGTTTGGAATTTCATAAAGCAAAAGAAATTTAAATAAATGATGCGGCCTTTGTTTTAATTGTTTTAGGGCATTTAAGTACCTTGTAAAATGTTGGTTCCCATTTGATAACTACTAGGTGAATATTTGCAAAGCAATCATGATTTTAGTTTTTATGTTTGGAAAAATATTTAATCCACATATTATTTGAAATTTGAATTTCAAAGGAAATTTGGAAAGAGATATGATTTAGATGTGATCAATCACTGATCAGAAAAATGGATTAGCTTAAGCTTGGCCATCACTGTAGCTTGATTGCATGGGTTACTATAGGTGGTAACCAGGGGTGTCACATGTAGATAATTGTAAATTGCAAAATAAAATTAAAACAAGTAAATGGCATCAAGGTATTGAAGGTTTTGTAAATATATGGTGAATATACCCAGGGCCATAGTTTTCCCTAGTGGCATCTCTCATCGAAACATCATACGGTTGGTAAACAAATTACTGTTGGGCAATTGATAGAAAATCACATAGTTATACGACATTCACAACAATGATCATGCATATATAGGCATCACGTCCATAAAAAAATAGGCCGACTCCTGCCTGCACCTATTACTGTTACTCCACTCATCGATCGCTATCCAACATGCATCTAGATTATTAAGTAAAATGGAGAAATGCATGAAGAACGATGACATGATGTAGACAAAGTAAACTCAAGCAATATGAATAAAACCCATCGTATTATCCTTAGTAGCAGCAACACAAAGACGCATCTTGTCCTCTTCTTCACTCGGATATAGAAACTTGTCAGGTTGAACCTACTACAACACACCTCTCTCACTGAAGAAATATTAATCTTGTTGGCCAAACTATTTCAATAGATCGAAGAGAATTACGAATCTATCATAATCATGCACATAAGAATCATATTATAATTTAGAGAAGACTCAAATATTTATCATGAATAATATGAACATAAACCCATAATTCATCTGGTCCCAACAAACGCACCACATAAAAGGATTACATCATATGGATCAAAACGAAGATGCGATTATCTTTGTATTGAAGATCAAGACACAAATATTGCCATCTAGGTACTAGCCATGGCCCCATAGGTGTGTGGTGAACTACTCACACAGCATCATGAGGGCAACAAGGTTGATGAAGAGGCCCTCCATGAACTACCCCCCTCCGACAGGGTGCCGGAACAGAGCTCCAGATGACCTCTCGTCGGAACACAGACTTGCGGCGGTGTAAAAACTGTTTTGGGATTGCCTTTATAGTTTTTGGGATATATGAGAATTTATAAGCTAGAGAACAAAGTCGGGAGAGCCTCGAGGGGCCCAAAAGCCATCACAGCACGCCCCCAGGTCACGCCGTGTTGGCTTGTGGGGCCCTCGTGTGGTCCCCAGCCTTGTTCCAATACTCATTGGTCTTCTTTTGGTCCGGAAAAAATCTTCAAAAAGTTTCACATCAACTAGACTTCATTTGGTATTAAAAACGTGAAAAGTGAAAAACATGCAAAAAACAACACATGACACTAGGCACTGGGTCAATAGGTTAGTGCTAAAAAATTATATAAATCGATAAATAAATACCCAAAATGTATCTTAAAATGACAATGTATGAGCATGGAACAATAAAAAATTATAAATATGTTGGATACATATCAAGGATCGCTAATCTTAATTCCTTCTCGTCCTCGAGTAGGTAAATGACAAAACCAAAAAAGATTATCTGACATGCTACCCATTATGTAACCTTATGCATCTAGGCTCATTGACAAACGATGAATTAAAAAATATTAACATATCAATCTTATAAGTATAAGAAACAACATATTAATCTTTCAAAGTATACGATCCTCAAAGATTGTTTGACCCCCATTCATCTTATTATATTAGAAAGGCCTGGATCCATCTTCACCACATTAATACAAATGGCAAGCACTACGGTGCCCAAGTTAGGCAATTGGATCATACTTTTTCAGTATGCATCAAGTTTCTATTCTTCACGCAATACATGAGCGTGAACCATCGGACATAGCATATAGGTGGAACAGAATACGGTGGTAGGTATCAAAGTGGTAAAAATTGGAGAAGATAGTCTCACATGAACTAGGCATACCAACGGGCTATGGGTATGCGTGTCGATAGATATCAATGCAAGGAGTAGGGATTGCCATGCAAATGATGCACTAGAGCTATAAGTGTATGAAAGATCAATTGAAGCTAAGTGGGGTGTGTATCCAACTTGCTTGCTGATGAAGACCTTGTGCATTTGAGGAAGCCCATCATCGGAATATACAATCCAAGTTTATGAAAAAGTGATTCCCACTAGCATATGAATGGTATAACATGAGACTCTCTATATGGAGAACAAGGTGCCACTTTGAGGCACAAGTCTGGTTAAGGATAGTAGGAAAGTACCTTCTCTATTTTTCTCTCATTCATTATTATTATTATTATGGTGGGCTCATTTGGCCTTCCCCATTTATATTTCCTCACTTGGACAATTCTCTAATAATGATGATCATCACACTTTTATTTACTTACAACTCAATATGAAGACTAATAGGATGGTATGACTCTATATGAACGCCTCTAGCAGTGTACGAGGATGTGCAAAGATCTAGCATGACATTTATCAAAAATAATATGAACGTTGGCTTTGCCACAAATACTATGTCACCTCTATATGACCATGCAAAGCAAAATGATGATGAACGAACTAGTCATGTGAAGTGGCGATGGAATTTGCATGGCAATATATCTTAGAATGGCTATGGAAATTCCATGATAGGTAGGTATGATAGATGTTCCGAGGAAGATATAATGAGGCTTATGTGCAATGGAGCATGTCATGTCACGTGGTTTGGATGTACCGTCAAAAGTTGCACCGATCCTCGAGGTGAGAATGCGAAATGCACGATACCGAAGACACTAGCAAATATGAGGTTGTGAGATTTCGTATGTCCATGGTATCACATTAGTCATGAAGAACTCATATAGTTATTGCAAAGTTTTATTAGTTTTGTCACAAATCAAAGTACTACTCTCATGCCTTGAGGGAGGGGGTTGGTAGGAGTTAACCATCGCATGCCCCGACCCGAAACAACACTAGGATTTCAATGAGGAATAGAAATGCTAACACATCATCACCATGCCTTTTTAATTTTTATACCAACAAGAAGTTATCATCTCTTAATATCGACACCTCTCTAAATTAATAATAATGCACTATGATACATCCATTTTGCATCATGTTTTATTACTGTTATTTATAGTATTTTATGCATTTTGCTACTTGGTGGAGTAATTATAATGCCTTTCTCTCATATTATGCAAGGTTTACATCAAGAGGGAGAATGCCCGCAGATGGAATTCTGGACCTGAAAAAGCTACGTCATAGATACCTATTCCAGAGATCTCCAAATGGGCTGAAATTTTTTGGAGATGCATTTTGGAGTAAATAAAAATACTAGATCAATGAAGTACGAGAGGGGGGATACGATGTGCCCACTAGACACTAGCGCACGCGAGCCCCCTAGTGCGGTTTGATGTCTAGTGGCCCCCTGGCCCACCTCTGGCGACCATCTTCTAGTATAAATTCCCTTATTACCTGAAAAAAAATATCAAAAGAGGACTTTCGGGACGAAGATCCGCCGTCTTGAGGCGGAACGTGGGCAAGATCACTTTTTCCCTCCGGCGGAGCAATTCCGCTAGAGGAACTTCCCTCTCGGAGGGGGAAATCGAGGCCATCATCATCACCAACAACCCTCTCATCTTGGGGAGGCCAACCTTCATTAACATCTTCATCAGCACCATCTCCTCTCAAAACACTAGTTCATCTCTTGTGTTCAATCTTGTACCGGAACCTCAGATTGGTACATGGGGTGTGACTAGTAGTGTTGATTACATCTTGTAGTTGATGCTTTATGATTTATTTGGTGGAATATTATATGTTAAGATCCAATATGCTATTTAACACCTCTCTGAGCATGAGCATGTTTATCACTTATGAGTAATTACTTTTGTTCTTGAGACCATGGAAGAAGTCATATTGCAAGTAGTCATGTGAAGTTGATATTCGTTCAATATTTTGATTATGTGAATGTTGTGATAACCTTAGTGGTGTTATGTGAACATCAACTACATAACACTTCACCATCTTTGGGCCTTAGGGAATGCATTATGGAGTAGTAATTAGATGGTGGGTTGCGCGAGTGACAGAAACTTAAACCCCAGTTTATGCGCTATTCTGTAAGGGGATGATTTGGATCCCTATGTGTAATGCTGTGGTTAGAATGTATTATTTACACTTTTCTCGTAGTTGCGGATGATTGCGGGAGGGTTAATAATAAGTGGGAGGTTTGCTCAAGTAAGAAGAACACCCAAGCACCGATCGACCCACATATCAAATTATAAAAAGTACTGAACGCGAATTAACCCAATATGACGAAAGTGACTAGATGAAATTCCCGTGTGACCTCAAGAACGCTTTGACTATTGTAACAAATTGTTACAGCCTGTCATTTGCCACAAAAGGATTGGGCTACCTTGCTGCACCTATTGTTACCATTGGTACTTGTCAATTGTTACAATTATCTTGCTATCAAACAACTTGTTACCGCTATTTCAGTGCTTGTAGAAATCACCTTGGTGAAAACCGCTTGTCATTTCCTTCTGCTCCTCGTTGGGTTTGACACTCGTACTTATCGAAAGGACTACAATTGATCCCCTATACTCATGGATCATCACACTCACACCTTTTTCATATCACTGGATCAATATCATTAACCCATAATTTCTCTATATGTGCTAGATGATGGTTTTAATTATCACTCATTGAACACCTATTATTTTTGGTCTAGTCTTATCACCCATGAAAATTACCGTCACTATTTATTTAACACAAAAACAAATATAAGTGAATAACTAGAGCATAATATTTCAATAAAATCTACACGCCACCTTCTCATAAAGATATAAGTGAAGTACTAGAGCAACTACTAGGCTCAAAAGATATAAGTGAATCACATAGAGTATTCTAACAAATGATGATGATGGTGTTTTTGTCTCAAGGTGTGTCCAGCAAAGGATGATTGGAAAATAGAAATGAAAAGTAAATCAAAGTAAAGGATGCTCCAAGAAAAACTCATATCATGTGATGAATAAAACTGTAGCTCCAAGTGACATACCGATGGATTGAGAAGAAAGAGGGGGTGCCTTCGAGGGCATCCCCAAGATTAGATGCTTGAGTCCTACTAGAATATTACCTTGGAGCACCTAGGGCATCCCTGAGCTTAGGCGTTTGGTGCTCCTCATTACTTTGTCCATCGGGATAATACCCAAAAACTTCCATCACATAAAACTCAACAAAACTTCGTATAAGTTGATTCGTATAAGCAACATATCAAATACTTTAGGTATTTTTATAAGTTGATTCTTATTCTATTTTTGCATAATACGTACTGTATTCTAACTTCTCCATGGCTTATACCCCCCGATATGTACTGTTATAAGTTGATTCTTATTTTATTTTTGCATAATAGCAACATATCAAATACTTTATGCACTGTTACAGTTATCTTGCTATCAAACAACTTGTTACCGCTATTTTAGTGCTTCTAGAAATTACCTTGCTGAAAACCGTTTGTTATTTCCTTCCGCTCCTCGTTGGGTTCCACACTTTTACTTATCGAAAGGACTACGATTGATCCCCTATAGTTGTGGGTCATGAAGATTATTTTTTGGTGCCATTGTCGGGGAGTGAAGCGCCTTTGGCAAGCGGAATTTGGTAAGGGAAAATTTATATTACATGCCAAAATTTACTGTTACTTGTCAGTATGGAAAGTAATCCTTTGAGTGGTTTGTCAGGGGTATCTTCACCTCGATTGGAAACACCAACAGTTGCCCCTCAGCCAGCTGAACCTACTATAAATGTTTATTATGAAATTCCTTCGGGTATGATAGATAAACTAATAGCTAATCCTCATGCGGGAGATGGAACAAAACATCCTGATATGCACCTAATCTATGTGGATGAAGTTTGTGAATTATTTAAGCTTGTAGGTTTATCCGGAGATGAAGTCAAGAAGAAGGTTTTCCCTTTATCATTGGAGGTAAAAGCATTGACATGGTATAGGCTATGTGATGATACAGGATCTTGGAACTACAATGAATTGCAATTGGAGTTCCACCAAAAATTCTATTCTATGCATCTTTTTCGTCGTGATCAGAATTTTATCTATAATTTTTGGCCTTGTGAAGGAGAAAGTATCGCTCTAGCTTGGGGGAGGCTGAAGTCAATGTTATAGTCATGCCCCAATCATGAGCTCCTGAGAGAAATTATTATCCACATTTTTTATGCTCGTGTTTCTCCTAATGATCAAACCATGCTCGATACTTCTTGTTCTGGTTCTTTTATGAAGAAGACTATTGAATTCAGGTGAGACCTCTTGGAAAGATTAAACACAACTCTAAAGATTGGGAACTCGAAGAAGGTAAAGAGCCAGGTATAAAACTTAAGTTTGATTGTGTTAAATATTTTATGAATACGGATGCTTTCAATGATTTTAGCACTAAATATGTACTTGACTGTGAGATAGTAGCCTCATTCTGTGAAACCTTTGTTGCTCATGTTGAACTCCCTAAAGAGATATGGTTTAAATATCACCCACCTATTAAAGATAAAGTTGAAGAACCAATTAAAGTCGATGCTGAAACTATCATTTACAATTTTGACCCAGTTGTGCCTATTGCTTATATTGAGAAACCACCTTTCCGTGTTAGGATAAAGGAACATGTTAAAGCTTCAACCGTGGTTAACAAAAGTTATGATATTACAACCGAACCCTGTGAGCAAATCAAGGTAGAACCTAGTATTGCTATGGTTAATGATCTCTTGGTCGATAATATTGATGGGCAAGTTATTTGTTTCTATAATAAAGTTGTTAGAATTGCCAAACCTGATACCAAAGATAAAAAAGACCCGTTGCTGACATGCCTGTCGTCTCAGTCAAAATAGGAGATCATTGTTCTCATGCTTTATGTGATATGGGTGATAGTGTTAGTGCTATTCCTTTTACCTTATATCAAGAAATTATGCATGAGATTGCACCTGTTGAAATAGAAGACATAGATGTTACTAATGAACTTGCTAATAGAGACACCATCACACCACTTAGGATTGTTAGAGATGTTGAAGTCTTGTGTGGAAAAGTAAAATACCCTACTAATTTTCTAGTACTTGGCTCATCAAAAGATGATTTTTGTCCCATAATATTTGGTAGACCCTTCTTGAACACTGCCAATGCTCAAATAGATTGCAAAAAGGAAACCGTGAGTGATAATTTTCGTGGTATGTCTCATGAGTTTCCTTTTTCCAAGTTCAGTAAACAACCCCATGATAAAGAATTGCCTAGTAAAGATGAAGTAATTGGTCTTGCTTCTATTTCCATTCCTCCTACAGATCCATTAGAACAATATTTGCTAGACCATGAAAATGATATGCATATGCGTGAGAGAAATGAACTAGATAATATGTTCTTTGAGAAAAAGCCTATCCTTAAACAACATTTGCCTGTTGAAACTCTAGGAGGTCCTCCTCCACCCAAGGGTGATCCTGTGTTTGAATTAAAGCAATTACCCGACACTTTAAAATATGCTTATCTTGATGAAAATAAGATATATCGTGTTATTATTAGTGCTAACCTTACAGAGCATGAAGAACAAATATTGTTAAAAACTTTAAGGAATCACCGAGCTGCTATTAGGTATACTCTTGATGATCTTAAGGGCATTAGTCCCACTCTATGTTAGCACAAAATTAATATGGAACCAGATTCTAAACCCGTTGTTGATCACCAACGAAGACTGAATCCCCAAATGAAAGAAGTGGTAAGAAATGAAATATTAAAGCTTCTGGGAGCATGTATAATTTATTCCATAACTGAGAGTAGATGGTTAAGTCCCGTTCATTGTGTTCCTAAGAAAAGAGGTATTATTGTTCTCCCTAATGATAAAAATGAACTCATTCCACAAAGAATTGTGACTGGTTATAGAATGGTAATTGATTTTAGAAAATTAAACGAAGCTACTAGGAAAGATCACTATACTTTACCTTAATAGACCAAATGCTAGAAAGATTATCAAAGCACACACATTTTTTGCTTTCTAGATGATTATTCTGGTTTATGTCAAATACCTGTGTCACAACCCGATCAAGATAAAACCACCTTTACTTGTCCTTTAGGAACCTATGCTTATAGACGTATGTTTTTTGGATTATGCAATGCACGTGCTACCTTTCAAAGATGTATGACTGCTATATTGTGTGATTTTTGTGAAAAGATTGTTGAGGTTTTCATGAATGATTTTTCCATTTATGGAACTGTTTTGGATGATTGCTTAAGCAACCTTGATCGAGTTTTGCAGAGATGTGAGCAAACTAACCTTGTCTTGCATTGGGAGAAGTGATACTTTATGGTAAATGAAGGTATTGTCTTGGGTCATAAAATTTCCTAACGAGGTATTGAAGAGGATAAGGCTAAAGTTTTAGCAATTGAGAAGATGCCATGTCCTAAAGATATTAAAGGTATCCGTAGTTTCCTTGGTCATGCTGGTTTCTATAGGAGGTTTATTAAAGACTTCTCTAAAATTTCTAGGCCTCTTACTAATTGATTACAAAAGGATGTACCTTTCTCTTTTGATGATGATTGTGTAGAAGACTTTGAAACACTTAAGAAAGCCTTAACTTCTGCAACTATTGTTCAACCACCTGATTTGAACTTGCCTTTTGAAATTATGTGTGATGCTAGTGATTATGCTGTTGGTGCTGTTCTAGGACAAAGAGTTGATAAGAAATTAACTGGTATTCATTATGCTAGTAAAACTCTAGACAATAACTAGAGAAATTATGCCACCATTGAAAAATAATTCTTAGCAGTTGTATTTTCTTGTGATAAATTTAGATCTTACATAGTTGATTCTAAAGTAATTGTTCACACTCATCATGCTGCTATTAAATATCTTATGGAAAAGAATGATGCTAAGCCTAAACTTATTAGGTGGGTTCTTTTGCTACAAGAATTTGATTTGCATATCATTGGTAGGAAACAAGTTGAGAACCCCATAGTTGATAACTTGTCTAGGTTAGAAAATATTCTTGATGACCCACTACCTATTGATGATAGCTTTCCTGATGAACAACTAGCTATGGTCAATGTTTCTCATAACACACCGTCGTTTGCTAAGTACATATCACCTAGTTTCACCTATTAGTAAAAGAAAACAAATTCTTCTTTGATTTGAGACATTACTTTTGGATGACCGACATATTTATAAAGGGGGAGTGGATGGTATTATTAGACGTTGTATACCTGAGCATGAATATGGACAAATCCTTTGGAAGTTTTACTTTGAGGCTTATGGAGGACACCATGCGGGAGATAGAACTGCACACAAGGTATTCCATTCTAGATTTTATTGGCCTACTATTTTCAAAGATGCTCGTAAGTTTGTCCTCTCTTGTGATGAATGTCAAAGAATTGGTAATATTAGTAGACGTTAGGAAATGCCTATGAATTATTCACTTCTTATTGACAATTTGATGTTTGGGGATTTGATTATATGGGACCTTTTCCTTCCTCTAATGGGTATACACATATTTTGGTTGTTGTTTATTATGCCACTAAATGGGTAGAAGCTATTCCAAACAATAGTGCTAATCATAACACCTCTATTAAAATGCTTAAGGAAGTTATTTTCCCATGTTTTGGAGTCCCTGGATACTTAATGACTAATGGTGGTTCACATTTTATTCATGGTGCTTTACATAAGTTGCTTGCTAGATATGATGTTAACCATGGAATTACATCTCCCTATCATCCCCAGTCTAGTGGTCAAGAAGAATTAACCAATAGAGAAATAAAATTAATATTTCAAGACTATCAATAGGCCTCGAAAGAATTGGTCTAAGAAATTAGACGAGGCATTGTCGGCCTATAGTACAAGTTATAAAAATCCTATTGGTACGTCTCCTTATAAATGGTTTATGGGAAAGCATGTCATTTACCTCTTCAGTTAGAACATAAAGCTTATTGGGAAATTAAAGAACTCAACTATGATTTCAAACTTGCTGGTGAAAATAGATTATTTTATATTACCACATTAGATGAATGGAGAACCCAACCTTATGAAAAATCCAAACTAGTCAAAGAAAAAGTTAAAAGATGGCATGACAAAAGAATCCAAAAGTGACAATCCAAGGTTGGTGAATATGTTCTATTCTAAATTCTCGTCTTAGGTTTTTTGCAGGAAAAGTTCTCTCCAAATGGGAAGGATCATATATCATCGAAGAAGTTTATCGTTCTGGAGATATTAAGATCAACAACCCCGAAGGCACTAATCTGAAGGTGGTCAATGGACAAAGAATAAATCACTATATTATAGGTACACCAATTAATGTTGAAACAAATATTATCGAAACCATGACACCGGAGGAGCACATTAAGGAGACCTTACAGAACACTGCAGAACCCTTAAAAGGAAGAGGTATGTGATATAGTAAGTAAACGGACTCAGAAAAATCCACAAAAATATTTTCCGTCGGTTTCGAAATATCAGAAAAATTAGGAAATTGAGAAACACACGGGAAGGCAACCCGGGTGCCCACTAGGCACCAGGGCGCGCGAGCCCCCTAGCGCGGCTTGATGTCTAGTGGGCCCCTCGAGGACTTTCCTCAGTCCGTTTTCTTGTGGGACACATATTTCCTTGTAAAACAATTCTCTATGTATATATCCCCCGATGATTTGACCCCCGTACCATGGAGAAATGCTCTCTTATTGTTTCATGCTTTTTAGTGGCAGATCTGAAATTATGACGTCTCAAGATTCAGAGGGAGAAAGCTACATCGCTCATTTCATCGCAAACTCTAAGGTCTACGGAGAGGTGGATCACTATGGCTGTACTAAGGAGGAGGAGGAAGACAAGGATATGAAGGAAAGAAAGAGGGATAGCTCCGAGGAAGAGGAAGATCCATTGCCTCAACCTGAAGATATGCACATGGAATTCAAGAAGTCAAGTCTCTCTAACCAGTATAAACATAAGGTCCAATTTATCCCTTCCCGTTTTCTGGAGGGTGGAAAAGCGACATTATGCGAAAATATATTAAAGCTGGAGTTGGATAATGAGCATGTGATGGAGGATAGTTTAAGCCTCAGATGCAAGTTGGAGAATAAAAACACACCACCACCTCCTACATCATCATCACCAAAGAAGGAGACTTGAGTACACGGATATGGGCAGTCCCCTTCGCTTGTGCCATGCTTGGGGGAGGTGCCCCGATATCGTATCACCATCACTCTCATTATCTTTATCTTTATCCATCTCAGTTTGATCTTTAGTTATTTTGAGATTTAGTCAACTGAAAGTATAGTTCGATCCTTTTCTTTTTGAGTGCTAGTTTCGTGATCTGTCTATCTATGTAATCGAGTGAGAGTTACATAATAAACTTTAGTTTGAGTTTTGCTTCTTTATTTTCTTGCTGCAATCAAAATAATGGAAAATAATGAAAAAGATCATATGTTAATCTTATAGTAAGTAGTGACATCACATAAGGAAAAGTATAAGTGTAAAAATTTGTTGAAGGTTGACAAACATACCATTGGTCGGTGATGCAACACTTGAAAGAACTAATAAGGGAAGAGAAGATTTACATGCAAATACACTAACATTGACATCTTCTATGATTGTGAGCCCCCATTAATTATAATATGCCAAGATTGTTGACATTGCACAAGAAAACATAATGATTTATGCTTTTTCACATTGAGATAGAAGCTATATTTTTATAGATCCTCTGACATGTGGTTCTTTCCCAATATCTTTCCTAGCCAAAACTATGCACTAAGTAGAGATACTACTTGTGCATCCAAAACCTTAAAACTAAATCCATGTTTCAAGAGTCCACCATACTTACCTATGGATTGAGTACGATCCTTCAAGTAAGTTGTCATCGGTGCACAAAGCAATAAAAATTGCTTCTAAACATGTTTGATCATTTAGTGTAAGGGAACTTAAGCGTCAAGTTCCTTTGCACTAAGAGATTTGGCATACAAAGAAAAAACGCATGACAACCTCTGCTTCCCTCTACGAAGGGCCTATCTTTTACCTTTATGTATTTACTTTTATGCAAGACTCAAAGTATTTTCCTCTACTCCCCTTTATCTTCTCTTTGTCAAGCATCACATGGTGGGTAAGATCTAGACAAATATATCCAGCTGAATGTGGGTGGTCATGAGTTATTATTGTTGACATCACCCTTGAGGTGAATACGTTGGGAGGCAACACTATAAGCCCCTATCTTTCGATGTGTCTGGTTAAACCTTTTGCTCATGTGGGCATTGAGTGTTAGCAATGATAGAAGACTAAATGATGGTTGAGTATGTAGACTTGATTAAAAGCTCCGCTATATGAACCTTCCTGAAAATATGATGAATTGTGTTGCAAAGTTGACTGAAAACATAGTTTGTTAGTTTTCAATAGAACTTATGCTTCATACTTCGACAGTGTGATGAATTGCAACTTGTTTATAAGAAGCCTTTATGATAAATGTTTGATGATGAAAATGTTGTGATGAAGTATTTTATGAACTTATTTTTGCTGTTATAATAATGAGGATGATGCTACTATGACCGTATTTTATTTTTATTGACACCTCTCTGTTAAAGCATGTGGTCATGATTATCATTATCGACTTACGCTTGAGGACAAGCAAGGTCTAAGCTTGGGGGAGTTGATACGCCCATTTTGTATCATGGTTTTTTACTGTTATTTATAGTCTTTTTATGCATTTTCCACTTGGTGGAGTAATTCTAATGCCTTTTTTCTCATATTATGCAAGGTTTACATCAAGAGGAAGAATGTCGGCAAATGGATCTGGACCTGAAAAAGCTACATCAGAGATACCTATTCTGCACATATCCAAATGGGCTGAAATTTCACGGAGATTTATTTTGGAATAAATAAAAAATACTGGAGCAAAGAAGTACCAGAGGGGGGCTACCAGGCTCCTAGTAGACACCTGGGCGCACCAGCCCCCTTAGCGTGTCCTAATGTCTAGTGCCCCCTGTCCTACCTCTGGCGACCATCTTCCGGTATGAATTCCCTTTTTACGTGAAAAAATTCAAAGGACGACTTTCGGGACGAAGTGCTGTCGTCTCGAGGCGGAACCTGGGCAGGAGCACTTTTGCCCTCTGGTGGAGCGATTCCGCCAGAGGAACTTCCCTCCCGGAGGGGGAAATCGAGGGCATTCTCATCACCAACAAAACTCTCATCTTGGGGAGGCCAATATTCATCAGCATCTTCATCAGCACCATCTCCTCACAAAACCCTAATTCATCTCTTGTGCTCAATCTTGTACCGGAACCTCGAATTGGTACGTTGTAGTAGTATTGATCACATCTTGTTGTTGATGCTTTATGGTTTATTTGGTGGAAGGTAATATCTTAATATTGAATATGTTATTGAATACCTCTATGATTATGAGCATGTTTATCACTTGTGAGTAGTTACTTTTGTTCTTGAGGCCACGTGAGAAGTCATGTTGCAAGTAGTCATGTGAAGTTGATACTCGTTAGGTATTTTAATGATGTGAATGTTGTGGTTCCCTTTGTGGTGTTATGTGAACGTTGACTACATAACACTTCAGTATGTTTGGGCCTAAGGAAATGCATTGTGGATTAGTAATTAGATGGTTGGTTGCGAGAGTGACAAAAACTTAAACCCCAGTTTATGCGCTATTCCGTAAGGGGCTGATTTGGATCCCTATGTGTAATGCTATGGTTATAATTTATTCTTTATACTTTTATCGTAGTTGCGGATGCTTGTGGGAGGGTTAATCACAAGTGAGAGGTTTGTTCAAGTAAGAACAACACCCAAGCACCGGTCCACCCACATATCAAATTATCAAAGTACCAAATGCGAATTAACCCAATGTGACGATAACGACTAGATGAAATTCCCGTGTGCCGTCAACAAAGCTTTGCCTATTATAAGAAATTGCTCCGGCCTTTCCTTTGACACAAAAGGATTGGTCTACCTTGCCGCACCTATTTTTATTATTGCTACTTGTCACTTTTACAATTATCTTGCTATCAAACAATTGTTACCGCTATTTTAGTGCTTGCAGAAATTACCTTGGTGAAAACCGCTTGTCATTTCCTTCCGCTCCTTGTTGGGTTCGACACTCTTACTTATTGAAAGGATTACGATTGATCTGCTATACTTGTGCATCATCACACTCACACCTTTTTCATATCACCAGATCAATATCATTAACCCATAATTTCTCTATATGTGCTACATGATGGTGTTAATTATTACTCATGGAACACCTATTATTTTTGGTCTAGTCTTATGACCCATGCAAATTACCGTCACCATTTATTTAACTCTCAAAAAAATATAATTGAATAACTAGACAACAATATTTCTATAAAATCTACACGCCACCGTGCTCAAAAATATATAAGTGAAGTACTAGAGCAACTACTAAGCTCAAAAGATATAAGTGAAGCACATAGAGTATTCTAACAAATGATGATGATGGCGTGTCTCTCTCAGATAGGTGTGTCCATCAAAGGATGATTGTGGAAAACTGAAATTAAAAGTAAACAAAATCAAACAACGCTCCAAGCAAAACTCATATCATGTGATGAATAAAAATGTCGCTCGAATTGGCATACCGATGGATTGAGACGAAAGAGGGGATGCCTTCTCGGACATTCCCAAGTTCAGATGCTTGAGTCTTACTAGAATATTACCTTGGTGATCCTTGGGCATCCCCAATCATAGGGTTTTAAAGATCCTCATTACTTTGTCCATCGGGATAATACCCAAAACTTGAAAACTTCCATCACATAAAACTCAACAAAACTTCCAATAAGTTGATTCATATAAGCAACATATCAAATACTCACTACTGGAATTGAGAAATTTGCCGGCTACCATGCCTTTGCCGTCAGCTGATGCATGGCAAAGATACTCTTTGCCGTCAGCTGGCACAAAGCTGATGACAAAGAGGTGGCTGATGGCAAAGGTTCTATTTGCCGTCGGCCACCTCTTTGCCGTCCGCCAGCAGACGGCAAAGGCCCCAAAGGTGGACGACAAAGGGTGGGCACACGGCAAAGCCCCCCAAACGGCCGAAACCCACCCCACCCACCCCACCCCTTTGCCGTCTGCCCGCCAGCCTTATGAGACGACAAAGGGCTAACGTTAACGGCTCGCCCTGCCCACCCCCGTCCGCTCCCCTATTGGCTTGCCCTGCCCACCTCCCTCTCTCTTGCCGTGCCCAACCCCTCTCTCATCTCGCCCTGCCCACCCGCCGCCGCCGGAGCTGCTCTGGCCCACCACCTAGCCTTGGTGCGCCCCCTCCACAGCCGCCCCTGCCGCGACCACCTCCTCCGCGCGACCCGCTCTTCCGCCTCGGCATGCCCACTCCACAGCCGCCCCTGCCGCACCTCCGCCTCGGCGCCCTCCTCCACAGCCGCCCCCGCCGTCGACCCCCTCTCCTCCAACACCGCCCCGACCCCCTCTCCTCCAACACCGCCCCGACCCCCTCTCCTCCACCACCACCGCCCCGACCCCCTCTCCTCGACCACCGCCCCGACCCCCTCTCCTCCACCACCATCGCAGCCGGCGCCCTTCCCCCGCCCGACGCCCCTACCGGTTCCGACGCCACTCTGGCCAGGCCCCCACCGCCCCGACACCCACTGCCCCTACAGGTTGTAGGTGATTAACGATTATTTTCCTTCTTTTTATTTTTTGTATTACCTACTATTGCATTATGATCTATTAAAGCTCTACATCCACTATGATCGTTGCCAACCCCACCATCCTCCGCTCACCATGTACGATAATAGAAATCTCACTGTATCACCATTACTCACACGTACAAAAAAACACCTTTGATGCTACTGATTCTAACATTGTTCGCGTGCTAAAACTCCCAGATGAGTACTATGAAGATATGACAGACCATATATAAATATAATACACAGAGATCATGCATGAAGAAGTCCCTAGCACTGAGATAAGAAATTGGCGGACCACGAGTGCACAGTAGCAGCAGGCCGCAACAGCTCCATGGCGAACGCACCCTGCATTGATGCTAGGGACGTCGTATGCACGTTGCTGGTCACCAAAAAGGAAGCACGCCGCGGACACACCATCGACGTTGGGAGGAAGCAAGGAGTGGCGGAGAGGAGATGGGGAGAGGACAGGGGCGCCCACAGGTTAGGTGAGAGCACGGCTATGGAGCTCTTTATACGCACACAATGCATAGGATCAATGGAAATTGGAGTCTTCCCAGCAGCGACACGCGGCAGATCGTTAGATTATTAGGCTAATTAGATTAGTTAGTTAGGTTAGAAGAAAAAAGAGGAAAAGAAGAAGGAAAAAATGAAAAATAAAAAAAGGAAAAGAAGACCCCCGACGCCACGGACCCCCCGACCCCCGACGCCACTGACCCCCGACCGCCGACCCTCGACCCCCGACGCCACTGACCCTCGACCCTCGACGCCACTGACCCCCGACCCCCGAACCCTGTGCCACGACCCCCGACCCCCGACGCCCGACGCCACAAACCCCTGACCCTCGACCCTTGATCCCCGACGCCATTGAAACCCGACCCCGACCCCCGACGCCTGACGCCACTGATCCTCGACCCCCGACTCCCGACCCCCGACGCCACAATCCCCCGACCCCCAACGCCCGACGCCACGGACCCTCGACTCCCAACGCCACTGACCCCCGACCCCCGACCCCCGACACCACTCACCCTCTACCCCCGACGACACTGATCCCCGACCACCAACGCCACTAACCCCCGACCCCCGACGCCACCTACACCCGACACCACCGACCCTCGACATATTTTCCGATTATGTTAATTATAAAAACATCATATTTGTATTGATCGGGTGAATTTCAATGTGCAGTTGTTCGACGACCTCCACGTGCGTTGGACGAGCTGTGCCCCTGCATTTGTTGGTGAGCACAAATGACTTCTCCTCCTACCCCCTTAATTTGCTCTGTTCTGGTCTTCGTGCCGATGAAACTTGCTAGATATAGGTTTCTTCAATCATGAGTATGCGTGACCAGTATGCGTCTCCAGTTCGAAAGGGCGACATCTATAAATATGCATGTCTTTGCATATTTATATCTGCCATCCTTTCGAATTGTCCAACGTTATCCATGGACAGTCCGAGTATGTGTAGATTAGGTTCGTTTTCCCGTATGCTGTGCTCTGGATCCAATGCGAAATTTCGTTAGTGCCTCCCTGTTGTTCTTTGGGTACACATCCTCTCTTCTTATTGCCGAGACGTGTATCAGGAGAACAGCGGGGAGGTGCTGCCGAAATTCTGCGTCGCATCTGGAGCACAACATGGGAAAACGAACCCAATCTACACATACTCGGGTGGGATTAGGACCTATCTTTACCTATTAGCGTGTAGATTGCATGGACGTAAGGAAACTAACAAACTTGATTAGCAGATGAATATAGATGATGAATTATATATTTATTTCTTGTGCGCCCATAGGTAGCTAGGCAACATCAGTGATCGTGCTTGGATGTACACTGGTCACCCTAGTCAGAAATACATGACCCATGAATGGTTAACAAAACCAGGGGGTTTGTGAGAGCCGCATTTGCAAATGGCCAGCAAAAAACATGGTGCCCTTGTCCCAACTGCGACAACTGGAAAAAGGAGACATAGTTTGAAATGGGTAAACACCTATAGAAGTGGGGTTTTACGGGGAATTATACGGTGTGGACTTTTCATGGTGAGTCTGACCAACGTGCCAGAGCTGAGGTGATTCGTCGTCGCACCGATGAGCATGGTACCGGGATCAAAGACATGGTGCAAGACTTTGATGATGCTCGGGATTCGGACGATGAAATGGAGGAATTTGCAAAGGCCTTCTATGAAATGTTGGAGTCTTCAAAACGTCCTCTCCACGAGCAGACTGAGCTTTGTCAGCTGGATGCCATCGCGCAAGTAATGGCTATGAAGGCTCAATTCAACCTAGACAGAGAATGCTACGACGCGATGATGACGATATTTGGACGCTTTCTACCCAAAGGCCATGTACTGCCTGCGAACCTGTACCAGTCAGAGAAAA
This sequence comes from Hordeum vulgare subsp. vulgare, assembly GCF_904849725.1. NCBI lineage: Eukaryota > Viridiplantae > Streptophyta > Magnoliopsida > Poales > Poaceae > Hordeum > Hordeum vulgare. The sequence continues at coordinate 111,863,507 of NC_058520.1, forward strand.
TCCTCTGTGTACTTAAGATGCCCTATGAGAAGATACATGCCTGTGAGAATGGATGTGCCTTATTTAGGCTTGAGTATGCGACCTTGAACTATCGCCCCATTTTCAATTCTTCCAGGTATATTGTGGTAGACAACGGTATGGGTGAGAAGAATCAGACCAAAATTCCAATTAGTGTTCTTCGGTATCTGCCAATCGTACCAAGACTTCAATGTCTCTTCATGGTCAAAGAGACGGCCAGACAGATGACATGGCACAAATTGGGCAAAAGAACTGAACTAGATGCGGATGGGAACAAGATGATGGTACACACTTCAGATGGTTTTGCGGGGAGGCACTCCGATGCATTACATAAGGATAAACCGAATGATCCAAGGCATCCTAGAGTTGCCATCAACACGGATGGGTTCAATGTGTATGGTATGATGGCAGCACAATACAATTGTTGGCCTGTATTTGTCATTCCACTCAATCTCCCACCGGAGAGATTATGAAAATAAAGAACATTTTCCTGACATTGATATTCCGGGGCCCAACTATCCGGGGAAGAATATGAATGTGTACATGCAGCCGCTTAAGGATGAGTTGAAGAAGCCTGGGATAATGGGATCAAGACCTACGACGCCGCTACAAAAACAAATTTCAAAATGCATGTGTGGTACATGTACTCGACGCATGATAATCCGGCGTTTGCGCTATTCGCTGGCTGGTGTGTGCATGGAAGGTTCCCGTGAGCCACATGAAAGGCAACTCCTAAGTTCCGCTGGCTGTAGGTTGGTCACAAGTTTTCTTGCTTCAACATGCATAGACAGTTCCTGGATTCTAACCATAAGTTCAGAAAAGACAAGAAGAATTTCATCAAAGGTAGAGTTGTCAAAAACACTGCACCAACTGCGTTGACAGGCCAACAGACCCTTGATCAGTTAAACGCTCTCGAGCCTGATCCTTTGCGTCCAGGGTACTTCAAAGGGTATAATACGGAACACGCGTGGACTAACAAGTCATGCTTATGGGATATGCCTTACTTCAAAGACATCCTTTGCCCACACAACATTGACATGATGCACACTGAAAAGAATATTGCGGAGGCCATTTTTGGTACATTGTTCGGCATAGAGGGACGTCAAAAGATAATCCTAAGGCTAGAATCGACCTGGAGACTCTATGTGATAGACCGTTACAAAACTTGCGACACGGGAAAGGAAATCAAAGCATAGCGGAGCCAAATGCATGGTTCAATCTTGAAAGGCCCGTTGTGAGGGAAATGCTATTATGGGTGAAAATGCGGTTGATGTTCCCCGATGGGCATGCTGCGAATCTAAAGAGGGGAGCGAGTCTTGAGAAATTGAAAATATTTGGTCTCAAGAGTCATGATTGGCACATATGGATTGAGCGGGTAATGCCGGTGATGTTGCGTGGCTTTATCCCTAAGGATGAATGGCTAGTACTGGCAGAGATGGGCTATTTCTTTGGTTCTCTTTGTGTGAAATAACTATCGCCTGTCGTGCTAGATGAAATGGAAGAGTTTGCGGCAGAGTTGATCTGCAAATTAGAAAAGATCTTTCCAGCGGGCTTCTTTAATCCAATGCAACATTTGATTTTGCATCTCCCGATCGAGGCAAGATTGGGGGGCCGTTCAAAATTGATGGTGCTACTCAACTGAGAGGATGCAGAAGACGCTTCGAGCTAAATGTAAAAAATAAACATAGATTGAAGCATCGATGTCCGAGGCATTCATCAATGAGGAGGCGGCAAACTTCATGACATCACACTACGAAGCCAAAAATCATCATTTGCATAACCCGAAGCCTCGGTACAATGATGGCGATCCAAAAAAGGTCGACCCAACCTCAGCCTATACAAAGGGAAGCTCGCACCATCTGGTGCTTCGAAAGGGAAATTGTTGGATGTCAAAGAATGGCGGACCATTTCATTGTATATCTTCACCAACCTAACAGAAATGCGGCCGTACATCGAGTAAGTTCTCTGTAAATTATTGTTCCGCAACTTCTAATTCCTTTGAACTACTCTTGTTCCCGGATATTTGATATAGTCGATACGTCGCCAAATTCTGGGATGGAGCGGTCATCGAGAAGGATTCCGTCAAAGAGTATGAGCTTCTTGCAAAGCATGGAGGCGATTATCCCGGTTTCATCTCTTGGTTGAAACAAAGGGTAATTAATTACCATTAAAGGGCCATTTGATTTCTTGGTCTAATTTGTGGCTAATGTATCCATTCTTTCGTATTAAACTTGTAGGCTGATGCAGAGTCTATGGACGCCGAGTTGAGACAAGTCGCTAATGGTTTTGACTATAAGGTCCATTCATTTGACAAATACAACATCAACGGGTATCATTTTTGTACCTTTGGCAAAGAGCTATCTATGCTTGACCTAAAGACTACAAATTGTTCTGTCTCTGCTATCGGCGAAGGAGGCACCGAGTATTATGGAAGAGTTGAAGAAATTTATGAACTTCTATTCTATGGTGAAAACCCACCGACCGTCGTAGTCTTCAAATGTTATTGGTTTGAGCCGAGGGAGACTAGAAGGTCTCATGAACATATATGACTAGTCGAATTCAACCAAAACACGCACTTAGATGTTCCCAATGTCTATATTACGGCTCAACAGGCGACACAAGTTTTCTATCTACCGTGGGCCTACCAAACTAATCCAAATCTGAAAGGTTGGGATGTCGTTTATGAAGTGCCGCGACATTTTAGACCACCTACCCTCAATGAAGAGGATTACGAACCTCACATTAACCCAAACACATATGAAGGATAATTCTTCCAAGAAACACGTATGTCCAAGAAACGTTTCAAGCACCTCTCTACTTCACCCAAAACATTGAAGTAGACAGCGAGAGTGAATCCGTCTTAACCCCTAAGCCCGAGCAGGAAGAGCCGAAAGAAGAAGAGGTTATTGCTGTGGATGGCCTGTCACTTCTTGATCGATTACGTAATGGTGTCCTTCCACATGTTCTTCCTGATAGTGATGATGATGATGCATTTATTGATGATAGTGATGATCATGATGCATTTATTGACCCCGAAGCATATATAGACGAGCACGATTGCTATTAGTTCATGTCAGGTATTCAACTATTACTATATATAAATTTTGAGTTCATGTTAGGTATTCAATTTTTATTAATCATGTTGCTATTTATGACGATGATACACTTAAATTATATACATTTTATTACTCATGTTGGTATTTATGCTGTACTAATTTCATTTACTCTTTGTCATGACAGGTGTTGAAAGATGGTGGGAAAGGTTCGGAAGCACTCCGCGGCTCCTTCTTCGTCGGCGGGTGGTGGGATGGGTACTTCCATTCCCGCCTCGCCTCTTCGGAGAGCGTTGCTCTCTACTCTTCATGGAGTGGCCACTTCTTCGACTCTCACGCCCCCCGTGAGAGGAGGTCGACCCCCCGCGAAGCCGAGAGGTACTAAAGGTATTACTCATGTTGGTATTTATGTTGTACTCATGTTGGTATTTATGTTATACTCATGTTGGTATTTATATACATTTTATTACTCATATTGGTATTTATGTTGTACTAAAGGTACACGTGGCCGCGGGAGAGGTAGGGCGGCGGCTGCCACGCCTTCCTCGCCGCCACCGCAAGATGATTCACCTGAGCACATGACTTATAGGGTGGATTCCTCTAAGGTGGAGGCTACCTGGTCTCTGGTTCCCGAGCCTCAGGTCGACGAGCCTTCGACCTACGAGACTCGTGTCCCAGAGGCTTCGTTCCAGGCGACTCCGGAGCAAAGCAGGGATGAGGGTATGTCCCGAGAGACCCAGTAGGATACCTGGGATAATCTGGGTCAGCCTGAGCCAAGTGGCCATGCTAATCGCGACGAGGAGCTGGGTGAGGGGGCCACCATCTACCAGCGTGGTAGTTCGGGGCTCCCGCTCGTGCCAGCGACCCGCGAGCAGAGGTGGTCGATTAAGCCAAATGGGGACAAGTAAGTTAATTTACTCTTATTTAACCTTTTGCCTTCACATTTTCACAACATCCTTGGTGCACGGGTTGGATTGTTGCCAAGGGTTGGATTGTTGCCAAGGGTGTCTGCAAGACCAACAACATCCTTGGTGTGCTTTGTCGTCAAAACTTCCTGGGGTTTGTTACGTTGCCCGGTCGGGAGCGAGATGTAGGAATGACCTGGGAGCACTACTTGCATGCCCCGACCCCGCCGGAGGTGGAGATCGACGGCGTTTTGTGCCACACGAGGGCCGACATGGTGATCCGACAGTTCTGGGTAATTTCTCCTTTACACAATTATAAATCAACCATAGCTAGTTATTGTACTAATCAGTGTTGTCTCGTTTGCAGACCTACTACAGGTGTGAGGAGGGATACGAGGAGGACGCGGCAAAGGTTATCAAAACCGAATGTCGTCGCCTACTTCAAAACTTTCGGCACGAGGCTCGGGTGCAGGCTGTTCGAGACTACTATGCCTCGCGGCGTATTAGGAAGGACAAGGCAAAGTGCCACGATTCTAAGATGGAGAAGGAGCATTACATGAAGGTAATTTCATATTACTAAGGCCTTGTAGTTAGTCTCCTTGATTTGATTCTTATGCGTTGCACTCAAATTTCTCTTTATTAACTTAGGTGCCCCCGAGATGGTGTGTGGATAATATGGATTGTTGGGAGGCCTTGGTGGATCAGTGGTGCTCCGAAACGTGGGAGGCCAGCCACAACAACGCCAAGGAGAGGCGTGATAAAATGGTTGATGTGCCACACCATCAAGGGAGCGTCAAGTTAATCCAATTTGGTGAGAATTGGGAATGTGGTTTGCTTCATGCCTCATACAATTCATTCTCAATGCTATCTTGAGCCCTTTACTAATACATTTTCCCTCTCTCTCTCTTTTAGGTGCGTCACAATTAGACGAGGTGCCACAGATGTACGACCTGTATGCGATGGCCCATACTGCCTCATACAAGAAGGTCAAGGCATTCTCTGAGTCTGACCTCGAGCATCTAGAAATCTTCACCAACTGTAAGTGCATCTAGTGCCCCTTAGTGATTTTGGTGGTTTGAAGACTTATCGGTTAAGTATCTAATGTGTTCATGAGTGTACACATGATCTATAAGTCGCTAAGGAGTTTGAGATATACGATGAATATCGACCCCTAAAAATGTATATCTTCGATTGAAGAAATTGGTCTTCTGCTGAAGACTTTGATCGCAAAGAAATTGCGATGAAATTGATTTTCCTCATGAAGATATTGAAGATGAGGAATTCGGTGTATCCTGAAGAAAAACGATCCGAAGACTTTGAATCGTGAAGATTTATTCTTTCTGTTCCATTTTCTTCACTGTTGAGTCATATGAATACCGTGCTATTAAAGGGAGTCGAGGTAACACTCGTAATGAATTTCCTCATGATGCTCAACCCAAGCCTAATCCTACAAAAGCCTCAAGTGAGGAATATGAGAGACATGAGGACTCTCACAGTTGAGGGTCACGACCGTTGCCGCAATTCGCGCCACATCACCGATCTTATCCACACCAACGGTCATATTATTTAAGGGCATTAATGTCAAATCATGTCGGGATGCTCCCAGGCTATAAATAGCCGCCCCCACAACCATTAGCTGGTTGGCTGCTCCGTGAGAAACTGACACTTGTCATTTAGAGCAACCCAAATTCCTGAGAGTCTTCGAGAGTAAATCATGAGTGAGGAAATACCCCCAACACCAAACCACAAATCAAAAACCAAGTGATTGAGCATCATTGAAGAATTTGTTCCTGTGTGGGACTGAAGGCTTTTACCTTTCAGGACTGTGCATCCTCCAGATGGTTAGGCGTCATGGTCTAGAGCAATCCAGTAGTCAATTGTGGATCGCCGGGTGACCAAGTTTGTGAGGGTTTGGAAGTGTGCCCTGAAGACTTACCACGAGTGTTGGGCGAGGACTGTGTGTCCTTAGCTCAAGGAGAATACGGTAGGGACTATGTGTCCCGGGAGTGTGTGTCCTTTGGTTTCAATACCAAGCCGCTCCAAACTAGACGCACAACTATCACAACAGTTGGAACTGGGTCATCAACCAATGTCTTCACTGTGATATAGGTTCTATTTCTTCAACTCTTTCAATTCCTCAATAATGTATGTTGAAGATTTTCATTGTCACTGTTTGAAGAATTTGCTGAAGACTTTCTCTGAAATTCCTCAACCTCAAATTCTTCACGCGAGTTAATCCTCACCTGCTTTCTCTATGCCTGCGTACTATGCAAACTGTTTTCCATATTCCTCATCCTGAAAACTGTTGTAGTGATACTTTGCACCCATGATCCTTTGCTGTTTCCGCTGCAAGTTAGTCATCAGTGAGGAATTTCCTCAGTGATGAAATTCTAAAAATATCCTATTCAACCCCCTCTAGTCGATATAACGCACTTTCAATTGGTATCAGAGCAAGGTACTCCCTTGTTCTGTGTGATTTTGGTTTAACCACCTGGAGTTTTAATTATGTCGACTCCAGGCATGATCAAGGTTACTGCAGGATGTCCTAGTTTTGAAGGAAAGGACTTTCCCTTCTGGAAGACCAAGATGCAGATGCATCTACAAGATATTGACAATGATCTGTGGTATATTGTGGAACATGGTCTTCGTCTCATCCCTGATACTGTCTCTGCCGCTGATGTGAAGAATTTCAAGCAACTCAATTCTCAAGCGAAGAATATCATTTGTGGCCATGTGAGCAAAGGTCAGTATGGCAGAGTAAGTGCTTTGGGCTGAGCAAAACTAATTTGGGAAAGGCTGTCCAAAGTAAATGAAGGAATATCAACTCACTGTGACTCTCGTGTTGATGTTCTTCGCAATCTCTTCAATCGCTTCAAGAGGCTTGACAATGAAACCTGCCAAGATACCTTTGATCGCCTCACTGATATATCAAATGAACTGCAAGCCCTGGGAGCTCGAGACATTACTGACCATGAAGTTGTGAAGAAACTGCTAAGATCTTTAGATTCATCATTTGATACTTTGGTTCTGATGATTCAAGAAAGCCCAGACTACAAGATGCTTGATCCTGCTGATATACTCGAAAGACTCAATACTCATGAATTCCAACACGAAGAAAAGAGAGATCTATATGGACCAAGCTACTCTAGACCTCGTGCACTGAAGGCCAAAGCAATTTCCTCATCTGAAGAAGAAGACTTGGATTGCAACATTGGTGATCCTGAAGAACTTGGACATGAGCTAGCAATGCTTGTGAGGAAATTCCAGAAGTTTACAAGACGTGGGCAGTTTGGTAAATCTTCAAGAAGAGATATGAGGAAATCAGAATCTTCATCTGAGGACTACAAGAAAATGATTTTCCACAAATGCAAGAAATCAGGTCACTATATTGCTGATTGTCCTTGTTGGGTGAAGGAATCAAAGAAGAAGGAATACAAGGATGGAACTTCTGATGACTCGAAGAAAAAGAAGAAATCTTAAAAATCCTCATCATCAAAGACCTCATCGCACAAGAAGACTAGTTTCAGAAAGGCTCGGGCACTTATTGGCAAGGAAATGGATTCTGAGGCATAATCTAAGGAATGTGATGAAGAGGAGGGTTCTGAAGAAGACTCAGAATCTGGACAGGCTAGTCTTGCACTAGCAACCACATTCGTTAGCAAGTCAATCTTCAACCTTGAAGAAAATGACAACACCATCCACACCGATGACTATGCTGACGACTTCGCTCCAACCTATTGCTTGATGGAAAATGGTTCAAAGGTACCGAATGATGCTTCCTCCTCTGATTCAAGTGACTGTGAACCTGATGATTATAAAAAACCCAGTTACAGTAAACTTGCTATCATTGCGACTAAACAACAAACTTCCCTCAAAAAGCTTCAGAAACTTCTAGACAGAAGCGATGACCTGTTGAATGATGAAATGAATCTTACCCAAATCCTCAATGAAGATATGAAAAGTGTTTAGTCCAATTTTGATAATCTTCAAGATCGTCATGGCACACTCCTCGCTGATCATGAGAAACTTTCCTATGAATTTCTTCAAAGGAAACTTGATCTTGAGAAGATGAGGATTTCTCATGATGATCTTCGTATGGAAAATGATTCATTACTCGCTCAACAGATCAGTGCCGCTCAGTTTGAATTCATTCCTCCATGTCTTAAATGCATCGAACGTGAAACTGCTAATTCTTCACCAGAATCATCAAATGCTTCTATTGCTACAAATTCTTCAACTACTCCTGTGGTATCAAATTCCTCACTTGAGGAAACCACAAATGTCACTGATGAAAATGCAGGGCTGAAGGAATTATATGTGACAGGCATGTACAAAAGTCTCAAAGGGCAGGAAACCCTTTGCAATGTGCTCAAAAAGAAGATTTTGAATAGAAACCTGAGGAAAGAAGGAATTGCCTTTGAGAGGAAATTGAATGCTGATGGATCATACTGGAAACCTGAGCAGTATCCCAAAACCTCATGGGTTGCTGCTAAAGGTCCTCGTGTTGATCCATCCAATCTAACAGGCTTTGCATGTGAATTATCCTATTCCTCAGATGAGTCATTTGACTCCAACTATAAACTGTTCAAAAATCAATCTGGTGAAGTATCTGCTCGATATGTTGGAACTAACTGCAGGAATGGACCACCCTTGAGGAAAATCTGGGTCCCCAAAAGTTGCCTTGATAATCTTCAGGTGAATGTCCTCATGACACCACCTATGAAGAATCTGAACCCCAGATCAAATTCCTCAGGAGGACCAAAGTATTCAAGAGGATTAAAATTCTCAACTGGTCAAAAGTATGCTCGTACCCATGCTAATGCTTCTAATATGCACGGAATTTACAAGGGACATGAATATGAGTATTACTCTTCAAATCATTATGTTCATAAATCCTCAAAGAATTTCTCTTCTTATTCATTTGAGTACTCTAACCCCCCTATTGTGAAGAGAAGTGCATTAGCTTAAATGCCCCCTTTCTCATATGGTGCTCGCAGGATGATGAATTCTTTACCACCCCTTCAGATGTGGGTGGTGAACAAATTGAAATAATCACTTCTGCAGGACAGGTCTCCAGATGAAAATCATCATCTGAAGAATTTGCTGGAGACCTGAGGAAAATGCTTGATAGGACGCAAGCTAATATTGATGAAATGAAAATATTTCACACGTCCTCAAAATTACTGTTTAAAATGAAATTCATATCTGATGAAATTGATATCATATTCTTCAAGTCTGAAGCATATGAGATGGTAAGCAGTACTAATTCATGTGCAGGATGACAAACCCAAGAGTACTGAGTGGGTTCTTGATAGTGGCTGCACACACCACATGACTGGTGACAGAAGCTTGCTGATGAATATGCCACTGACTCCATCACCCCTGAAGCAAATCACTTATGTTGACAAAGGTAAAAGCAAGGTATTGGGACTTGGCAAAGTGGCTATTTCCAAGGACAAGCGCATGGACAAAGTGATGCTTGTTGAATCCCTTGGGTTTAACCTCATGTCAGTCTCAATGCTTTGTGATCTTGGTATGGTTGTTATCTTTGGAAAATATAGATGTGTTGTGATGATGGAACCTGACAGATCCAAAGTCTTCGAAGGTGTTAGAAGAGGGGATTTGTACATTGTTGATTTCTCTACCGGTCCTCTACCAGCCACATGCTTACTAGCGAAAACCTCGGAAGGGTGGCTATGGCATCGAAGACTTGGTCATGCAGGCATGAGGAATTTGCACATGCTGGCAAAGAAGAAGCATGTCATTGGCATCGAATCAGTCAAATTCCTCAAGGACCACCTCTGCGGTGCTTGTGAGTCTGGAAAAATGACCAGATCCATACACCCCTCGAAGACTATCATGACCACTACTCGTCCATTTGAATTGCTTCACATGGATCTATTTGGACCTACTCATTATGCCACTCTAACAAATGTTGCATCTCTATATGACTTTTTGATAGTTGATGATTATTCCAGATACACTTGGGTGCATATCATTCTGTATAAAACCGAAGTGCAGGAAGTCTTCAAACGATTTTCCTCAAGGGCCTCAACGAACTTCGGCGTCAAGATGAAACACTTCAGGAGTGATAATGGAACAGAATTCAAAAACACTGGTCTTGATGATTATCTTGATGAACTTGGTATTACTCACGAATTGTCTGCTCCTTATACTCCTCAACAAAATGGAGTCGTCGAAAGAAAGAACAGGACTCTGGTTGAGATGGCATGAACCATGCTTGAAGAATATCAGACTCCTCGTCGTTTCTGGCCTGAAGCAATCAACACTGCTTGCCATATCATGAACAGGGTATATCTTCAAAAATTCCTCAAGAAAACCTCATATGTACTCCTCACTGACAAGAAACCCAATGTAAGTTATTTCAAAGTCTTCGGTACAAAATGTTGGATTAGAGATCGTCACCATAGCTCAAAGTTTGCATCTAAGGCACATGAGGGTTTTATGCTTGGTTACGGAAAGTAATCGCACACCTACAGAGTCTTCAACACCTATCACAAGAAGGTTGTTGAAACTGTAGATATGCGGTTCGATGAAACTAATGGCTTGCAAAGAGAGCAATTGCCTCCTGATCCAGATAAGTTGTCCCTTGAGGAAGCAATAAATCTCGAAGCTACTGAAGACATTCTTCCTACTGAGGAAATTGCTGAAGAAATCACTCCCAGCACTGATGAAAATCAAGAAGATGCTCCTGAGGAAATTTCTCCAGAACCAATTCCTTAGCCCAGACGAAATCCTCAACCAGCTCATCCGAGGATTGCAAATGAAGTAGAACTTGACAAAATCCTCGATGACATCAATGCGCTAGGTCCTCCCACTCACTCAAAAGCTTCACACTTAGTTAACTTTTGTGGGAATTCTTCTTTTGTGTCTATCACAGAAACTTCAAAACTTACTGAGGCTTTCATGGAACCTGAGTGGATTCAAGCCATGCAAGACGAACTGCTTCTATTCAAGCCATGCAAGACGAACTGCTTCAATTCAAGCCATGGGAGCTCGTCAAATGACCAGATCCTCGCAAGCACAATATCATCGGCACCAAGTGGATTTTCCGAAACAAGCAAGATGAGGATGGTCAAGTGGTGAGGAATAAGGCACGACTTGTAGCCCAAGGCTACACACAGGTTGACGGAATTGATTTCGATGAAACTTTTGCACCTGTTGCTAGATTTGAAGCTATTCGAATACTACTTGCTTATGCTAATCATCATAACATTACCTTATATCAAATGGATGTGAAAAATGCATTCCTCAATGGTAAGCTTGAGGAATAAGTATATGTTGCTCAGCCCCCAGGTTTTGAGGATCCAAAGAATCCAGACAAAGTCTTCAGACTCAAAAAGGCGCTCTGTTGTCTCAAGCAAGCCCCTCGGGCGTGGTACAATACATTGAAGGAATTCCTCATGAAGAAAGGCTTCAAACCTGGTTCACTCGATCCAACTCTTTTCACTAAATCCTATGATAATGAACTATTTGTGTGCCAGATATATGTCGATGACATCATATTTGGCTGTACTGACAAACGTTACAGTGATGAAATTGCTTACATGACGAGTGAAGAATATCACATGTCTATGATGGGGGAGCTGAAATTCTTCTTAGGTCTTCAAATTCGTCAACAGCGCAATGGCATCTTCATATCACAGAAGAAATACCTCAAGGATGTTTTGAGGAAATTCGACATGCATGAATGAAAGGCGCCAAGACTTCCATGCCTACGAACGGCCACCTCTGCACTGACAAAAATGGTAAAGAAGTCGATCAACAGGTATATCGCTCAATGATTGTATCTTTACTGTATTTATGTGCATCTAGGCCAGATATAATGCTTAGTGTTTGCATATGTGCACGTTTTCAAGAAAAACCATAGGAATTACACCATAAGGTTGTGAAGCATATTCTGCAGTACTTAGCTCACACAGCAACACTAGGATTATGGTACCCCAAGGGCTCAAATCTTCATCTTGTGGGGCATTCTGATTCTGACTATGCTGGTGACCGTGTGGATCGCAAGTCAACTTCTGGCACTTGTCATTTCCTTGGAAGATCATTAGTTTGCTGGTCCTCAAAGAAGCAGAACTGCGTTTCTCTCTCCACTGCCGAAGCTGAGTACATTGCTGCTGGATCATGCTGTGCTCAATTGTTGTGGATGAAGCAAACCCTCAAGGACTACTACTGCGACAATAAGAGTGCAATCAAGATTGCATACAACCCAGTACATCATTCGAAGACTAAGCACATCCAGATTCGTCATCATTTTCTTCGGGACCATGTCCTCAAGGGCAATATCCTCATCGACCATGTGAAGACTGACGATCAACTAGCAGATATTTTCACTAAGCCCTTGGATGAGAAAAGGTTTTGCAAGTTGCGGTGTGAGCTAAATATCTTAGAATCTTAAAATGTTTTGTAAAAACATGCACACATCCTAACAATTATGCAAAATTGATGACTTAGATGTGCAACGCACGAAGAATCGATTTTCTTCAACCAATGAAGTCTATCACTCTTAGTGTGAAGAAATTAATGAAGAATTTGGTTCTCAAGGCCCTACGACAATTGTACGCGGCGCCTGAAATCATCATTCTTATACGGTGGGTCACGCCACCACCCAACTTTGATATTCCTCAAGTTGATTTTCTTCAAAGTTGATTTTCTTCAAATTTGATTTTCTTCAAAGTTGTTTTTCTTCGTAGCTGAAATTCATCAACCTGACGCTTAGTCACAAAATCCTCAAGTTAGTCAAAATTTTCAAAACACTTGATGGTTTTTGTTTGCCTATATATATATAGACTATGATTTCAAAGTCCTCAACATCAATCACTTATAGCTGTTTCTTCAATTTGATATTTCATCTAAGTGAATGTGATCGGACCCTACTCCCTCCCTATGCTTTACTCACCCAGTCTATTCAATTCTTCATATGCGTTCTACTTGAAACTTCGTTCAAAATCCTCACTGCGTCCTTGTCAGCTGATGATTCTGCAACAAAATCCTCAAATCCTCAAAAATGATTTTTATATTGTTACATAGTAACTGAACCCCACTTCCTACGATCAGATAAGCACGATCTCCAGTGCTTTAAACTCTGGCTACACGTGTTGTCCGGCGACGAATAGGCAAGGGCAGTTCGGTACGAAAGAATCGGCCGGACAGTTTTCACCTGAGCTATAAATATGCCCTTACCCCATTTGTCCAAACTCTTCGTTCTCTCTAGACCTTCTCTCCGCCATAAGCAAAACCTAGCGCCATCGCTAGAAATCTCGTGACCGGTGAGGAAAAGCTTCACTGCCTCGACCTCTCCGTCGTCGAGCTCACGCCGGAAGCGAAACATCTTCGTCCACCACCGCCGTAGCCGTCTTCTGCCACCAAGTTAGGGCACAGTGGACTCGCACCGAAGAGCATCTACTGTTGCTACCTCTGTTCTTCGTGCTTGCTATATAGGGTAAATAAAATTCTATTTGTACTGTCCCTTTCGATCTACTATTTTACATTAGATTCAAGAAATCTGTTTTTCCTCAGTGTCTATCAGCCTCGCACACTCTATTCCTCAATCACTTGATGAATTTCAGTAAGCCACTAAAATTCTTCACGTGGTTCCTCAATTGTGAAATTTTTCGAATCTGCACAACTCTGGAACCCAACATCATAGTGCTTAGACAAATTCCTCAACCCACTGGTCAAATTCCTCAACTTTAATTTTTTTTCAATTTCTTCAAATCTGAGAACGCATATGACCTCTCCAAATTCCTCGCACCTATACTATGTTCACAGGTACAAAAATGTCAGTTGGTGAATCTCTAGGTTCTCATCAACTTAACTCATTTGCAGCGTTTCTTGAAGAAAATCTGCCAGTGTCATCAGAATCCTCAAGAGTTCAAATTCCTCAGCAAAAGCCTCAGCTAAAGAAAATGGAAGATGACAGAAAGCAAAAGGGCGGAAAGAAACTAGAACGGAACACTGCAATTGATATCCCTGAGGATATATACCTTGACTATTGCACTCCAGATGAGCAAGAACCATTGCCAAAGCGGAAAATCAGGCTTCAAAAGATAGAATGCAGGTGGGCTAAGGAGTGGAAGGAATACCGCTTCGTTACTCCAAAGTATGCGAAGAAATTCGCCCTCGAGCCACCTGGTAAAAGGCCTCCTCTTGAAGATCATCAGGTTGCACATCCTTCAAGCCTCAAAACTATTGATGATTATCCTAAGGAGAAAGACAAACACTTGTCTAAGCTTTAGAAGAAAGCAGAAGTTGCAGTGAGGAAATTCAGTGAGGAATCTGCTGCTACCACTGCAGCCACCTCTTCTGCTACTGAAGCTTCTGGCACAACTATTCCTCAAGTGAAGCCTGTGCCACAGAAACCAAAGGCTTCAAAGCCTAAACAGCAATTGCTTCAGAAGGCCGCGCCTGCGTTTGCGCCAAAACCCTCAACAGCCATATAGGCTTCAAAGCCTGAACACAAGCAGATTTTCAAGAAACCGCCTGCTCACTCTAGCTCCTCTATTCCATGTGCCACGAGCTCGGAGACAAAGTCTTCACCAACACCTTTGAAGACTAAAATGACTGCTGGAAGAGGCATCAGACCCAGCCCAGGCAAAGTCACCAAAGTCCCTTCTGCATCAGAAGGAAGTGATGAATATGATGATGAAACTCTTCAAGCCATCACCCGAAACAAGCAGGAACGCGTCGCACAAGCTTTAGCCAGTGCCATTCCTCTTGCCATGGACCCAAAGGTCCTGCTGGACTACATCAATGTCTGGTATGATTACCCTAACACACCCATTGATGACTTGAAGCTTCCCCCTGGAATCAGCCATATGGTGGCCACATTCATCAATGAGGCCAAATGGAAGGAGACGCAAGCCAAGCAAGCAAAGGCTGCAAAGCTGAAGAAGGAGAAATTCCTGAGACAGAATCTCCTAAACCTGACGCGTGATGCTCTTGTGTCAACCCAGGCGGAACTGAAGACTTTGGCCGACAATTATACCAAACTATGTGATCGTCAAAGTCTCAAGTCCAATTTCATCAAGTTTGCAACCAATGCAGTTGATGAATACAACAAGAAGGCTGCCCCACCAGCAAAACCACAGCAGCCTGAGCCGTCTGAGCCTAGCTATTCTATTCAGCTCACAAAGGAAGATGAAGAAGAAGCAACCCCTGCTGAGGAAATGCCTCAAGAAAGCCATGCTGATGCACCAGTTATTGAGGAAATTGCTAAGGATATTCCAGCTGATGAATCTGTGCCAGCTGAAGAAAACGCTTCAACTGAGGAAAACTGCCAGGACTGATACTGCACCAGCTCCTGAAGAGAAAATTCCTTCACCTCAGTCCTCAAAGGTGAAGAAAATGGTTCCGTCTGCATCAGACGTGAAGAAAACCAAGGCTGCCGAGAAAGAAGCAAAGAAAAGGAAAGCTTCTTTAACTCCAGAATCATCAGAGGCCAAGCGTCAAAATACTCTTGATGAAACTGCTCCACTAGATGTTGTGCCTTTGAAGATAGCTCCATCATAGACTATGGTCCCTTTCGGAATTGACTATGTCATTCCTGAAGAAGATGAGGAGATTCCAGTTGATGAGGAAATGAAGGACGCTGATTCTGACGAAACCATGGATGAGGAAATTCAAATTGATGACATTTCTCCGTCCTTCGTTCCTCAGAAGATGCCTGATGAAAATGCACAAGGATCAGCTGCAACAACTTAAGATTTTGCCTCCTCCTCCAAGCAAATTCCTCAAGCTGAGGAAAACCCAAAAGAAAATCCTAAGCCCGAGGAAAATCCTCAACCCAAGGAAAATCCTCATCCTGAGGAAAACCCTCAACCTGAAGCAAATCCTCAACCGGAGGTTCAGGCCGAAGAAAATCCTCAACCTGAGGTACAAGATGAAGAAAATGCTCCTGCACCCAATACTGAAACTGCTATTGTGGTGTTCAACACTAGGACCGCAATGATAGTATCTCCTCAAGAGAAGCAGCATAATCTTCAGCCAATGCAAAATCAGCCTTTTTCAAAGAGGCCAAAGTTTCGGAAGGAAGCGTTCTACGAAGAACGTATGTATTTCATCGGCAACAATCCTTATGACAAGCTTCGCATGAGGCACATGAAGTTTTGGACAAGGACTCAACTCAACTATTATGCATCTGTGTTGTGTGGAAGAAACAAAATATTTCAGCACATGCATATTCCTCATGTTGAATTGAAAGAAATTCATTGCTTCGCCCCAGTCCTCAACGTTCTTCATGAAGCTGGACTACTGCCACTTTGCACTGATATCTGTGATTGGAACATCGATATCATTCTTCAATTCTATGCAACTTTGCACATCTTTGGAGACCCGAAGGATATGAACACTTGGGTGCTGGACTGGATGACGCAACACACACATTACAAGGCCCCTGCTACTGAGCTGCTGCGAGTACTTCCGGTGTCAATTCCCTCAGAACATACTATGATGATGTATGATGAACGGGAGTTGCCCAATAAGCCGATGGAAGTCCTCATGAAGCCTTTGCCCAAGGATCGGCCTCCAAGAACGACTCTTCTGGTTCAAGACTTGAAGTATGAACCTAGGACTGTCTATAGGATTCTATGCAGTGTCATTGCTCCAATCAAGGGCCATGATGATGAAGAAGATGTTGTAGGCATCATGAAGAATATCCTCATCAACATCATCCATGTCATCCCAATAAATCTTCACGACTTCTTCTTGAGGACTCTGGCTGACAATGCTATGTCACCCTTCGACCTCAAGATTTACGCTCCATGGATCATGAGATTCATCAGACGCAGGTCAGGTATCAACTATCATGCTGATTTCAACAATCACATTGAATATATGCCTCCTATCAGAGTCAACAAGAAGACTTTTGAGCCTATTGAAGGAAAAGGAAAATCTGTCATCGATGAAGGAAGTCGGCCCCTTGATGGCCAGTTTCGTGAACCAGATGCATATTCCTCATGGGATGATACTGAAACTCAGGAGCCGCATAGCCCCGTTGCACCAAGGGTGATGACTAACCGGGAACTACTCCTCAGTCTTCATCAGAAGGTCGATCGGAATCACAAATGGGTAAAACGTCAATTCAGTGCCATTGTGGAAACCCTCAACGAGACCCAGAATGCAGTGAAGAAAAATCACTACTATCTTCATGAGGTTTTTGATCGCACCTGGGCCACTTTGGCTCATCTGAAGACTCAAGAAGAACTTGATGAATTGGAATTTACTCAGGACTTCGACTGGTCGTGGCCTCCCAAGAGGAAATTCAAGCCAATCCTAGTTCCATACCTTGAGGACAGCTCCTTTTCTTCATTCCGCACTGCAGAGTCTGATGAAGATCAAGAAGATACTGCCACCGGCCCAGGGAAGAAGCCCGCCAAGAATCCTCACACGTCTTCTTCATCAGCCAAGAAGTGAAAGTCTTCAAGGGGCGTTACTCCTCAGTTTTGTCCCTTTTCGTCACTTGATGAGAGAGGGTGAGAAATCTGAGAGTTAATCTTCACGCGGGATATATTTTGGGGCTTATGAACTTTATTAATTTACAAACTCTTGGCTCTTCTGAAGTGTTTTATGTAATGAGTTGTAACTTAAGCCCAATGGTACTCTTACGCTTTTGAACGTTTTTCTTCACATGCTTATTCCTCAAAATATTAATGCACGCATGATGAAATTCGTCAGATACCATTTCTCATCATGCACTCTCAAATTCTTCATATTATATGTCATATGTATGCATGATTTACAAGACTCACGGGGAGATCTCCATGATATAAATCATCTTAGTGCATTTGCTGTGAAAAGCAAAATCCTCAAGATATGCACATCTTCAGGGGGAGTCTATCTGTATCTTGATTTCAAATTCCTCAAAATGAGTATTTACACTTCATATTTTTTATTCCTGTCGAAGACTTAACCTAATTGTCATCAACCACCAAAAAGGGGGAGATTGTGAGTGCATCTAGTGCCCCTTAGTGATTTTGGTGGGTTGAAGACTTATAGGTTAAGTATCTAATGTGTTCATGAGTGTACACATGATCTATAAGTCGCTGAGGAGTTTGAGATATACGATGAATATCGACCCTTAATAATGTATATCTTCGGCTGAAGAAATTGGTCTTCTACTGAAGACTTTGATCGCGAAGAAATTGCGATGAAATTGATATTCCTCATGAAGATATTGAAGATGATGAATTCGGTGTGTCCTGAAGAAAAACGATCCGAAGAATTTGAAGCGTGAAGATTTATTCTTTCTGTTTCATTTTCTTCACTCTTGATTCATAGGAACAAGAAAAACGATCCAAAGAATTTGAAGCGTGAAGATTTATTCTTTCTGTTTCATTTTCTTCACTCTTGATTCATAGGAACACCGTACTGTTAAAGGGGGTCGAGGTAACACTTTGGACTGAATTTCCTCATGATGCTCAACCCAAGCCTAATCCTACCGAAAGCCTCAAGTGAGGAATATGAGAACATGAGGACTCTCACAGTTGAGGGTACCGACCGTTGCCGCAATTCGCGCCACATCACCGATCTTATCCACACCAACGGTCATATTATTTAAGGGCATTATTGTCAAATCATGTCAGGATGCTCCCAGGCTATAAATAGCCGCCCCCACAACCATTAGCTGGTTGGCTGCTCTGTGAGAAACTGACAGTTGTCATTTAGAGCAACCCAAATTCCTCAGAGTCTTCAAGACTAAATCATCAGTAAGGAAATACCCCAAACACCAAACCACAAACCAAAAACCAAGTGATTGAGAATCACTGAAGAATTTGTTCCTGTGTGGGACTGAAGCCATTTACCTTTGAGGAATATGCATCCTCCAAACGGTTAGGCGTCATGGTCTAGAGCAATCCAGCAGTCAATTGTGGATTGCCGGGTGACCATGTTTGTGAGGGTTTGGAAGTCTGCCCTGAAGACTTACCATGAGTGTTGGGCGAGGACTGTGTCCTTAGCTCAAGGAGATACGGTAGGGACTACGTGTCCCGGCACTATGTGTCCTTTGGTTTCAATACCAAGCCGCTCCAAACCAGACGTACAACTGTCACAACAATTGGAACTGGGTCATCAACCAATGTCTTCACTGTGATACGGGTTCTATTTCTTCAACTCTTTAAATTCCTCGATATTGTATGTTGAAGATTTTCATTGTCACTGTTTGAAGAATTTTCTGAAGACTTCCTCTGAAATTTCTCAACCTAAAATTCTTCATGCGAGTTAATCCTCACCTGCTTTCTCTCTGCGTGCGTACTATGCAAACTGTTTACCATATTCCTCATCTTGAAAACTGTTGTAGTGATACTTTGCACCCCTGATCCTTTGTTGTTTCCGCTGCAAGTTAGTCATAAGTGAGGAATTTCGTCAAAAGGATTTTCCTCAATGTTGAAATTCTAAAAATCTCCTATTCACCCCCTCTAGTCGATATAACGCCATTTCACCAACATCTCCTTGTCACACCCTGTTTTTCACCCCAAGTATTCTATGTTGCAAAATCAGAGCTTGTTAAAACTTTTTCAAATAATGTTGTGAGTGCAATGTGAACCCTTGTTTGAGTGTGTGCTTGTTTGTTTGATGACTCAAATCTATGAAAATTTATCATTTTGCTCTCCTCAAAAACCCTTTCTCCTTTATAACAAGATCGCCTTCATCATGGTGGGATACACTACTAGCTCATGAAGCCAAGTGGCACTTCCAACCAAAGTTGGTGATCTGATCCAAATATTATTTTCATTCATTAAAAAACATTAATTGGTGATTTAAAATATTATTTTCCTATTTTATATCTATGTCTGTTTCTAAGGCCAGTAATGATATTCCCACAAGGAAAATTGCTTTCCTGCCTTAGAAAATTCTGAGTAAATTCATGGAAGCTCAGAAGGACATAAATTTTCCATATATAAGATTTCCAACCCTATTTTATATAAATATTGTTTGAGTAAAACCCTGAAAACCATTTCTGTCTGTTTTAGCTTTTTGAGATGTTTCCAAAGGAAATTATCTCAATAAAATCCCATAAAATTACAGGAGCCCTTCCAAGCCATATTAGGTGCTCACCTAAAATATCACCTTGATCCAAGGTAGGGAAGTGCACCTAATGAGCCCAAAACCCTCTGTGTCCAGAGTAGAGTTGGAACAACTCTACATTGCAAAGTTTCTCCAATGGAGCTCAACCTTTCCAGAGGTGTTTAACACCCCAAATGAGGACTCCACACCTAAGATGGGATTTGTGAGACTCTGTTTGGCCACAGTCCCTTTGTAGAGGACACCACTGGTCATTTTGAGACATTTTCAAGTTTACAAAGTCAAACTTGTTCAATGGAGCTCAGATTTGGTGGAACCCCATGTTTTTACCCCAAAACCAAACCTGTTAAGTTTCATTTACAGTGGTGGAGTGGAAGCACCCCAAGTCACTGTCGAACGCCTATTGACAGGAAGGTAAAAACCCTCCTAGCCACTGTTTACCCAATGTCAAGGCCCCTAACTTGGTGGGTTAGAACACCAGAACACCCTGCGCACCCAGTCAATGAGCCCCTCCCCAACTCCAAGCACAAGTGATAAGAACTCCAATTTGAGCTGCAGGGCAGTACTGGCAACACTAGTGTTCCTTGCTCCCTTGACCAGCTCGAGCTTCCACTAAGGCACAATGGCTAGGCGCACTCCCAGCAACACTCAGGACATGGAGGACACGTCTCAAGTGCCCCAGAGCGAGCCAACATGCCGTGGCATGCCAAAACTGCGCTCTGGGCGCGCTACAGAAAGCCACCAGCAAAGGGACGATGCTCCGGTCGGTCCCAACCTCCCCAGTCATGTCCAAACACTCCCCAACAACCATTCAGTGCAAAGCTACCCCAGGGAACCTCTCCCCTTCGCGCAAGAGCTCAGGCGACGCGTGCCCGTGCGCGCCCGACGCGGCCGAGCATGCGCGGTCGCTGCGGCTCGACCCACTCGCTTTCCCTCTGCAGCCGTTGCACCAGGAGGTCCTAAACCACGTCCCGAACCCGTGGTTTCGCGGCCAGCACCTCACTGTGCTCGCACGCGCGCCACGGTGAGTCACCGGCGCGCCCGAGTCGGGTCACCGTCGTTGGCCTATAAATAGGTCCCCCAGCGCCCCAGTACCCTCCAAGCAGCTTCAGCACAACCAGTATACACTCCCTAGCCACCCAGTCGAGCTCGCAGAGCCCCGGTGCTCGAGATCGGCCGAGGCCCCTCTGCCTTGGAGCTCCGGTCGATCTCCGGCTACACGCCGGCTCCTGCGCTGCCCGAACCCCCATTACACTTCCCTCGACACCAGGAACATTTCCCCTAACTTCCCCGAGCGAATCCGTGCCCCTAGTCCCTAGTTCAACACCAACCCGAAACCGTTCCGCCATGGGCACCTCGTCGCCGGCAACCCAGACCACCTCCGGTGATGTCCCGACCACGAGCAGGTAGGCGGCGGCACGAGGGACCCGTTCCCATTCTTAGTTTGGCCTGAGGACAACGGCAGCCTCGCCGGCGTCCATCTCCACCTCTCTGGCTGGAGGTAGGAGAAGGACCCGACAGGTGGAGCCCACCTGTCGTTGTCCTGGGGCAGCCAGCACGCGCAGCTGCTGACACTGACCCCAGGGGCCCGCAGGTCAGGTTTGAACCTGGCCCGCGCGCGCCTGGTGGCCAGGCCTGCTGGCTGGGCCGGCTGGATCTGTTCCCTGACCTTTTCCTTTTATTTTAGTCCAGTAACTTAAATGATTTTGATGAAAAGATTTAGCCAGTAGAAAAATATAATTCTTCCACCAGTAATTTTCTAAAAATGAGTAGTATTTGATTGTGCAATAGTTGACATTTATCAAAAACAGAAACTATTTTGATATAATAAAATGATATTAAAAAGCACTTGTTTGCTTCTGTTTGCTTTTAAATAAATATGCTTAGCTAATAAAACTATAGGAAACATTTTCCAAAATAATAAACTGAATTTATTCAAGCCTTGCAACATTTTTAAAAGCACTTTGTGATCTGTGTTAGTGAGAGCTAGTATTCATTTATTCATTTCTCGACGGTAGAGTTAAAACGGAGGATCCGGAGCGGAAGACCTCGAAGACCCCGGATACCTAGCTGACTAAGGAAAGCAGCCCTTTGACCATGACTTGAGCACAAACATCGTTGCATGCTAGTATAGTTGGTATTTTCCCATTGCATGTGATCACGATGTCGGTTCATCATTGTGGTGATGACACCGGAGGCTTCTTCAAAGCCCTTGCATGTTGATGATGTTATTCATGTGGCTCCTCGGAGCACAAACATGATGAGCTGACCCTACTGTCTATGAGGACCATGCTACTGTCATGTTGATTAGTAAAGTTACGAGATCATTGCATTAAGCTTGACCCTACCCCGTGAGGGTCATGTATTTACCATGTTCACAAGTAAAGATAGAGCATATTATGACAAGCATGATGATGAGTTAAATAAAGAGTTTATGAAAACCCCGTCGGGTGCCACTAATGCCCGAGGGTGATGATGAGTTGGTGATCAGTTTTGGTGAAGTGATGCACTGGTGATTTTTTGTGAGTATGGTTTCGGAAATGGGATTAGATTTATGATGTGTCGACCATCACAACCTTACTAGTACGACCACGATACCCCTTTATGGGACGGGGCTTTGTTGATTACTCTGGTCGATACTAGCAAAGAGCCACATTACTAGAGGTGGGAGTGATCGGTGTCACTCTCGTGATGGGGTCGTGCCAGGTAGGACGACTATGCCATTATTATGACTTCCAGGCACACCGTTGGTCCCTGCATGGTTGATACAGTCCAGAGTCGGTGCTCGTAAGACGTACAACATGTGGGCTGGGTACCAATCGAGTGGACCTCTTTGTCTAGTATCGTCAGGGGAAAGATGATGATCGGGTACTTACCTCGGGTATATGTGATATACCGCGAGTCGTGGATGACACGGAAGTTTCCCATTTCTCGTGGGTCCAGCGTACTACCTCTGTAGAGTGTAAACTATTCGAATAGTCGTGTCCACGGTCAAGGACTGTTGGGTGGTGCTGCTTAAACTACGTCCTATGTTTCCGCATAAACCAAGTGTGTGTGTGGTGTTAAAAAGGTGTTGTTATGATAATCATAATAATATGATCAAGTTCGGTGACTTGACATATAGGGTAAACCCGGATGGTTTAGCCCTCATTGATAGCTTGAGGTTATGACAAGTCCGATGACTTGGCATATAGGGTGAACCCGGTGTGTTCAACCCTTGTCAGATATGTTGATATCTGTAACCTGTTCTTTAAAAGAAATTCTTTAACTTCTTGCATATACCTGATCATGTCACCACATTGCATTCCACTAAAGAAGCATGTTACTGTTATTCCTTAGCAAATATATTCATATCATGGGCTGTTTGCGAGTACATTCAAAGTACTCACTGGCTTGCCACTGATTATGTTATTGACCAGACATGGAAGGACCGGAGTTTTGCTATGAGTACGCCGTCGGAGACGAACCTGCGATTTAGGACGCTTCCAAGTCAGAATGCCTGTCGGTGTAGGCTTGATGGCATGGGCACCGCTTAGCCCTTACGAGTTTCCGCTACTCGATGTATCCGTTTAATTGGCTTTAGGCCTTGCTCTTGAACCCGACCTTATGGTCGTTCGATGTAATAATTTGGTACTTGGATGTAAGACTCTATTATTCAGTATCTGTGTTCAGTGAACATTGATCCTTGGGGTCACTGGGCACGGCGAACTCGACTTGCTAGTCGGGGTCCCCACAGAACTGGTATCAGAGCCATCCTGACTATAGGAAGCCTTAGATTGCATGGACGTTAACCGAGAACGTTAGAATGCCAGCCTTGCACAAGACACTTGCACATACAACCTTCTGACTTCTCTCCTATGCCTTGTAGATGGCTGCCGTACCTGAGACGCTTCTGGAGACCGGCTTTCCACTACTCCTGGTGGATTGTCTCGAGAAGTGCCACGTACGATGCACGCCCATCTTCCTCTACCACGAGCACTGGGTCAACGCCGACACCAAGGAATATCACGTGGACGTGATAGTGAAGGCTAACGACTCGCCGTCTAGTTGGTTCTTCGAAGGACCACAGATGGGAGAGCTGATGTTGGCAGTGGAGACGGCTGCACGAGAGGCGCTCGTGCAACTCCGCAGCATCCTCCCTGAAATGGCTAATGAGCCTGTCACTCGTCACCTACCTTTCGTTAAGGAAGGAGTGGATGGGAGTTGGACACTCACCCTAGCCACGGAGGATGGAATGCCATTAAGGTTTCAGACCTACTTCAGTCTCTCGTCGGACACCCTGACACACTTCCTGGTCAAGGAATCAGTCAAGCTTCGCCAAGAGCTGCACCTAGTCAAGGGCCTACTCCACACTGAGAAGATGTAGAACCGCAAAGTAAAGAAGGCAGGCGCACCTGAAGGGAGGGCAGCTGTTGCCACTAGGGGTGGTGTGTTACCCATCCAGGCAGTCCCTCTTCGGAGTCGCCGCCAGACAGTGGAAGAGTACACTGAGATATTCGCCGCCTCGCCCAAGAGACGCCGTGATGTGCAGATTCTTTCTTCCACTCCTATAAAGGAAGAAGATGTTGATGAAGATGAGGATCCTGTTGAATCCGTCTTTGAGACCGAGCAGTCCGCCGCGTAGGTTTTAGCGTAGGCGATTCGGAGTACCCCGAGCATAGGGTATCCATGTATCCGTTTTTAATTGCGTATGTGTGCTTGATGTAAGTCACCTATTGCCGTAGGCAGCCTATAAGTGACTACATCACCTAGTTGTTATGAATGCAATTTCCAGTTTATCAAAAACTTTGATTTTGAAAACTGGGCACATACACGTGTTGGACCCCCTCTTACTAGGAACGAATCCTTGTATTCCCGAGCAAGGTGGCATTTTGACCTGTCTGTTTCTATGACAGGATGGTGAACGCAACCCGCAACATCACCTTCGGCAACCCCGGCGCCGGCTCCTCAGGGACGCCGCAGGGAACCGAAGGAGAAGCTCACGCTGGAGGTCACCACGAGCAGCCTAGAGACCTTCCGCCACCACCTCCTCCTGAGAACTTGACGATGGCTCAGTTCCTTCAAGCTCTTCGGGAGGAGTGTCAAGCCAGCAATGCCGCTATTCAACAGCTGACTCAAGTCCTGGTGGACAACCCGCCGCGGAATGGGAATGGCGGTGGTCGCTCTACTCTTTCTGAGTTCATGCGGACTACGCCCCCCATATTCACGGAGTCGACTGAACCCCTGGACGCCGATGACTGGATTCGCACCATTGGAGACCTCCTTGCGCTGGTCAAGTGCACCGATGAACATGAGAAGGTCCTTTATGCTTCTCACTACCTCGGAGGCACCGCCAGGGCATGGTGGGATGGATTCCAGATCATGCGAATGGGGCAAGTCATCACATGGGAGATGTTCAAGGGAGGATTTCGCGTGGCTCACATTCCACCTGGACTGATGGCCATTAAGAAGCGGGAATTCCGAGCCTTGAGGCAGGGCAGTGTAACTGTTAAGGAGTACCTGCAGAAGTTTAACCTCTTGTCGAGATACGCGCCCGAAGATGTTAACACTTAGGCCGCTAAGGTGGAACGCTTCATGGAAGGGTTACAGCAGTCCCTGCAATACCAGCTGGTGGTTTGCGACTGCCAGACTTTCAGCGAGCTGGTTAACAAGGCGCTTATGCTGGAAGACAAGCGTCGTGCGATGGACGACACCCGCAAGCGCAAACTGATAGGTAGTGGAGGACCCGGTAACGCAAGATCAAGACCATGGCAGTCAACACCTGCAAGACCCAACTTTTAGCAGCAACAGTACAAGTATCCGGTGTTCCGCCAAAATTATCAGCCTCAGCAGCAAGCCAAGCCAGCAGTCAACCCGCCGAACAATGGTGGAGTCAAGACCAACCCTCTGGGGCAAGTCACCTGCTTTGGGTGTGGTCAGACTGGGCACTATTCCAGGCAGTGTCCCAACAAGAAGCCCGACGCACCGCGTCCCAATGCTCCCAACCCCGGTCAAGGTGCACCAGGGAGGAACCAGGCCCCCCGCAACCAACTGTTCAGTGGCAGGGGCCGGATCAATCACATCACTGCAGAAGAAGCACAGGAAGACCCGGACTGCATTCTGGGTACGTTCCTCGTCAACTCAACTCCAGCAACAATGTTGTTTGATTGTGGTGCCTCGCATTCTTTTGTTACTCAAGGTTTTGCGGAGAAGTGCGTTATAAAACCCACTTTACTCCATGGGCAGATGGAAATTCAAACCCCGGGAGCAGTATTGAGGACCAACCTAGGGTGTAGAAGGGTCGAGATAGTTATCGATGGGACGAGTTTCTTGGCAGACCTCACTGTGCTTAAATCGCAAGGTGTATAAGTAATCCTTGGCATGGATTGGTTGGCCAAGCACCAGAGTCTTTTGGACTGTGCCAACAGAGCCATTACCATGATAAGCAACCAAGGGGTCAAGGTCAAGTTTGTCTCCGAGCCAGTGTCGGCTCACGCATCTCGAGTCAACAGTCTATCCGAGATAGAGCTTGATCAAGTGCCTATAGTCTGTGAATACCCGGACGTCTTTCCTGACGAGCTACCCGGAATGCCTCCTGATCGAGACATCGAGTTCATCATTGAGCTCATGCCCGGATCAAGGCCTATATATAAAAAGCCTTACAGGATGGGTTCCGAAGAGCTGGCGGAGCTGAAGAAATAGCTGGATGAGCAACTCAGGAAAGGGTTCATCCATCCGAGTGCATCACCTTGGGGATCAACAGTTCTATTTGTTTCAAAGAAGGATGGTACCATTCGACTCTGCGTCGATTACCGCTCTCTTAATGAAGTCACAATTAAGAACAAGTACCCGCTCCCCAAGATCGAAGACCTGTTTGACCAGTTAAACGGGGCCAGGGTATTTTCCAAGATCGATCTTCGATCGGGATACTACCAGTTGAAGATCCGACCCAAAGATATACCCAAAACTGCATTCGTGACCCGGTACGGTCTATATGAATGCACTCTCATGCCTTTCGGTTTGACAAATGCCCCAACCTACTTCATGTACCGCATGAACAAGGTCTTCATGGAATATTTGGACAAGTTTGTCGTCGTGTTCATCGATGACATATTAATCTTCTCCAAGTCCGAAGAGGAGCATGAGCAACATCTAAGGCTAGTTCTGGGAAAGCTTCAAGAGCACCAACTTTATGCCAAGTTCAGCAAGTATCAGTTCTGGCTGAACAAAGTTGGATTTATGGGTCGTACCCTGACGGCACGCGGTTTGGCCGTAGATCAGTCCAAGATTAATACAGTGACCAACTGGGAATCACCAAAGGACGTGAATGATGTCAGGAGTTTCCTCGGGCTCGCGGGATACTACCGCAAGTTTGTCGAAAGATTCTCCAACATCGCCCGACCTATGACTCAGCTCTTGAGGAAGGGCCGGAAGTTCGAGTGGACACCGGCGTGTGAAGCAAGCTTCCAGGAGTTGAAGAAGAGGCTAACTACCACCCCGGTATTGGCTATCCCAGACATCAGCAAGGAATTCGTGATATATTGTGATGCCTCTGGAACCGGGCTCGGTGGAATCCTGATGCAAGATGGCACGGTCGTGGCGTAATTGTCACGGCAACTGTGACCATATGAGGAGAACTATGCCACCCATGATCTCGAGCTAGCAGCTGTAGTGCATGTTTTGAAGACGTGGCGACATTACCTTCTGGGAAAGCGATGTGAGATATATACAGACCATAAAAGTCTGAAATATATCTTCACTCAAAGGGAGCTGAATATGAGATAGCGGAGATGGCTTGAGTTAATCAAGGATTACGACCTCAGCATTCAGTATCATCCCCGCAAGGCGAACGTGGTAGCCGAGGCCTTGAGCCGGAAGGCAAGTTCCTTGAACGTCACTCTCAAGGAAAGGTTACCCGTCTTGTATGAAGAGATGGAGGGCTTCGGACTTGAGATAGTCAAACCAGGGTACCTGGACAACCTCGAAGTCAAGCCTACTGTGGCAGACGACATCAAGGAAGCCCAGAAGGGGCACAAGAGTATCTAAGGCCTCAAGAGGAAGGTGCGAGAAGGCAAAGCCCCAGGATTCTCGATTGATGAGCAAGGAGTACTGTGGTACGGGAAGCGCTTATGCGTACCTAACAAGGCCGAACTTAAGGACTTGATCCTGCAAGAGGCACATGACACACCATACTCTATCCATCCAGGTGGTACCAAGATGTACCAAGACATCCGAGAACGGTTCTGGTGGCATGGCATGAAGAGGGAAATTGGCTCCTATGTCGCTAAATGCGATGTATGTCACCGAGTCAAGGCTGAACACCAGCGACCTGCTGGATTACTGCAACCTCTTCAAGTGCCGGAATGGAAGTGGGATAAAGTCGGCATGGACTTCATCACCGGGTTGCCCCGGTCGAATAAGGGTCATAACTCCATTTGGGTCATAGTTGATCATTTGACCAAGGTGGCCCATTTCATCCCCGTCAACACCACTTACGATGGCAGCCAGGTGGCCAGTCTGTACATTCATCGAGTGGTGAGTCTCCATGGAGTTCCCAAAGAGACCGTGTCCGACCGCGGCACGCAATTCACCTCAAGATTCTCGAAGAAGTTTCAAGAAGCTCTCGGAACCAAACTCTCTTTCAGTACGGCTTTCCACCCGCAAATGGGCGGACAGACCGAGAGGGTAAACCAGATACTTGAGGACATGCTCCGCGCTTGTGTTTTGGCCCATGGTGCCAAGTGGGAGGACTGCCTACCATTTGCTGAGTTTTCTTACAACAACAGCTACCAGTCCAGTCTTCAAATGGCCCCATTCGAAGCGTTATATGGGCGGAAGTGCCACACCCTGCTCAATTGGTCCGAAACCGGTGAAGGACCAGTCTTTGGACCAGAAGCACTGCAGGAAGTAGGGGACAAGGTTCAACTTGTCCGAGAGAACTTGGAGGCAGCTTAGTCAAGGCAGAAGAGCTATGCGGACCCTCGCCGCAGAAACGTGGAGTTTGTTCCCGGAGACCAGGTGTACTTGCGAGTCACGCCTCTCAAGGGGACCAAGCGTTCCGCGTCAAAGGGAAGCTAGCTCCAAGGTTCATTGGACCCTTTAAGATCACGGCAAGGCGCGAGGAAGTAGCTTACCAGTTGGAGCTACCTCCTGAGCTTTCGAGTGTGCACAACGTGTTCCACGTGTCACAACTCCATAAGTGTTTGCAAGTGACGAACCGTCCCGATCTTTACAAGGATATTGACCATCAAGCTATTGACCTTCAACCGGATCTTACCTACCACGAGAAACTGATCCGCATTTTGGATGAAGCCGAGCGTTGTACCAAAAGCCGCACCATCAAGTTTTTCATGGTTCAGTGGAGCAACCATATCGAAGCAGAAGCCACATGGGAACGTGAAGACTATCTCCGATCAGAATTTCCCGAGCTATTCAGCGCTTAGCTTAGGAATCTCGGGGATGAGATTCTTGTAAGAGGGATAGGTCTGTCACACCCTGTTTTTCACCCCAAGTATTCTATGTTGCAAAATCAGAGCTTGTTAAAACTTTTTCAAATAATGTTGTGAGTGCAATGTGAACCCTCGTTTGAGTGTGTGCTTGTTTGTTTGATGACTCAAATCTATGAAAATTTATTATTTTTCTCTCCTCAAAAACCCTTTCTCCTTTATACCAAGATCACTTTCATCATGGTGGGATACACTACTAGATCATGAAGCCAAGTGGCACTTCCAACCAAAGTTGGTGATCTGATCCAAATATTATTTTCATTCATTAAAAAACATTAATTGGTGATTTAAAATATTATTTTCCTATTTTATATCTATGTCTGTTTCTAAGGCCAGTAATGATATTCCCACAAGGAAAATTGCTTTCCTGCCTTAGAAAATTCTGAGTAAATTCAAGGAAGCTGAGAAGGACATAAATTTTCCATATATAAGATTTCCAACCCTATTTTATATTAATATTATTTGAGTAAAACCCTCAAAACCATTTCTGTCTGTTTTATCTTTTTGAGATGTTTCTAAAGGAAATTATCTCAATAAAATCCCATAAAATTACAGGAGCCCTTCCAAGCCATATTAGGTGCTCACCTAAAATCTCACCTTGATCCAAGGTAGGGAAGTGCACCTAATGAGCCCAAAACCCTCTCTGTCCAGAGTAGAGTTGGAACAACTCTACATTGCAACGTTTCTCCAATGGAGCTGAAACTTTGTAGAGGTGTTTAACACCCCAAATGAGGACTCCACACCAAAGATGGGATTTGTTAGACTCTGTTTGGCCACAATCCCTTTGTAGAGGACAACACTGGTCATTTTGAGACATTTTCAAGTTTACAAAGTGAAACTTGTTCAATGGAGCTCAGATTTGGTGGAACCCCATGTTTTTACCCCAAAACCAACCCTGTTAAGTTTCATTTATAGTGGTGGAGTGGAAGCACCCCAAGTCACTGTCGAACACCTACTGACAGGAAGGTAAAAATCCTCCTAGCCACTGTTTTACCCAGTGTCAAGGCCCCAAGCTTGGTGGGTTAGAACACCAGAACACCCTGAGCACCCAGTCAATCAGCCCCTCCCCAACTCCAAGCACAAGTGACAAGAACTACAATTTGAGCTGCAGGGCAGTACTGGCAACACTAGTGTTCCTTGCTCCCTTGGCCAGCTCGAGCTTCCACTAAGCCACAACGGCTAGGCGCACTCCCAGCAACACTCAGGACATGGAGGACACGTCTCAAGTGCCCCAAACCGAGCCAGCATGCCGTGGCATGCCAAAACTATGCTCTGGGCGCGCTGCAGAGTACCACCAACAAAGGGACGACGCTCCGGTCGGTCCCAACCTCCCTAGTTATGTCCAAACACTCCCCCGACAACCATTCAGTGCAAAGCTACCCAGGGACCCTCTCCCCCTCGCGCAAGAGCTCAGGCAACGCGTGCCCATGCGTGCCCGACGCGGCCGAGCATGGACGGTCGCTGCGGCTCGACCCCACTCGCTTTCCCTCTGCGGCCGTTGCACCAGGAGGTCCTAAACCAAGTCCCGAACCCGTGGTTTCGTGGCCAGCACCTCACTGTGCTCGCACGCGTGCCACGGTGAGTCATCGGCGCGCCCCAGTCGGGTCACCGTCGTTGGCCTATAAATAGGTCCCCCGACGCCCCAGTACCCTCCAAGCAGCTTCAGCACAACCAGTATACACTCCCTAGCCACCTAGTTGAGCTCGCAGAGCCCCGGTGCTCGAGATCGACCGAAGCCCCTCCGCCTCGGAGCTCCGGTCGATCTCCGGCTACACGCCGGCTCGTGCGCTGCCCGACCCCCCATTACACTTCCCTCGACACCAGGAACATTTCCCCTAACTTCCCCGAGCGAATCCGTGCCCCTAGTCCCTAGTTCAACACCAACCCGAAACCCTTTCGCCACGGGCACCTCGTCGCCGGCAACCCAGACCACCTCCGGTGACGTCCCGACCACGAGCAGGTAGGCGGAGGCACAAGGGACCTGTTCCCGTTCTTAGTTTGGCATGAGGACAACGGCTGCCTCGCCGGCGTCCATCTCCACCTCTGTGGCTGGAGGTAGGAGAAGGACCCGACAGGTGGAGCCCACCTGTCGGTGTCCTGGGGCAGCCATCGCGTGCAGCCGCTGACGCTGACCCCAGGGCCCGCAGGTCAGGTTTGAACCTGGCCCGCGGGCGCCTGGTGGCCAGGCTTGCTGGCTGGGCCGGCTGGATCTGTTCCCTGGCCTTTTCCTTTTATTTTAATCCAGTAATTTAAATGATTTTTATAAAAAGATTTAGCCAGTAGAAAAATATAATTCTTCCACCAGTAATTTTCTAAAAATGAGTAGTATTTGATTGTGCAATAGTTGACATTTATCAAAAACATAAACTATTTTGATATAATAAAATGATATTAAAAAGCACTTGTTTGCTTCTGTTTGCTTTTAAATAAATATGCTTAGCTAATAAAACTATAGGAAACATTTTCCAAAATAATAAACTGAATTTATTCAAGCCTTGCAACATTTTTAAAAGCACTTTGTGATCTGTTTTAGTGAGAGCTAGTATTTATTTATTCCTTTCTCGACGGTAGAGTTACCGAGTGACGGAGGATCCGGAGCGGAAGACCTCGAAGACCCCGGATACCTAGCTGACCAAGGCAAGCAGCCCTTTGACCATGACTTGAGCACAAACATCGTTGCATGCTAGTATAGTTGGTATTTTCCCGTTGCATGTGATCACGATGCCGGTTCATCATTGTGGTGATGACATCGGAGGCTTCTTCAAAGCCCTTGCATGTTGATGATTTTATTCATGTGGCTCCTCGGAGCACAAACATGATGAGCTGACCCTACTGTCTATGAGGACCATGCTACTGTCATGTTGATTAGTAAAGTTATAAGATCATTGCATTAAGCTTGACCCTACCCCGTGAGGGTCATGTATTTACCATGTTGACAAGTAAAGATAGAGCATATTATCACAAGCATGATGATGAGTTAAATAAAGAGTTTATGAAAACCCCGTCAGGTGCCACTAATGCCCGAGGGTGATGATGAGTTGGTGATCACTTTTGGTGAAGTGATGCACCGGTGATTTTGTGTGAGTATGGTTTCGGAAATGGGATTAGATTTATGATGTGTCAACCGTCCCAACCTTACCAGTACGACCACGATAACCCTTTATGGGACGGGGCTTTGTTGATTACTCTGGTAGGTACTAGCAAAGAGCCACATTACTAGTGGCGGGAGTGATCGGTGTCACTCTCGTGTTGGGGTCGTGCCAGGTAGGACGACTGTGCCATTATTATGAGTTCCAGGCACACCGTTGGCCCCTGCATGGTTGATACAGTCCAGAGTGGGTGCTCGTAAGAGGTACAACATGTGGGATGGGTACCAATCGAGTGGACCTCTTTGTCTAGTATCGTCAGGGGAAAGATGATGATCGGGTACTTACCTCGGGTATATGTGATATACCGCGAGTCGTGGATGACACGGAAGTTTCCCGTTTCTCGTGGGTCCAGCGTACTACCTCTGCAGAGTGTAAACTATTCGAATAGCCGTGGCCACGGTCAAGGACAGTTGGGTGGTGCTTCTTAAACTACGTCCCGTGTTTCCGCATAAACCAAGTGTGTGTGTGATGTTAAAAAGGTGTTGTTATGATAATCATAATAATATGATCAAGTTCGGTGACTTCACATATAGGGTAAACCCGGATGGTTTAGCCCTCATTGACACCTTGAGGTTATGAAAAGTCCGATGACTTGGCATATAGGGTGAACCCGGTGTGTTCAACCCTTGTCAGATATGTTGATATCTATAACCTATTCTTCAAAAGAAATTCTTTAACTTGTTGCATATATCTGATCATGTCACCACATTGCATTACACAAAAGAAGCATGTTACTGTTATTCCTTAGCAAATATATTCATATCATGGGCTGTTTGCGAGTACATTCAAAGTACTCACTGGCTTGCCACTGGTTATGTTATTGACCAGACATGGAAGGACCGGAGTTTGGCGATGAGTACGCCGTCGGAGACGAACCTGCGATCTAGGACGGTTCCAAGTCAAAATGCATGTCGGTGTAGGCTTGATGGCATGGGCACCGCTTAGCCCTTACGAGTTTCCGCTACTCGATGTATCCGTTTAATTGGCTTTAGGCCTTGCTCTTGAACCCGACCTTCTGGTCGTTCGATGTAATAATTTCGGTACTTGGATGTAAGA
The DNA here is from genome assembly GCF_904849725.1 of Hordeum vulgare subsp. vulgare. NCBI lineage: Eukaryota > Viridiplantae > Streptophyta > Magnoliopsida > Poales > Poaceae > Hordeum > Hordeum vulgare. The sequence goes on from NC_058520.1 coordinate 111,897,217, forward strand.
CTCTATTATTCAGTATCTGTGTTTAGTGAACATTGATCCTTGGGGTCACTGGGCATGGCGAACTCGACTTGCTAGTCGGGGTCCCCACACTCCTCCCACCACAAGCTCATGAAGTACATAGAACATGGGAAGGCGAGGAAAGGGGAGGACTTTAACCTAAGTGAGGGGCCTATTGATCCAGAGCTAGTGATGATAGCTGGCAATGGGAGGCCCCATGGCTCGATCGCCATTGGAGACGGCCTTATACGTTGTCCTAGCACTCTCTGGCAGATAAAGGCACGCCAAACGAGCTCCTGTCTTGAGATAACATCTCGTCCAGGGCCAGTCGAGCTCGCCATCGAGGTTAGTTTAATGGACTCAACTATCTTTCCACATTATGTTGTGCATGGGAACCAAATATGATTACAATGCTAACAATGAGTTGTGTTGCAGGCTGCTATACTGAAAGAGAGAGAGGCAATGCAGGCGCTTTTGGCGGAGAAGGATAAGGAGATGAAGGAGCTGGAGGAGAGGACGACTGCATTGGTGGAGGCGGGGAGGGCATAGAATGATGCGTCTAACAAGGCCATGTACGAGCTCTTCGTGGTAAGTTTCTTCTTCATATTATTTCAAATCTTGCATTTTAATGCCCATTTCATTAATAACTAAAAAGTTTGACTTGTCGAAACCAAATGTACAGTCTATGTGCGAGAAGACCGACCACGTCCCTCTGGCGATGCCAGTCATTAACATGGCCGGGACGGTGAGTTTCATTTCAATGCAGTGATCTCAATAGTGTCATCATGCTAACGACACATTGAAAACAATGTTTGGTGCAGAACATCTCTCGAAACTCATCGCACGACCCTTATACAGTGGAGGCTTCTCTAGTGAAGCCTTCTCCAGGTGAAACAAGCCAGAGCCACCGTTCTTCACCGCTGTGATGACGATAATGGTATGTTATTTCTAGTGTTTTGATTAACAACCGCATAATGGTACAATATGGTTTATTAAGCATACTTAGATCCAAAATGACGTATTTAACCCAAGTTAGCTCCAAAACGACATATAGTTAGCTTGGCTTCCACCTAAATGACATAATTAGCTTAGTTAGCTCCAAAATGACCTATTTAATAAAAAATGACCTATACTTAGCTAAGTTCTCTCCTAAATGACATAATAAGGGTTACGTAGCTCCAAGGTTACCTATCCCCCTAACTTAGCTATTAAATGGACTATAATTAGCTTAGCTAGCTCCAAAATGGCTTAATAAGCATAGTTAGCTCCGAAATGACCTATTTTACCCAAGTTAGCTCCGAAATGACCTATATTTAGCTAGGCTTCCACCAAAATGACATAATTAGCTTAGTTAGCTCTAAAATGGTATATTTAATAAAAAATGACCTATACTTAGCTAATTATCCTCCCAAATTACATAATTAGCTCCAAAAAGGCATACTTAGCTAATTTAGCTCGAAGAAGAGGACAAGAGGAGAAGAAAGAGGAAAAATGAAAAGAAGAAAGAAGGAGAAGAAGAAAACAAGAGGAGGAGAAGAAGGAGAAGAAGGGGGAGAGAATAAGAAGAAGAAGGTGAAGGAGGAGAAGAAGGAGGGCTCCTTCTCCTTCTTCTCCTCCTTCTCCTTTTTCTTCTCTTCTTCTTCTCTTCGTCTTCTCTTCTTCTTTTCCTCCTCCTTCTCCTTCTCCTCCTCATCCTCTTTCTTCTTCTTTTTCTACTCCTTCTTCTTCTCTTCTTGCTTCTTCTCTTTCTTCTTCTATGTAGCTTATTTTCCCCCAACAAAGACATACTTAGCTAATTATCCACCTAAATGACATAATTAGCTTAGTTAGCTCCAAAATGGTCTATTTAATAAAAAATGACCTATACTTAGCTTAGTTAGGTAAAAACATCATAATAACCTTGGTTAGCTCATCAAAATGACTAATTTAGCTCCAAAATGACATAATAAGCTCAAAATGGCGTAAGAACCTTGGTTAGCTCATGAATATTATATATTTAGCTTGTTTTCCTCTAAAATGACATAATGAGCCCATTTAGCTCCAAAAAGACATACTTAACTAATAGTCAACTATTAAATAGCCTATAATTACCTTATCTAGCTCCAAAATGCCTTAATAATCATAATTGGCTCCAAAATGACGTATTTTACCCAAGTTAGCTCTAGAATGGCCTATACATAGCTTGGCTTCCACCTAAATGACATAATTAGCTTAGTTAGCTCCAAAATGGTCTATTTAATAAAAAATGACCTATAATTAGCTCCAAAAAGTCATAATTAGCTAATTTAGCTCAAAGAAGAGGACAAGAGGAGAAGAAAGAGAAAAATGAAAAGAAGGAAGAAGAAGAAGAGAAGAAGAAGAGAAGAAGAAGGAGAAGGAGAAGGAGGAGAAGAAGGAGAAGCAACCCTCCTTCTTCTTCTCTCCTCCTTCTTCTCCTTCTTCTTCTCCTTCTTATTCTCTTCTTCTTTTCTTCTTGTTCTCCTCTTCCTTCTCCTTCTCTTTCTCCTCCTCCTCCTTCTTCTTCTTCTTTTTCTTTTTCTTCTCCTTCTTCTTCTCTTCTTGCTTGTTCTCTTTCTTCTTCTACGTAGCTTATTTTCCCCAACAAAGACATACTTAGCTAATTATCCTCCAAAATGACATAATTAGCTTAGTTAGGTAAAAACATCATAAGAACCTTGGTTAGCTCATTAAAATGACTAATTTAGCTCCAAAATGACATAATAAGCTCAAAATGGCATAAGAACCTTGGTTAGCTCATGAATATTATATACTTAGCTTGTTTTCCTCTAAAATGACATAATTAGCCCATTTAGCTCCAAAAAGACATACTTAACTAATAATCAGCCATTAAATAGCCTATAATTAGCCTAGCTAGCTCCAAAATGCCTTAATAATCATAATTGGCTCCAAAATGACATATTTTACCCAAGTTAGCCCTAGAATGGCCTATACTTAGCTTGGCTTCCACCTAAATGACATAATTAGCTTAGTTAGCTCCAAAATGGCCTATTTAATAAAAAATGACCTATACTTAGCTAATATCCTCCAAAATGACATATACTTAGCTAGGTTCTCTCCTAGATAACATAATAAGGCTATGTAGCTCCAAGATGACTTATGCCCCCTAACTTAGCTATTAAATGGCCTATACTTAGCTAAGTTCTAAAGGAAGATGTCAAAGAACCTCTTCACCAGATAAATCTTTACCATCTAGTTTGCCGTGTGCTCGCGGACGCCAAAGGCTTTGCCGTCCGGTGTGCCCCCCTTTGCCGTGTGCCATGGCGGACGACAAAGTCTCAGATTCCTGTAGTGACTCTAGGTACTCTTATAAGTTGATTGCAATTTTATTTTTGCATAATAAGTATTGTATTCTAACTTCTCCAGGCCTATACCCCAATACAATCCATATCATAATGAAAACAAGCAAACTATGCAAGCAAAAACAGAATCTGTCTAAAACAGAACAGTCTGTAGTAATTTGCAATGAACCTATACTTATGTAACTCCAACAATTCTGAAATATTAGGACGACCTGAGGAATTTGTACAGAAATACTGTGTAAAAAATCATCTTAAAAAGACGTTTCAGTAAAATCACAGAAATTATGCACTAGACGTCAAAGTTTTTGCTTTTGCGCTACATCAATTCTACTCACCATACAAATCATCCCAAAGGCTTTGCTTGGCACACACACTACCAAAAACATAAAAACACAATTATTATAGTATCAACGATCATGTTATCACAAACAAACATAAATTAAAAGCAAAAAAATTAAGATAAGTGTTGGGTTGCCTCCCAACAAGCAATATTATTTTACGCCCCTAGCTAGGCATAATGCATATGATCAAGTGTTGTCATCTTTGCTAGAATGACCCATCATGCTATAATCATATTCCCTCCTTTCATAAGCACATTTTATTATAGGTAAGCAAAAAAATCGAACGGGCTAAATGACACAACACTAGGATCCGGAAGGTCTACCCCAGGAGGAACATGAGGCTCTTCTTTAGTTTTTTCATTAGTGATAGTTAGCTCCTCATTGTATAAGTTCCGGTAGAGGTATTTTCTTAATTTTATTTCAAGGACATAACATAATCCTAGTTTTGGTATAGAAAATTGATCATTGTGTTCAGAAATCTAATCAACTAAGACATTAAGCGAAATCTTCTTTCTAAGATTCTCATCATAAGCAACATAGTCCATGGATCTTAGTTTTCTTATTTCTTCCAACTCATAAAGAATCCCCTTTATGTGTGGGCAGTCACCGTTAAACCTATAAGGAGCGAATACATATATAGATTCTTGTATGATATTACTAAATTCTTAACAAAGAAATATAGTAGCTAGACATTTGGTGGAATCTTCATGGATATTAGAGAATTCTAGAAACTACCATTGTATGAAAGGATGGATGTGCACAAATTGTCTTTCCAATTGTACTATAAGCAAAGATATATCATCCTTATAACTTTAGTTCTAGCAACAATAAAACCTCATATCAATGGTAATGATGCTGCACAAGTGAAAAAATCTTGAATCACACTCTTTCCAATAATATTACCAATACCTATGCGGAGTTTGTTAGTTTGCATAATAGGTTCTAACTTAGAAGGATCATCATCCACAAGATTATCAAGTTTTTCATTAGCAACTTCATCAAAATTTCTATCAAAGATCTCATCACAAGGTGAAGTTGGAAAATCATACATAATAGCAACTTTCAAGCAAACTAGAGAGTGAAGATGGAAACTAGTGACAAGCTAAGCCAAATATTTTTGTATTTTCTATGAGATAAACTAAATATAACAACATATAAAAAGAGGAAAATGTGTATGAAGTTACTTGGTAGTTGGTGATGATTTTCCCCGACAACGGCGCCAAAAATCCTTCCTCATACTTGTGATCTGCGTTGGGTTTTCCGTGAAGAGAAACGGGTTATCGCAGTAGAATGTGGGTAAGTATTTCCATCATTTATGAATCATCAAATCCTAAAAGTAACATTTCTCTAAAATTCATTAAAAATAGCATATCTCTAATACTCAAATAAAATCATCTGAACATATAAATACTAACACACAGGGGCACTAGTATTCCTAGGCCATCAAGGTTCAAGTCATGTTGCTCGCGTTATTCTTGAATTTATTTTAGGATTTCTGATGATGCATATTTAATGGGAGAATACGTTTCCATCGACGACGGGGCGCCTATGATGACTTCGTAAATCTCAAGATGATATGTGAGATTACTCTCTCGAAGGTGCTCATAAAGATAGGTTGTGCGTGTGTGCATTCATAGGGATAAGTTTATGCGCATTTATATGAGCGCTTGCGTCTGTATTGTGTTAAAAATGCACATGTATTATCGAACGTGGCTAGAAATCTTCACATTATATGTTAGTGTTTTCACCCCTCCAACTCCCACGCAATTCCCTTCTATCTGGTTTATCCCATTTCTTCCTAAAAACCACATGCACATTAGCTCAATCATCTCTTCCCATGTCATGCATTAACTCAATCAAAACAAATCAACTCCTAATAAGACCTCAACAAAATCACACCTTGCCTTTCCCCACCTATACCTAAAATTAAATCCAATCTTACCAAAATCTTTACTAAATCAAAATTTTCCTTTACCTTCCCCTATCTACACTCTTACAAAAAGTCTAGAATATGTTGGGTCTAAGATTTATGTGGGACATGACTAATGTTGAGCCCCTAGAATATGTGTGTCCCTATTGCAACGCATGTCAATTACCTAGTAGCTACCATTTGAAAGTTTGAAATAGTTATTACAAATCGCAAGATACATGGACATTCCAATGAAATGAATCACACTGCCACATTCTAACTGTTGACTGAGCGATCCTCATGTCTATGCTATTATAATGCACAATTTGTGTTAAATTTGCCAAAAAAGGAATAAATATAAAACTAAGGTTGAATTTGTGGTCCAACCCAATTCTCAGAGATTGGATTAGAGTTGGGCAGACAGTCAAGATTGTTTTGATTCTTGTAACTTGCATTTTTTACTGGTATACATATACATTATCATGCTCATATTGTCATATTGTGTCCATAACTCATTTCAACGCCATGATATAATTTCTCTACTTTGGACGATTTTTAGTAGTATGTTGGCATTAAAAAAAAGATAAAGCATATGCCTAATATTACATATTTTGTAAGTGAAACCTCAATTCTTTATGTGTAAAAATATAATGTTTCTAGCTACACAAAATGATCAAAGAAACACGAATGTATACTATATTGTTCTCTCTTCCCTGAATCATTTGCACATGTTACAAGTAGAAATGTTTTGTTATAGTTGCAGGTTTGTGCTCTACTTCCTCAGCCCTTTCTATGTACCATGAGAATTGTATTAGATCACTAAGAAAAATAACGCATTTTTAAATTACTCTTATGTTATTAGATGGGCTCAATAGAACTTGGATGCTAGAAATCAGAACTATTCCCCGTGGGTTGCAACCTACCTTACTCCCTTGAGTTGTGCTTGCACGGTCACGCCAATTTTTAGGTCCTTAGTATGACCAACGTAACATGTACCCCTACATACACTAATATAAGACCGTTTATCTCATTATTTTAGTGATTTAAATGGTCCTATGTTAATTTACACATGGTGTACTATAAATCATCAAAAGCTTACTACCGAATTCATAAAATAATATATTTTATTACTCCCTCCATTCCTAATATAAGGTGTATTTCTTTAAGAAGTCAAACTTATCTAAATTTGGCAAAGTTTATATACGAAATATTAATGTCTAGAGTATCAAATCATTTTAGAAAGACGAAAAAGGGTTTCCCCTGCTTTGTATTCTAAAGCAACCAACACCGTACACAAAACATTGCTAGGGCGATGTGACATCCTCAGCTTTTGCTACAGTAATGTATGTAATTAAGCTACAGTGATCCCACACTAATGATGCCACGTTACCGTGATTTCTATCATTGATCTCGTGTTAGTCGAAACCGAGTCAAATTCAAAATTAAAAATAAGTCGAATGAGGAAAGTTTTCGAATGTTAAAATAAAAATGTCAGATGAGTTACAAATATTCCTTAGTAATTTATAAAATTGAATCATGCATTTATGAAATTATTTAAAACCTCTATATATTTAAAACAGAAACTATACAGAATAATAATAAATAAAAAAACCCAAAACCCGCGGCCAACTCGGCCAAATGGCCCAACCCCACAGCCCACCATCCTCCTGGGGGTACAAGACCCCTAGTGGAAACCCTAACCGAGCCAGCCCTCCCCATTCATGTGCCCCGCCGCCAGGAGCCGAGGGAAACCCCCTCGCTCCTCGTACCCCCACGCCACCTCGCTCCTCTCCCCACATCGCCCCACCCAGCACCTCTGGATCCCGCTCGCCCCCCACTCCCCTCGAGCGTAGCCTCTCCTCCCGTTCCCCTGGACCGAACCCCATCTCTCCGTCGCCCCGCTCCCTCACCACCTCGCGCCGGCCCTCCTCCCGCCGCCGGCCGCCTCGCGCCTCACCACACCACCGCCCCTAGCGCCAGCTCGTCTCTGCCCCCGATCTGGATCGGGGCAGAGCCCCACCCGCGTCGCCGCCTCTCCTCCTACCTGCCTCCCACACCGGCCGAAGCCCCCCCCCATCGAATCCGCCTCGCCTCGCCTCCACTCTTTATCGCACGCCAGCCACCACCGGCCGGATCTCCTCGCCTGTCCTCCGCGAGAGGACCCTCCTCGAGCACCGGCTGCCACCGGGGTCTCCCCTCGAAAGCTCTCTCCCGCCCGGATCTCCATCGCCCCAGCCTCCTACAGCGAGCTAGCCTCCACCGAACCCCCGGCCGCTCCTCCTCACCTCGTCCCCGTCGTCCTCCTCAGCGGCTCCATCGAGCCTCGCCGACCCCGCCCCTACAGCGTGGGTGAGAAGGCAACCTCTCCCTCTCCTTCACCCTCTGGTTCCGTTCCGGCGTTCATCGCCTCATCCCAGTGCCGTTGATCTCATGTAATAGGAGGAGATGGAGTTTTGTTACTGTCTCTCTGTTGAGAGAGAGAGAGATGTACACATAGATAGAGAAGAGAGTTAGAATAAAAAGAAATACGATGTTAGAAAAAGAAAAGAAAATAAATGAGTATATGCATACGTGTATGTATGCAAATATATGTATATGTATGTATGTATGATGTGTGTAAAAATGTGTATAAGTGTATGTGAGATATTTTGTATAGAATGTGTGTGTGTGTTGTGTTGTGTGTGGCCGGTGAGCCACTGCCAGGTGGGGTGAACCCCCCACTCCCACTGACACGGAGGCCCCACACAACCCACTGTTTAAAATAATAATAATAATAATAAAATTAATGAAAATAAATACGAAAAATAGATATATTATTTAATTAATCATTTAATTAATTAAACAGTTAAATTAGTAATCTATTAATATAGATAAATAATTATCCTATTAGAGTATGACACGTGGGTCCCCCACTAAATTAATCTGATTAATTAATAATTAACCCTAATTAAAAATTGTGTCTATGACACATGGGACAAACTGGTTAGTTTGACCAGTCAACTCATGATGTCAGCATGACATCATGCTGATATTATAATAGCATTTAATTGAATTAATAAAATCTTTTTTTAATTCCTAAATATTAATAAAACTTTCAAAATTAATATAAAATAAACCGTAGCTCAGATGAAAATATTTTCAACATAAAAGTTGATCAACAGAATGAGACAAGCCGGGATACGCTACCCGTTCGTTTGTCACGCGTCCCTAGCATAGCAAACATGGTACTTTTCCATCATTTTTTGTCTGACCAGTAGTAGCCAGTAAATAGCATCAGATATTCTTCCGACCCGTGTGCGACATGTGTTACTGCGTTAGCTCATGCCTAGCCTGCATATTGCCATGTCATGCTTAGTGTTGCACCTGTTGCTGTTATTTATTGTTTCTCCCCCCTCTTCTTACCGGTAGACCCCGAGACTGAGGCTGCTGTCAGGTACATGTACGCACCTGACGACCAGCCCTTTGCCGCAGAGCAACAAGGCAAGCAAACCCCCTTTGATCATCCCTATATCGCCTATGTATTTCTTCCTCCTGCTTGCATTAGAATTTTGCTACTGTTGTAGTTAGCTCCTATATCTGATGCATAGCCTAATTTCGATGAACTTCTACTTTTAGTATTGTATCTTTAAAACTGTTTAGTATAGGTGGAGTAGTCATCCCCTCTGACCGCTTAGTCCAATTGCCCTGCTTTGTCATCAAGTCTCAATCCCTGATCAACGAGCTAGATCCGACACAGCACTCACACCCCCTTAGTTGTGCGACGCTACAAAGCTACTATCGGGTGCCGAGGGTGACACCTCGCGAAGTACTCAGGATTATACCTCTGTAGTGTAGCTGGTCGGTCATGGTTATCGAGGGTGATTCCTCCTTCATCACTCCCGACGTTGTCTCTGTCGTGCAACCCCTCAAGTGTGGGACCCTCGAGGGTGATTCCTCTAAGTCCACCTTGGTGGATACATCGTTCGGAATCCAACGAGGGTGATACCTAGGATTCCCCCCGATGTTACAACCACACAGTTACTTGACCATGTTACTGGGATCTTTGATGAATAGATGTTAGGCGTGTGGATTCCCGCGTGGATGTGTCAATCTCGGTATTTGGGTATTTGATCTCGGTTGGTTGGAAGGCCTTATTAAGCACTAACCGTCTGCATGGAAAGAATTATGAGTACTCGATGTCGCGATATCAGCCGAAGCTCTTCAGACGTAAGTGATGGAACGGCGCGCGCCCGAGTGGTCCCGAGATGCATCGAGCTTGTGATTAAGGGGTGCTAGGACTGACGTTGGCCGCCCACACATTATGCAGGAACGCAGAGGACAAGTGGGCCCATGACCCCTTTGTGCTTAGGAGTTAGACCAATGCGCTGGCCTCTCTGTTGAGCTCCGGTGGGGCTGCGACGTGTCGATATTCCAAGGCTGGGCATGACCCAGAAAAGTGTGTCCGGCCATAGTGTTATCGAGCGTGATGGGGAATATGTTGTGCACCCCAGCAGGGAAGAATAGCTGTGTCCACGGTTACAGGACGACTTGGAGTTGTGCCCTGATCTTATACAACTACAACTGATACTTAACTGGAATTAGTTGCCCCGGGATTGCTTCCTCATAGGGAGTCGAGGTAGGATCTCCAAGCGTGACCTCACTTTAATATTGCTGCAACAATATGACTATTATTTGTGTTCCCTATTCTACTCTCGTCTATTGCTGCAAGACCCCCCTGAAGATGCTAGTATTCGATAGGACTAGGCCTTCTCTCTCTATTCTTGCATTGATGCAGTCAGTCCACATATAAAACACCTTCTTTGATACTGTTGCATACTTAGCTAGTTCTGATATAAGTATTGCGAGTACTTTGGATGAGTACTCACCGTTGCTTTGCTCCCCATTTGCCCCTTGATCCGTTGCTGCGACCAGATCATGGAGCCCCGGAGATGGAGTATCCCGCTGACAACGACTGCTACCCCGACGGTGCCTACTACTACGTGGAGGCCACTGAAGACATGGAGTAGTTAGGAGGTTCCCAGGCAGGAGGCCTCGCCTCGTTCGATTCTTGTACCTTTTGTGCTAGCCTTCTCTAAGGCACCCCATGTTTAATGTCTATACTCATATATTGTTGCTTCTGCTGACTTGTGTGTTTATCAAGCTTCCTTATTCTAGCCCTTGAGGCTCCTGGCTTGTAATATGAAGCTTGTATGTTTTATTTGTGTCTAGAGTTGTGTTGTGATATCTTCCGGTGAGTCCTTGAGTTTGATCGTACGCATTTGCATGTATGATTAGCGTACGATTGAATCGAGGGCGTCACAAGTTGGTATCAGAGCCGACTGCCTGTAGGTAGCCCCCTTTCCAACTCCTTCGCCGAAGTTGAATCTAGTGTTTGAAAAACTTTACTAACACTGATGATGTGGCCTACGGGCCCACATCTGAATTGGATGGTATTAGTATCTTTTACTCCTTTTCTATACTCTGGGTTCTAATCTCTTTTCTCTTTAGGGTTAAAGATTTTGCTAACTCTAAATCTAGGTTCTCGTAAATACTTCCTCCCGGAGAACCCCGCAATTCCAGACGATGGATTGATTCCTCAGAAGACTGTGAAGATACTCTTCGATGTTCTCTCGAGAGCTAGTGCTCATCGCTTCTGCGATTTCCCTTCCTCGGTCAACCCTTATGGATGACTGCATACAACTGTTATTCATAACTTCTTTCCCAATTGCTCTTTTTTTACGAGATGCAAAGAATTATCTTATCGGGGATTCGTCCATCATCAGTTGTCATGGATTTTGAAAGTTCTTTGAATTGCTATTCGAACTTTCAGAATCCCAGTAGCCTATTGTTCTTGACCTTTCTCACCTGCTTGCATTATGGTCAAATCTGTATGTCTAGCCGCATTCATTAAAGTCCTTTGTAATTTTCATGTGATCTTATTGATTCTACCTTTGTGTGAATGCACACAATCATCTGTTGATACTCATAAATTATTTTCCGGCTCATACGTCCTTCCAGACATAGTTGGTTCTCGACAAATCAACCTTGATTTTTTGTCCATCTAAGTCCATTCAGCTTACTTGTATTTGATCGGATCCTCTGAATCTGATACACCAATCTGGAATTCATAAATTCCTTTGGTATTTAAGTATCGGTATTTTTCAGATGTTCTATTAACCCGATGCATTGCATCATATCTTCCATTGACTCAGTACTAGTACTCACATCAGGTCCCTTGTGGACTGCCAGACCCATTGCTGGGTTATTATCCAATGCCATCCTTTACATTAAAAAGAAAAATCTTGTGATATTCATCCCCCGATATCTGATGCCATTGGTAAATTGTGTCTTCTCCCTCTGATAAATTGTATCCTATGCTATTGCCGGCCATGCTCTGTTGTCAAGCATGTGTTGATTACTCTTGAAGTTCGTGGTATAGATTTCTAAGATGCCCCGATGGGTTGAACCTATGCCTTCCTAAATAAATATGACCCGAAGAGTTTTCACGAGTCTTGCTCTTCTGTTGTTTTGCCAGATATTCTTTCCAAGCTACAGGCTGATCAAAGGCGAGGAGTAAATGTCAGGTGATGCATTGATGAAGTGGGAGTCCACCTTGAACTTTGTGTTCATGCCCATGGAAACAACGTTGATCCTATCAGAGAAACTTCTCGTATCAATAATCATTCGATGTATGATTTGATCTTATATCTGTGATTTGGTACTTTGCAATCATGGTCCCGACCATGTTGTCCTACCTTGATTTCATTCTCACACGAGTTAAAGTACTTGACTTCTTCAGATCAATACATCGGTCCAAGCCTTAATGTTGATCTACCTCCGAGTATTATCCTTTGTAGCTCGGGGATATCACAGAGCTACATAACTTCTTGTGAGCTCCTCATCAATTATGATATTTCCATTAATTTCAGTTTTCCTCGTGCTATGAGTTATTGGACATTGAAGGATACCGATAATTGAATCGAGTACGCATTGCGATCCAACAACTCTTAGCAATCTTCTTTGCTTACGAGTTTGTACTCGATCATGTAATTACAAGTTGTTAAGCTACATCATCATCATCACGCTAAAGCTTGACCATGCTATCTATGTCCTTCATCCCTCGAACACATTTCCAACAGTACGCTAGGCTTACATCAAGATTTCAAGACCTTGATGGTTGTCTTGAAAGGCAATCTTGATTCGGGGCTAGCAGTCTTATGTGTGGATTCCGACAACCTTTCGCTTCATTATTCCTTTACTTGATGTCGTCGCTAAGCGATTACACCTTCATGATACTTCTTGAAAAACGTGTCGTGATCATCATCAACATTCTGAGCTCTTGAAGGGTATCAATCAAATGCATGTTGAGAAATATCATGCCTTCCCCTTGATGAATTGTATTATCATCGACATCCTTGTTGCCTTCCTCCAACACCAAAGTGTTCATGTTTTCTGTTGTCCTTTGAGTTCCTTGCTAATTAAGCTTATGTTATGTGCTACCTTGGTGTATTACTATATTTATGTCACAAATGTTGTGAGCATCATTGCACCTCTTAAGAATTCTTGATATAGTTATACTTCTCGCCATCACCGTTCATTCTTGGTCCCCGTGTTGTATCTAACCGGAATACCGACAAGTGGACTCTGATGTGTGATTCCAATACTTCTAGCAACCCTATTTCCTTGAGGTTGACGACTGATAGTTTCATTCTTGGTGTGTCGGATGTCGACTCACCATTCTAGCAATGGTCGTGCTACTGATTCAGTATTCCCGAGTGCACCCTTCAACCAAAGCTAAATTGGTTATGTTTTCCTCGAACATACGACATTATACCATTTGACTTGACAAATGCTATCTCCTTGACCTTGTAATGTTTGGAAATTCATCCCCATCGAGATCTTGAGGGATTGTTGCTGAGCATCGACCACACCCTCAACTTCTCCATGGTTCGTAATGAAGCTTTTGAAAGCACTATCTTTGTGCCTAGCTCATGAAGAATATATTGATAAGAAGAAGTTTTCCCAAGGTTCACGTGCATTCTTGCTGCCATGAATATGTGAAAGTTTTGTTTCTCTTCCTCTCGGGAAATACCAAATCATACACGCATATGCGAAGTGTTATATGTTTTGAAGATTTGCTATCTTCATTTCATATAACTTCTCTTAGCACCCCAAGGCACTGATTGATTTGATCAAGGAAATTAAGTTCCTACATAAGAGCTAATCGAGGCTTGCACAAGGGCCTTGATATCCTCGATGAGGGTTCTCAAATCAGAACTCGGTTGCATTTTGTTGTAAGAATTCCACGTGGGCACGAATGTCTTGACATTGTTGTTCATGTGTGTTACAATCGAACTCATGATTCAAGTATTGTTTGTGTAACTCATATAATGAGAATCTTCCATCTTCATCTTTTCTTCTCAGGCATCTTGAGTCTGAGGTGTCCCGACACCAATCAGATCTAAATCTCGGGCAGATATGATGGTTGGAACATTTTCCAATAATTATAACTTTGGTCTTATATAACCAGGTACGGTGATGTCTTGGCTGGCACACCTAGACGAAGGACCTATTGTTATAATTTCTACCATGTGTAAGGGTGGCCATTCTACCATGAGGAAATTGTAGGACTACATTTTATAAGTTGTTCCTCATGGATCCTTTTGTATACCCAATGTTCGACCTTTATCGGATGACCATGTCGATGTTGGAAATATGCCCTAGAGGCAATAATAAATTAGTTATTATTATATTTGTTTGTTCATGATAACTGTTTATTATCCATGCTACAATTGTATTGATTGGAAACACAATACTTGTGTGGATACATAGACAAAACACTGTCCCTAGTAAGCCTCTAGTTGACTAGCTCGTTGATCAAAGATGGCCAAGGTTTCCTGGCCATAGGCAAGTGTTGTTACTTGATAACGGGATCACATCATTAGGAGAATCATGTGATGGACTAGACCCAAACTAATAGACGTAGCATGTTGATCGTGTCATTTTATTGCTACTATTTTCTGCGTGTCAAGTATTTGTTCCTATGACCATGAGATCATATAACTCACTGACACTGGAGGAATGCTTTGTGTGTATCAAACGTCGCAACATAACTGGGTGACTATAAAGATGCTCTACAGGTATCTCCGAAGGTGTTAGTTGAGTTAGTATGGATCGAGACTGGTATTTGTCACTCCGTGTGACGGAGAGGTATCTCGGGGCCCACTCGGTAATACAACATCACACACAAGCCTTGGAAGCAATGTGACTTAGTGTAAGTTGCGGGATCTTGTATTACAGAACGAGTAAAGAGACTTGCCAGTAAACGAGATTGAAATAGGTATGCGGATACTAACGATCGAATCTCGGGCAAGTAACATACCGAAGGACAAAGGGAATGACATACGGGATTATATGAATCCTTGGCACTGAGGTTCAAACGATAAGATCTTCGTAGAATATGTAGGATCCAATATGGGCACCCAGGTCCCGCTGTTGGATATTGACCGAGGAGTCTCTTGGGTCATGTCTACATAGTTCTCGAACCCGCAGGGTCTGCACACTTAAGGTTCGACGTTGTTTTATGCGTATTTGAGTTATATGGTTGGTTACCGAATGTAGTTCGGAGTCCCAGATGAGATCACGGACGTCACGAGGGTTTCCGGAATGGTCCAGAAACGAATATTGATATATAGGATGACCTCATTTGACTACCGGAAGATTTTCGGAGTTACCGGGAATGACGAATGGGTTCCGGGTGTTCACCGGGGAGGGGGGGGCAACCCACCTCGGGGAAGCCCATAGGACTTGGGGGTGGCACACCAGCCCATAGTGGGCTGGTGGGACAGCCCAAGAAGGCCCTATGCGCCATAGGAAGAAAATCAAAGAGAAAAGAAAAAAAAGGAGGAGGTGGGAAAGAGAAGAAGGACTCCACCTTCCAAACCAAGTTGGATTCGGTTTGGAAGGGGAGACCTTCCCCCCTTGGCTCGGCCGACCCCCTTGGGGCCTCTTGAGCCCCAAGGCAAGGCTCCCCCTCATCCCCCTATATATACGAAGGTTTTAGGGCTGATTTGAGACAACTTTGCCACGGCAGCCCGACCACATATCTCCACGGTTTTCCCTCTAGATCGTGTTTCTGCGGAGCTCGGGCGGAGCCCTGCTGAGATAAGATCACCACCAACCTCTGGAGCGCCGTCACGCTGCCGGAGAACTCATCTAACTCTCCGTCTCTAGTTCTCCGGCAGCGTGACGGCGCTCCGGAGGTTGGTGGTGATCTTATCTCAGCAGGGCTCCGCCCGAGCTCCGCAGAAACACGATCTAGAGGTAAAACCGTGGAGATATGTGGTCGGGCTGCCGTGGCAAAGTTGTCTCAAATCAGCCCTAAAACCTGAGTATACATAGGGGGAAGAGGGGGAGCCTTGCCTTGGCGCTCAAGAGGCCCCAAGGGGGTCGGCCGAGCCAAGGGGGGAAGGTCTCCCCTTCCAAACCGAATCCAACTTGGTTTGGAAGCTGGAGTCCTTCTTCCCTTTCCCACCTCCTCCTTTTTTGTTCTTTTCTCTTTGATTTTCTTCCTATGGCGCATAGGGCCTTCTTGGGCTGTCCCACCAGCCCACTAAGGGCTGGTGTGCCACCCCCAGGGCCTATGGGCTTACCCGAGGTGGGTTGCCCCCCCCCCCCGGTGAACACCCGAAACCCATTTGTCATTCCCGGTAACTCCGAAAACCTTCCGGTAATCAAATGACGTCATCCTATATACCAATCTTCGTTTCCGGACCATTCCGGAAACCCTCGTGACGTCCGTGATCTCATCCGGGACTCCGAACAACATTCGGTAACCAACCATATAACTCAAATACGCATAAAACAATGTCGAACCTTAAGTGTGCAGACACTGCGGGTTCGAGAACTATGCAGACATGACCCGAGAGACTCCTCGGTCAATATCTAATAGCGGGACCTGGATGCCCATATTGGATCCTACATATTCTACGAAGATCTTATCGTTTGAACCTCAGTGCCAAGGATTCATATAATCCCGTATGTCATTCCCTTTGTCCTTCGGTATGTTACTTGCCCGAGATTCGATCGTCAGTATCCGTATACCTATTTCAATCTCGTTTACCGGCAAGTCTCTTTACTCGTTCCGTAATACAAGATCCCGCAACTTACACTAAGTAACATTGCTTGCAAGGCTTGTGTGTGATGTTGTATTACCGAGTGGGCCCCGAGATACCTCTCCGTCACACGGAGTGACAAATCCCAGTCTCGATCCATACTAACTCAACGAACACCTTCGGAGATACCTGTAGAGCATCTTTGTAGTCACCCAGTTACGTTGCGACGTTTGATACACACAAAGCATTCCTCCGGTGTCCGTGAGTTATATGATCTCATGGTCATAGGAACAAATACTTGACACGCAAAAAATAGTAGCAACAAAATGACACGATCAACATGCTACGTCTATTAGTTTGGGTCTAGTCCATCACATGATTCTCCTAATGATGTGATCCCGTTATCAAGTGACAACACTTGCCTATGGCCAGGAAACCTTGACCATCTTTGATCAACGAGCTAGTCAACTAGAGGCTTACTAGGGACAGTGTTTTGTCTATGTATCCACACAAGTATTGTGTTTCCAATCAATACAATTATAGCATGGATAATAAACGATTATCATGAACTAAGAAATATAATAATAACTAATTTATTATTGCCTCTAGGGCATATTTCCAACACTTATATAGAGTGCGCCACCTCCTCACCTCTTATGTTACAAGATGGGGCATTGATGCCATAATGTCAGCCCACTACAGATGTCTTGCCGACTGTTGGTATTCGCATGACTGAGTGAGTCATACGACCGAGTGGTTGACTGTCATCCGAGTGGATGGAATGTACTTGTCTGAGTGGATCCGTACCGAGTGGATTAGATGTTGTCACGATCCAGTAGGAATTTCCCTTGTAGTCCTTAAACTAATAACGAGGTGCCCTTGGGTAGGACGTATTGGTCAGACCTATGACCCTACCCTAGGGCTATATCCCCGTCATTAGCCCCCGAATGGATCAGGGTCCGAGTGGTGAAGGTGTCGATGTAAATCTTGTAGCAGCAGACCGAACTTGAACGTGCTTCAGAGCCTTGCAAAATTATGCGTTGATTGAAGTCTTCATCAGTCGCCCTGATCGATTCCGCTGAGTAGTACGTCCGAGTGAACTTAAGAATTGAAGTATATCCGAGTGACCAACAGGATCTTGAGACTTTGACCGACTGCTGGTAGTCGGTTGGAATCTGTTGAATCTGTTGAACTTGGATGTTGTTGGTGGACCTGAGCAAGCAGAATGTTTCTTTTTTGTATTTCTCTTCCTGTGGGGGCACGCTCAGTGCAACCACTGGGTGTAGTCCCCGAGCCTCTGTCGGACTAGATGAGTCTGGTAGAGGGTTTAAGACTTCCAATGCTTGTCGTGTTGAATGTTTGTTGAATCTGCATTATATGATTTCTGGATCAAAGTCAAGTCTCCGAGTGTATTTTTTTAACTTAGACGATACGGGGTCGCAGCTAAGTTCCCGAGTGTGGAGCGTGTCTGTACTCGGAGTAGTTTTTACTTAGGCGATACAGAGTCGCAGTGAAGCCCCCGAGTGCGGAGCATGTCCGCACTAAGAGTTGTTTTTAACTTAGGCGATACGGAGTCGCAGCTAAGCCCCCCCGAGTGTGGAGCATGTCTGCACCCGGAGTAGTTTTAACTTAGGCGATACAGAATTGCAGCTAAGCCCCCGAGTGTGGAGCATGTCCGCACTCAGAGTTGTTTTAACTTAGGCGATACGGAATCGCAGCTAAGTCCCCGAGTGTGGAGCATGTCCGCACTCAGAGTAGTTTTGAACTTAGGCGATCCGGAGTCGCAGCTAAGCCCCCGAGTGTGGAACATGTCCGTACATGAAGTAGTTCTAACTTAGGCGACACGTAATCGCAGCTAAGTCCCCGAGTGTGGAGCAAGTCCGCACTCGGAGTAGTTTCGAACTTAGGCGATACGGAGTCGCAGCTAAGCCCCCGAGTGTGGAGCATGTCCGCACTCAGAGTTGTTTTTAACTTAGGCGATATAGAGTCGCAGCTAAGCCCCCGAGTGTGGAGCATGTCCGCACTCGGAGTTGTTTTTAACATAGGCGATACGGAGTCGCAGCTTAGCCCCCGAGTGTGGAGCATGTCCGCACTCGGAGTTGTTTTTAACATAGGCGATACGCAGTCGCAGCTAAGTCCCCGAGTGTGGAGCATGTCCACACTCGGAGTTGTTCTTAACTTAGGCGATACAGAGTCGCAGCTAAGCCCCCGAGTGTGGAGCATGTCCGCACTCGGAGTTGTTTTTAACTTAGGCGATACGGAGTCGCAGCTAAGCCCCCGAGTGTGGAGCATGTCCGCACTCGGAGTTGTTTTTAACTTAGGCGATACGGAGTCGCAACTAAGCTGAGCGGTGGCGCGCAGGGCAGCCGAATGATGAAGATGTGCCACACGGAGTGGCGATGCGCATGGCATCCGAGTGAGGTAGACGATTCTGGCTGAGTGGCAACGCGCGGGGTGGCCAAGTGATGTATGTCGAGGAGGCGTCCGACCCACCGACGGCACGCGGGGCGGCCGTGTCCACTACGTCATCGAAAGGGCTTCCGAACACGTGAAAACGCATGAATGATTGTTGCGGCGACTGAGCCTGAGTAGCAACGAGGATGGCGCACGGATGCGTCGAGTAACCTGTGTATGAAAAATAGCACAAGCCAGCATAAAAAATTATCAAAGTAATATGATCTTTTCTGAAATAGTTTGTGTAAATTGCACCCATAGACACCCGCTGGGTGTGCCACGTGGTTGTACTTGTGCAGGATCCGACTGTACTTATGCAAGTGAAGGATTCGACTGAACTCGTTTGAGTAGTGGACCAAAACGAAGCGGAAGTGAAGTGTTCCCACATAAAAATAAACAACCTAGTGCAGAGGTACACTCGGTGGCGTGGCCTCCGAGTGAACGTCATGTGTGACTTCCTCAACACTCGGTAATGTAGAAACGATTATTTAATAGAATGCAGTCTGTGAAAAATGACTTAGCTGCCTGATGACACGCGGGGCGGTCGAGCGAAGTAGACACGTCCAGCTGAGTGGCGACGTGTTGGGCGGTCAAGCGATGAAGACGCGTTTATCTGAGTGGCGACACGCGGGGCGGCCGAGTGACGACGCGTAGAGCAACCAGGTGACGAAGGAGCCTCCAGCCGAGTAACGACGCGCGAAGCTGTCGAGTGATGAAGGAGCGTCCAATCGAGTGGCGGCACACGGAGTTGCCGAGTGACGAAGGAGTCTCCAACCGAGTGAGGATGTCGTGTCTTGCTGACTGGCGATGCGCGAAGCTACCGAGTGCTGACGACGGGTCCGACTGAGGGACGGCGCGCAGGGCGGCCGAGCACTCTCCGACTGAGTGACAGCATGTAGGGCCGCCGAGTGATGATGACGCGTCCGGCTGAGTGGCGATGCGCGGAGCTACCGAGTGATGATGACGCGTCCAGTAGAGTGACGACGCGTGGATTGGCCGGGTGACGATGGAGCGTCCGGCTGAGTGGCGATGTGCGGAGCTACCGAGTGATGACGACGCGTCCAGTAGAGTGACGGCGCGCGGAGTGGCCGGGTCACGATGGAGCGTCCGGCTGAGTGGCGATGTGCGGAGCTGCCGAATGATGACGGCGCACGTCTGAATCAGCGATGACGTGCAGGACGGCCGAGTGATGACGACACGCGTCCGACCAAGCAACGACGCGCGTCCGACCGAGCGACGACGCGTAGAGCGGCCGAGTGATGATGATGCTTTCGACTGAGCGACGGCATGCAGGGCGACCGAGTGATGATGACGCGTCTGACTCGAATAGATAGTCCGTTCAAATAAACTGTTGTTCGGGGACGATGACGACCGGGTGACCCTGCAAGTGAGTAGCAAGTATAGCTACGAATATATATTTTGCTGGATTAAAACTGCCAGAATAGATGCTATTTTACAAGGAATAAATACCACGGATGGTTATACTTGCATGCATGCAATATTAACCATTCATGAAAACAGTGTGATGGAAGTTTTGCATGCAGCAATTACTAAATTGATGCGATCGTACCTCACCTTATGAGCCATTTAATGAGGCCATTAGGCCCATTACGAGGCATTGAACGGCCACGTCGTTCCATTACCATTTTTCTGCATGCGGTGAATCAATCAAGTAAAATACCCACGTAATGCCTGCACTTACAAGACATTGACCGGCTACCCGTTACAGATCAAGGCTGATTCGTAGGTTGTCATCACAGCGCGCCTCGACTCAGGAGACCCTTGCCGACGACCGGTGAAGGAGGAAGGAGCGTTGTGTGCCTGCGCCGGCTCGGCCTTGAGCCTCAACCGCGAAGGTCGCCGCCGAGGAGCCGATAACACGAGGCCGGAGTCGACGACGAGACGAACGGCATTGACGGCCGTGTGTGTGCTCAATAACAACGAAGTTGGAGAAGACGATGAAGCGGACGACGCCGGAGGCCATGTATGGTAACGACGAAGCGGGTGGTGCCAGAGCCGCGCGTGTCAACGATGAAGCGGCCGGCGCTGGTGGCCGCGTGTGGCGACGACGAAGCGGGCAGTGCCCGAGCCGCGCGTGGCAACGATGAAGCGGCCGGCACCGGAGGCCGCACATGGCGACGACGAAGCGGGAGGTGCCAAAGCCGCGCATGGCGACGATGAAGTGGCCGACACCGGAGGCCTCGCATGGCGACGATGAAGCGGCTGGCAGCGGAGGCCGCGCATGGCGACGATGAAACGGCTGGCACCGGAGGCCGCACATGGCAACGACGAAGTGGGAGGTGCCAGAGCCGCGTGTGGCGACGATGAAGCGGCCGCCACCGGAGGCCGCGCAAGGCGACGATGAAGCGGACGCCGCCGGTGGCGAGAAATCGATTTGCCACTTGTGGTTGAAGAAAAATAACCATATACATCATGGCTCAATAGATGCTAAGCCCCACGGTGGGCGCCAACTGTCGTGGTATAGATGTCGTGGTATCGAGTCCGACAGTAGAAAGGGGGTAAGATAACGGAGCATGGTCTATCAAGATGCACATGGGTGACACGGTGGTTTTAGCGAGTTCGGGCCTCTCACAGTGGAGGTAATAACCCTACGTCTCGTGCTCCGGAGAGGCTTTGTTTTATCTGTCATGGACATGAGTTACATGGTATAGAGAGAGCCAGAGCTCCAGGGAAGGAATGAGCCCGCATGGGGAGAAGAAGAAGAAGAAGATGTCCCTTAGCTATGTGGAGGGAGGTGGCTTATATAGAGGTGGCTTATATAGGGAGGTGGCTTATGTTACAAGATGGGGCATTGATGCCATAATGTCAGCCCACTACTGATGTCTTGCCGACTGTTGGTATTCGCATGACCAAGTGAGTCATACGACCGAGTGGTTGACTGTCATCCGAGTGGATGGAATGTACTTGTCTGAGTGGATCCGTACCGAGTGGATTAGATGTTGTCACGATCCAGTAGGAATTTCCCTTGTAGTCCTTAAACTAATAACGAGGTGCCCATGGGTAGGACGTATTGGTCAGGCCTATGACCCTACCCTAGGGCTATATCCCCGTCAGGGCCCATGACCCCTTTGTGCTTAGGAGTTAGACCGACGGGCTGGACTCTCTCTTGAACTTAGGTGGGGCTGCGACGTGTCAATATTCCAAGGCCGGGCATGACCCGGAAAAGTGTGTCCGACCAGAGTGTTATCGAGCGTGATAGGGAATATGTTGTGCACCCCTGCAGGGAATAACTTATCTATTCGAATAGCCGTGTCCACGGTTACAGGACGACTTGGAGTTGTGCCCTGATCTTATACAACTACAACTGTTACTTAACTGGAATTAGTTGCCCTAGGATAGCCTCCTCGCAGGGAATCGAGGGAGGATCTCTGGGCGTCACCTCACTTTACATTTTGCAGCAACAATATGACTATTATTTGTGTTCCCTGTTCTACTCTCGTCTATTGCTGCAAGACCCCCCTGAAGATGCTAGTCTTCGATAGGACCAGGCCTTCTCTCTCTATTCTTGCATTGCTACAGTCAGTCCACATATAAAACCCCTTCTTTGATACTGTTGCATACTTAGCCAGTTCTGATATAAGTCTTGCGAGTACTTTGGATGAGTACTCAATGTTTCTTTGGCCCCCCCCTTTGCCCCTTGATCCGTTGCTGTGACCAGATGATGGAGCCCCGGAGATGGAGTATCCCGCCAACGACGACTGCTGGCCCGAAGGTGCCTACTACTACGTGGAGGCCGCTGAAAACCAGGAGTAATTAGGAGGTTCCCATGCAGGAGGTCTCGCCTTGTTCGATTGTTGTATCTTTTGTGCTAGCCTTCTCTAAGGCACCCCATGTTTAATGTATGTACTCAGATATTGTTGCTTCCGCTGACTTGTGTGTTTATCGAGATTCCGTATTCTAGCCCTCGAGGCCCCTGGCTTGTAATATGAAGCTTGCATATTTTATTTGTGTCTAGAGTTGTGTTGTGATATCTTCCCGTGAGTCCTTGAGTTTGATCGTACACATTCGCGTGTATGATTAGCGTACGATTGAATCGAGGGCGTCACAGGAGAGCAACACATTAAGCCCAAAAGACAAAGAATAAACAAATGACAACAATGGTAGCTCAACAAAGAGCGGATGACCCGCCACCGTCGCGCGTCCTAGAGACAAACCACCTTAGCCCGAGGCTCCGATTAGTCGCGTGCCAAACAACACTCCAAGAAGGGATGCGACATCGACGACACTACTGCCCGGATGAGTCCTAGGTTTCCCCCGACACGCGGACGGAGGGGGGATGGCTACCACTGACACCCTCAAGGAAGGAATGGGGACACCCGCCGGTGTCACCGCATCGGAGCTGGATGAATCGACAAGGATTTCTTCCGCACTCCAAACCCCACCGCCCAGCCGGAGCCAACCAGCCAAACCACCACCCAACCCCATGCGCCATCGCAGTTGTGCCGCCACCCACACTGTCTCACTGTGAACACCAACACGAGGCCAAGGAGATCGGAGAGAGGTGCCAAACGACAGAGCAGCAACACCGAAGCCGAGAGAGAGGGAATCCACCTCCACCGCCGACGTGCGGGAGGCCCGCACCTCCGGCACCGCCAATATCATTGTCAGGACAAGATGGCAAGGCATACCAGGCCACCCCTGGTGCAGCCAGGTCTGAAACGGGCCTGCTAAGGCCCGCCGGCCATGTTGGAGTAGGTTGGCGTCGGCGACAGCACTGACCTGCTCGTCACCTCTCCCTCGCCTCCCGGAAGTGCCGCCATAGAACTGCTCTACCGTTGGACCGCCCAGACCTATATGGGCCCCGCAGGGCCCAGATCTGGGTCGGGTGGCCTTTGCTAGGTTGGACCTGTTGGAAATATGCCCTAGAGGCAATAACAAAATGGTTATTATCATATTTCCTTGTTCATGATAATCATCTATTGTTCATGCTATAATTGTATTAACAGGAAACAGTAATACATGTGTGAATAAATAGATCAAATGTGTCCCTAGCAAGCCTCTAGTTGGCTAGCTCGTTAGTCAATAGATGATCATGGTTTCCTGATCATGGGCATTAGATGTCATTGATAACGGGATCACATCATTGGGAGAATGATGTGATGGACAAGACCCAATCCTAAGCATAGCACTAGATCGTATTGTTCGTATGCTAAAGCTTTTCTAATGTCAAGTATCTTTTCCTTCGACCGTGAGATTGTGCAACTCCCGGATACCGTAGGAGTGCTTGGGGTGTATCAAACATCACAACGTAACTGGGTGACTATAAAGGTGCACTACGGGTACCTCCGAAAGTGTCTGTTGGGTTGGTACGAATCGAGATCGGGATTTGTCACTCCGTGTGACGGAGAGGTATCGCTGGGCCCACTCGGTAGAACATCATCATGAGATCAATGTGACTAAGGAGTTAGTCACACGATGACATGCTACGGAACGAGTAAAGAGACTTACCGGTAACGAGATTGAACAAGGTATAGGTATACCGACGATCGAATCTCGGGCAAGTTCTATACCGACAGACAAAGGGAATCGTGTACGGGATTGATTGAATCCTTGACATCATGGTTCATCCGATGAGATCATCGTGGAGCAAGTGGGAGCCACCATGGGTATCCAGACCCCGCTGATGGTTATTGGCCAGAGAGGTGTCTCGGTCATGTCTGCCTGTCTCCCGAACCCGTAGGGTCTACACACTTAAGGTTCGATGACGCTAGGGTTATAGGGAATTGTTATTCGAGGTTACCGAAAGTTGTTCGGAGTCCCGGATGAGATCTCGGACGTCACGAGGAGCTCCGGAATGGTCCGGAGGTAAAGATTAATATATAGGATGGATGGTTTCGGATACCGGAAGTGTTTCGGGCATCACCGGTAACGTATCGGGACCACCGGGACCACCGAAGGGGGGCAACGACCCCGGGAGATAAGGTGGGCCAAGTGGGGGTGGGAACTAGCCCCTAGGTGGGCTGGTGCACCTCCCCACTCAGCCCATAGCGCAAGGGATAGAAAAGGGGGGGGGCAAACCCTAGGCCAGGTGGGCCTAAGGCCCACCAGATGGTGCGCCACCCCCTCCTCCCCCTTCTGGCCGCCGCATCTCCCATCTGGGGGGCTGCCGCACCCCCTACTGTGGGAACCCTAGGGGTGGCACCCCCTCACCCCTCCCCCTATATATATCGGGCACTTTTGGCCATTGAGACACACGGTTTTTCCTCTCTCTAGGCGCAGCCCCGTTCCTCTCCCTCCTCCTCTCTGCCGGTGCTTGGCGAAGCCCTGCCGGGAGACCTCGTCTCTCCATCGACACCACGCCGTCGTGCTGCTGGAGTTCTTCCCCAACCTCTCCCTCCTCCTTGCTGGATCAAGGTGCGGGAGACGTCAACGGGCTGCACGTGTGTTGAACGCGGAGGTGCCGTAGTTCGGCACTAGATCGGAATCGCTGCGAGTACGACTCCGTCAACCGCGTTCTAGCAACGCTTCCGCTTAGCGATCTTCAAAGGTATGAATATGCTCTCACCCCTCTCTCGTTGCTGGTCTCTCCATAGGAAGATCTGAATATGCGTAGGAAAATTTTGAATTTATGCTACGTTACCCAACAGTGGCATCCGAGCCAGGTTTTCTATGCGTAGATTCTATGCACGAGTAGAACACAAAAGTTGTGGGCGATGATTTGTCAATTTTCTTGCTGCTACTAGTCTTATTCTTTTCCGGCGGTATTGTGGGATGAAGCGGCCCGGACCGACTTTACACGTACACTTACGTGAGACTGGTTCCACCGACAGACATGCACATCGTGCATAAAGGTGGCTAGCGGGTGTTTGTCTCTCCTACTCTAGTCGGATTGGATTTGATGAAAAGGGTCCTTATGAAGGGTAAATGGCTTTGGCATATCATCGTTGTGGCTGTCACGTAGGTAAGAAGGCATTCTTGCTAGAAAACCCAAATCAGCCATGTAAAACTTGCAACAACAATTAGAGGACGTCTAACTTGTTTTTGCAGGGTTTGACATGTGATGTGATATGGCCAAAGTTGTGATGTTGCATGTATGATGTATGAGATGATCATGTTATTGTAATAGGTTTCACGACTTGCATGTTGATGAGTATGACAACCGGCAGCAGCCATAGGAGTTGTCTTAATTTATTGTATGAGATGCAACGCCATGTGCTTACTACTTTTACTTCGTTGCTAACGGTTAGCTATAGTAGTAGTGATAGTAGTAGTTGGCGTGACGACTTCACAGAGGCACGATGATGGAGATCATGATGATGGAGATCATGGTGTCACGCCGGTGACGATGATAATCATGCGATGCCTGAAGATGGAGATCGAAAGAGAAAAGATGATAATGGCCATATCATGTCACTATATGATTGCATTGTGATGTTTATCATGTTTTACATCTTATTGCTTAGAAAGACGGTAGCATAATAAGATGATCCCTCTTAAAATTTCGAGAACGTATTCCCCTAAGTGTGCACCGTTGCGAAGGTTCGTTGTCTCGAAGCACCACGTGATGATCGGGTGTGATAGATTCTAACGTTCGCATACAACGGGTGTAAGCCAGATTTACACACGCGAAACACCTAGGTTGACTCGACGAGCTTAGCATGTACGGACATGACCTCGAATACAAGAGACTGAAAGGTCGAACATGAGTCATATGGTTGAATACGATCAGTATGAAGTTGCTCACCATGGTGACTAGTCCGTCTCACGTGATGATCGGACACGGGTTAGTCAACATGGATCATGTATCACTTAGATGACTAGAGGGATGTCGATTTAAGTGGGAGTTCATACTTAATTTGATTAAATGAACTTAATTGTCATGAACTTAGTCTAAAAGTTGTCTTTATAAATATTGTAGATGTCCAACGTCAACCTCAATTTCAACGCATTCCTAGAGAAAAACAAGCTGAAAGATGATGGTAGCAACTATGCGGACTGGGTTCGCAACTTGAAGCTCATCCTTGAAGCAGCTAAAAAGGCTTATGTCCTTAATGCGCCGCTAGGTGACCCTCCCGCTCCCGCAGCAGCCCAGGACATTCTGAACGTCTGGCAAACGCGGAGTGATGACTACTCTCTGGTCAGGTGTGGCATGTTATACAGTTTAGAAACGGGGCTCCAAAGGCGTTTTGAGAAACACGGGGCATATGAGATGTTCCAGGAGCTGAAGCTAGTTTTTCAAGCTCATGCCCGTGTCGAGAGATATGAAGTCTCCGACAAGTTCTTTAGCTGTAAGATGGAGGAGAACAGTTCTGTCAGTGAGCACATACTCAAAATGTCTGGGTTACACGGTCGTCTGACTTCACTTGGAGTCGAACTTCCGGATGATGCTATAATTGACAGAATCCTCCAGTCTCTCCCACCAAGCTACAAAGGCTTTGTGCTTAACTACAACATGCAAGGGATGGAGAAGACCATTCCCGAGTTGTACTCGATGCTCAAGTCTGTAGAAGTAGAAATCAAGAAAGAGCATCAAGTGTTGATGGTCAACAAGACCACTAGTTTCAAGAAAGGGAAGGGTAAGAAGAACTTCAAGAAAGACGGCAAAGCTGTTACCGCGCTCGGTAAGCCAGATGCCGGGAAGAAGAAAAAGAACGGACCCAAGCCTGAGACTGAGTGCTTCTATTGCAAGGGAAAGGGTCACTGGAAGCAGAACTGCCCCAAATACTTAGCGGACAAGAAGGCCGGGAACGTTAAAGGTATATGTGATATACATGTTATTGATGTGTACCTTACCAGCGCTCGTAGTAGCTCCTGGGTATTTGATACCGGTGTTGTTGCTCACATTTGCAACTCAAAGCAGGAACTGCGGAATAAGCGGAGACTGGCCAAGGACGAGGTGACGATGCGCGTCGGGAATGGTTCAAAGGTCGATGTGATCGCCGTCGGCACGCTGCCTCTACATCTACCGTCGGGATTAGTTTTAAACCTTAATAATTGTTATTTAGTACCATCTTTAAGCATGAACATTGTATCAGGGTCTTGCTTAATGCGAGACGGCTACTCATTTAAGTCAGAGAATAATGGTTGTTCTATTTATATGAGTGATATGTTTTATGGTCATGCTCCGCTGGTGAATGGTTTATTCTTGATGAATCTTGATCATGATGTTACACATATTCATAGTGTGAGTACCAAAAGATGCAAAGTTTATAATGATAGTCCCACATACTTGTGGCACTGCCGCCTTGGTCATATCGGCGTTAAGCGCATGAAGAAGCTCCATACTGATGGACTATTAGAGTCTCTTGACTTTGAATCATTTGACACATGCAAACCGTGCCTCATGGGCAAGATGACTAAGACTCCATTCTCAGGAATAATGGAGAGAGCAACCGACTTATTGGAAATAATACATACTGATGTGTGTGGTCCAATGAACGTTGAAGCTTGCGGTGGTTATCATTATGTTCTCACTCTCACCGATGATTTGAGTAGGTATGGGTATATCTACTTGATGAAGCACAAATCTGAGACGTTTGAAAAGTTCAAGGAATTTCAGAGTGAGGTTGAGAATCAACGTGACAGAAAAATTAAATGTCTACGATCTGATCGTGGAGGAGAATACTTGAGTCACGAGTTTGGCACACACCTAAGGAAGTGTGGAATTGTTTCACAACTGACACCGCCTAGCACACCGCAGCGCAACGGAGTGTCTGAACGTCGTAATTGCACTTTATTAGATATGGTATGATCTATGATGTCTCTTACCGACTTACCGCTATCATTTTGGGGATACGCATTAGAAACTGCTGCATTCACTTTAAATAGGGCACCGTCTAAATCCGTTGAGACGACACCGTATGAACTATGGTTTGGCAAGAAACCTAAGTTGTCGTTTGTTAAAGTTTGGGGCTGTGATGCTTATGTGAAGAAACTTCAACCAGAAAAGCTCGAACCCAAAGCGGAGAAATGCGTATTCATAGGATACCCTAAGGAAACTATTGGGTATACCTTCTATCTTAGATCCGAAGGTAAAACCTTTGTTGCCAAGAACGGATCCTTTCTAGAGAAAGAGTTTCTCTCGAAAGAAGTAAGTGGGAGGAAGGTAGAACTTGATGAGGTAATTACACCCCCTCTCGAACAGGATAGTAGAGCAGCGCGGGAAGCTGTTCCTGTGGCGCCTACACCGACTGAAGAGGAAGTTAATGATAATGATCATGAAGCTTCGGATCAAGTTACTACTAAACCGCGAAGGTCCACCAGGGCACGCTCCACACCAGAATGGTACGGCAACCCTGTGATGGAAATCATGTTGTTAGACAACAGTGAACCTTCGGACTATGAAGAAGCAATGGCGGGCCCGGATTCCAACAAATGGCTTGAGGCTATGAAATCTGAGATAGGATCCATGTATGAGAACAAAGTATGGACTTTGGTGGACTTGCCCGATGACCGGCGAGCCATAAAAAATAAATGCATCTTCAAGAAGAAGACTGATGCAAACGGTAATGTAACCGTTTACAAAGCTCGACTTGTCGCAAAGGGTTTTCGACAAATTCAAGGAGTTGACTACGAAGAGACTTTCTCTCCCGTAGCGAAGCTGAAATCAGTCCGAATCATGTTAGCAATTGCCGCCTTTTATGATTATGAAATTTGGCAAATGGACGTCAAAACAGCGTTACTTAACGGGAACCTTAAGGAAGAGTTGTATATGATGCAACCAGAAGGTTTTGTCGACCCTAAGGATGCTAACAAAGTATGCAAGCTCCAGCGCTCCATCTATGGGCTGGTGCAAGCATCTCGGAGTTGGAACATTCGCTTTAATGAGGTGACTAAAGCATTTGGGTTCATACAGGTTCACGGAGAAGCCTGTCTGTACAAGAAAGTGAGTTGGAGCTCTGTAGCTTTCCTCATACTATATGTGGATGACATATTATTGATGAGGAATAATATAGAGATGTTGGAGAGCATAAAGGCCTATTTGAACAAGAGTTTTTCAATGAAGGACCTTGGAGAAGCTGCATACATATTAGGCATCAAGATCTATAGAGATAGATCGAGACGCCTCATAGGTCTTTCGGAAAGTACATACCTTGACAAGATATTGACGAAGTTCAATATGGAAAACTCGAAGAAAGGGTTCTTGCCAGTTTTGCAAGGTATGAGATTGAGTAAGACTCAGTCGCCGACCATGGCAGCACATAGAGAGAAGATGAGTTATGTCCCCTACGCTTCAGCCGTGGGCTCTCTAATGTATGCCATGCTGTGTACCAGACCTGATATAAACCTTGCCGTAAGTTTGGTAGGGAGGTACCAAAGTGATACAGGTACGGAACGCTGGACATCGGTCAAGAATATCCTTAAGTACCCCGTTGAGAATAGATACGTATCCGGTTTGATACTTAGAGTCGTCTGGATTAGTGTCAAATCTTGCATCGACGTTACCCCTTACGACGAGCTCTTCATAATCTCCATAAACGAGAAATATTTCCTTAGTCCTTTTCAGGTACTTCAGGATATTCTTGTCCGTTGTCTAGTGTTCCATGTGTAGATCACTTTGAAACTTTCCCGGCTTACTTATGGCAAGGCTGACATCATGTCTTGTGCACAACATTGCATACATGATACAACCTATGGCTGAAGCATAGGGGATGACACTCATCTTTTATCTATCTTCTGCAGTGAGTCGTCATTGGGTCTTCCTCAATTTCAAACCTTGCAATACATGCAAGAACCCTTTGTTGGACTGATCCATTTTGAAATTCTTCAAAACTTTGTCAAGGTATGTGCTGTGTGAAAGTACTATTAAGCGTCTCGATCTATCTCTATAGATCTTGATTCCTAATATGAAAGCAGCTTCTCCTAGGTCCTTCATTGAAAAACTCTTATTCAAATATTATTTTACGCTTCCCAAAAAATCTATATTGTTTCCAATCAGCAGTATGTCATCCACATATAATATTAGAAACATTATAGAGCTCCCACTCACTTTCTTGTAAATACAAGCTTCTCCATAAACTTGTATAAACCCAAACTCCTTGATCACCTCATCGAAGCATTGATTCCAACTCTGAGATGCTTGCACCAATCCATAAATGGATCGCCGGAGCTTGCATACTTTTTCAGCATTCTCTGGATCGACAGAACCTTCCGTTTGCATCATATACAACTCTTACTTAAGGAAACTATTAAGGAATGTTGTTTTGACATCCATCTGCCAAACTTCATAATCGAAAAAAGCAGCTATTGCTAACATGATTCTGACGGACTTGCGCATCGCTACGGGTGAGATAGTATCAGTGTAGTCAACTCCTTAATTTTCTGAAAAACCCCTTGCCATAATTCGAGCTTTATAGACGGTGATATTACCGTGTGCGTCTGTATTCTTCTTAAAGATCCATATATTCTGAATGGACTTTCGCCCTTCAAGTAATACTTCCAAAGTCCATACTTTGTTTTCATACATGGATCCTATCTCGAATTTCATGGCCTCTAACCATTTGTTGGAATCTGGGCCTACCGTCCCTTCTCCATAGCTTGTAGGTTCATTGTTGTCCAACAACATGACTATTAAGACAGGGTTACCGTACCACTCAGGAGCAGTTCTCACCATTGTTGACCTACGAGGTTCGATAGTAAATTGATATGAAACTCCATGATCATCATCATTAGCTTCCTCTTTGATAGATGTAGGCTCCACACAAACATCTTTCTGCATTGCGCTACTCTCTCGCTTAAGTGAAGGTTCAACAACCTCATCAAGTTCTATCTTCCTCCCACTCAATTCTTTTGAGAGAAACTCTTTCTCAAGAAATGTTCCATTCTTTGCGACAAACATTTTTCCTTCGGATCTGAGATAGAAGATATACCCAGCTGTCTCTTTTGGGTATCCTATGAAGACGCAATTCTCCTCTTTGGGTTCCAGCTTTTCTGGCTCAAGCTTTTTGACATAAGCATCGCATCCCCAAACTTTAAGAAACGACAACTTTAGTTTCTAGCCAAACCAAAGTTCATACAACATCATCTCGACGGATTTAGATGGTGCCCTATTTAAAGTGAATGCACCTGTCTCTAACAAATAACCCCAAAACTATAACGACAAATCGGCAAGAGACATCATACAACGCACCATATCCAATAAGGTACGATTACGATGTTCGGACACACCATTACGCTGTGGTGTTCCAGGTGGTGTCAACTGTGAAACAATTCCACATTGTCTTAAGTGACCGCCAAAATCATAACTCAGATATTCTCCTCCTCGATCAGATCATATGAGTTTAATCTTCTTGTTACGATGATTCTCAACTTCACTCTGAAAGTGCTTAAAATTTTCAAATGTTTCACACTTGTGTTTCATTAAGTAAATATACCCATATATACTGAAGTCATCAGTGAAGGTGAGAAAATAATGATATCCATCGCGCGCCTCAATGCTCATTGGACCGTACACATCAGTATGTATGATTTCCAATAAGTCACCTGCCTGCTCCATTAGTCTGGAGAACAGGGTCTTAGTTATCTTGCCCATGAGGCATGGTTCACATGTGTCAAGTGATTCAAAATCAAATGAATCCAAAATTCCATTAGTATGGAGCTACTTCATGCGTCTTACACCAATATGACCTAAGCGGCAGTGCCACAAGAAAGTGGTACTATCATTCTTAACTTTACATCTTTTGGCATCAATTTTATGAACATGTGTGCTATCACTATCGAGATACAATAAGAATAAACCCCTCACATTCGGTGCATGACCATAAAAGATATTACTCATATAAATAGAATAACCATTATTCTCAGACTTAAATGAGTAACCGTCTCGCATTAAACAACATCCAGATATAATGGTCATGCTGAAGGCACACACTAAATAACAATTATTCAGGTCCATCACTAATCCCGATGGTAATCGAAGAGCGAGCGTGCCGACGGCGATTCCATCAACCTTGGAACCTTTTCCCATGCGCATCGTCACTTCGCTCTTCGCCAACCTCCAAATATTCCGTAGTTCTTGCTTTGAGTTGCAAATGTGAGCAACCGAACCGGTATCAAATACCCATCCACTACAACAAGATTTGGTAAGGTACACATCAATAACATGTATATCATATATACCTTGTTTGGTGTTGGCCGCCTTCTTGTCAACCAGATACTTGGGGCAGTTCCGCTTCCAGTGGCCAGTCCCCTTGTAGTGAAGGCACTCAGTTTCTGGCTTGGGTCCAGCCTTGGGTTTCTTCATGCGAGGGGCAACTGCTTTGACACTCTTCTTAGAGTTACTCTTCTTATCCTTGCCATTCTTATTGAAACGAATGGTTTTATTGACCATCAACACTTGATGCTCCTTCTAAATTTCTGACTCGTCGACTTTCAGCATCGCAAACAGCTAGGCGACTCATTTATTCATCCCTTGCATCTTATAGTTCATCACAAAGCTTTTGTAGCTAGGTGGCAGTGACTGAAGAACTCTGCCAGTGATTGCCTCTGGTGGGAGAACAATTCTCAACTCATCCAGACAATTGGAATACCTAGACATTTTTAGTATGTGCTCAGTGACACACCCGTTCCCCTCCATCTTACAAGCATAGAACTTATCAGCGGTCTCATACCTCTCGATCCGGGAATTCTTTTCAAAGATAAACTTCAACTCCTGGAACGTCGCATATTCTCCATGATGTTCAAAACGTCTTTGAAGTCCCGGTTCTAAACCATACAAGATTGCACACTGAACTATTAAGTAGTCATCACAATGCGCCTGCCATACATTCATAATGTCTTCAGTCACCGGGAGGGGGTGCCTCACCAAGCAGTGCATCAAGGACATAAGACCTTTGGAAATCCGTGAGTAAAATCCTCAGATTACGGGCTGAGTCTACAAAGTTACTGCCATCATCTTTCAACTTGGATTTCTCTAGAAAAACATTAAAATTCAGGGGTGCCACTGCGCGAGTCATTGAACATAAATTTGCAAAAATTACGTAGACTATTGTTCAAGATAATGAGTTTAGTTAATCATATTACTAAAAACTCCCACTCAAATTGGCATCCCTCTAGTCATCCGAGTGATACAAGATCCAAATTCACCAACCCAAGTCCAAATATCACGTAAGATCAGGTGGTTTCAATGGTGAACATCTTCATGTTGATCATATCTAGTATATGACTCATGGTCGACCTTTTGGTCTCTTGTGTTGCGAGGCGATGTCTGTACTTGCTAGGCTCGTAAAGTTCAACCCGAGTGTTCTGCATGTGCAAAACTGTCTTGCAACCATTATATGCGAATGTAGAGTCTATCACGCCTGATCATCACGTGGTGCTTCGAAACGATGAACTTTCGCAACGGTGCAAACTCGGGGAGAACACAATTTTATCTTGAAATTTTAGTGAGGGATCACCTTATAATACTACCATCGTCCTAAGAAAAACAAGGTGCATAAAAGGATTAACATCACATGCAAATCATAAGTGACATGATATGGCCATGATCTTCTGCTTTTGATCTCCATCTCCAAAGCATCGACATGATCTACATCGTCACCAGCATGACACCATGATCGCCATCATCGCATTGCCGTCAGGGTTATCACGCCAAACAAGCTTCTACTACTATTGCTATTGTCTAGCGATAAAGTAAAGCATTACATAGCGCTTAATGATTGACACGCAGGTCATACAATAATAAAATACATCCCTACGGCTCATGCCGGTTGCTGTAGCATCGACATGCAAGTCTATATTAACTATTATAACATGACCATCTCATACATCAAATATATATCATCATGTCTTTGGCCATATAATATCACAATATACCGTGCAAAAACAAGTTAGACGTCCTCTAATTTCGGTTGCATGTTTTACGTGGCTGCCACGGGTATCTAGCAAGAACGCTTCTTACCTACGCAAAACCACAACGGTGATATGCAAGTTGCTATTTAACCTTCTACAAGGACTGCCTTTGTTGAATTCGATTCAACTAAGGTGGGTGAGTGTGACATCCCCAACTTTTGCTACAGTAATGTATGTAATTAAGCTAGAGTGATCCCACTCTAATGTTGCCACGTCACCGTGATTTCTATTGTTGATCTCGTGTTAGTTCAAAACGGTTCAAATTTCAATTTAAATTAAAGTCAAGTGATAAAAGTTTTCAAATGTAAAAATAAAAGTGTTTGATGTTTTCAAATAATACTTAGGAAACTATCCTTTAAGAATTATTAAACTTAAGGGGATTTATTGCACTTAAATAAAATAAATCTAAAACTAATAATAAATAAATAAAAGAAAACAGAAAAGAAAAGGAAAAACCCCATGGGCCAAACTGGGCCAAAATGGCCGAGCTAGCCCACCCAATAGCCCACCTAAAATTGGGGGTATAAACCCCGACCTAAACCCTAACCTCACCCAACAGCCCACTCCCACTCCCGCATGCGCCGCCACCCCTGCCCATGAGGGACCGAGGCCCTCCCACGCCCCCTCGCTCATCCTCCATCTCCCTTGCTCGCCTCTCACGATCTACCGAGACCCCTTCTCTCGTGCTCCTTCGTCAGCCTCTCCCCTCGTTCCCTAGAGCCCCCCATCGAGCCCTCTACGGCACCTCTCACCGAACCACCCAACCAGCCACCCGAGCCCCAGCCACCGGCTCCTCCGCCAACGGCCAGTGGCCGGCCCTCCGACGGCCCTCTTCGGGCGTTGCCTCTGCCTCCTCCGGGCCGGATCCATCGGTCATTCATCCGGCCGAGCCCCCCACCGCCGACTTCTCCTCCACCGGCCTCCTTCCCGTGAACTCAAGCTGCACCGGGCCTTCCCGTCAAAGCCGGTGAGCCCTCCCTTGGGATCCTCTCTCCCCTCCACCTCTACTCCCCTTTCGGTCCGGCCACCACGCCACCGCGCACCACGGCGTCGCTCGCCGCCTCGCAACCGCCGGCCGCCGGCACCACCCCACCCGCGTAAGTGCGCCCCCGTTTGCACCGCTCGTCCCTGGCCTTGGCCTTGCCCCGGGCGGCCCAGGCCATCTCCTGTTAACCAGGGGGGATTAACCCCCCTGGATTATTTGTTTTTGGGGCATTTTTTCCCTTTCCTGAGACTGTTAGAGGGGGCCGAGGACCCCCCCTCTAAACTACTATAAAAAATAGGAATTAGAAAAACATGATTATATATATATGTGTTTAAAAAAAGGAAATAAACAATTAGTTATATTAATTAATTAATTAATTAATTAATTAGATAATTAAGGATTAATTAGACTAGTTAATAACTCTCTTAATTAGTTAATAATGTTTAAGATCAAATAGAAAAATTAATTAAAGTTGTTAATTAATTCTGTTAATTAATTAACCTAAGCAGTGTATGACAAGTGGGTCCCACACCACTAATTAACTTGATTAAATATTAATTAACCCTAATAATAATTGTGACTATGACGTATGGGACCCAGAGGTCAGGTTGACGAGTCAACATGGCTATTGAATCGTGATGTCATGCTGACATCATGCTGATGTCATAATTCAAATTTTGAATTAAATTAAATCTATTTTAATTTCTGAATGTTGAATAAAACTTAAAAAAATAATATTGAATAATCCATAGCTCACATGAAAATAATTTGAATATGAAAGTTGATTAGCAGAACGAGACGAGCCCGGATACACTATCCGCTCATTTTTCATGCGTCCCTAGCATAGCAAACATGGAACTTTTCCATCGTTTTTCGTTTGGCCCGTAGTAGCCTGAGACCCAGGAAATATCATCTGATATTTTGCCGACCAGTCTATGACAGATAGCACTTCGTTAGCTCAGTATTATGCTTTGACATGTCATGCTTAGTGTTTGCATCAGTGTTATATTTATTGTTTCTTCCCCCCTCTTCTTACCGGTAGACCCCGAGACTGACGCTGCTGCTGGGTACGACTACCCTTCTAACGACCAGCTCTTTGTCGCAGAGCAACAAGGCAATCAAACCCCCCTTCATCATCGCTATATCGCCTATTCTTTCTCCCTCATGCTTGCATTAGAATTTTGCTACTGTTGTAGTTAGCTCATATATCTGATGGATAGCCTGTTTCTGATGAACTGCTACTTTCCAGCACCGCACTTTAAACTCCTTAGTATAGGTGGCTCAGTCATCCCCTGCGACCGTTAGTCCAGTTGACCCGTTTTATCATCAAGTCTCGATCCCTGATCGACGAGCCAAGACCCGACACAACACTTACACCCCCTAGTTGTACGACGCTGCAGAGCTACTATCGGGTACCGAGGTGACACCTCTTGAAGTACTCATGATGATATCTCTGTAGGCCAGCTAGTCGGTTGTGGTTATCGATGGTGATTCCTCCTTCACCACTCCCGACGATGAGTCTGTCGTGCAACCCCTCAAGTGTGAGACCCTTGAGGGTGATTCCTCTAAGTTCACCTTGACGGTTACATCTTTTGGGATCCAACGAGGGTGATGCCTCGGATCCCCCTGATGTTACCACCACATAGTTCCTTGACCATGTTACTAGGAACATTGATGAATAATATTTGGCGGGTGGATTCCCATGTGGTTGTGTCGTTTAGTTAATTAAAATGTTAATGGATTTGGGTATTTGATCTGGGTTGGTCGGAAGGCCTTATAACGCATTAACCGTCTACGTGGGAAGAATTATGGGTACTCGACGTTGTGGTATCAGCCGAACCTCTTCACACTCCAGCAATGGAGCGGCGCGCGCTCGAGTGGTCCGGATATGCATCACGCTTGTAATAAGGGGTGCTAGGACTGACCTCGGCCGCCCACGCATCATGGAGGAGTGCAAAGGGTGATGGACCCATGACCCCTACGTGCTTAGGATTTATTCCGGCGTGTTGGCCTCTCTATTGAGTCTAGGTGGGGCTGCGATGTGTCGATATTCCAAGGCCAGCATGACCCAGAAAAGCGTGTCCGGCCAGAGTGTTATCGAGTGTGACGGGGCATATGTTGTGCGCCCCTGTAGGGAAGAAATTAACTATTCAGATAGCCGTGTCCACGGTTACAGGACGACTTGGAGTTGTGCCCCGATCTTATACAACTACAACTGTTATTTAACTCGAGTAGTTGCTCCGGGATTGCTTTCTCGCACGGAGTCGAGGGAGAATCTCTGGGCGTGACCTCATATTAATTATTGGTGTAACAATATGACTATTAATTGTGTCACATGTTCTACTCTCGTGTATTGCTGCAAGACCCCTAAAGATTCTATTCTTTGATAGGACTAGGCCTTCTGTATCTTTCTCTCATTGTTGCAGTCAGTCCACATATAAACCCCTTCCTTTGATACTGATGCATACTTAGTATAGTTATGATGTCAGTCTTGCGAGTACTTTGGATGAGTACTCACCGTCTCTTTGTTCCCCCTTTGTCCCCTTGATCCGTTGATGCGACCAGATGATGGAGCCCAGGAGATGGAGTATCCTGCCAGCAACGACTGCTTCCCCAACGGTGCGTACTACTACATGGAGGCCGCTGAAGACCAGGAGTAGTTAGGAGGCTCTCAGGCAGGAGGCGTCGCCTCGTTCGACCGTTGTATCTTTTGTGCTAGCCTTCTATAAGGCACCCCCATGTTTAATGTCTCTACTGAGATATTTGTTGCTTCCGCTGACTCGTGTGTTTATCGAGATTCTGTATTCTAGCCCTCGAGGCCCATGGCTTGTAATATGAAGCTTGTATGTTTTATTTGTGTCTAGAGTTGTGTTTTTATATCTTCCCATGAGTCCTTGAGCTTGGTCGTACGCATTTGCGTGTATGATTAGCGTACGATCAAATCGCGGACGTCACAAGTTGGTATCAGAGTCGACTGCCTATAGATATCCCCCTTTCCAACTCCTTGGCCGAAGGTGAGTCTAGTGCTTGAAAAACTTACTAAATTTTATGTTGTGGCTTACGGTCCCACATCTCAATTGGGTGATATTAGTATCTTTTACTCCTTTTCTATACTCTGGATTCTACTCTCTCTTCTCTTTCGTGTTAAAGAATTTACTAACTCTAACATTAGGTTCTCGTAATCACATCTACCCGAAGGGCTGGACTATCTATTGTTGTTCTTCTGATAATATGTTACACACACTGCCATTTGACATCCTTAAATCTTCCTTTTCAGATGCATCCGCAAGGAAGCACGTGCGCGTGACACTGGCCACTGAGATGACTGGGTTCCCGGCCATTTTGGTCGACCTCTTGACCAGGCAGGGATATCGCTGGTACCCCTAGTACACTGTGTACGAGGACTTCCGCGAGTTCAACCAGTACCAGCACGAGGCTGAGGTTTGCATGTTCGATCAGATGGGCAACTCTAGCCGCAAGCGCCATGCCTTCTGCAGTATTGGATTGTCGATCAAGATGGCCGTCCATGATGCGGCATATATCGCTATCACTCGTCTCCGTGGAGCATACCCTCACTTGGAGGGGACTGCTTTCAGATACATCCCGTATGTTCCTGCTCGAGATGAGACTGGGTCTGATCTCACTACCTACACTTCTCGCTTTCGGGAGCGCAACGACCGGTCCTATGTCGCTATCTGTGCCCCCTACGTGATGCGTCGCTATGACGCACGGATTCTGGTGCAGTACACGAAGACACTGGATCATGCTTTTCGAGCTCTGACTGTGGAGTTGTACGCTACGCCTGCCCGTCTTTACGACGCGTTGACAGAGCTGCAATCAACAGTCCAACCGAGGGTCCACCCTGCGCACATCCTCGAGTCGAGCATGACAGAGCTACCACCAGCTCTTGAGTGGACTGATGTTGGATCTAGTACCCCTGCACTTGGACCTCTGCTCCCCGATTGGATGCAGTACCCACATCAGAGTCACCACGGAATGTAGGGTCCTATTCCTAGCTTCTATCACCGTCAGCTACCTAGATTTGATCATTTTCTCCGATGTTGATGTAGCCTTATCGCTATGTCTCATTGTGGTACTCTTCCATCGCGTGCCTGCATGTCATCTAGTGAGTCTAGGTTATCGTCTGATGCATCCAGATTATCGCCTAATTTTGAATTTGTTATCGATGGTCTGTAATCGTATTTATGTATGGGTATGTATGTCGAACTCAACTACTATGAAGTATCTATCACATTTCCCTTGTCATCATGCTTGATTACTTCATGAATGCCTACAATGCCTTTGCAATCACATTAAGCTAAACTACCCATGTTAAATATTTAGCAGGATGGTTAGACCAGCTGGCCGCCCGCGTGGCTCCGCCAATGATGCACCACCCCGCCTCCTGAATATATGGAGGGGATGATCCAATTGTTTGAACTGAAACGCCTATTTATGCAAGGGCTCATGGATCAGTTCCAAAGGCCGAACATGAAACAGCAGCAAGGCATGACACTGCAAGACTTGTGCCGCCTCAGCCCTGCGATCTATCGCAGCTCAACTCAGCATCTTGATGCTTATGACTAGCTCCGTGATATTGCTTATGAGCTGGAGTCTGCCAATGTGCCCCTGGCAAGCTATGTCAACTTTGCCGCCTACTTCCTGAAGGGTCCCGCTGCTCAATGGTGGGACAGTCACAGGCGCTCTCAGCCCGTTGGAACTGTCATCACTTGGACGGAGTTCAAGGCTGCCTTCCGTGCTTGCTACATTCCTCAGGGAATCATGTACCGGAAGAAGAGTGAGTTCCGCAACCTTCTCCAGGGAAACAAGACTATGGATGCTTATCAGTGGGAATTTCTGGACTTATCTGCTATGCTAAAGAAGACATTGCAACTGATGCACGCAGACAGGAGAAATTCCGTGAGGTCTTCCACCCTGATATCAACCTGGCACTCCTTGTTCAGTACTATGCTGATTTCGCCACCCTGGTGAATAAGACTATTCAGGTTGAGACTGGTCTGCAGGAATACAAGGATAGCAGCCAGCGCAACTGCGACATGGGCTCATCTTCGGGCTCATCTGCACAGAAGCGGAAGATCTGGATTCCCAACAACATGTACCATGCACTTGCTCCTACTCGGAGGCCGTCCTATGCTGCACCTCGTCTGCCTCCTCCACCACCTAGGCAGCCGAGGCTTCCAGCTCCACCGCCTCGAGTTCCTCCTTCCCGTCCTGAGGACGGGTTGTGCTTCAAGTGTGGTCTTCCATGTCACCATGCTAGAGACTGCAGGCAGAATCCGAATTAGCTGGTACTTCCTTCAACTAGCAGTGGCAACAACCAGAACCGCAACAACAATGCCAAGCCTGCTTATGTTCGTGGTCAGGGCAACAACATTGATATGGGTAAAGCTCAAGACCAGCCTGCTACCGTGATGGGTACACTTATCGTTAACTCAGTACCTGCTTCTATATTGTTTGATACAGGAGCATCACATTCCTTTATGTCAGAAAATTTTGCATACATGCATGACATTAGGAGCGAAGAGATGAATATCCCGATAGTGGTAAACACCCCCAGGGGCAAATGACGAACCTTTCTGGTTTGCCCCCATGTTCCATTTGAAATTGAAGGATTAGAATTCCTTGCCAACCCCATCTTACTAAAGTCGTCCAACATTGATCTCGTACTGGGAATGGACTGGTTGAAAGCTCATACGGCTTCAATGATTTGTGCCACCAAGACCGTCCACCTCCTACACCCTTTAGATGAATTAATAAGCTACCATGCTCATCTCATCCGAGATGCTGAGGCACGGCTATATGCCTTGAATGCATTAAATGCGTCACCTCTTGAAGGGATCAAAAACATTCCAGTTGTTTGGGAATTCCAAGATGTATTTCCACAAGAACTTCCGGGGATTCCCCCTGCTCGAGCTGTCGAGTTTGTCATCGACTTGGTACCCGGTACCACTCCTATCACCAAGCCTCCTTATAAAATGCCACCACAAGAGCTTCTTGAACTTAAGCAAGAAATTAACAATTCGCTTTGTCTGGGTTTCATTCGTCTGATTTTGTGTGCTTGGGGAGCACCTTCTCTCTTTCTTAAGAAGAAGGATGGGACAAATCATTTGGTTCAAGACTATCATCCTATCAAGCAGGCCACTATTCAAAACAAATATCCTATTCCTCGGATAAATGATCTGTATGATCAACTTGCTGGTTCCTCGGTCTTCTCTAAGCTCGACTTGAGGTTGGGGTACCACCATATCCGTGTTCGCAAGGACGATATCCCAAAGACCGCCTTTGTTACTCGTTATGGATCATACGAGTACACCGTCATGTCCTTCGGCTTAACCAATGCCCCGACAACCTTCTCTCGATTAATGAATTATATATTCAGGGACTACCTCGACAAATTCGTCGCGGTATATCTGGATGATATTCTGGTATTTTTGAAGAATAAAGAACATGCCGAACATCTTCGTCTTGTATTGGATAAGCTTCGGGAGCATAAACTCTATGCGAAGTATTCCAAATGTGAATTCTGGCTGGACGAAGTGACATACCATGGTCATGTGATTTCCAAGGATGGTATTGCAGTCAACCCCGAACGAATTCAGGCTATTCTTGACTGGACTACCCCAAAGAATGTCAAGCAAGTCAAAAGTTTTCTCGGACTCGCTAGCTATTGCCGTCGATTCGTCGAGAACTTCTCCA
This sequence comes from Hordeum vulgare subsp. vulgare, assembly GCF_904849725.1. Taxonomy (NCBI): domain Eukaryota; kingdom Viridiplantae; phylum Streptophyta; class Magnoliopsida; order Poales; family Poaceae; genus Hordeum; species Hordeum vulgare. The sequence goes on from NC_058520.1 coordinate 111,939,843, forward strand.
AGATTGCGAAGCCCTTAACCAATCTGCTTCACAAAGGTGTTAAGTATGAGTGGACTGATAAATGTCAGGAAAGTGTCCAAGCACTCAATGACAAACTGACACCCGCTCCGGTACTTGCTCCTCCGGATACGAAAAGGGATTTTGTCATATATTGTGATGCTTCTCGTCAAGGAATAGGCTGTATCCTTATGCAGGATCGCAAAGTGATTTCTTATGCCTCGCGTTAGCTGCGTGCCCATGAAGAGAACTACCCAGTTCATGATCTCGAACTTGCTGCAGTTGTACATTCACTAAAATAATGGCGACAATACCTTATCGGTAATCGCTATGAGATCTACACCGACCATCAAAGTCAGAAGTACATGTTCACTCAACCAAATCTGAATCTATGTCAACAGAGATGGATGGAGCGTATAGAAGATTTTGACTATGGTATATCATATACCTCCGGCAAGGCTAACGTAATGGCTGAGGCCTTGAGTCGGAAGGCATAATGCAACCACCTCCAGGTTCATAAGGTTGACGATCGTCTGCAAGAGGAATTTCGTAAGCTGAACCTCCATATTGTTCCTCAGGGTTATCTTGTTCCCCCTCCTGAAGGGTTTCACAAGAAGAACCTCTATGTGTTAAATCAGGGTTCTTTCAGTAACCTGGTTGTTGAACCAGATCTTGTGAGCACCATCAAGACTCTCCAAGCCTTTGACGATGATGTCGACTGGATTAAAAGCTATCTTGCGAAGGGAAAACCCTCTTGTTTCACTGTTGCTGATGATGGCGCCTTGTACTTCAAGGGTCGCCTATTCATCCCAAATAAAAATTAAAATCTCAGAATGACTGGAAAGGTGATGAAAGAAGCTCACGACACCCTGTTGTCTATACATCCGGGTAGTACCAAGATGTACCAGGACATCCGCGAGAGAATCTGGTGGCCCAACATGAAGCAAGAAATTGCACGCTATGTGGCAGAATGTGATATTTGCCGGTGTATCAAAGCAGAACATCAAAAGCCTGCTGGAAATTTACAACCTATCTCTATTCCTGAGTGGAAATGGGACCATGTAGAAATGGACTTTGTCACTGATTTTCCCAAATCTCAGAAGGGTAATGATGCTATTCTTGTCGTCATTGACCGACTTTCCAAAGTTGCACATTTCCTGGCCGTCAAAGAAACAATTAATGTTAGCCAACTGGCAGATCTTTATATGTCAAGAATTGTTTCACTTCACGGTATTCCGTTGGTAATCAGCTCGGACTGTGGCAGCTTGTTTACTTCAAAATTCTCAGAAAGTTTTCAGAAATCTATGGGGACTCATTTGTCCTTCAGCACCGCATTTCATCCTCAATCCCAGGTACAAGTTGAACGAGTCAACCAAATTCTCGAGGACATGCTTCGAGCTTGTGTCATTTCTTTCGGTAAGAAATGGGAGGAATCTCTCCCGTATGCTGAGTTCTCCTACAACAATACTATCAAGCTAGACTCAAGATGGCCCCTTTCGAAGTATGTATGGACGAGGGTGTCGAACTCCTCTGAATTGGTCAAAAACCAGGGAACGATCACTCTTTGGACCGGATATTATCCAACATGCCGAAGATCAAGTCAGCATCATTCATGAGAATCTGAAGGCTGCTCAGTTTCGTCAGAAGAGTCGGTATGTCCGTCATCATCAAGATATGGTCTATCAACCTGGCGAAAAGGCTTATCTTCGTGTCACACCAAAGAGAGGCGCACACTATTTTGGGATCAATGGCAACTTAGCTCCTCGCTATATTGGTCCTTTCACTATTCTTGAAAGGCGTGGAAAGGTAGCTTATCAATTGGAACTACACGTGAACCTTTCTCAGGTTCACGGTGTCTTCCATGTGTCTCAGCTCCGCCGCTGCTTCAAAGATCCTATTCGAGCAGTGGATCATGATATGCTTGAGCTGCAACAAGACCTCTCTTATAAAGAGCATCCGGTCCGCATTCTCGTTGCAAAGTCACCAAGATTCTTAAAGTGCAGTATCAAATCATTCTAAAGATGAAGCCACTTGGGAACGCGAGGATCATCTTCGTGATGAATACCCCGAGCTCTTTCCTTCTACCTCTTAATTCTCGGGACGAGAATTCTTGTTAGTAGGGGAGATTTGTGACATGCCCAGCTTTTTTTACAGTAATGTATGTAATTAAGCTACAGTGATCCCACGGTAATGTTGCCATGTCACCGTGATTTCTATTGTTGATCTCGCGTTAGTTCAAAATGGTTCGAATTTAAATTTAAATTAAAGTCAAGCGATAAAAGTTTTCAAATATAAAAATAAAAGTGTTTGATGTTTGTCAAATAATACTTAGGAAACTATCCTTTAAAAATTATTAAACTTAAGGGGATTTATTACACCAAAATAAATCTAAAACTGATAATAAATAAATAAAGGAAACACAAAAGGATAGGAAAAACCCCGTGGGCCAAACAGGGCTAAAATGGCCCAGCCAGCCCACCCCATAGCCAACCTAAAGTTTGGGGGGGGGGGGTATAAAACCCCGCACCTAAACCCTAACCTCACCCCACATCCCACTCCCACTCCAACCTGTGGCGCCACCCTTGCCCACGAGGGACCGAGGCCCTCCCTTGTCCCCCTCGCTCGGCTTCCCTCTCCCTCGCTCGCCTCCCATGATCCATCGAGGCCCCTTCTATTGTACTCCTTCGTCAGCCTCTCCCCCTCGATCCCCAGATCCCCCACCGAGCCCCCAATGGCACCTCTCACTGAACCCCCCAACCAGCTACCCGAGCCCCAGCCACCGGCTCCTCCGCCACCGGCAGGTAGCAGGCCCTCCGGTGGACGTCCTCCGGCCTTCCCTCCGCCTCCTCCGGGTTGGATCCAACCGAGCCCCCCACCCCCGGCTCCTCCTCCACCGTCCTCCTCCGACACAAACCACGACGCCTCCTCCACCCCTCCCCGTGAACTCCGGCTGCACCGGGTCTTCCAGTCAACACCGGTGAGCCCTCCCTCGGGCTCCTCCCTCCCTCCACACCTGCTCCCCTTCCGGTCCAGCCACCACGTCACCGCGCACCATGCCGCCGCTCGCCGCCTCGCAACCGCCGGCCGCCGGCACCATCCCGCCCGCGCCGTTGCGCCCCCATTTGCCCGGCTCGTCACTGGCCTTGGCCTTGGCCACGATGGCCTCGCCCCGGATGCCCAGGCCATCTCCTGTTAACCAGGGGGATTAACCCCCCCTTGGATTATTTGTTTTGGAGCATTTTTGCCCTTTCCTGAGACTGTCAGAGGGGGCCGTGGACCCCCCCTCTAAACTACTCTAAAAATAGGAATTCGAAAAACAGGATTTTTAAATAACAGTAATAAAATTAAATAAACAATTAGTTATATTATTTAATTAATTATTTAATTAATTAAATAGATAATTAAGTATTAATTAGACTAGTTAATTACACTTTTAATTAGTTAATAGTGTTTAAGATCAAATAGAAAAATTAATAAAAGCTCTTCATTAATTATGTTAATTAATTAACCTAAGCAGTGCATGACAAGTGGGTCCCACCCCACTAATTAACTTGATTAAATATTAATTAACCCTAATAATAATTGTGACTATGACGTATGGGACCCACTCGTCAGTATGACCACTCAACACGGTTGCTGACTGCTGATGTCATGCTGACATCATGTTGATGTCATAATTCTATTTCCGAATTAAATTAAATCTGTTTTAAGTTCTAAATATTGAATTAAACTTTGAAAATTAATATTAAATAATCCATAGCTCAGATGAAAATAATTTGAACATGAAAGTTGATCAGCAGAACAAGACGAGCCCGGATACACCATCCGCTCATTCGTCACGCGTCCCTAGCATAGCAAACATGGAACTTTTCCATTGTTTTTCGTCTGGCCGGTAGTAGCGTGAGACCCGGGAAATATCATCTGATATTTTCCTGACCCGTCTATGACGGACATCACTGCGTTAGCCCATGTCTAAACCTGCTTTGACATGTTATGCTTAGTGTTTGCATCGGTGATATATTTATTTTTTCTTCCCCCCTCTTCTTACCGGTAGACCCCGAGACTGACGCTGCTGCCGGGTACGACTACCCTCCTGACGACCATCCCTTTGCCGCAGAGCAACAAGGCAAGCAAACCCCCCCTTGATCATCCCTATATCGCCTATTCTTTCTCCCTCATGCTTGCATTAGAATTTTCCTACTATTGTAGTTAGCTCCTATATCTGATGCATAGCATGTTTTTGATGAACTGCTACTTTCTAGTACCGCACTTTAAAGTGCTTAGTGTAGGTGGCTCTGTCATCCCCTCCGACCGTTAGTCCAGTTGCCCCGCTTTATCATCAAGTCTCGATCCCTGATCGACGAGCCAAGACCCGACACATCACTTACACCCCCTAGTTGTACGACGCTGCAGAGCTACTGTCAGGGTACCAAGGGTGACAACTCGCGAAGTACTCATGATGATATCTTTGTAGGGCAGCTAGTTGGTCGTGGTTATCGAGGGTGATTCCTCCTTCACCACTCCCGAGGATGACTCTGTCGTGCAACCCCTCAACTGTGAGACCCTCGAGGGTGATTCCTCTAAGTCCACCTTGACAGTTACATCGTGCGAGATCCAACGAGGGTAATGCATCGGATCCCCCTGATGTTACAACCACACCGTTACTTGACCATGTTACTGGGAACATTGATGAATAATGTTTGGCGGGTGGATTCTCGCGTGGTTGTGTCATTTAGTTAATTAAAATGTTAATGGATTTGGGTATTTGATCTGGGTTGGTCGGAAGGCCTAATTACGCACTAACCGTCTACATGTGATGAATTATGGGTAGTCAACGTCGTGTTATCAGCCGAACCTCTTCGGACGTCAGCAATGGAGCGGCGCGCGCCCGAGTGATCTAGATATGCATAGCACTTGTAATAAGGGGTGCTAAGACTGACATCGGCCGCCCACGCACTGTGCAGGAGTGCAAAGGGTGATGGGCCCATGACCCCTGCGCGCTTAGGATTTAGACCGGCGGGGTGGCCTCTCTGTTGAGTCTAGGTGGGGTTGCGACGTGTCTATATTCCGAGGCTGGGCATGACCCAGAAAAGTGTGTCCGGCCTGAGTGTTATCGAACGTGATGGGGAATATGTTGTGCACCCCTGTAGGGAAGAACTTAACTATTCGGATAGCCGTTTCCACGGTTACAAGACGACTTGGAGTTGTGCCCCGATCTTATACAACTACAACTGTTACTTAACTGGAATAGTTGCTCCGGGATTGCTTCCTCGCACGGAGTCGACGGAGAATCTTTGGGCGTGACCTCATATTAATTATTGGTGTAACAATATGACTATTAATTGTGTTACATGTTCTACTCTCGTCTATTGCTGCAAGGCCCCTAAAGATGCTAGTCTTCGATAGGACTAGCCTTCTCTCTCTTTCTCGCATTGCTGCAGCCAGTCCACATATAAACCCCTTCCTTTGATACTGATGCATACTTAGTATAGTTCCGATTTCATTCTTGCGAGTACTTTGGATGAGTAATCACCGTTGCTGTGCTCCCGCTTTGTTCCCTTGATCCGTTGCTACAACTAGATGACGGAGCCCAGGAGATGGAGTATCCTGCCGGTGATGACTGCTTCCCTGACGTGCCTACTACTACGTGGAGGCCGCCGAAGACCAGGAGTTGTTAGGAGGCTCCCAGGCAGGAGGCCTCGCCTCGTTCGATCGTTGTATCCTTTGTGCTAGCCTTCTCTAAGGCACCCCCATGTTTAATGTTTGTACTCAGATATTTGTTGCTTCCGCTGACTCGTGTGTTTATCGAGCTTCTGTATTCTAGCCCTCGAGGCCCCTGGCTTGTAATATGAAGCTTGTATGTTTTATTTGTGTCTTGAGTTGTGTTGTGATATCTTCCCATGAGTCCTTGAGCTTGGTCGTACACATTTGCGTGTATGATTAGCGTACTATCAAATCGAGGGCGTCACAGAGAGGCAGACACCCGCGAGCCATCTTATGCAACAAAGTTACATGTCAGTAGCTGGAACCGGTCTCTTGTACATGGACGAGTAAAGTTCGTCTCGGTCGCTTCATCCCACAATATCGCTAAACCAAGAAAAGACTAAGGAGGGAAGCAATCTGAATATCAACGCCCACAAACTCCTTTGTTTTCTACTCGTGATGTCATCTACGCATAGACCTAGCTCATGATGACATTGTTGGGGAACGTTGCATGGGATCTTTATCGATATATTGCCATGATGCTCATGATGCGCCCATGGGGTACCTTGCCACCTAAGGCAAGGGTGGCCGACCTCTTATGGGCTTAGCCCTCCACCTCCTATCGCATGGGCCTTGGTGGAAGGGGAGGCTAGCCATCCAGGGGCTGGTATGCCCCCTCCCATAGCCCATGGGGCCCTCCGGGGCAGGTGGACACTCCGCTGGACCCCAGGAACACTTGAAGCACTCCCGTCACGAAACCGGTATATCCCAGATCTTTTCCGGACCTCGAATACCAACTTACTATATATCAATCTTTACCTTCAAACCATTTCGGAGCACCTGGTGGCGTCTGGGATCTTATCCGGGACTCTGAACAACTTTCGTTTGCCACCACACATAACTCATTAATACCCAATCGTCACTGAACCTTAAGTGTGCAGACCCTGCGGGTTCGAGAACTATGCACACATGACCAAGAAATTTTCGGTCAATAACCAATAGCGGGACCTGGATGACCACATTGGCTCCTACATACTCTACTAAGATCTTTATCGGTCGAACTACGATGTCAAGGATTCAATCAATCCCTTATATTGTTCCCTTTGTCCATCGGTATGTTACTTGCTCGAGATTCGATCGTCAGTATCTGCATACCTAGTTCAATCTCGTTACCAGCAAGTCTCTTTACTCGTTTCGTAATACAAGATCCCGTAGCTAATTCTTTAGTCACATAGCTTGCAACCTTGTTGTCATGCTTTATTACCAAGTGGGCCTTGAGATACATCACCGTCATGTCTTGATCCATGCCAACTCAACAGACACCTTAGGACATACCTCTAGAGCACCTTTATAGTCACCCAGTTATGTTGCTACGTTTGATACACACAAGGTATTCCTTCGGTGTCAGTGAGTTGCATGATCTCATGGTCATAGGAATAGATACTTGACATGTAGAAAATAATAGCAATAATCTGAGACGATCATGTAAGTGCATCTAGTGCCCCTTAGTGATTTTGGTGGTTTGAAGACTTATAGGTTAAGTATCTAATGTGTTTATGAGTGTACACATGATCTATAAGTCATAGAGGAGTTTGAGATATTTGAAGAATATCGACCCCTAAAAATATATATCTTCGGTTGAAGAAATTGGTCTAAAGCTGAAGAAATGAATCGCGAGGAATCTGCGATGCAATTGATATTCCTCATGAAGATACTGAAATCGAGGAATTCGGTGTGTCGTGAAGAAAATCATTTTGAACACTTTGAAGCATGAAGATTTACTCTTTCTGTTTTATTTTATTCGCATTTGAGTAATAGGAACACCGTACTGTTAAAGGGGGTCGAAGTTACACTTTGGAATGAATTTCCTCACGATGCTCAACCCAAGCCTAATCCGACCAAAATCCTCAAGTGAGGAATACGAGTGACATGAGGACTCTCACAGTTGAGGGTTCCGACCGCTTCGATAGCCACGCAAAATCATTGGTCTTATCCATTCCAACGGTCATATTATTTAAGGGCATTAGTATCAAATCATGTCGGGATGCTCCCAGGCTATAAATAGTCACCCCCCACAACCATTAGCTGGTTGGCTGCTCCATTAGAAACTGACACTTTTCATAAGAGCAACCCAATTCCTTAGAGCCTTCGAGAGTAATTCATCAGTGAGGAAATACACCATACACCGAAACCACAAACCAAACCTAGTGATTGAGCATCATTGAAGAAGTTGTTCCTGTGTGGGACTGAAGCCTTTTACCTTTGAGGACTCTGCATCCTCCAGACGGTTAGGCGTCATGGTCTAGAGCTTTCCAGCAGTCAATTGTGGATCTCCGGGTGACCAAGTTTGTGAGGGTTTGGAAGTCTGCCCTGAAGACTTACCACGAGTGGTGGGCGAGGACTGTGTGTTCTTAGCCCAAGGAGAACACGGTAGGGACTGTGTATCCCGGGACTGTGTGTCCTTTGGTTTCAATACCAAGCCGCTCCAAACCAGATGTACGGCTGTCATAGCAGTTGGAACTGGGTCATCAACGACTGTCTTCACTGAGAAACGGGTTCTTATTCCTCAACTCCTTACTTTCCTCGAATTATGTGTTGATCACTTTCACTGCTACTGTTTGAAGAATTTGCTGAAGACTTTCTATGAATTTCCTCAACCCCAAATTCTTCACGTCACTTAATCCTCATCTGTATTCTGCGTGCCTGCTCACAGTGCAATCTATTTTCACATTCCTCACTCTGAAAAACTACTGTTGTGAAACTTTGCACTTCTGATCCTTTACTGTTTCCGCTGTAAGTTAGTCATCAGTGAGGAATTTCCTCAAAAGGAATTTCCTCAGTGATGAAATTCTAAAGATCTCCTATTCACCCCCCTCTAGTCGATATAACGCACTTTCAATTGGTATCAGAGCAAGGTACTCCCTTGTTCTGTGTGATTTTGGTTTAACCACCTGGAGTTTTAGTTATGTCGACTGCAGGCATGTTTAAGGTGACTGCAGCATGTCCTACCTTCGATGGAAAGAACTTTCCCTTATAGAAGAACAAAATGCAAATGCATCTACAATCTATTGATAATGATCTCTGGTATATTGTGGAACATGGCGTCCCCATCATCTCTGCTAGTGTCTCTGCTGCTGATGTGAAGAAATTCAAGCAACTCGATTCTCAAGCGAAGAATATCATCTGTGGCCATCTGAGCCTAGGCCAGTTTGGAAGAGTAAGTGCTTTGGGCTCTACAACACTGATCTGGGAGAGACTGTGCAAAGTAAATGAAGGAGTATCAACCCAGCGTGACTCTCGTGTTGATATTCTTCGCAATCTCTTCAATCGATTCAAGAGACATGACAATGAAACCTGCCAAGACACCTTTGATCGCCTCACTGACATATCAAATGAACTACAAGCACTGTGAGCTCGAGACATCACTGATCACGAAGTTGTGAAGAAACTACTGAGATCTTTGGATTCTTCATTTGATACTTTAGTTCTGATGATTCAAGAAAGACCAGACTACAAGATGCTTGATCCAGCTGATATACTCGAAAGGCTAAATACTCATGAATTCCAGCTAGAAGAAAAGAAAGATCTATATGGACCAAGCTATTCCAGACCACGTGCACTGAAGGCTAGAGCGATTTCCTCATCTGAAGAAGAAGACATAGATGACAGCATTGGTGACCCTGAAGAATTTGGACAGGAGCTTGCAATGCTCGTGAGGAAATTCCAGAGATTTACATGACGTGGCCAGTTCGGTAAATCTTCAAGAAGAGACATGAGGAAATCAGAATCTTCATCTGAGGACTATAAGAAACGAACCTGCCACAAGTGCAAGAAATCAGGTCATTACATTGCTGATTGTCCCCGTTGGGGAAAGGAATCAAAGAAGAAGAAATACAAGGATGACAGTTCTGATGACTCGAAGAAGAAGAAATCTTCAAAATCCTCATCTTCAAAGCCCTCATCGCACAAGAAGACTAGTTTCAGAAAGGCTCAGGCACTTATTGGCAAGGAAATGGACTCAGAGGCAGAATCAGAGGAAGGTGATGAAGCAGAAGGTTCTCATGAAGACTCAGAATCCGGACAGGCTAGTCTTGCACTGGCAACCACTTTCGTCAGCAAGTCAATCAACAATCTTAAAGAAAATGATTGCACCATCCACACTGATGACTATGCTGATGACTTCGCTCCAACCTATTGCTTCATGGCAAAAGGTTCAAAGGTACCAAATAATGCCTCCTCCTCTGATTCAAGTGACTGTGAACCTCATGATTATAAAAAACCCAGTTACAGTAAACTTGCTATCATTGCCACTAAACAACAAACTACCCTCGAAAAGCTTCAGAAACTGCTAGATAAAAGTGATGATCTATTGAATGACGAAATGAACCTTACCCAAATCCTCACTGAAGATGTGAAAAGTCTTAAGTCTAGATTTGATAATCTTCAGGATCATTATGATACACTCCTCATTGATCATGAGAAGCTTTCCTATGAATTTCTTCAAAGGAAGCTTGATCTTGAGAATCTGATGATGTCTCAATTGGTCAAAATTATGCTCGTACCCGTGCTAATGCGTCTAACATGGAGGAAAATTACAAGGAATTTGAATATGAGCGCTACTCTTCAAATCATTACGTTCATAAATCCTAAAACCAGTTCTCTGCATATTCATATGAGTACTTTAACCCCCTACTGTTAAGAGAAGTGCATTAGCTTCAATGCCTCCTTTCTCATATGGTGCTCGCAGGATGATGAATGCTTTGCCACCCCTTCAGATGTGGGTGGTGAAGAAATCGAACTAATCACTTCTGCAGGTCAGGTCTCCAGATGAAAATCATCATCTGAAGAATTTGCTGGAGACCTGAGGAAATGCTTGATAGGACGCAAGCTAATGATTGAAGAAATAGAAATATTTCACACGTCCTTATATTTCTGTTGTGATGAAATTCTTATCTGATGAAATTAATATCATATTCTTCAAATCTAAAGCATATGAGATGGTAAGCTGTACTAATTCATCTGCAGGATGACAAACCCAAGAATACTGAGTGGGTTCTTGATAGTGGCTGTACACATCACATGACTGGTGATAAAAGATTACTGATGGATATGCCACTAACTCCATCACCTCTGAAGCATATCACATATGTTGACAAAGGTAAAATCAAGGTATTGGGACTTGGCAAAGTGGCTATTTCCAAGGATAGGCATATGGACAAAGTGATGCTTGTTGAATCCCTTGGTTTTAACCTCATGTCAATCTCGATGCTTTGTGATCTTGATATGATTGTTATCTTTGGTAGATATAGATGTGTAGTCATCATGGAATCTGACAGATCCAAAGTCTTTGAAGGTGTAAGAAGAGGGGATTTGTACATTGTTGATTTCTCTACAGGTCCTCAACCAGCCACTTGCTTACTAGCAAAAACCTCAGAAGGATGGTTGTGGCACCGAAGATTAGGTCATGCAGGCATGAGGAATTTGCACACGCTCGCGAAGAAGAAGCATGTCATGGGCATCGAATCAGTCAAATTCCTCAAGGATCATCTCTGCGGTGCTTGTGAATCTAGGAAAATGACCAGATCCAAGCATCCCTCGAAGACTATCATGACCACTACACGTCCATTCGAATTTCTTCATATGGATCTATTTGGACCTACTCACTATGCTCCTGAGGAAATTGCACCAGAACCACTTCCTCAGCCCAGACGAAATCCTCAACCAGCTCATCCGAGGATTGCAAATGAAGTAGAACTTGAAAAAATCCTCAATGACATCAATGCGCCAGGTCCTCTCACTCGCTCAAAAGCTTCACACTTAGTTAACTTTTGTGGGAATTTTTCCTTTGTATCCATCACAGAACCCTCAAAAGTTGCTGAGGCTTTTCTGGAACCGGAGTGGATCCAAGCTATGCAAGACGAACTTCTTGAATTCAAGCTGAATGACGTATGGGAGCTCGTCAAACGACCAGATCCTCGCAAGCACAACATCATCGGCACCAAGTGGGTTTTTCGAAACAAGCAAGATGAGGACGGTCAAGTGGTGAGGAACAAGGCACGACTTGTAGCCCAAGGCTACACCCAGGTTGAAGGAATAGATTTCGATGAAACTTTTGCACCTGTTGCTAGACTTGAAGCTATTCGAATACTACTTGCTTATGCTAATCATCATAACATCATCTTATATCAAATGGATGTGAAAAGTGCATTCCTCAATGGTAAGCTTGAGGAAGAAGTATATGTTGCTCAGCCCCCAGGTTTTGAGGATCCAAAGAATCCAGACAAAGTCTTTAGACTCAAAAAGGCTCTCTATGGTCTCAAGCAAGCCCCTCGGGCATGGTATGATACATTGAAGGAATTCCCCATGAATAAAGGCTTCAAACCTGGTTCACTCGATCCAACTCTTTTCACTAAATCCCATGATAATGAGCTATTTGTGTGTCAAATATATGTCGATGATATCATATTTGGCTGTACTGACAAACGATACAGTGATGAATTTGCTTACATGATGAGTGAAGAATATCAGATGTCCATGATGGGGGAGCTGAAATTCTTCTTAGGTCTTCAAATTCGTCAAAAAAGCAATGGAATCTTCATATCACAGGAGAAATACCTCAAGGATGTTCTAAGGAAATTCGACATGCATGAATGCAAAGGTGCGAAGACTCCAATGCCTACCAACAGCCACGTCAGCACTGATGAAAATGGTAAAGATTTTGAATAGCAGGTATATCGTTCTATGATTGGCTCTTTATTGTATCTATGTGCATCTAGGCCAGATATAATGCTTAGTGTTTGCCTGTGTGCATGTTTTCAAGCAAAACCGAAGGAATCACACCATAAGGCTGTGAAGCATATTCTTCGATATTTAGCTCACACACCAACACTTGGATTATGGTATCCCAAGGGCTCAAATCTTCATCTGGTAGGGTATTCTGATTCTGACTATGCTGGTGACCGTGTGGATCGGAAGTCAATTTCTGGCACATGCCATTTCCTCGGAAGATCACTAGTTTGCTGGTCCTCAAAGAAGCAGAACTGCGTATCACTCTCCACTGCCGAAGCTGAGTACATTGCTGCTGGTTCATGCTGTGCTCAATTACTATTGATGAAGCAAACCCTCAAGGACTACGGCATCAGCATGAAGAATGTGCCTCTCTACTGCGATAATGAGAGTGCAATCAAGATTGCATACAACCCAGTACAACACTCGAAGACCAAGCACATCCAGATTTGTCATCATTTTCTTTGGGACCATGTCCTCAAGGGCAATATCCTCATCGACCATGTGAAGACTGATGATCAAGTGGCAGATATCTTCACTAAGCCCTTGGATGAGAAAAGGTTTTGCAAGTTGCGGTGTGAGCTAAATATCTTAGAATCTTCAAATGTTTTGTAAAAACATGCACACATCCTAACACTTATGCAAAATTGATGACTTAGATGTGCAACACATGATGAATCGATTTTCTTCAACTCATGAAGAATGTCACTCTGATTGTGAAGAAATCAACGAAGAAATTGATTCTCAGGGCCCTATGACAATTGTACGCGGCATCTGTAATCAACATTCTTATATGGTGGGTCACGCCACCGCCCAATGTGAAATTCCTCAAGTTGATTTTCTGTAGCGACCCGACTCAAAATGAGTCAAGCCTCTGTGTTTCTGTGCCATCCCTGGATTAGTATGCTGGCACACACAGTACATCAATGTGCAATCACATGTAAATAGCGTAAAACTGATATATACCTTAATTATTTCAGCGGAAGCAGTCAAGGGAGTGGAGTCCCAATAAACACCAACGGCAAGTTGAGTGTAGACCGTAACCCCGAATCGTACTCTTACTCGTCGAAGAAAATATCTGCAACATAAGACGTTGCAGCCGTGTAGGTCAGCATATTGAATATGCCGGCAAGTCACATAAGAGAGGGGGTAAAATATCATCTATACTATATGCATATATGGCAGGTGGTTTTGTAAGTTTTAGCGTAAAGCAAATTTTCTCCTACAACAAGAGAGGCTAAAAGCAAAATATTACTACACTGTTGGTTGTTAATGAGATGGTTTCGCCAACCAGTTCTCATACCCAAGGTATCAATATTACCCTCATCAAATATATGTAATGGTGTTGAGAATTCCAGATAACTTCAGTTCCTTTGGCTCAAGTTTTCCATGACCGTGGGCACGGCTAATCGATTAGGTTTGGGCACTCTGCAGAGTTTTGCACACGTTCCCCACAAGATTTGATCGCCTCCGCATATGTCCTCGCACTTCAGGGTGTTTGAAGACCGGATGACCAAAACATGGTCTTTCAACGGGGCCCTCTGAATCCCTGTCGGTGCCCATCCAATCCTACCGTTCTTCTACATCTGCTAGCACCGCCTGTCTAGAGTCGCCACGTTGTCCAACCAAGCCAGAGCCCATAATGACTTGTGGCTGTGCAGGTAAGCCTTGGGTCTTGAAAATATCCGTCCGTCTCTTTGAGTCTGGGTGAAGCTTTCCGCAAGATGTCATGGCCGTCTCCAGCATCCTGGGTCATCCACTGGTTTCTCCAGGGAGCCGATCAACCGTCCTTCACCCAGAGTTGCATTGCATCACGAGGTCTTGAAAATCTTGACTTAACCGGTCTTGGTTATTTATTCAACCTCGCATCACTCGTGTTATGCACTCAACCGAAATCCCGTCTACTCTAGCATAGCAATATGAAATTTGTCGTCCTGGGCCAAGTATCGGGGTTGTTGGGTGCCTACCACATGATACTACAATATGTAACCAGAATTTCCAGGTACCTACTCAGCATGCAATTGGGCATAGGATGGTAGAACTACGATGCATAAACCATAGGTGATACATGATCAAATGACTTGCCTGCTGATGTTGACGAAGAAGAATTTCTCGAGAAATAACTTGATAGACTACTCGTCACTCTCCAATGAAATCTATATAACAAACATATCATTCACATAAGCACTCATACTAGCAATCATTCTAGCAATCAAAACAAAAGAGAGAGCGAATATGAATCCGAAGGAAACTTCAAATAAGATTAGGGAGTCTTCTACTACATCAAACACTAAAATAGAAAAAATAACAGAAAACAAAATATAAAATAACTAAGATAACAGAAGTAAAATTTACAAAACAATATTATTTTATAAGTATTTTCAAAATAGGAAATCAAACTAGCAATGCAATCAATTCGCAAGTTAGTATAGAACTAGAATTGATTCCATGCAAACAAATAAGATAAATAAAATAAAATTTGGTTGTTGATGAAAAGTTACTGGTAAATATCAGAAAACAAAATAAAACTTGTCACAATTACAAAAAAACAAATTAAGAACAAATAATACAAAAGAAATAGCAAGAAAACAAAAAGGCTAAAACAGAATCTGTTTTGCTTAAAACCTAAGTAAAATTATATAAAAAAATTGAAACTTAAACTACTGAAAGATATTATCAATAGGAAACAATAGCAAAAAGAATCAAATTAAAAGCTATTTTTAAACTCCCGGAATAAGCAAAACAAGCTTTAATTCAAATCTGATATAACTCAATTTTTATAAATCCAAACATAGCCAAATTATGTATCTGCAGAATCTACATAAAATTTGTGATCCAACGCAAAAAGAATCACCTAATTCGAAGTTACAGACTAATAGATATGAATTTTCTGAGATTGCAATTTTCTGAAAAAACTGCAATACGAGATTTCGTGAATCTCACCATGGGTGACACAGAGGAAGAACTCTGGCGAGGTAGCTACTCCGGCGAGGTGGGGAGGTCGCCGGCGGGGGTGGGGGTGCGATGGAGGAGGGTGGCGGCGAGTCTCCTCCGTCGAACGGCGTCGTCGGCGAAGCGAAGGGGAGTCGGGGCGGTCGGGGAAGCGCCCGGGGAGTTCCTATCCGGCCGAACTCCGGCGAGGCGAGGGGAGTGGCGAGGAGCGGCGAAAGCTTGGGCTAGGGGAAAAATGAGTGGCGTTGGACGAGGGGGTGCTTGTGGCGGCGTCGGTTGGGGCGGGGAGGCGAGTGGTGGCGCGGGGGTGGCGAGGTGTTTTCCTACTGGAGGTTGGGCTCCAGGGAGGTGCGAGGGAGGGCGAGGTGGCTCTGGCGTGGGAGGAGGGGCCGAGGGGGGCGTGGGTGGCGACTTATATAGGCGGGGGGGGGGGGGGGGCAGGGGGAAAGGAAGGGGAGGGGAAAATCGGGAGGGATCCCGTGGATTAGGGGGATGGCAGGAGGTGCGCCATGGAGGGGCTGCTCGCTGGGAAGGAAAGAGTCACGTGGGGAAGAAAAGGAAAGGGGAAAGAGAAAGAAGGAAAGAAAAAGAAAGGAAAGAAAAGAAAGAGAAAAAATAAAGAAAGGAAGAGGGGTGCGCTGGGGGAGAGTGTGCTCGTGACGGTTAGGGAATTCTCTCCCAGCGATCTGGGGAGGATGTGGCCCCCGATTTGTTTGTTTTTTTTAAACAACAAGGGAAAAAGAATAAAAGGAAACAGAATAAAAAGATTTATATGGGGTATTATATACCAAAATTTTCAGAAAAAATATTTCCTAATTGATTACCATTTTTCCAAAACCAAAATAAAAACTTTTAAAAAATGTTTTTTCAGAAAAATCCCTAAGGCTTTATTTTCTTTTGGCAAAATACTTTCTCCATAAAACTTGGGTCTTCTTGGCTCAAAATATTTCAGAAATGCCTCACATTTTGGAGGGTCATTTTCCTCCGCTCTTTCTTGCGTGCAAGAATTTTGTCGGGGCATTTTGTCGGGGAAGAAAAATATAGAAGAGCAAAAAAGAATTTTTTTTGAAAGAATTCAAATGCAAACTCCATTCAAATTTTTTTATAGTTGAAGAAGTCATGTCATCTTCTCTCATTGGTTTTGAATTTGAATTTACCGGAGAAGGGGAAAGTCATTTTATTCCCTCTCATTCAAAAGTTTTTGAAAAGTTTCAAATTTCGATCAAGTTTCAATCACTCAAGCAAACAAACAAACAATATAATAATTATATTAACATTCCAAAATTTGGGATGTTACATTTTCTTCAAATGTTCCATTTCCTGAAAATGTGTTTTTCTTCAAAACAGTTGTTCTTCATTGTGACGATTTATCACAAAATCTTCAAAAACACTTGATGACTTTCATTTGACTAGATGGACTGTGATTTCAAGTCCTCAACACCATTCACTTATAGCTATTTCTTCAAGTTGATATTTCTGCTAAGTGAATGTGATCAGACCCTACTTTCCCTCTATGCTATACTCACCTAGTCTATTCAATTCTTCATATGCGTTCTACTTGAAACTTTGTTCAAAATCCTCACTGCGTCCTTGTCAGCTGATGATTTTGTAACGAAAATCCTCAAATCTTCAAAAATTGTTTCTTTAATGCACAGTACCGAACCCCACTTCCCACGTTCGGATAACCACTATCTCCACCGCCTTGTTCGGGAACTACACGTGTCCTGCGGAGACGTAGAGGCAGGGGCTGTTTGGTACGAAATCTTCGCGCCAACAGTAACTGTCTGGCTATAAATATGTCCCTATCCCCCTCGGCAAACTCTTCTTCGCCCCATCGCTCTCTTGCTACAGTAAAAAGCACCGAACCCTAGCGCCACCGCTGGAAGTTTCGTCGCCGGTGAGGAAGAGCTTCACTGCCTCGACTTCACCGTCGCCGGAACCACGCCGGAGTCGGACCATCTTCGTCCGCCGCCGCCGTAGACGTCCTCTGTCGCCGGGTTAGGGCGCATTGGACACGCGACTGAAGAGCCTCTCTACACAACTTCTCTGTGTTCTTCGTGTGCTCCTTCAAGGGTAAATAAAATCCCATTTTTACAGCAAGTTAGATCTACAATTTTACATCTTCTATGTGAAATCTGTTTTTCCTCAAGAATCGATAAGCACTTGATTCCTCAAACACTGTCTATCACCACATCATTGATGAACTATACTAAGCATCTAAGATTTTCACGAGATTCCTCAATTGTGCGAATTTTTGGATCTGTACAACTCTGGAACCCAAGAACAGTATGATTAGGCAAATTCCCCAACCACTGGTTAAATTCCTCAACTGTCAAACTTTTTCATTTTCTTCAAATCTGAGAACGCATATGACCTCTCCAAATTCCTCGCAACTATACTCTGTTCACAGGCACACACATGTCAGCTGATGAATCTCTCGGTTCTCATCACATTAACTCATTTGCAGCGTTTCTTGAAGAAAATCTTCAAGTCTCATCAGAATCCTCAAGAGTTCAATCTCATCAGCAAAATCCTCAGCTGAAGAAAATGGAGGATGAAAGAAAACAGAAGGGAGGAAAGAAACTTGAGCAAAACACAGCTGCGGATATCCCTGAGGATATTTACTTGGACTATTGCACACCTGATGAAAATGAGACAATGACCAAGAGAAAGATCCGGCTGCAGAAGATAGAACGCCGATGGGCGAAGGAATGGAAAGAATACAGGTCTGTAACTGCCAAGTATGCGAAGAAATTCGCTCTGAAGCCCCCTGGCAAACGGGGCCCACTTGAGGCTCATCAAGTAGCACATCCCTCAAGCCTCAAGACCCTTGATGACTATCCAGATGAGAAGGAAAAGCATCTGGCTAAGCTCAAGAAGCAGGCAGATGCTGTAGTGAGGAAATCCAATGAATCCTCAGCTGCTGCCTCAGCTGCAGCTACTTCCTCTGCCGCTGAGACCTCTGGTTCAACAATTCCTCAAGCGCAGTCTGTGCCATCAAAGTCAAGGGCTCCAAAGCCTCAAGAGAAGTCTGCTCAGGCATCAGTTACAAAACCCTCAGCTCCAAAACCCTCAGCACAACAACCAAAGCCTCAAGAAACACCAGTACCGAAGCCAGTCATGAAGCCAATGACCGCCACCTCTAGCTCCTCACTCCCGGCTGCAACCAGCTCGGAGACAAAGTCCTCACCACCTCCGGTGAAGACTCAGGTGTCTGCTGAAAGAGCAACTCTACCGAGCCCGAGCAAAATCATCAGGTGTCTGCATCAGAGGGCAGTGATGAGTATGATGATCAAACCCTGCAAGCCATAATCAGAAACAAGCAGGAGAGAGTAGCTCAGGCATCAGGCAGCACCATTCCTCTGGCCATAGACCCCAAGGTCCTCCTAGACTACATCAACATCTGGTATGAGGACCCAAACACTCCGCTTGATGATTTGAAACTTCCCCTGGCATCAGCCACATGGTGGCCACTTTCATCAATGAAGCCAAGTGGAAAGAACAGCAGGCCAAGCAGGCCAAGGTTGCAAAACTTAAAAAGGAGAAATTCCTCAAGCAGAACCTCCTCAGCTTGACGTCTGATGCACTGGTGTCAACACAGGCAGAGCTGAAGAATATGATTGACAGGTACTCCAAGCTGTCAGATCGTAAGAGTCTCAAGAGCAATTTCATCAAGCTGGCCACTAAAGTTGTTGATGACTACAACAAGAAGGCTGCACCTCGAACACCAACTTCCCAGCCCTTGATTGAGGAGCCAACAGATGAATCTCCTCATGCTGAGGAAACTCCTCAAGCTGAGGAAATACACCAAGGAAGCCGTGTAGATGTACCGGCTATTGAAGAAATCATCATGGAAGCTCCAGCTGACGAACCTGCTGCACCTGATGAGACTGCCCGTGACCCAGCTGCTTCATCAAAGCAAATTGATGACTCTGCTCCAGTTGGTTCCTCAAAGCCAGCTTAAGAATCTGTCGAGAGAACCCCTTCAGCAAAAGCTTCAAAGGTGAAGAAGATGACTCCGTCTGCATCAGACATGAAGAAGACCAGGGTTGCTGAGAAGGAAGCCAAAAAGAGGAAGGCCTCCTCGGCAGAAGAATAAACAGAGGCCAAGCGCCTCAAAGCACTTGAAGAAACTGCCCCTCTAGACCCTGTGCCCCTAAATGTCGCTCCTTCTTATGAAATGGTCATCCTTGATGATCAAGCGAAAGGGGAAGATGAGGAAATAAAGGATGCTGCCGCTGAGGAACGCACCGACGAAGAAATTCGTATTGACGACAGTCCTCAACCCTTCATTCCTCAGAAAGACACTGCTCAAGGATCAGCTGCACCATCTGAAGAAACTCCCTCTGCCACCAAGCCAGCTGAGGAAGAACAAACTGAAAATCCTCAAGCTAATGAAATTCAAAGCTCTGTGCAAAATCTTCCAGATGAGGAACAGGTTGACCCAACTCCTCCACCTGAGCAAGATGAAACTATTCCTCAGCCTGATGCACAGTCGGAGCAAGCCCCTCAGCTTGATGCCCAGCCAGAGCCATCTCCTCAGCCTGAAGTCCCACCTGCTAAAATTCCTCACCCTGAGGAAAATGCACCTGACCAAGACAATGCATTCATCGTGCTCAACCCCGAGACTGCAATTGTTGTCTCCCCTCCTGTTCCTCAGCAAAATCTTCAGCCATTTCAGCGTCAGCCATTCTCCAAGCGTCCAAAGTTTCAAAAGGAGAATTTCTTTGAAGAACGCATGTACTTCATTGGAGAGAACCCTATGACAAGCCTCAAATGAGGCATCTGAAGTTTTGGACTAGGACATAGATGAATTACTATGCATCTGTGTTGTGTGGAAGAAACAAGATATTCCAGCACAGGCATATTCCTCACGTTGAACTTGAAACTATACCGTGGCTAGAGCCAGTCCTCAATGTACTCCATGATGCTGGTTTACTACCAATATGCTCCGACATCTCTGACTGGAACATCGAGCTCATTCTTCAGTTCTATGCCACTCTTCACATCTCTGGCAACCCTGAAGACATTAACCCTTGGGTGTTTGACTGGATCACACAAAACACTCATTACAAGGCTCCTGCTACTGAGCTCCTCCGTGAACTGCCTGTACCAATTCCCTCAGAGGAGGCTGTGAAGCTTTATGGTGAGCGTGAGCTGCCCAATGGGATGATGGAAGTCCTCATGAAGCCTTTGGCTGAAGGAAAATCACCGAGAAAAACATTCCTCGTCCACGAGCTCAAGTATACACCCAGGTCTGTCTACAGAATCCTCTGCACTGTGCTCGCGCCGATCGAAGACCATGATGATGAAGAAGATGTCGTAGGCCTCATGAAGAATATCCTCTTCAACATCATTCATGGTATTCCTATCAACATCCATGATTTCTTCTTGAGGACTTTGACCGACAATGCTATGTGTCCTTTTGATCACAAGATATATGCCCCATGGATCATGAGATTCATCAGGACAAGGACAGGCATCAACTTTCTCGCTGAGTGCCAAAACCATGTTGGTTATATGCCTCCTATCCGGGTCAACAAGAAGACTTTCGAGCCCATTGAAGGAAAAGGCAAATCAGTGATTGAAGAAGGCAGTAGGCCCCTTGATGGCCAGTTCAGAGAGCCAGAAGATTATTCTTCATGGGATGATACTGAGACTCGCCCGGCAAGCCCCGTTCCTCCTTGAGTGATGAATAAAAGAGAGCTCCTCCTCAGTCTTCACCAGAAGGTGGATCGCAATCACAAGTGGGTCAAACGCCAGTTTGGTGCCATTGTGAAAACCCTCACTGAAACACATAACTCTATGAAGCTCGACCATCACTATCTTCATGAGGTTTTTGACCGCACCTGGGCTAGACTTGCACATCTGAAGACTCAAACTGAGCTTGAAGAAATGGACTTTGAGCGAGACTTTGACTGGTCGTGGCCTCCCAAGAAGAAGTTCAGGCCCATTCCAGTTCCAGATCTCGAAGACAGCTCCTTTTCTTCATTCCGCATTGTTGAAACTAATGAAGAACAGCTCGATACTGCTACCGGTCCAAGGAAGAAGACTACTCCCAAGAAGCGTCATAGCTCTTCCTCAACCGCCAAGAAGTGAAGTCTTCACGGGCGTTCGTCCTCAGTTTGCCCCTTTTTTGTCACTTGATGAAAAAGGGGGAGAAACTTGAGAGTTAGTCTTCAAACGTGATATTGTTTGGGCTTATGAACTATATTTAAGTTACAAACTCTTGGCTCTTCTGAAGTTTTTATGTAATGAGTTGTAACTTAAGCCCGATGGTACTCTGACGCTTTTGAACGTTTTTCTTCGCATGCTTATTCCTCAAGTTTTAATGCACGCATGCTGGAATCCGTCAGATACCATTTGTCATCATGCATTTTCATTTTCTTCATATGATATATTACATGTATGCATGATTTACATGACTCACGGGGAGATCTCCATGATATAAATCATCAATGTGCATTTGCTGTGAAAAGCAAAATCCTCATGATATGCACATCTTCAGGGGGAGTCTCTTTGAATCTTGATTTCAAATTCCTCAAATGAGTATTTACACTTCATATTTTTGATCCCTGTTGAAGACTTAACCTAATTGTCATCAACCACCAAAAAGGGGGAGATTGTAAGTGCATCTAGTGCCCCTTAGTGATTTTGGTGGTTTGAGGACTTATAGGTTAAGTATCTAATGTGTTTATGAGTGTACACAGGATCTATAAGTCATTGAGGAGTTTCAGATATTTCAAGAATATCGACCCCTAAAAATATATATCTTCGGTTGAAGAAATTGGTCTGAAGCTGAAGAAATGAATCACGAGGAATCTGCGATGAAATTGATGTCCTCATGAAGATACTGAAATTGAGGAATTCGGTATGTCCTGAAGAAAATTATTTTGAAGACTTTGAAGCATGAAGATTTACTCTTCCTATTTTATTTTCTTCGCATTTGAGTAATAGGAACACCGTACTGTTAAAGGGGGTCGAAGTTACACTTTGGAATGAATTTCCTCATGATGCTCAACCCAAGCCTAATCCGACCAAAAGCCTGAAGGGAGGAATACAAGTGACATGAGGACTCTCACAGCTGAGGGTTCCGACCATTTTGATAGCCATGCTAAGTCATTGGTCTTATCCACTCCAACTGTCATATTATTTAAGGGCATTAGTGTCAAATCATGTCGGGATGCTCCCAGGCTATAAATAGCCACCCCCCACGACTATTAGCTGGTTGGCTGCTCCATTAGAAACTCACACTTGTCATAAGAGCAACCCAATTCCTCAGAGTCTTCGAGAGTAATTCATCAGGGAGGAAATACCCCATACACCGAAACCACAAACCAAACCTAGTGATTGAGCATCACTGAAGAAGTTGTTCCTGTGTGGGACTGAAGCCTTTTACCTTTGAGGACTGTGCATCCTCCAGACGGTTAGGCGTCATGGTCTAGAGCTTTCCTGCAGTCAATTGTGGATCGCCGGGTGACCAAGTTTGTGAGGGTTTGGAAGTCTGCCCTGAAGACTTACCACGAGTGTTGGGCGAGGACTGTGTGTTCTTAGCCCAAGGAGAACACGGTAGGGACTTTGTAAGTGCATCTAGTGCCCCTTAGTGATTTTGGTGGTTTGAAGACTTATAGGTTAAGTACCTAATGTGTTTATGAGTGTACACAGGATCTATAAGTCATTGAGGAGTTTGAGATATTTGAAGAAAATCGACCCCTAAAAATATATATCTTCGGTTGAAGAAATTGGTCTGAAGCTGAAGAAATGAATCGCGAGGAATCTGCGATGAAATTGATATTCCTCATGAAGATACTGAAATCGAGGAATTCGGTGTGTCGTGAAGAAAATCATTTTGAAGACTTTGAAGCATGAAGATTTACTCTTTCTGTTTTATTTTCTTCGCATTTGAGTAATAGGAACACCGTACTGTTAAAGGGGGTCGAAGTTACACTTTGGAATGAATTTCCTCATGGTGCTCAACCCAAGCCTATTCCTACGAAAATCCTCAAGTGAGGAATACGAGTGACATGAGGACTCTCACAGTTGAGGGTTCCGACCGTTTCGATAGCCACCCCAAGTCATTGGTCTTATCCACACCAACGGTCATATTATTTAAGGGCATTAGTGTGAAATCATGTCGGGATGGTCCCACGCTATAAATAGCCGCCCCCCACAACCATTAGCTGGTTGGCTGCTCCGTTAGAAACTGACACTTGTCATAAGAGCAACCCAATTCCTCAGAGTCTTCGAGAGTAATTCATCAGTGAGGAAATACCCCATACACCGAAACCAGAAAGCAAACCTTGTGATTGAGCATCACTGAAGAAGTTGTTCCTGTGTGGGACTGAAGCCTTTTAGCTTTGAGGACTGTGCATCCTCCAGAAGGTTAGGCATCATGGTCTAGAGCTTTCCAGCAGTCAATTGTGGATCGCTGGGTGACCAAGTTTGTGAGGGTTTGGAAGTCTGCCCTGAAGACTTACCACGAGTGTTGGGCGAGGACTGTGTGTTCTTAGCCCAAGGAGAACACGGTAGGGACTGTGTGTCCTTTGGTTTCAATACCAAGCCGCTCCAAACCAGATGTACGACTATCACAGCAGTTAGAACTGGGTCATCAACGACTGTCTTCACTCAGAAACGGGTTCTTATTCCTCAACTCCTTACTTTCCTCGAATTATGTGTTGATGACTTTCACTGTTACCGTTTGAAGAATTTGCTGAAGACTTTCTCTGAATTTCCTCAACCCCAAATTCTTCACGTCAGTTAATCCTCATCTGTATTCTGCGTGCCTGCTCACAGTGCAATCTGTTTTAACATTCCTCACTCTGAAAAACTGTTGTTGTGAAACTTTGCATTTCTGATCCTTTACTATTTCCGCTGTATGTTAGTCATCAGTGAGGAATTTCCTAAGTGATGAATTTCTAAAAATCTCCTATTCACCCCCTATAGTCGATATAACGCACTTTCAATTGGTATCAGAGCAAGGTACTCCCTTGTTCTGTGTGATTTTGGTTTAACCACCTGGAGTTTTAGTTATGTCGACTACAGGCATGTTTAAGGTGACTGCAACATGTCCTACCTTCAAAGGAAAGAACTTTCCCTTCTGGAAGAACAAAATGCAAATGCATCTACAAGCTATTGATAATGATCTATGGTATATTGTGGAACATGGCGTCCCCATCATCTCTGCTAGTGTCTCTGCTGCTGATGTGAAGAAATTCAAGCAACTCGATTCTCAAGCGAAGAATATTATCTGTGGCCATCTGAGACCAGGCCAGTTTGGAAGAGTAATTGCTTTGGGCTCTGCAACACTGATCTGGGAGAGACTGTGCAAAGTAAATGAAGTAGTATCAACCCAGCGTGACTCGTGTTGATATTCTTCGCAATCTCTACAATCGCTTCAAGAGACATGATAATGAAAGCTTCCAAGACACCTTTGATCGCCTCACTGACATATCAAATGAACTGCAAGCATTGGGAGCTCGAGAAATCACTGATCCCGAAGTTGTGAAGAAACTGCTGAGATCTTTGGATTCTTCATTCGATACTTTAGTTCTGATGATTCAAGAAAGACCAGACTACAAGATGCTTGATCCAGCTGATATACTCGAAAGACTAAATACTCATGAATTCCATCTAGAAGAAAAGAAAGATCTATATGGACCAAGCTATTCCAGACCACGTGCACTAAAGGCTAGAGCAATTTCCTCATCTGAAGAAGAATACATAGATGACAACATTGGTGACCCTGAAGAATTTGGAAAGGAGCTTGCAATGCTTGTGAGGAAATTCCAGAGATTTACACGACGTGGCCAGTTCGGTAAATCTTCAAGAAGAGACATGAGGAAATCAGAATGTTCATCTGAGGACTATAAGAAACGAACCTGCCACAAGTGCAAGAAATCAGGTCATTACATTGCTGATTGTCCCCGTTGGGGAAAGAAATCAAAGAAGAAGAAATACAAGGATGACAGTTCTGATGACTCGAAGAAGAAGAAGAAATCTTCAAAATCCTCATCTTCAAAGCCCTCATCGCACAAGAAGACTAGTTTCAGAAAGGCTAGGGCACTTATTGACAAGGAAATGGACTCAGAGGCAGAATCAGAGGAAGGTGATGAAGAAGATGGTTCTGATGAAGACTCAGAATCCGGACAGGCTAGTCTTGCACTGGCAACCACTTTCGTCAGCAAGTCAATCTTCAATCTTGAAGAAAATGATTGCACCATCCACACTAATGACTATGCTGATGACTTCGCTCCAACCTATTGCTTCATGGCAAAAGGTTCAAAGGTACCAAATAATGCCTCCTCCTCTGATTCAATTGACTGTGAACCTGATGATTATAAAAGACCCAGTTACAGTAAACTTGCTATCATTGCCACTAAACAACAAACTGCCCTGGAAAAGCTTCAGAAACTGCTAGATAAAAGTGATGATCTGTTGAATGATGAAATGAACCTTACCCAAATCCTCACTGAAGATGTGAAAAGTCTTCAGTCTAGATTTGATAATCTTCAGGATCGTTATTATACACTCCTCATTGATCATGAGAAGCTTTTCTATGAATTTCTTCAAAGGAAGCTTGATCTTGAGAAGCTGATGATGACTCATGATGATCTTCGTATGGAAAATGATTCATTACTAGCTCAACAGATCAGCGCTGGGCAAGTTGAATTCATTCCTCCATGTCTTAAATGCATTGAACGCGAAACTGCTAATTCCTCACGAGAATCATCAAATGCTACTATTGCTACAAATTCTTCAACTGCACCTGTTGTGTCTATTTCATCACTTGAGGAAAACACAAATGTTACTGATGAAAATGTAGGGTTGAAGGAATTGTATGTGACAGGCATATACAAAAGCCTCAAAGGACATCAAACCCTTTGTGATGTGCTCAAAAAGCAGATCTTGAACAGGAACCCGAGGAAAGAAGGAATTGCCTTTGAGAGCAAATTAAATGCTGATGGATCTTATTGGAAACCTGAGCAGTATCCCAAAACCTCATGGGTTGCTGCTACTCGGCCTCCTTTTGATCCATCTAATCTAACTGGCTTTTCATGTGAATTATCCTATACCTCAGATGAGTCATTTGACTCCAACTATAAACTGTTCAAAAATCAATCTAGTGAAGTATTTGCTCGATATGTTGGAACTAACTGCAGGAATGGCCCTCCCTTGAGGAAAATCTAGGTTCCCAAAAGCTGTCTTGAAAATCTTCAGGTGAATGTCCTCATGACACCACCACTGAAGAATCTGACCCCCAGATCAAAATCCTCTGGAGGACCAAAGTCTTCAAGAGGATTAAAATCCTCAACTGGTCAAAATTATGCTCGTACCCGTGCTAATGCGTCTAACATGCAGGGAAATTACAAGGAATATGAATATGAGCGCTACTCTTCAAATCATTATGTTCATAAATCCTCAAACCAGTTCTCTGCATATTCGTATGAGTACTTTAACCCCCCTACTGTTAAGAGAAGTGCATTAGCTTCAATGCCTCCTTTTTCATATGGTGCTCGCAGGATGATGAATGCTTTGCCACCCCTTCAGATGTGGGTGGTGAAGAAATCGAACTAATCACTTCTGCAGGTCAGGTCTCCAGATGAAAATCATCGTCTGAAGAATTTGCTGGAGACCTGAGGAAATGCTTGATAGGACGCAAGCTAATGATTGAAGAAATAAAAATATTTCGCACGTCCTTATATTTCTGTTGTGATGAAATTCTTATCTGATGAAATTAATATCATATTCTTCAAATTTGAAGCATATGAGATGGTAAGCTGTCCTAATTCATCTGCAGGATGACAAACCCAAGAATACCGAGTGGGTTCTTGATAGTATCTGCACACATCACATGACTGGTGATAAAAGCTTACTAATGAATATGCCACTAACTCCATCACCTCTGAAGCAAATCACATATGCTAACAAAGGTAAAAGCAAGGTATTGGGACTTGGCAAAGTGGCTATTTCCAAGGATAGGCATATGGACAAAGTGATGCTTGTTGAATCCCTTGGTTTTAACCTCATGTCAGTCTCGATGCTTTGTGATCTTGATATGATTGTTATCTTTGGTAGATATAGATGTGTAGTCATCATGGAATCTGACAGATCCAAAGTCTTCGAAGGTGTAAGAAGAGAGGATTTGTACATTGTTGATTTCTCTACAGGTCCTCAACCAACCACTTGCTTACTAGCAAAAACCTCAGAAGGATGGTTGTGGCACCGAAGACTAGGTCATGCAGGCATGAGGAATTTGCACACGCTCGCGAAGAAGAAGCATGTCATGGGCATCGAATCAGTCAAATTCCTCAAGGATCATCTCTGCGGTGCTTGTGAATCTGGGAAAATGACCAGATCCAAGCATCCCTCAAAGACTATCATGACCACTACACGTCCATTTGAATTCCTTCATATGGATCTATTTGGACCTACTCACTATGCCACACTAACCAATGTAACATCTTTATATGGCTTCGTCATAGTTGATGATTATTCCAGATATACATGGGTGCATATCATAGTGTATAAAACTGAAGTGCAAGAAATCTTCAAACGATTTTCTTCAAGGGCCTCGACGAACTTTGGCATCAAGATCAAACATATCAGGAGTGATAATGGAACCGAGTTCAAAAACACTAGTCTTGATGATTATCTTGATGAACTTGGTATTACTCACGAATTATCTGCTCCTTATACTCCTCAGCAGAATGGTGTCGTCGAAAGGAAGAACAGGACTCTGGTTGAAATGGCAAGAACTATGCTTGAAGAATATCAGACTCCTCGTCGCTTTTGGCCTGAAGCAATCAATAGTGCATCCCATATCATCAACAGGGTATATCTTCACAAATTCCTCAAGAAAACCTCATATGAACTCCTCACTGACAAGAAACCCAATGTAAGTTATTTCAAAGTCTTCGGTGCAAAATGTTGGATTAGAGATCCTCACCATAGCTCAAAATTTGCACCTAAGGCACATGAAGGTTTTATGCTCGGTTATGGAAAGGACTCGTACACTTACAGAGTCTTCAACAACTATCACAACAAAGTTGTTAATACTGTAGATGTGCGGTTCGATGAAACTAATGGCTCGCAAAGAGAGCAATTACCTTCTGATCCAGATAAGTTGTCTCCTGAGGAAGCAATAAATCTCAAACCTACTGAAGACATTGTCCCCACTGAGGAAATTGGTGAAGAAACGATCCCATCACTGATGAAAATCAAGAATATGCTCCTGACGAAATTGCACCAGATACACTTCCTCAGCCTAGACGAAATCCTCAACCAGCTCATCCGAGGATTGCAAATGAAGTAGAACATGACAAAATCCTCAACGACATCAACGCGCCAGGTCCTCTCACTCGCTCAAAAGCTTCACACTTAGTTAACTTTTGTGGGCATTTTTCCTTTGTATCCATCACAAAACCCTCAAAAGTTGCCGAGGCTTTTCTGGAACCGGAGTGGATCCAAGCTATGCAAGACGAACTTCTTCAATTCAAGCTGAATGACGTATGGGAGCTCGTCAAACGACCAGATCCTCGCAAGCACAACATCATCGGTACCAAATGGATGTAAAAAGTGCATTCCTCAATGGTAAGCTTAACCAAATCGGTACCAACAGGTCCTCAACCAACCACTTGCTTACTAGCAAAAACCTCAGAAGGATTTTCCGAAACAAGCAAGATGAGGACGGTCAAGTGGTGAGGAACAAGGCACGACTTGTAGCCCAAGGCTACACCCAGGTTGAAGGAATAGATTTCGATGAAACTTTTGCACCTGTTGCTAGACTTGAAGCTATTCGAATACTACTTGCTTATGCTAATCATCATAACATCATCTTATATCAAATGGATGTAAAAAGTGCATTCCTCAATGGTAAGCTTGAGGATGAAGTATATGTTGCTCAGCCCCCAGGTTTTGAGGATCCAAAGAATCCAGACAAAGTCTTCAGACTCAAAAAGGCTCTCTATGGTCTCAAGCAAGCCCCTCGGGCATGGTATGATACATTGAAGGAATTCCTCATGAAGAAAGGCTTCAAACCTGGTTCACTCGATCCAACTCTTTTCACTAAATCCTATGATAATGAGCTATTTGTGTGTCAAATATATGACGATGATATCATATTTGGCTGTACTAACAAACGATACAGTGATGAATTTGCTTACATGATCAGTGAAGAATATCAGATGTCCATGATGGGGGAGCTTAAATTCTTCTTAGGTCTTCAAATTCGTCAACAAAGCAATGGAATTTTCATATCACAGGAGAAATACCTCCAGGATGTTCTGAGGAAATTCGACATGCATGAATGCAAAGGTGCCAAGACTCCAATGCCTACCAACGGCCACCTCGGCACTGATGAAAATGGTAAAGATTTCGATCAGCAGGTATATCGCTCTATGATTGGCTCTTTATTGTATCTATGTGCATCTAGGCCAGATATAATGCTTAGTGTTTGCATGTGTGCACGTTTTCAAGCAAAACCGAAGGAATCACACCATAAGGCTGTGAAGCATATCCTTCGATACTGAGCTCACACACCAACACTAGGATTATGGTACCCCAAGGGCTCAAATCTTCATCTGGTAGGGTATTCTGATTCTGACTATGCTGGTGACCGTGTGGATCGCAAGTCAACTTCTGGCACATGCCATTTCCTCGGAAGATCACTAGTTTGCTGGTCCTCAAAGAAGCAGAACTGCGTATCACTATCCACTGCCGAAGCTGAGTACATTGCTGCTGGTTCATGCTGTGCTGAATTACTATGGATGAAGAAAACCCTCAAGGACTACGGCATCAACATGAAGAATGTGCCTCTCTACTGCGACAATGAGAGTGCAATCAAGATTGCATACAACCCAGTACGGCACTCGAAGACCAAGCACATCCAGATTCGTCATCATTTTCATCGGGACCATGTCCTCAATGGAAGACTAGTGATCAACTGGCAGATTTCTTCACTAAGCCCTTGGATGAGAAAAGGTTTTGCAAGTTGCGATGTGAGCTAAATATCTTAGAATCTTCAAATGTTTTGTAAAAATATGCACACATCCTAACACTTATGCAAAATTGATGACTTAGATGTGCAACACATGATGAATCGATTTTCTTCAACTCATGAAGAATGTCACTCTGATTGTGAAGAAATCAACGAAGAAATTGATTCTCAGGGCCCTACGACAATTGTACGCGGCGTCTGTAATCACCATTCTTATATGGTGGGTCACGCCATCGCCCAATGTGAAATTCCTCAAGTTGATTTTCTTCAAATGTTCCATTTCCTCAAAATGTGTTTTTCTTCAAAACAGTTGTTCTTCAGTGTCGTGGGTATAAGTCTGACAGTAGATGTGTAGGGTACGAAAGGATGGGCAGAGCCTTAGCTACGACAAGGTTGTATGAGTTCAGGCCCCTCTACGGTGGAGGTCAAATCCCTACGTCTCAGTGCTCTTGGGAGCTTGATGTCGAGTGGAATATGGATTACAGTGAAAATGCTAACCCGTGCACCAGTGGGAGAGGGCGGCTTATATAGAGTGCGCTGCCCTTCACAATGGTTCGGTGCACAGGTGTGGTGTAGTGGCGAATAAATGCCTATGTTAGAGTTAACGTATGCCTTAAATGCTAATAATGGTACATGAAAACGTATGATCGTTGCCCTCTAGGGGGTTACGATGTACAGGGTGGAATCCAGTCGGTACGTTTGGTACGTTCCGAATGCTCATCTCCGATTGGATGATGGAGGAATCGTCACCGACTGGATAATGGGAAGTCCTTAATTCAGTCGGAACTGACTAAGGGCCTTGTCCCTGATGAAGGTTAGTCCTTGGGTAGGACCTATAGGGCAGGCCTATGACCCTACCCTGGGACTATAACCCCATCATTAGTCCACGAATGGATCGGGGTTGGAACGACGAGGCGATGCTTGGGGTACGGATCCGACTGGTATGGATGCAACTTTGGCGTAGTTTGCCTCGATCCATTTTATCCTCTTGACCAGTGATCCGAGTGGATCTGTCTGTGAAACGAACCGTCAGAGACCGAGTGCTTCCGCGGAATCTTCGGACGTTACCGGTCAACTGACAGCGTCGGATTTTCTGGGATCCTCAAATTTCGGTCGCCGCACGCTCAGCGGGGATGACGACATCGTCATCGAGTAGTTTCTGCCGCCTCGATTACCGCGCCTTCATCTCCTCCACTAATATCGCAGCAACCGGTCGGGGGATAAGATTTTGGGGCCACCTGCTAGTGACCCAGTCGGAACCTTATTTACACCTCCTGAGTGAGGGTTTCTTGTTGCGCTCGCCTGATAACTCGCACTCGCCCCGCTTCTCCCGTGGCTTCCTGCGCACCCCGAGCTCCTTCCTTCTTCTCCTCCCCCGCGGATCTGCAGCCTCCACCATGACGAAGGGGCAGACGAGCAAGCTCAAGGCGCAGAAGAAGAAGAAGACGGCGGCTCCTGCTCAGCGGCGACAGCGGGCACTGCCGGCGGGTTGGATCCAGGGGGTTTAGTCCCCTCCACGGTGACGAAGAACGACATGCTGGAGCTGATGGAGCAAGGTATGATCGAGAACAAGTCGTGAAGGCTGTCGGCGGAGGGCGAGACGGAGCCGGCGCCCCAGGAGGGGGAGTGCGTCTTGCTGCTCAGTCACGTGTACCGAGGCTTCTCTCTGCCTCCTCATCCCTTCTTCACAGGTATCATGAACCACTTTGGGGCGCAGCTCCACCATTTTCCTCCCAACGCAATAGCTCATCTTTCTGCCTTCGTCGTGTTTTGCGAGTGTTTTATCGGTTGTCCCCCCATTGGGGGATCTTCAAGTACATCTTCTCCGCTAGATCCCAAACCGTCAAAAGACTTAGTCAGTCGGACGACAAAACTCATATCCTCTAGCTCTGCGGAGGCTTAGGCTTCCAGAAGAAAACCAAAAGTAGTTATCCCGCTCTCCAGTTGTCCGAGTCCGTTAGGAACTGGCAGTCGACTTGGTTCTATTGCCAGGACGTTGCCTGCCCGAATGCCGCGACTGGACTGCCACCTTTTAGCCTAGACCGACCGGCTCCGCCCAGGCAGCTTGTGCTCACGAAGATGGAGAAGATCCAGATTCAGCCTCTAGTCGAATCGCTGATAGATGTCGTCCGCAAGGGAGTCACTGGCACGGATCTGCTGGAGATTGTTCTGGGTCGGCACATCCATCCTTTGCAAGCTCGACACAGGGCCTGCGTACTCCACTCGGACTCACCCCGAGTGCGTGACCGGGGAGGTTGTGACGGCGTGGGTCCGCAGCATCACAGGCGCATGTGATAACCCAGAGGAGCCCGGCGAGTGAAGCCCTTCCGCGCTGACAACCCTCCTCCGAATGAGGTGTGTATATCTTGTCGAGTGCTTACAATTCTCTTAGATTTATCGCTTTTTCTTGCATCACTGTCTGACGTCTGATGTTGTCGACTGTATCTCGTGCAGGCGTGGACTAACTGGTTTTCTCCCGTCTCGAACGGGAATCCGGCTGAGGAAGAGGAAGGCAGCCAGGAGGGTAGCATGGAGAGCGCCGAGTACGTATCCGACAGTGGGGAGACGGAGGAGAAGTCCGAAGAGGAGGAGGGGGAGATGAGGAGCAGAGCTCGCCACCCCCGCCACCAGAGCCTCGAACTAAGCACCGTCACGAACCCGTGACTCCGTCGGCTCCTCCAGGGGCCCCGAATGCCCCGCCAGCTCCTCCCGTTGTTTCGAGTGCCTTGCCAGCTACTCCCGTGGCTCCGAGTGCTCGGAGCACAAAGAGGACCAGGGATGCTGCTGCTGAGCCTGCGGGCCAACCTCCCAAGGTGGCTAAACCGAGTGGATCCAAACCTCGGAAGGCTTTGCCTCGGATGAGGATCGCCGTTCCTGTTGCCTCAGTGTAAGTGTCTTGCTCTCCTATGTTCTTTCAGTATTTGATTGGGCTCATGCTTATTGGTCGAGTGGATTTTACTCGACAGAGCTGCTACCTCCGCCACTTCTCCGCCACGCCAGGAAGACATTCCCATGGATACGGACAACGTTGCCACCTCCCAGCAAGGTACGTCGTGAAGACTCCGAGAGCTTACATTATTGTTTCGCGAATTCTGTCTTTGATCTTGCCCTTTTTTCTGTGGTCTCATGTCGTTCAGTCGCGCTTCCTTCAGAGGTGATTCATCTGGAGGAGGACGACCAGAAGAGGTCCGAGCAACCTTCGGTGTCTGTCCTTAAGGTCGTTCCATCTGCTACCGCTCCCGCCGTGGACGCGCCGCCAACCGAGACGATGCCGTTGACTGAAACGGTGCTCGTCGCGGCTGAAACGACTAGAGCAGGAGTTGGGATGCCCAAGGAGTCTCCCGTGGTGCCGGGCCCGTCGACTGTCCAGTACGAGGCCTGACATCTCCCGGAAGATCAAGTGGGAGCCGCCAAGCAGGCTATGGTGCAGGTGGAGTTGATGGCGGGTGATGCGAAGGGGGCGTACGACTCCATCGCATCTTTGTACAAGAGAAGCTTGAACCTCCGGGACGATATCCGAGT
This sequence comes from Hordeum vulgare subsp. vulgare, assembly GCF_904849725.1. Classification (NCBI taxonomy): domain Eukaryota; kingdom Viridiplantae; phylum Streptophyta; class Magnoliopsida; order Poales; family Poaceae; genus Hordeum; species Hordeum vulgare. Next base: position 111,973,798 of record NC_058520.1, read on the forward strand.
AAGTGCGCTAGTAATTATTTACTTTTCTCTTGTAACCCACTAGGGGTTTAAGCGATACACTCGGATATAGTAGGATTATTTTGCAGTGGGTTCACTCTGAGTGAACCCAGTGGGTGTAGTCCCCGAGACTTCTATCGAGTTCTTGCACCGGCAGTTGTCTTTATATACATTGTCTTTAACTTGATCTGGTGAAAACTAATCTGTCCGAATGTTGCCAGTGGGGGCACTCCGAGTGCACCTACTGGAAGTAGTCTCCGAGAGTAATTTTACTCAGGTCGGGTAGTAGCGGCCTCATAGGCTTGTTTTTTGTTATGTAGCTCAATAGGGCGGACCTGTTTGAGCTTCATGCCAGTGGGGTCACTCTTATTGAACCCACTGGGTGTAGTCCCCGAGACCGCTGTCGACTTCTTGTGTCGGCAGTGGTCAGAAGAACTTTGAGGTTTTACTGTTTTCCTTGTTGAATTTGTCTGATCGGCTCTTCGCGCTGATTTGCAGAAGACTTGCGAGATGGGATCAGCATACAATGCTCTGAAGGTTGAAAAGATTCAGCTTGCTGCGGAACTAGAGGCAGCTGTGAAGGACTTAGCTGGCATGAAGGGTGCTCTTGCTGAACGAGAGAAGACCTTGGAGGAGTCCCGTGAGGCAAACAAGGCATTGATGGCCAAAATTGAAAAAATGGGCAAACAAAGAACTGAGCTGATGAGGCAGATGAAGGTGATGAACAGTCGGTGCATATCACAGGAGAAGTACGTCAGTGACTGGGCAAGGAAGATGATTGCGCTTCTTGGTGGTAAGTTTTTTCCGAGTGCTTGTTGACTGTGTATTCGATTCTGCGCTTACTTTCTGCTCGTCTTGTCTTTGCAGATTTTTGTATGGACGCTGAGGCTGAAGCAGGTGATGTTGAGCGGTCGGTTATTCCGAACGTTCCACTCGGCGACGACGCCAATCGAGACATGCTTCGAGCGCACATTCGCCTTGGCAAAGTGGGACCTTTCATTGGTCACCTGAGAGAGGTCGTCAGCCGAATCAACAAGGAGCTGTGGCCCGAAGACGAGTCCCGGTGGGAGATAGAAGTGTTGATGGCTCGCCTGCAGGACATCCCGAACCGAGTGCAGGCGTGGAAGAAGTCTGCTGCTCGCTGTGGTGCAGACGTGGCGCTGTCGCTGGTCCGAGTGCATTGCAAGGAAGCTCGCGAAGAGAAGCTGAAGGCGTTGCAGGTCGCCAACACCAAGAAGCTTCAATTCGAAGATTTCATGGAGATCTTCCTTGAGAGCGGCACTCGCATGGCAGACGCGATCGACCTCGACACTTTCGTGGAGCCTACGAGTCCCAGTGCCAGTCCTAACGACGCTTGAAAAACTAAACCTCGGTATGCCGAGTGGTATTTGTATCAAACTTTGGCCACTGTTGTTGCCGTCACATTCGTGGTTCAGTGTGGATAAGCTTGATCTACACCGAACCGACTATCGTTGAACCAACATTGAATTCGAATCGAATATTTTGCTGTTCTTTCGCCAAGTTTATTCTTGACATGATTTGAGCCCGTGGTTTTTGTTTGTCATTTTCTGACATCAAGAATCTTTTTACTTAGGCGATTCTAGATCGCAGCTAAGTCCCCGAGTGAGGCATGTCGTGCACACTCGGAGCGATTTGAGCCCGTGGTTTTTGTTTGTCGTTTTCTGACGCCAAGAAGCTTTTTACTTAGGCGATTCTAGATCGCAGCTAAGTCCCCGAGTGTGGCATGTCGTGCACACTCGGAGCGAGTTGATACTCATGTAGTTGTCAGTTGTCTTGACATCCACATGAGTCTCAATGAGGGTCTGCTAAGCCTCGGAGTGGATCTCGAGGATACACTCGAAGGAAGATTTTTTACTTAGGCGATTCTGGATCGCAGCTAAGTCCCCGAGTGCGGCATGTCGTGCGCACTCGGAGCGAGTTGATACTCATGGAGTTGTCAGTTGTCTTGACATCCACATGAGTCTCAATGAGGGTCTACGAAGCCTCCGAGTGGATCTCGAGGATACACTCGAAGGAAGCTTTTTTACTTAGGCGATTCTGGATCGCGGCTAAGTCCCCGAGTGCGGCATCTCGTGCGCACTCGGAGCGAGTTGATACTCATGTAGTTGTCAGTTGTCTTGACATCCACATGAGTCTCAATGAGGGTCTGCTAAGCCACCGAGTGGATCTCAAGGATACACTCGAAGGAAGCTTTTTTACTTAGGCGATTCTGGATCGCAGCTAAGTCCCCGAGAGCGGCATCTCGTGCGCACTCGAAGCGAGTTGATACTCATGTAGTTGCCAGTTGTCTTGACATCCACATGAGCCTCGATGAGGGTCTGCTAAGCCTCCGAGTGGATCTCGAGGATACACTCGAAGGAAGCTTGTTACTTAGGCGTTTCTGGATCGCAGCTAAGTCCCCGAGTTCGACGTTTAGTGCACACTCGGAGGAAGTTTGTACTTAGGCGATTCTGGATCGCAGCTAAGTCCCCGAGTGCGACGTTTAGTGCACAGTGGGAGAAATTTTGTACTTAGGTGATTCTGGATCGCAGCTAAGTCCCCGAGTGCGACGTTTAGTGCACACTCGGAGGAAGTTTGTACTTAGGCAATTCTGGATCGCAGCTAAGTCCCCGAGTGCGACGTTTAGTGTACACTCGGAGAAAGTTTGTACTTAGGCGATTCTGGATCGCAACTAAGTCCCCGAGTGCGACGTTTAGTGCACACTCGGACAAAGTTTGTACTTAGGCGATTCTGGATTACAGCTAAGTCCCCGAGTGCGACGTTTAGTGCACACTCGGAGGAAGTTTGTACTTAGGCAATTATGGATCGCAACTAAGTCCCCGAGTGCGACGTTTAGTGCACACTCAGAGGAAGGTTGTACTTAGGCGATTCTGGATCATAGCTAAGTCCCCGAGTGTGACGTTAAGTGCACACTCGGAGGAAGTTTGTACTTAGGCGATTCTGGATCACAGCTAAGTCCCCGAATGCGACGTTTAGTGCGCACTCGAAGAAAGTTTGTACGTAGGCGAATCTGGATCGCAGCTAAGTCCCCGAGTTCGACGTTTAGTGCACACTCAAAGAAAGTTTGTACTTAGGCGATTCTGGATCGCAGCTAAGTCCCCGAGTGCGACGTTTAGTGCACACTCGAAGAATTTTTTTTGTTGAGACCGGAGTCTGCCAACGGGGAAGAATTTTGAATCTGCAAAAACTCAATCTGCTTTGTATTACTTCAATGATACTTGTTCTTTACATTGCTTCAGTCGACGGTCACGTGTAGAAGTGCTTCAGGAGATGTCCGTTCCATGCTCGTGGCTCGTCCGTTTCCCTATCGAGGTTGTACAGTCGATATGCACCGTTGTTCGGCACCTTGGAGATGATGAAGGGTCCTTCCAGGCGGGAGCCAACTTGTGAGGTCTCTGCTGATCCAGTCGGAGCACCAGGTCGCCTACTTGGAATGTACGACTCCTGACATGCCGCGCGTGAAAACGCCGCAGATCTTGTTGATAAATGGTTGAGCGAGTCAGTGCCATCTCGCGCTCTTCTTCTAGAAGATCTACTCCGTCTTGTGTGGCTTGCTCTGCTTCGGCTTCGCAGAAGAGTTCGACTCGTGGAGCGTTGTGAAGTAAGTCACTCGGAAGGACTGCCTCTGCTCCGTAAACGAGGAAGAACGGTGATCGCCTTGTAGATCTATTTGGGGTTGTGCGGAGACCCCACAGCACCGAAGGCAGCTCGGTGACCCATGCGCCGGCAGCATGTCCCACTTCTCGCAGGAGTCGAGGCTTCAACCCTTGAAGAATAAGTCCATTCGCCCGCTCTGCTTGCCCGTTTGTTTGAGGATGTGCCACAGATGCAAAATCCACTCGGATACCTTGGCCTACACAGAAACCTTTGAATCTGTCTGAGTCAAAGTTTGTGCCATTGTCAGTGATTATGCTGTGCGGTACTCCGAATCTGGAGATGATGTCCATGACAAATTTGATGGCCGTAAGGGCGTCGAGCTTCTTGATGGGCTTGGCTTCAATCCACATTGTGAACTTGTCGACTGCCACCAAAAGATGTGTGAATCCCCCTTGGCCTGTCCTGAATGGACCGACTGTATCTAATCCCCATAGTGCAAACGGCCAGACAAGAGGGATTTTCTTCAGCGCGGATGTTGGCTTGTGAGACTTGTTCGAGTAGAATTGACAGCCTTCGCACCGGTCGACCATTTCCTTCGCCATTTGATTCGCCTGCAACCAGAAGAAACCAGCTCTGAATGCTTTGTCGATGATTGCTCTTTAGGAGGCATGATGACCACAGGTTCCCGAGTGGATTTCTTCTAGGATTAACTGTCCCTCCTCAGGGGTGATGCATCGTTGAAGGACGCCTGAAACAGTTTCTTTGTACAACTGGCCATCAATGACGGTGAACGACTTTGACCTGCGGACGATCTGTCTGGCTTGGACATCATCTTCTGGTAGTTCTCGCCTTAGGATGTACGCAATGAACGGCACAGTCCAATCGGGGATGATAGCAAGAATCTCCATGATCAAATCAACCACAGCGGGGACCTCGACTTCAGTTGGATCTGTCGAGCTCGTTGGTTGTACTGGTTCCTCTGTGAAGGGATCTTCTTTAACTGAGGGAAGGTGTAGGTGCTCGAGGCAGACATCACTCGGGACTGGTCTCCGAGTGGATCCAAGTTTCGCCAATTCATCAGCTGCTTCGTTTTTCAGTCGCGGAACATGGTAGAGTTCCAGACCGTCAAACTTTTTCTCGAGCTTCCTCACCGCGTTGCAGTAGGTAGTCATGGTGGGGTTCCTTACGTCCCACTCCTTCATCACTTGATTAACCACCAAATCTAAATCGTCATAGATCATCAAGCGACGGACGCCGAGTGCGATGGCCATGCGCAATACATACTTGAGCTTATCACCCTTTGGCGATATGATCACAACGCCAGCGCCGGAGCCATTCAACATCTTGGATATGATCAAGGAGAGCTTCATACTCTGCCTCGTTGTTGGAGGAATCGAAATGTATCTGCAACACATACTTGAGCTTATCACCCTTTGGCGATATGATCACAACGCCAGCGCCGGAGCCATTCAACATCTTGGACCCATCGAAGAACATTATCCAATGAGGCGAGTAGATGTGAGTCGGTTACTGTTGTTCTACCCATTCTGCTATGAAATCAGCCAGAGCTTGAGACTTTATAGCTTTCTTGGCCTCGAACTTGATGTCGCAGTATAACATCTCCATTTCCCATTTCGCCACTCGGCCTGATGTGTCCCGATTGTGGAGGATTTCCGACAATGGAGCATCAGAAACGACAGACACCGAGTGGTCTTGGAAATAATGAGCCACCTTCTTCGCAGTCATGTAAAACCCGTAAATAAGTTTTTGATAGTGGGGATACCTCTGCTTGGAAGGAGTCAGGACTTCGCAGACATAATACACTGGCCGCTGAAACTTGTATGCTTTGCCTTCTTCTTCGCGTTCGACTGTGAGAACAGTGCTGACGACATGATTTGTAGCCGCGATGTACAGAAGAAGGGGTTCTTTACTGAGCGGAGCAGTAAGAACTGGCTGGGTAGAAAGTAGGACTTTGAGGTCATCGAATGCGATTTGGGCTTTGTCTGTCCACTTGAAAGTATCTGATTTCTTCATGAGTCGGTACAGAGGTAGTGCATTCTCGCCGAGTTGACTGATAAACCTGCTCAAAACCGCTAGGCAACCTGTGAGCCTTTTTAACATCGTGTATTCTGACCGTCCGCTCCATTCGGACGATGGTCCCGATCTTTTCGGGGTTGACATCGATCCCTCGTTCGGAAACGAAGAAACCGAGTAACTTTCCGCTCGGAACAACGAATGAACACTTAGCTGGGTTGAGCTTGATATCGTACCTTTGAAGGTTGGCAAATGTTTCTGCCAAGTCAGTCAGCAGGTCGGAACCTTTGCGTGACTTGACTACGATATCATCCATATACGCCACCACATTTCGACCGATCTGGTCAAGGAGGCATTTTTGGATCATGCGCATAAAAGTTGCTCCTGCATTCTTCAAACCGAAAGGCATAGTGATGTAGCAGAAGCACCCGAATGGGGTGATGAAGACTGTTTTTAATTCATCGGGGCCATACAGACGGACCTGATGATAGCCCGAGTAGGCATCAAGGAACGACAAACGCTCGCAACCCGCAGTCGAATCGACAATTTGATCAATGCGGTGGAGAGGGAAATGGTCTTTCGGGCAGACCTTATTGAGATGCTTGAAGTCGATGCACATTCGGGGAGACTTGTCCTTCTTGGGCACCATAACAACATTGGCGAGCCACTCGGAGTGGTGTACCTCGCGAATGAAGTTGGCTGCCAAAAGTTTAGCCACCTCCACTCCGATTGCCTTCCTCTTGTGCGCGGTGGACCGACGCAGGCGTTCTCGGACAGGCCGAGCAGCAGGATCCACATGCAGTCGGTGCTCAGCCAACTCCCTGGTACACCTGGCATGTCAGCGGGCTTCCATGCGAAAATGTCCCAGATCTCATGGAGGAATTGGATGAGCTCGGCTTCCTATTTTGGATCGAGGGTGGTGGAGATGTTGGTCGGGGCAGCGGTATCGTCCATCGGATGGATGCTGACCTTCTTCATTTCTCCCGCCGACTGGAATGCGGACTCCGAAGCTGGCTTCTTCGAACGCATCAAGTCAGCGGGGTCGGCTGTCTTCTTGTACTCGTCGAGCTCGAGGACAGCCATCTGCTGATCGGCGATCCTCGACCCCTGTTGTAGACACTCCTCGGCCCGCTGCCGATTGCCGGTGATAGTGATCACACCTTTGGGACCTGGCATCTTCAGCTTCAGGTACACGTAACATGGACGGGGCATGAAATGCGCATACGCCAGACGGCCCAGAATCGCGTGGTATGCACTCTGGAAGTCCACCACCTCGAACGTCAGCTTTTCCTTGCGGAAGTTCTTGTCGGAGCCGAAAACGACGTCCAACGCGATTTGGCCGAGTGATTTGGCCTTTCGTCCAGGGACGACTCCATGGCCTTTCGCTAAGTTTGGACATCGGAATGCCCATCCCCTTGAGAGTGTCGGTGTACATGATGTTCAAGACGATGCCGCCGTCCATGAGGACTTTGCGCAGTCGGACTCCTTCCACCACCGGGTCGATGACCAGAGCCTGCCTCCCTGGGGTGGGCACGTGTGCTGGATGATCCGACTGGTAAAAGGTGATCGCAGTCTGAGACCATTTGAGGAACGTGGGGTTGGTTGGGGGTGGCCATGTTCACCTCCCTGTTCACCAGCTTCAGTCGACTCTTGCTTTCCACTTCAGCAAAAATCATGAGTGTTGCATGGACTTGGGGGAACGGATCCTCCTTGTCCTCCTCATCTTGTTCATTGTCCTTTTCACTCGGCTGCCCTTCTCCGAACCCTTGGATCAGGAGGCAACATTGCCGAGTGGTATTCTTCGGAAATATGGCGTTGCCTTCTTCATTCATCTTCGTGTGGATCGGTCATGGCTGATCCAGGATGTGGTTTCTGAACTGCTTCTTCTTGGGGGTGAACTGGGCCTTCCCCTTGCCCTTGAATTTGGCATTGGTAACGGCTGCGGTCTGTGCCTGCGGAGTGGATGGAGCTTTCTGCCTCTGCTTCCGAGTAATGTTCCCATCTCCATCGGCGACTGCTTTATGCTTGCTGCTACGAATGCGGTCTCTTCTTCGCCATTTGCATAGCGCGTCGCTATCTCCATCATCTTGCTCATGGAGATGTCGCCTGTCCAACCAAACTTCAGGTACAGATCTCTGTACCGCACGCCTGCGTTGAAGGCGCAGACTGCTTGGTGCTCTGTGACATTCTCCACCGTGTGGTAGAGGGTCGTCCAACACTGGATAAAGTCGCGCAGGGGCTCATTCTGCTTCTGGACATAGTGCTGGAGCTCCACGAGACCAGCAGGGCGTTTGCACGTCCCTTCAAAGGTCCCGACGAAGACTCGGGCCAGATCTGCCCAGCTGTAGATGCTTGAAGGGGCTAGATGGTTCAGCCACGCCCGTGCCGAGCCGTCGAGCATCAGGGGGAGATGTTTCATGGCAACCTGGTCATCTCCGCCACCGATCTGGACTGCCACTCGGTAGTCGTCCAGCCATGTTTCTGGCTTGGATTCTCCTGTAAACTTGCTGATCCCCGCCGCCAATCGGAAGTTGGGAGGGATGTCAGCCAAACGGATGGCCTGACTGAAACACTCGGGACCAGAGACGATGGTCCTGCTTCCACTCGGACGGTCTCTATCGTGACCATCACGGTGGGCTCGGCTCCTGTCGACCTTCCTCTGGGCGATGTATCCTCTTGCGTCGGGCCTTGGATCATAAGTGTCACCGACCGAACGCCGATCATCATGATGTCGGGCCCATAGGACCCACCCCACGGAGGGGTGCGTGAACGGCGACGATCTTCGGGATTCATGGAACGGCTGCCTCCGCTATGTTGCTGATGAGAATCGGGGCTGAAAACTGACCGAGGCGTGTTTGCGTGAACAGAACCGTTGTGGATCCTGTTGTGCGACTGGGAGACCGCCGAATTCTGCTACTGCGCCGTGTGCAGCAGGGCACGAATCTGCTCAATCCCTCTGCCAGCCTCTGAATCAGTTGGCTGGAGGGAATCGGCTATCTTGGCGGCGGCAGCCAAGTTAAGGACGGGTGTGCGGAACACCTCCACGTTGCTCTGACGAGTGCGTCGACTGGCAAGACGGCGGGGCTGACGGCGAGCACCAGATGTCTCGCCGACCTCGTGCTCGTTCCGACCAGTTTGTCGGGGACTTTCATGGGAATTGGCCATGTGAACTTCGGCTGCAGGCCCGCGACCCAAGTACTCGGAAGGCAACTCAGTCGGAACTGAGTCCGAGCGCTGGGACGGCGGCGCAACCACACCGACTCGAGGACCGCCACTTGAGAGGACGCGTTCTGGTGCGCCTGGGTGTGTCGCACCCAACGCTGGAGCCGCGGACGGCGAGACCGCTTGTTGCAGCGCGTGACGGGAGCGAAGATCGACACCGAAGCCGACTGCTGGAGAAGAAGGATGCCGCGGGCGCCGGCACGGAAGTGCGTAGCCCCGTGACTGGGGAGCGCCTCGACGTCGAGATGTGCATCCCAAAGCCATGCCGAATCATCGACGATGAAGGAGAGTGCGCCGAGGAGGATCTCACGACCCATGCACAAATCTCCACTGGATGACATGACGAAAAGATGTAGTTGCAAACTCACTGGAAGTCGCTTAGACGCCTGCCCCATGGTGGGCGCCAACTGTCGTGGGTATAAGACTGACAGTAGATGTGTAGGGTACCAAAGGATGGGCAGCGCCTTAGCTACGGCGAGGTTGTATGAGTTCAGGCCCCTCTACGTTGGAGGTAAAAGCCCTACGTCTCGGTGCTCTTGGGAGCTTGATGTCGAGTGGAATCTGGATTACAGTGAAAATGCTAACCCCTGCACCAGTGGGAGAGGACGGCTTATATAGAGTGCGTTGCCCTTCACAACGGTTTGGTGCACAGGGGTGGTGTAGTGGCGAATAAATGCCTATGTTACAGGTAACGTATGCCTTAAATGCTAATAATGGTACATGAAAACGTATGACCGTTGCCCTCCAGGGGGGTTACGATGTACAGGGTGGAATCCAGTCGGTACGTTTGATACGTTCCGAATGCTCATCTCCGACTAGATGATGGAGGAATCATCACCGACTGGATCATGGGGAGTCCTTAATTCAGTCGGAACTGACTAAGGGCCTTGTCCCTTATGAAGGGTAGTCCTTGAGTAGGACCTATAGGGCAGTCCTATTACCCTACCCTCGGACTATAACCCCATCATTCACTGTGAAGATTTATCACTAAATCTTCAAAAACACTCGATGGCTTTCATTTGACTAGATAGACTGTGATTTCAAGTCCTCAAGAGCATTCACGTATAGCTATTTCTTCAAGTTGATATTTCTGCTAAGTGAATGTGATCGGACCCTACTTTCCCTCTATGCTATACTCACCTAGTCTATTCAATTCTTCATATGCGTTCTACTTGAAACTTTGTTCAAAATCCTCGTTGCGTCCTTGTCAGCTGATGATTTTGTAACGAAAATCCTCAAATCTTCAAAAATTGTTTCTTTAATGCATAGTAACTGAACCCCACTTCCCACGTTCGGATAACCACGATCTCCACTATCTCCACCGCCTTGTTCGGGAACTACACGTGTCCTGCGGAGACGTAGAGGCAGGGGTTGTTTGGTCCGAAATCTTCGTGCCAACAGTAACTGTCTGGCTATAAATATGTCCCTATCCCCCTCGGCAAACTCTTCTTCGCCCCATCGCTCTCTTGCTACAGCAAAAAGCACCGAATCCAAGCACCACCACTGGAAGTTTCGTCGCCGGTGAGGAAGAGCTTCACTGCATCGACTTCTCCGTCGCCAGAACCACGCTGGAGTCGGACCATCTTCGTCCGCCGCTGCCGTAGACGTCCTCTGTCGCCGGGTTAGGGCGCATTGGACACGCGACCAAAGAGCCTCTCTACACAACTTCTCTGTGTTCTTCGTGTGCTCCTTCAAGGGTAAATTAAGTCCCATTTTTACCTCAAGTTAGATCTACAATTTTACATCTTCTATGTGAAATCTGTTTTTCCTCAAGAATCGATAAGCACTTGATTCCTCAAACACTGTCTATCACCACATCATTGATGAACTATACTAAGCATCTAAGATTTTCACGAGATTCCTCAATTGTGCGAATTTTCGGATCTGTACAACTATGGAACCCAAGAACAGTATGCTTAGGCAAATTCCTCAACCACTGGTTAAATTCCTCAACTATCAAACTTTTTCATTTTCTTCAAATCTGAGAATGCATATGACCTCTCCAAATTCCTCGCTACTATACTCTGTTCACAGGTACAGACATGTCAGCTGATGAATCTCTCGGTTCTCATCACATTAACTCATTTGCAGCGTTTCTTGAAGAAAATCTTCAAGTCTCATCAGAATCCTCAAGAGTTCAATCTCATCAGCAAAATCCTCAGCTGAAGAAAATGGAGGATGACAGAAAACAGAAGGGAGGAAAGAAACTTGAGCAAAACACAGGTGCGGATATCCCTGAGGATATTTAGTTGAACTATTACACACCTGATGAAAATGAGACAATGGCCAAGAGAAAGATCCGGCTGCAGAAGATAGAACGTCGATGGGCGAAGGAATGGAAAGAATAGAGGTTTGTAACTGCCCAGTATGCGAACAAATTCGCTCTGAAGCCCCCTGGCAAACGGGGCCCACTTGAAGCTCATCAAGTAGCACATCCCTCAACCCTCAAGACCCTTGATGACTATCCAGATGAGAAGGAAAAGAATCTGGCTAAGCTCAAGAAGCAGGCAGATGCTGCAGTGAGGAAATTCAATGAATCCTCAGCTGGTGCCTCAGCTGCAGCTACTTCCTCTGCCGCTGAGACCTCTAGTTCAGCAATTCCTCAACCGCGGTCTGTGCCATCAAAGTCAAGGGCTCCAAACTCTCAAGAGAAGTCTGCTCAGGCATCAGTTACAAAACCCTCAGCTCCAAAACCCTTAGCACAACCACGAAAGCCTCAAGAAACACCAGTACCGAAGCCAGTCATGAAGCCAATGACCGCCACCTCCAGCTCCTCACTCCCGGCTGCAACCAGCTCGGAGACAAAGTCCACACCACCTCCGGTGAAGACTCAGGTGTCTGCTGAAAGAGCAACTCTATCGAGCCCCAGCAAAATCATCACCGTCCCGTCTGCATCAGAGGGCAGTGATGAGTATGATGATCAAACCCTGCAAGCCATAATCAGAAACAAGCAGGAGAGAGTAGCTCAGGCATCAGGCAGCACCATTCCTCTGGCCATGGACCCCAAGGTCCTCCTAGACTACATCAACATATGGTATGAGGACCCAGACACTCCGCTTGATGATTTTAAACTTCCCCTGCATCAGCCACATGGTGGCCACTTTCATCAATTAAGCCAAGTGGAAAGAACAGCAGGCCAAGCAGGCCAAGGTTGCAAAACTTAAAAAGGAGAAATTCCTCAAGCAGAACCTCCTCAGCTTGACGTCTGATGCACTGGTGTCAACACAGGCAGAACTGAAGAATATGATTGACAGGTACTCCAAGCTGTCAGATCGTAAGAGTCTCAAGAGCAATTTCATCAAGCTGGCCACTAAAGTTGTTGATGACTACAACAAGAAGGCTGCACCTCGAACACCAACTTCCCAGCCCTTGATTGAGGAGCCAACAGATGAATCTCCTCATGCTGAGGAAACTCCTCAAGCTGAGGAAATACACCAAGGAAGCCGTGTAGATGTACCGGCTATTGAAGAAATCATCATGGAAGCTCCAGCTGACGAACCTGCTGCACCTGATGAGACTGCCCGTGACCCAGCTGCTTCATCAAAGCAAGCTGATGACTCTGCTCCAGCTGGTTCCTCAAAGCCAGCTTAAGAATCTGTCGAGAGAACCCCTTCAGCAAAAGCTTCAAAGGTGAAGAAGATGATTCCGTCTGCATCAGACATGAAGAAGACCAGGGCTGCTGAGAAGGAAGCCAAAAAGAGAAAGGCCTCCTCAGCAGAAGAAGAAACAGAGGCCAATCGTCTCAAAGCACTTGAAGAAACTGCCCCTCTAGACCCTGTGCCCCTAAATGTCGCTCCTTCTTATGAAATGGTCATCCTTGATGATCAAGCGAAAGGGAAAGATGAGGAAATGAAGGATGCTGCCGCTAAGGAACAGACCGACGAAGAAATTCGTATTGACGAGAGTCCTCAGCCCTTCATTCCTCGGAAAGACACTGCTCAAGGATCAGTTGCACCAGCTGAAGAAACTGCCTCTGCCACCAAGCCAGCTGAGGAAGAACAAACTAAAAATCCTCAAGCTAATGAAATTCAAAGCTCTGTGCAAAATCTTCAAGATGAGGATAAGGCTGACCCAACTCCTCCACCTGAGCAAGATGAAACTATTCCGTAGCCTGATGCACAACCAGAGCAAGCCCCTCAGCCTGATGCCCAGCCAGAGCCATCTCCTCAGCCTGAAGTCCCACCTGCTGAAATTCCTCACCCTGAGGAAAATGTACCTGACCAAGACAATGCATTCGTCGTGCTCAACCCCGAGACTGCAATTGTTGTCTCCCCTCCTGTTCCTCAGCAAAATCTTCAGCCAGTTCATCGTCAGCCATTCTCCAAGCGTCCAAAGTTTCAAAAGGAGAATTTCTTTGAAGAATGCATGTACTTCATTGGAGAGAACCCCTATAACAAGCCTCAAATGAGGCATCTAAAGTTTTGGACTAGGACACAGTTGAATTACTATGCTTCTGTGTTGTGTGGAAGGAACAAGATATTCCAGCACAGGCATATTCCTCATGTTGAACTTGAAGCAATATCGTGCCTAGAGCCAGTCCTCAATGTTCTCCATGACGATGGTCTGTTGCCAATGTCCTCCGACATCTCTGACTGGAACAGTGAGCTCATTCTTCAGTTTTATGCCACTCTTCACATATCTGGCAATCCTAAAGACATCAACACCTAGGTGTTTGACTGGATGACACAAAACACTCACTACAAGGCTCCTGCTACTGAGCTCCTCCGTGAACTACCTGTACCAATTCCCTCAGAGGAGGCTGTGAAGCTTTATGGTGAGCGTGAGCTGCCCAACGGGATGATGGAAGTCCTCATGAAGTCTTTGGCTGAAGGAAAATCACCTAGAAAAACATTCCTCGTCCACGAGCTCAAGTATACACCCAGGTCTGTCTACAGAATCCTCTGCAGTGTTCTCGCGCCAATCAAAGGCCATGATGATGAAGAAGATGTCGTAGGCCTCATGAAGAATATCCTCTTCAACATCATTCATGGTATTCCTATCAACATCCATGATTTCTTCTTGAGGACTTTGGCCGACAATGCTATGTGTCCTTTTGATCACAAGATATATGCCCCATGGATCATGAGATTCATCAGGACAAGGACAGGCATCAACTTCCACGCTAATTTCCAAAACCATGTTGGTTATATGCCTCCTATCCGGGTCAACAAGAGAACTTTCGAGCCCATTGAAGGAAAAGGCAAGTCAGTGATTGAAGAAGGCAGTAGGCCCCTTGATGGCCAGTTCAGAGAGCCAGAAGCTTATTCTTCATGGGATGATACTGAGACTCGCCCGGCAAGCCCCGTTCCTCCTCGAGTGATGAATACAAGAGAGCTCCTCCTCAGTCTTCACCAGAAGGTGGATCACAATCACAAGTGGGTCAAACGCCTGTTTGGCACCATTGTGAAAACCCTCACTGAAACACAGAACTCTGTGAAGCTCAACCATCACTATCTGCATGAGGTTTTTGGTCGCACCTGGGCTACACTTGCACATCTGAAGACTTAGACTGAGCTTGAAGAAATGGACTTTGAGCGAGACTTTGACTGGTCGTGGCCTCCCAAGAAGAAGTTCAGGCCCATTCCAGTTCCAGACCTTGAAGACAGCTCCTTTTTTTCATTCCGAACTGCTGAAACTGATGAAGAACAGCTCGATACTGCTACCGGTCCAAGGAAGAAGACTACTCCCAAGAAGCGTCACGGCTCTTCCTCAACTGCCAAGAAGTGAAGTCTTCACGGGCGTTAGTCCTCAGTCTGTCCCTTTTTGTCACTTGATGACAAAGGGGGAGAAACTTCAGAGTTAGTCTTCAAATGAGATATTTTTGGGGCTTATGAACTATATTTAAGTTACAAACTCTTGGCTCTTCTGAAGTTTTTATGTAATGAGTTGTAACTTAAGCCCGATGGTACTCTGACGCTTTTGAATGTTTTTCTTCGCATGCTTATTCCTCAAGTTTTAATTCACGCATGCTGGAATTCGTCAGATACCATTTTTCATCATGCATTTTCATTTTCTTCATATGATATGTTACATGTATGCATGATTTACAAGACTCAGGAGGAGATCTCCATGATATAAATCATCAATGTGCATTTGCTATGAAAAGCAAAATCCTCACGATATGCACATCTTCAGGGGGAGTCTCTGTGAATCTTGATTTCAAATTCCTCAAATGAGTATTTACACTTCCTATTTTTGATCCCTGTTGAAGACTTAACCTAATTGTTATCAACCACAAAAAAGGGGGATATTGTAAGTGCATCTAGTGCCCCTTAGTGATTTTGGTGGTTAGAAGACTTATAGGTTAAGTATCTAATGTGTTTATGAGTGTACACATGATCTATAAGTCATTGAGGAGTTTGAGATATTTGAAGAATATCGACCCCTAAAAATATATATCTTCAGTTGAAGAAATTGGTCTAAAGCTGAAGAAATGAATCGCGAGGAATCTGCGATGAAATTGATATTCCTCATGAAGATACTGAAATCGAGGAATTCGGTGTGTCCTGAAGAAAATCATTTTGAAGACTTTGAAGCATGAAGATTTACTCTTTCTGTTTTATTTTCTTCGCATTTGAGTAATAGGAACACCGTACTGTTAAAGGGGGTCGAAGTTACACTTTGGAATGAATTTCCTCATGATGCTCAACCCAAGCCTATTCCTACCAAAAGCCTCAAGTGAGGAATACGAGTGACATGAGGACTCTCACAGTTGAGGGTTCCGACCGTTTCGATAGCCACGCCAAGTCATTTGTCTTATCCACACCAACGTTCATATTATTTAAGGGCATTAGTGTCAAATCATGTCGGGATACTCCCAGGCTATAAATAGCCGCCCCCCACAACCATTAGCTGGTTGGCTGCTCCGTTAGAAACTAACACTTGTCATAAGAGCAACCCAATTCCTCAGAGTCTTCGAGAGTAATTCATCAGTGAGGAAATACCCCATACACCGAAACCACAGACCAAACCTAGTGATTGAGCATCACTGAAGAAGTTGTTCCTGTGTGGGACTAAAGCCTTTTACCTTTGAGGACTGTGCATCCTCCAAACGGTTAGGCGTCATGGTCTAGAACTTTCCAGCAGTCAATTGTGGATCGCCAGGTGACCAAGTTTGTGAGGGTTTGGAAGTCTGCCCTAAAGACTTACCACGAGTGTTGGGCGAGGAATGTGTGTTCTTAGCCCAAAACAACACGGTAGGGACTGCGTGTCCCGGGACTGTGTGTCCTTTGGTTTCAATACCAAGCCGCTCCAAACCAGATGTACGACTGTCACAGCAGTTGGAACTGGGTCATCAGCGACTGTCTTCACTGAGAAACGGGTTCTTATTCCTCAACTCCTTACTTTCCTCGAATTATGTGTTATGACTTTCACTGCTACTGTTTGAAGAATTTGCTGAAGACTTTCTCTGAATTTCCTCAACCCCAAATTCTTCACGTCAGTTAATCCTCATCTATATTCTGCGTGCCTGCTCACAGTGCAATCTGTTTTCACATTCCTCACTCTAAAAAACTGCTGTTGTGAGACTCTGCATTTCCGATCCTTTACTCTTTCCGTTGTAAGTTAGTCATCAATGAGGAATTTCCTCAAAAGGAATTTCCTCGATGATGAAATTCTAAAAATCTCCTATTCACCCCCGCTCTAGTCGATATAACGCACTTTCAGACTGTGTGTCCCGGGACTGTGTGTCCTTTGGTTTCAATACCAAGCCGCTCCAAACCAGATGTACGACTGTCACAGCAGTTGGAACTGGGTCATCAACGACTGTCTTCACTGAGAAACGGGTTCTTATTCCTCAAATTCTTACTTTCCTCGAATTATGTGTTGATGACTTTCACTGCTACTGTTTGAAGAATTTGCTGAAGACTTTCTCTGAATTTCCTCAACCCCAAATTCTTCACGTCAGTTAATCCTCATCTGTATTCTGCGTGCCTGCTCATAGTGCAATCTGTTTTCACATTCCTCACTCTGAAAAACTGTTGTTGTGAAACTTTGCACTTCTAATCCTTTACTGTTTCCGCTATAAGTTAGTCATCAGTGAGGAATTTCCTCAAAAGGAATTTCCTCAGTGATGAAATTCTAAAAATCTCCAATTCACCCCCCTCTAGTCGATATAACGCACTTTCAGATCATATGCTACGTTCATAGTTTGGGTCTTGTCCATCACATCATTCTCCTAATGATGTGATCCTGTTATCAAATGACCAGGAAACCTTGAACATCTTTGATCAACGAGCTAGTCCTTTAGAGGCTCACTAGCGACAGTGTGTTGTCTATGTATCCACACATGTATTTGAGTTTCCAATCAATACAATTTTAGCATGGATAATAAACGATTATCATGAACAAGGAAATATAATAATAACCACTTTATTATTGCCTCTAGGGCATATTTCCAACAACAACGTCGTCTCCTAAACGCAACCCCTGTGTAGCTCCACCCGACGTCGGAGAGCCGCCGAAAGGGGAAGGTCAGGGTCCCGCCGCCACCAGCGTCCCCAAGGCTAGGCCGGCCGCGGGTGCCAACGATGGCGGCGGAGAGGATTGGGAGAGGGGGCTGGAGGAAAGGGATGCTCGCGCGCGACCGGTTGCCCGTAGGGGCGACAATGTCATGGGAGAGGAGGGAGGGGTGGATCTGCACCACCATAGGCTAGAGTCCCAAATCACTTTCACTAGATTGACCATGAAATATATTTTTATGTTTGATATATTGAGTATTGTAAATCTTAATATATGTTGCTACAAAGTTGGTTAGACATATATATTGAGTATGTTGGAGAAAGATTCATGGCGATTTTGGTAGATCATGAGTGACTCAAGAACGTTCTTGAGAAGATAGAGTACTTTTCGAGCTTTCAAAAATCACGAAGTAATTCATGGATGCAAGCCATGGTATGTAATGTACATTATCAAAAGCTCATAATGAATATAAGGTTTTGTGAAATGTGAATTGTGACATGTACAACAAATTTATATCATGTGCATTGCTATTTAACCAAACACTATTCATCTGAATCTTGTATTTTGTTGTCTAGGTCACAAATGATTATATTACTGGTTGAATTGAATTTTAACTTGTGCACATTACATATCATTGCTAACATCCACGAATTATCTCATATTTGTTTAAAACAACAGAAAAATTAAAAGATGAAAGAGAATATGGGTTGCACGAGCAAAGTTGCACAAAATCCTCTTTCGGGTAATACTACATTATTCCGCAGCAAAAACCACACTCATAGGCACCATCTTTCATTTCTCTGTAACCTATTTATAATTACATTTTTTTCATACCAAGTTGAATTTATATTTTTTAGAGTTAAATTTATCAAATTTTTATCTGGAGAAATGTTTTGAATTTTAATTTAAAATTTTGGGACAACAAACATTGATACTTTATTAGCATGCTCAATTTTTTCATATTTTTAAAGATATTTTGAAATGTGTTATGAAAGTCCGGTGCACTAAAAGTGCTCGCGCACCAGATATTTCCTCGTTGTGGGTGCTGCGTGGGGCAAACGTCAAGCCTGTATCGAGCCGAACACAATGTAGTTGCACCATGGTCCGAAAATTTCGCTCTGAAAAGGGACGTGTAATTATGAAGCCACATGAGCTTATAATAAAAAGGATTCTCTGGACCCGGTCACACGCAAAGCAGGTGTCAGAACAGTTGAAAGTGCCATCAAGCCATCAAGAGCTCAAGGCGTACAATGACAAAAAAGTTTATGCAGTATTGTTGCTAGTGGAGAACGGGCCTTTGGCCGGGACCCTTTAGTCCCGGCCTGCCTCTGGGCCGGGACTAAAGGCCCGGCCACGTCGTCCCAATTCTCAATGCCTCCCTCGAGGCTTTAGTCCTGGCCCGTAAGGAGCCTTTAGTCCCGGTTCGTGTCCCAAACCGGGACTAAAGGGCTACGCGGTGGGCAACCCGCATGTGCGCCACCTTTAGTCCCGGTTTGTGTCTCAAACCGGGACTAAAGTCCTCTGCCTATATATAGCACAGCCCCCCTCTCCCCTCTTCCTTGCATTTTTCTTGGATGGAGGATTGTGGGTGTGTGCTAGCTCTCCACTTTTTTTGATGCACTAGAGGTGTTTGTTGAAATGTGTGTTAGAGCGATGCTGCTTTAGTTCACCGAACACAACTACGATATGAGATGCTTGAGCCACGCTTAAACCTCGTCCTCTTTATTTCTACTTATTCTAAAAGGTTAGCAACTATATTTCCTCATTTAGACCGTGCGGTACTAATTTTCAGGATCGTAATTTTATTTGATGTACTGTCGTATAACACAGATGAGCCATCCATGGATGTACGGTGATCGACGCACATCCGCTTACAGAGAAGGCGTGCATTATTTTCGAGATGCAGCCGATGCGAACAAGCATGGTGGTGGCTATATGTTTTGTCCATGTGTTGAATGTCGGAATGAGAAGGATTACACTTCCTCAAGAGTCATTCAGAGCCACCTGCTTCGGTCCGGTTTTATGTCGGGCTATAATGTTTGGACCAAGCACGGAGAAAGAGGGGTTATGATGGAAGACAACGATGAAGAAGAAGAGAACGATGATGACAACTACCGATCTATGTTCCCTGAGTATGCTAATACCGCAATGGAAGACAATGAAGAAGTAGATCAGGATGAAGAACGGGAACCAGATGAGCCCGCTGATGATCTTGGCCGGGTCATTTCTGATGCACGGCGAGGTTGCGACACAGAAAAGGAGAGGTTGCAGTTCGAGCAGATGTTACAGGACCACAACAAATTGGTGTACCCAACTTGTGAAGATGGCCAAAAGAAGCTGGGTAGCACACTGGAATTGCTGAAGTGGAAGGCAGAGACCGGTGTGACTGACTCGTCATTCGAAAAGTTGCTGGTACTGATGAAGAAGATGCTTCCAAGAAAGAACGAATTGCCTGCCAGCACGTACGAAGCAAAGAAGCTTGTCTTCCCTCTAGGATTAGACGTGCAGAAGATACATGCATGCCCTAATGACTGCATCCTCTACCGCGGTGAGAAGTACGAGAATATGGATAAATGCCCGGTATGCACTGCATTGCGGTATAAGATCAGAAAAGATGACCATGGTGATATTGAGGGCGAGCCACCCAGGAAGAGGGTTCCTGCCAAGGTGATGTGGTATGATCCTATAATACCACGGTTGAAACGTCTGTTCATAAATAAACATCATGCGAAGTTGTTGCAATGGCACATGGAAGATCGCATGAAAGACGATAAGTTGAGGCACACCGCTGATGGTCGGCAGTGGAGAAAAATTGAGAGAGAGTTACCGAGATTTGCAGTTGACGCAAGGAACTTATGGTTAGGTCTGAGTACAGATGGCATGAATCCTTTTGGGGAGCAGAGTTGCAGTCACAACACCTGGCCCGTTACTCTATGTATCTACAACCTTCCTCCTTGGTTGTGGATGAAGCGGAAGTTCATTATGATGCCAGTCTTATCCAAGGTCCAAAGCAACCCGGCAACGATATTTATGTGTACCTAAGGCCATTAGTTGATGAACTTTTACAGCTGTGGGCCGAACCAGGTGTGCGTGTGTGGGACGAGCACAAACAAGAGGAATTTGACCTTCGAGCGTTGATTTTCGTAACCATCAATGATTGGCCTGCTCTTAGTAACATTTCAGGACAGTCAAACAAGCGATACAATGCATGCACACACTGTTTGGATCAGACAGAAAGTATATATCTGGACAAATGTAGGAAGAATGTGTACCTGTACAATCGTCGTTTTCTTCCGCCCAAGCATCCCTTAAAGAAAAAAGGCAAGCATTTCAATGGCAAGGTAGAACCCCGAGGGAAGCCTGTCATCCGTACCGGTGGTGAAGTATTTGATACGGTCAAAGATTTAAAATTAATCTTTTGAAAGGGTCCTCGCAGCCAACCTGTTCCTAACGGCCCTGATAAGCGCGTACCCATGTGGAAGAAGAAATCTATATTTTGGGAGCTACCCTACTGGGAAGGCCATGAGGTCCGCTCGGCAATCGACGTGATGCACCTAACGAAGAATCTCTGCGTTAATATTCTAGGCTTCCTTGGCTTGTATGGGAAGTCAAAAGATACACCGGAAGCACGGGAGGACCAGGAACGTCATAAAGGAAGAGATGGCATGCATCGAGGGCAGTTTCAAGGGCGTGCCAGCTACGCTCTTACTAAGGAAGAGAAGGAAATCTTCTTTGAAGTCCTTTTCAGTATCAAGGTCCCGACTGGCTTCTCGTCGAATATAAAGGGAATCGTAAATATGAAAGACAAAAAATTCCAAAACCTAAAGTCTCATGACTGCCACGTGCTTATGACGCAATTGCTTCCGGTTGCATTGAGGGGAATTCTATCGGAAAATGTTCGCCTAGCAATTGTGAAGGTATGTGCATTCCTCAATGCAATTTCTCAGAAGGTAATCGATCGAGAAAGTCTATCAGGGTTACAGATTGATGTGGTCCAATGTCTGGTCAGCTTTGAGTTGTTGTTCCCGCCATCCTTCTTCAATATAATGACACACCTCCTAGTTCACCTAGTCGAAGAGATTAGAATTCTCGGTCCTGTGTTTGTACACAATATGTTCCCCTTCGAGAGGTTCATGGGAGTCTTAAAGAAATGTGTTCGTAACCGTGCTAGGCCAGAAGGAAGCATCTCCAAGGGCAATGGAACAGAGGAGGTCATTGAGTTTTGTGTGGACTTTCTTCCTGACCTTAAGCCGATTGGTGTTCCTGAATATCGGTATGAGGGTAGGCTGACAGGAAAAAGCATACTAGGAAGGAAAGAAAAAGTATGTATGGACAGGCATTCTTTCTCTCAAGCACACTACACAGTTCTACACAGTTCTACACAATTCCACCATGGTGGCTCCGTATATCGTGAGACACAAGAATATTCTACGCTCCGAAAACCCGGGGAAGGCTGACTCTTGGATTAAAGGGGAACGCGAGAAGACTTTCAGCAGTTGGTTGCAGACACATCTCATGAATGACGACACCGTTGGAGATGAGCTGTACTGTTTGGCCAGGCCACAATCTTCGACTATATGTACTTTCCAAGGGCATGAGATAAATGGGAATACATTTTACACGGTTGCCCAAGATAAAAAGAGCACCAACCAAAATAGTGGTGTCCGCTTTGATGCAACAAACGAGAATGGGCACTGTTTGGAAACATATTACGGGTACATAGAGGAGATATGGGAACTTGACTATGGACCTACTTTTAAGATCCCTTTGTTTCGGTGCAAATGGGTGAAGCTGACAGGAAGCGGGGTAGTTGTAGACCAAAAGTACGGCATGACAACAGTGTATCTCAACAATCTTGCGTACATGGACGAACTATTTGTCCTAGCCAATGATGTCGCTCAGGTTTTCTATGTGAAGGACATGTCTACAAAAACGAGAAAAAGAAATCAGCAAAAGAAGATATCGTCCGATGAGCCAAAACGCCACATAGTTCTTTCAGGGAAAAGAAACATCGTGGGAGTAGATGACAAGACAAACATGTCAGAAGATTATAATAAGTTTCATGAAATTCCGCCCTTCAAAGTGAAAACTGACCCAAGCATCCTACTGAATGATGAAGATTCTCCATGGCTATGACCCAAAAGAAAACAGAAATAATAGATAGGAATATTGGTGCAATCATGTAACAATGTATTAAACCTTTTATGTAATACATGTATGGAATGTACTAAATTTCAAACACTTTTCATTTTCATAGTTTTGTCAAATTCTCAAATACGCAAAAAGAATTTTAAAAAACCTTTGTAAGAGATGAGTTCTCGTTCACAATTGTTGAAATTTTGTGATGTGCCTTTGAATGGTGCATTTTGAACACACAAAAAGTATGGAGTTCAAATAAGTTCAAAAAACCATATTATGAAATTAAATATTATCATTGGCGATTCATCTCTATTATATCAAATAAGTTAAATATTATCAAATAAGTTCAAAAAACAACCGCATCGCATCCATCTTCATCTTGCGATCATCGATGACATCGGCGAGATGCAACTCCAGTTCCATATTCTTATTCTCAATTATTTTCAATTTTTTCTTCAAGTATTTGTTTTCTTTTTCAACCAAATTTAACTTCTCGACAAGAATTTCTATGTGGGTTGGAATTTCCGGTTCACATACCTCCTAGATTAAAAAATATATGTCACGTTGGTCGTCATAATTGTCATAAACACTAAATAAAACAAATAGTTATAAAAGATAATATATACCACATCCGAATCATAGACAGGACGAGGGCCGACGGAGGCCGATACAAAAACCATCGCACTATATAATAACAAAAAATAATGAAAGTGAGTAATTTATACAAGTATGTATCTAAATCATACAAGTAAGATTTTTTTTCTTTTAAAAAGAAGATAAGAACAAGAGGCTCACCACGGTGGTGCTCGCGACAAGATCGGCACGGCGATCGACAATTGTGAGGACGGGCACGGGACGACACCCTACGCATGTGCAGACTCTAAGAAGTTAATTTGAGCATTTGAAATGAGCTACACTAGCAGTGACAAATGAAAGGATGAAGTAGCTAACCTTTTAAAACACTTGTGCAGTTGGTGCACGGCCAAACCTAGACAAATATTAAGGAAAATGGAGCTTGGAGAGGAGAAAGCTTAAGTAGAGTGGCTCGGGCATTTCATCGAACACGTCATGTGCATGAACTAGAGTGGCAAGAGCATGGCATGGTCACACTTCAATAACCAAAAAACAGGGGGTATGGTGGGCAGGGTCGAGGGTTTATATAGGCAACACTTTAGTCCCGGCTTTTGTCTAAAACCAGGACTAATAGCCCCTCGCCTGCCGCCTGCCGAGGAGGGGCTTTAGTCCCAGTGCGTGGCTCCAACCGGGACTAAAGACCCCTTTAGTCCCGGTTGGAGCGCCACACCGGGACTAAAGGCCCCTGCTTCCCGCCTTCTTGTCTGCCGAAAAAGGGCCTTTAGTCCCGGGTCGTGGCTCCACCCGGGACTAAAGGGGGTCTTTAGTCCCGGATCGAGCCCCGAACCGGGACTAAAGATCCACCTAAATAAGCGGGAGCTAGAAAATTTCCAACCCAAATCGCATTTCCTTCTCTCCTTCTTCCTCGTTCTCCTGCCCGGCGCGGCACAGCGACGAACTCGACGACGCCGTCAGGCTGCCCCCGTCCTGCTCGCCGCCGTCGCCGTCGTCCTGCTCGCCGTCGTTGTCCTCCTCGCCGTGCGCCACCCTCCTCGCCGCGCGCCGCCGTCCTCCTCGCCTTGCACCGCCGTCCTCCTCGCCGCACGCCGTCGACACCTCCGGTCGGTAAGCCCCCTCCTCCCCAACACTCCGGCCAGAAGAAGAAAAGAAGAAAAAGGAGAAGAAAAGAAGAAAACGGAGAAGAAAGGAAGAAAAAGGAGAATAAAAGAAGAAAAAGGAGAAGAAAGGAAGAAAAAGGAGAAGAAAGGAAGAAAAAGGGAAGGAGAAGAAAAGAAGAAAAAGGAGAAGAAAAGAAGAAAAACTGAAGAAAGGAAGAAAAAGGAGAAGAAAGGAAGAAAAATGGAAGAAAAGAAGAAAAAGATTTTTTTTGTTATTTAATTCCTATTGTTATTAGGTTTGTGCTAGATTATTAGGGTTAGTAATATGTAGAATTAGGAAAAAGGAAAATAAGAAGAGGAGGAGAAGAAAAGAAGAAAAAGGAGAATAAGAAGAGGAGGAGAGGAGAAGAAGAGGAAAAATAGAAGAAGATGAGAAGTAGAAGAAGAGAATAAATTAGAAGAGGAGGAGAGGAGAAGTAGAAGAAGAGAAGAGGAGAAGTAGTAGAAGAAGAGGAGAAGTAGAAGTAGAAGAAGAAGTAGAAGAAGAGGAGAAATAGAAGAAGAGGAAAAATTAGTTTAGGGTTACAAGAAGAAGAAATATTTTTTTTGTCATTTAATTTTGCTATTGTATAGTGTATATGCTTAAGTGTTAACAGTGTTTCTTAGATTATTGCTTAATTTTGCTATTGTACATGCTTAAGTGTTAATAGTTTAATTTTTCTATTGTATATGCTTAAGTGTTAATAGTTTATTTTTAGCAAGAAAATTAATAGAACTAGTTTAATTTTGCTATTGTATATGCTTAAGTGTCCGGGACTGGGCTCCGGCCGGCTGGTATTTTAGAGTTTAGGTTCTAGCCAAGACCCGGGACTAAAGGTCCTCCTATATAAAACGACACTTCGAAGTTTCCAACCCCTCTTATATAGTTTGTTAGTTTATTAGTTAATCAAATGTCCGTTTTTTGCAGAATTATGGATCCACATATCAGGAACCTCGAAGAGGAAGAACTTCTCGAAGATTTAATCAAAGACGGCCCCGACGTTGAACCAGCTGAATCTCCGTCGTCATATCTAAACCCCTCCGGATATGGAATGGAGGTCGAGCGACACGAAGATGAAGCCGATGGGGCAGGAGATAGGTCCAATGACGGAGAAGGTGATAGCTCCACTGATGGAGAAGCCGGTGGAGAAGCCGGTGAATAAATAATAAAGTCCGGCGAGGTATACATATCAAGTTCGACAATCACTTGTAATATGTGAAAAATATTGGAGATAGCTCTATATTGTATACATATACATTCATTTGACGAATGTTTCTCCCTCTTAGGCCTCCACATCGAGCAAAGCTACGAAACGAGGCCCGACTAGAAAGTTGGATGCACGGACGCATTACACCTTTGAGGTGATATTGCCTACGGGAGAACCCAAGCTTCCTAAGAATGTTGCTGACACATTCAAGAAGCAATGCGGAGTTCTTCTTAGGGATTACGTCCCGATCAGCGTTTGGGAGTGGAACAAGCGGAAAGGGGCAGCCAATAGTGACTATGTCGCCGAAAGGTACAAAGATAATCTTTGAAATGATCTCATGTCACATTTCAACCTGCCAGAATGTGAGAATGAACACGCCGCAGACAAACTGAGGGCCAAAGTCAAGCAGTGGACTCTAAAGAAGATGGCCAAACTGTTCCGTAGCTGGAAGAAGAAGCTATGGAAAAACTATCTGAAGACAAAGAAAGTGCCAGTATTCGAGGGGTATCTAGCCAAGCAGGCGAATCACTGGAAGGCATTTCAAGAGTACAAGGAGTCAGAAGATGCCCAGGCATTATCAGAAAAGAACAAGATAAATGCCGACAAGAAGAAATATCACCACAAGCTGGGGCCAGGGGGCTATGAGACTGCCATCCCAAAGTGGGATAAGAAAGAGCAAGATCTGCTAGATAAAGGCATCGTACCTAAACCACTCCCTATTGAGTGGGAATTGAGAGCGAGAAATTGGTTCCTTGCGCATGGTGGGTCGTACGACGAAAAAACAGGGGACCTCATCTGCAGTGACGGTCTTAGGATACCCAGGAAGAATTGGAAAAGGATAGGGAAAGAAATTAAGGAGGTAAAAAGAAAGTTCACTGCAGATAGAGAGAAAGATTTGCTCACACTGGTCCTCGGCAATGACGAACATGGAAGACGAATGCGAGGCTTCGGTCTTTCTTACCCGTGGTGGTTGGGTTTGCCAGAGACCAATACACTTACAGAAGCCGAGAGAGAGCAAAGAAGCGGCAGCAGGATGAGGAGAATGACAAGTTCAACCAGTTGCTTGCCAGGATTAACGAGCAACATAAGCAGATTGATGAGCTTAGAGGAGTAGCGCGCCAGGAAGATCCTGCACTTGATATTACCTGCGCCCCATCTAAGCGGAAAAGCAGCGTGGCTGAATCTGAGGCCCCGCCCGACGATGCATGAAGAATGATAGAGGGCGGTCCCGGCTACCCCGTGGATGGAATCAAGGAGTCAACATCATGTGAACTCCATCATAAATTCAAGAACATATCCATGAAGGTGGCCATCGGACAAGCTTTACCTTCTGGCCCTGATGCACGCTGGCATGGTCGTGAGATTCCAGCTGGCTTTGCTAAAGTCGGGGTGGATGAAATCATGATGGGGTTTCATGATATGGAGCTCGACATAGCTGGACCCGAAGATGAGAGGACACTCGGAGAAGTACTGGGTGGAGTCATCCTATGGGACAAGAACTACATCAAGCTTCCAGGCTCGGCCCAAAGGACAACACCGCCTCCGAGTCATCGCAGGTCACCTACACCTCCATTACCTCCAAGCCCTCCACATGACGTCGGCCAGCACAACACGAGTCCATCTCGATCACCGCCGCCGGACTTGGGTCGTCCGTCTCCGCCGCCGCCCGCTCCGGATACTAAGCGGGAGCGTGCCACCAAGAACGCTCCGCCGACGATTCCTAAGCGACGGAGCCCCCAAAGCGCAAACGGTCACCCCTCCCAAAGGTACCTCATGCTAATCTTCCTATCAGACCTTATGATCGTATCCCCGAGGAAAACGCCAGGATAGCAAAGGAACATCATGATGCGCAGATGAAAAAGAAGGAACCCGAGCCCCGCCCGGAATACACCGAGAAGCAAATAGCATTAGCAAAATACTTCACGACCCTTCCATCACAGTATGACTTACACCATAAGCCTGATGACTATACACGCACATTGCAGAAGGAAGTGAAAAAGAGCAGATCACCTCCAAGCCCTCCACATGACGTCGGCCAGCACAAGACGAGTCCATCTCGATCACCGCCGCCGGACTTGGGTCGTCCGTCTCCGCCGCCGCCCGCTCCGGATACTAAGCGAGAGCGTGCCACCAAGAATGCTCCGCCGACGATTCCTACGCGACGGAGCCCCCCAAAGCGCAAACGGTCGCCCCTCCCAAAGGTACGTTATGCTAATCTTCCTATCAGACCTTATGATCGTATCCCCGAGGAAAACGCCAGGATATCAAAGGAACATCATGATGCGCAGATGAAAAAGAAGGAACCCGAGCCCCGCCCGGAATACACCGAGAAGAAAATAGCATTTGCAAAATACTTCACGACCCTTCTAGCAAAGTATGACTTACACCATAAGCCTGATGACTATACACGCACATTGCAGAAGGAAGTGAAAAAGAGCAGATCACGTGCAAGTGCAAGTGGAAGCAAATCAAGTTCAACTACAAGCAAGAAAAAATCAGACGTTCCTCAGCTTGGACAACAGGCCAAACAGTCGATCCCACCCCTCAAGGTGTTAACCGAGAATGTTCCCCCTCCGGTGCAGGGGCAACCTTTTGAAATAGCAAAGGACTAGGCGGCTCAATGGGGTGTCTCGGTCGAAGATGTTCTGGCTTCCCAAGACGACAGGTTACCCAAGGCTGTGGTAGCCCATAAGCCACAGTTTGTCATGGGAGAGCCTTTGGTCAGCAAAGATGATCTCCCAACAAATATGTGTTACTTACATCAATGGTACTTAAGTGAATCAAAGAATGGGAGAACGATGATCGTGGTGAGTGTCCCACGGGAGTACTACGGCCGCCCCGAACAAATCCATATCGACTTTGATGAACTCTTCCAGATGTACAATGGCGACGCCCTCGACAAATCGCTTATGAGTTGCTATTGTCTGTAAGTTTTTCAATTCGTTGTCTACATATAACTTGTTTAGTTATTTCAATTCATTGTCTATATATAACTTGTACTCTATTATGCAGAAAGAAGATTCTGGATTGTAAAAGTAAGAACATCCTAAATATTGGGTTTATTGACCCAGATAAAATACATATAGTGACGCTAACTGATAAACCCAAGGAGACGGAGGAAAACCTACTAAGGTTTCTAACAGATCAAAATTTATATGACCACATACTGTTTCCATACAACTTCAGGTGAGGGTCTTTACTCTGTTGTGTCGATTCACTTATAAGTGTAATTGATAAGTTACTGACACACACACACACACATATATATATATACATGTGCAGCTTCCATTGAATTCTGTTGGACATTAAAATTGATAAGTGAAGAGTTGATGCCTTCGACCCATTATCGAGACCCTTGGAACAGTTCCAAAGCCTGCAGGACATGCTCCAAGGGTAATTTCAATCATTCTTGCGCTCTATCGGTTTCTTTCGATGATTTTCTGATATATCAATTAATGAAAAACTTAGCAAATCATTATCCTTGTCGGGTAGGGTTTGGAAGCGGTTCAAGTACGTGACTCCCGGTAACTTTCCTGAGAAGCTGACCTTTAGAGCGGCTCAGGTAATTAGTAGTATGATATACTTCTATTTTCAATACATTTATGATGCTAGATTATTATTTTGATTATATATATTCTATTCTCGTAAAGTGCGACCAACAGCCACGGTAACGCATCTATGCGGATATTATGTTTGTGAGACCATTCGCACGTTTACCTCTGATCACAAGGATCACAGATTCGACGTAAGCAATGAACATTCACACCTCTATTTTTACCCGTCATTCTTTTTATCATGATTGATATTCATATTCATCTCCTCTTCTTATATAGTACACGGCCATGAGGACGAATGTCCTACCAGAGCAACGCGCGATTGCTGTTGCACAGGAGCTTGCGACATTTCTGAGGACGGAAGCTATAGATGACAAAGGACGATTTTGTGTAGCTAGGGGCCATTACTGATGTTCGTCCATGTAATCGAATAGACGGGCTCTAGTCCCGATAATTCAGATCTCCATATAATTGTATATATATGCTCGCTTGTAACATAAGTTAATCTTATATATATATATATGCATAATTATTTCTATTTAAATTATATGAAAACTAATTTACGAACACCAAACGAGGCATCACGTTAATCTCCCGAACACCTAAACCCTAAAACTCTAAAACCCAAAAATAATTTCATTCAAAAAAAACACAAAAATAAGCAAAATATGAAACACTTTAGTCCCGGTCCGTGTAACGAACCGGGACTAAATGTACTGCCCCTGGGGCGCTACGAGGCGCCCACGTGGAGCACCTTTAGTCCCGGCTTGTAACAAGGCCGGGACTAAAAGTTAGGCCTTTAGTCCCGTTCCTTTAGTCCCGGTTGGTGAACCGGGACTAAAGCCCCTTACGGGTCGGGCTAAAGGCTCCGTCCCCACTAGTTGTGGTACCCTAAAAAAGTATTGTTGTTGTGGTTTTTTACGAGGACACAAGAGAGCATTGGCTAAGAGGAGAAAAGCAATTCGTTCATCCACCGTACTCAATCAAGCACGGATCCGCGATGTTCTTCTAGAAAAGACTACAGTACCCAGAGCCGAATACTGCCGGCAGCTTATCTATCATGCATGGTGGACGCATCAGGCTGTTGATGGTTGAACGTTGCTGCGGATCTATTAGTACCACCACCAGCAGCAGCATCACGCTGGTTGAGGAAAATCGCACATTAACTCGGGTAGTTGTACTGGGCCAAGTGTGTGTCCATCAGACACGTGCTAACATTACCACGAGTATTAAACTAGGAACGCAATTCCATCCGCTCGATCGCTCTGCAGATACGACGTTGACACAGGTCGCTGCAGTGTCATGCCTCATCAAGTGACTTAAGACTCTTGCTTCACACGTAAGGATTTAGGGTAGTCGAATTTCTCTCGATTTCTCACGTAGTTCGTTTCAATGCCTTGAGGCTGGTCATAGGGGGACTATTATATATTAGTATCATACAAGCACACAGTCCTGCTTGGGTCGCTTGTGAAGAAGCCTAGTGAAACTTGATTTAGATTCGAAATGAGTGGACTCTTAGAGGGGCGGTCAATCGACTGGGAGGGCAACTTGCTCGGGACGATCGAGCTGGCGGACTGGACGCTGGTCGTTATGAAGATATGTATTTACGGTAGGGTCACAGGCTTGACCTAAGTGTCCACGTAAGAGTACCTCATTATTAGGTGGAGGGTCATGAAGAAGATTTGACTAGATGGTCATGGCATCCAAAAAGTCATTCGGAAAATATTCCCCTTCGTTCGACAACCAACTTTCACTCACAAGACACCAGTCGACACAAGAAGACCAGAAGCCACCTTCAAGGAGGCCAACGGACGAGCGCTCAGCTAATGGTCATGAATAGCATTTATTACATACATACGTTATCAGTAACGTACACATTTAAACCTTATTGATCGGACGCTTAGATGTTGGTGCCTTGATGAGGGGTAGCGCACTCTATATAAGCCACCCTTCCCTGTGGCACTAGGGTTCGCACACCCTTTAACACACATTCCACACCGTAAGAGCTCTCGAGCACTGAGACGTAGGACTGTTACCTTTACGAGAGGGACCTGAACTCATACATCTTGCGTACAAGCTTGCCGTAGCTAGGACTCTGCCCTCTCCATTCATACCCTACACCTCTACTGTCAGGTTTATTACCACGACAATTGGCACCCACCGTAGGGTAGGCGTCTAAGCGACTTCCGACAAGTTTGCAATCTTCACTCTCCGTCATGTCTTCCGGCAGCGATTCGTTCATAGGTGGCGAGATCCGTTTCGGCGCGCTCATCTTCGTCGCCAATGACTCATCATGGCTTGAGGAGGCGCCTCTTGACATCGCGGCGCTCCCAATCAGTGGAGCGACTCACTTCCGTGCAAGCTCCTTCGGCGTACTCCTTTGGGAGCCGTCGACTCCGTTGTCGACCGTTTGCTCCGCTCTTCGTCGTCATAAGCGATCCGGTCGCTCACGACTCCAGTGATGGGTGAAGCACGTAGTGGCTCGCCAGGCGTCATCTCCGTCGTCTCTGCAGGTTGCTGCCGTCGAGCCTGCTGGACCTCTTCGGGACCCGATCCACTCGGCGTGAGATCAGTCTGATATCCCTTTCGAGTGCGAGAGCTGCAATCCAGCAGCGGAGGTCTTCATGGCGGGTTCTGCGGAGAGCCCACCCGGGTTCGGTCGCAGCGAACACGAGGTCGGCGAGCCGTTGACTGGTCATGGCCGTCGTCGTCCTCCAACTTCCAGTCGGCGTCAGCGACAACTCTTCTCGAGCAGTCTACAAGACAACATTGAGGTATATCGTACTCCGGTACTTAATGTTGCAGCCGCAGCTAACATAGAAGATTCTATTCAGCCATCAGATTCAAAGGCTGGTAGCGGCTTCCAGCAGGTTCGCACTTTGCTTGAAGTAGCGCAACAACAAAATTCAGCTGTATCGCAGTCGCCTAATAGGTTACAAAGCAATTCACCCAGAGCAGATACAGTCCGTTCAGTTTACAGTCCAGGTTCGCCCCAACGCCGCAAAGACGGGGGTTACCAACAGAATCGACACAGAGACCAGAGGCGGAACCAGTTCCCTCCTCGTTATCACCGTGATGACCGCCATCGGGTGCATTCTCCTCCGGGGAGCGGTACATATGTGTCCCGACACTACGATGACCAACGCCCGTTCGATGATGAGCGGAATCCAGGATTTGATGTGAGAAATGTACTCGCGCAGAGAAGGATGGACAGACGCATAGCTCACAGAGATGGTTTCGACAGAGATCGTCTGAGTGGAAGTGGTACTACAGTTTCTGGTCCCGAGTGCTTGAGTAGAGCAATCTGCCTTGCTGATATTCCCGCAAGTTCACACGAGAATCCAAGCCTGAAACATGGCTTGACGACTACCGAGTGGCCATGCAGATTGGCGAAGGCAATAACAGCGTCGCCATGAAGCATTTGCCTCTGATGTTGGATGGTTCGGCTAGGGCGTGGCTGAATCAGTTAGCTCCTTCTAGCATCTACTGCTAGGAGGATCTCGCCCGAGTGTTCATCAAGACATTCGAAGGCATACGCAAGCATTCAACCGGTCTGTCCGAGGTGCAGCTTTGTGTGCAGAAGTCAAATTAGTCTTTGAGAGACTACATTAAGCGGTGGACTGATACGTTTCCGTCGTATCTACTTTCCGAAGTCTTTTGCCCTTGTTTTGGACTTTAATTTGCTTGATTTGAATGGAATTAACCCGGACTCACGTTATTTTCAGTAGAATTGCCATGATGTTGTTTTTGTGCAGAAACAAAAAGTTCTCGGAATGTCCTGAAAATTTACGGAGATTTTTTCTGGAATAAAAGAAAAATACCTGCACAAAGATCCACCCCGAGGGGGCATGCCAGTGGGCCACAAGCCCACAGGCCGCGGCCACCCCCTATGGCCGCGCCGTGCAGGCTTGTGGGGCCCACGTGGCACCACCGCCCCAAACTCAGCTCTATATCTTCCGTTTCGCCTGGAAAAAAATTCAGAGAGAAGGTTTCATCGTGTTCTGCGATAGGGAGGCGCCACCAGATCCTGTTCTTCATCTGGAGGACAGATCTGGAGTCCGTTTCGGGCTCCGGAGAGGGGAAATCGTCGCCATCCTCATCATCAACCTTTCTCCATCGACAATTCCATGATGCTTTTCATCGTTCGTGAGTACTCTCATCGTAGGCTTAATGGACGGTGATGAGTTGGATGAGATCTATCATATAATCGAGTTAGTTCTTGACGGGGATTGATCCCTAGTGTCTACTATGTTCTAGATTGATGTTGCTACTACTTGGCTATGCTTAATGCTTGTCACTAGGGCCCGAGTGCCATGATTTCAGATCTGAACCTATTATATTGTCACCAATATATGTGTGTTTTAGATCCTATCTTGCATGTTGTAGTCACCTACTATGTGTTATGACCCGGCAACTCCGGAGTGACAATAGCCGGAACCACTTCCGGAGATGACCATAGTATGAGGAGTTCATGTATTCACCGCGTGTTAATGCATTGGTCCGGTTCTTTATTAGAAGGAGAACCTTAATATCTCGTATTTTCCATTACGACCCCGCTGCCACGGGAGGGATGGACACTAGATGTCATGCAAGTTCTTTTCTCTAAGCACGTATGACTACATACGGAATACATGCCTACATTAGATTGACGAACGGGAGCTAGTTACATATCTCTCCATGTTATAGTTGTTACATGATGAATCACATCCGTCACAACCATCCATCAACAATCCACTGCCTATTAATCTTTTACTACTGGTTCTCGCTACGTTACTTTGCCTAGGCTTGTCCCTTGCTACAAAAGGGATTGGGCCACTTTGCTGCTACTGTCACTACTGCTGTTACTTGTTACTTTGCTGCTGCTGCTACTCCTGTTTCTTGCTACTTCTCTGTTACTTGTTGCAAGACTTTTCTGGAGCCGTAGCCAGGGAAGCATTCTTCTCAAGAATAATCCCCCGTCAACATGCTGGCGCCATTGATACAACAGTTAGGAATAGTCTGCCGTGTCAATAGATCGTTTCTGGCACCATTGCTATCATACTACTTTGCTACTTATACTTTACTTGCAGACACTAATCTTTCAGGTGTGGTTGAATCTAACACATTCAGCTGCTAATACTTGAGAATATACTTTCTCTTCCCGTCATGCGAACCAACAAATTTGGGTTGAATACTCTACCCTTGAAAACTGCTGCGATCCCATAAGCTTGTGGGACATCAAGGCTTTTTCTGGCGCCATTGCCGGGGAGGCACAACTATATTCTCTGAGTCACTTGGGATTAGCGTCTGCTGATCACTATGAGGAATCCGAAAGATCCAAGAACTAAAATCCTACCTTCCACTATGAGGAGAGGTAAGGAACTGCCATCTAGCTCTGCACTTGATTCACCTTCAGTTTTGAGTAAGTTTGCGACTTCACCTCCTGCTACAAATCTTGATATGTCGCCTGTGCTTGATGATGCCACTTCTGCTGACCATGATGCTTATGATGATGCTATGCTTGATACTATGCCTGCTATGCCTGATACTGCTTTGCCACTAGGTGCATTCCTTGATGCACAAATTGCTAGAGTTGCTGCTAGATGTGATGATACTTCTGAAACTGCTGATACTATTGAAGTAGAACCTGCTACTATCCCTAAATTGCCTGTTATGCCTGATACGCGCTATGTTATGGAGGGAGAGATAGCCGAGGATTTCCTTGCGTGTAAGGATAGCTATGTTGTTGAGAAACTACTGCGCAAGTGGAAAGAAAAATCTCTGAACGCTAGGATGAAATACGACCCGAAGTTTGCTACTTCGCCTATCTTTGTGACCGATAAGGATTATGAATTCTCTGTCGACCCTGAGTTAATCACTCTGGTCGAATCTCATCCTTTTCACGGTTATGAGTTTGAAATGGTTGTAGCCCATCTTATCAAACTGCACGATATAGCCACCCTATTCACTAGTGAGGAAAAGATCTGCCACTACTACATGTTCAAGCTGTTTCTTTTCTCGCTAAAGGATGATGCTAGGACCTGGTTCACTTCTCTAGCTCCTAGATGTGTGCGTAGCCCCCAGGATATGGTCTACTACTTCTCTGAAAAATATTTCCCTGCCCATAAGAAGCAAGCTGCCTTGCAGGAAATATACAACTTTGCTCAAGCTGAGGAAGAGAGTCTCTCACAAGCTTGGGGGAGGCTCATCCAGCTACTGAATGCTTTGCCTGATCACCCTCTTGAGAAGAATGAAATACTTGATATCTTCTATAATGGACTTACCGATGCTTCTAAAGACCACCTAGATAGTTGTGCCGGTAGTGTTTTTGGGGAACGAACCGTAGAACAAGCTGAGATTCTACTGAATAACATCTTGTGCAATGAGAATGCTTGGACTATTCCCGAACTAACTCTTAAGCCAACTCCGAAGAAAAGAGTATTCTATTCCTCAGTCCTGAAGACATGAAAGAAGACAAGAAATCTATGCGAGAGAAAGGCATTAAATCTGAAGATGTCAAAAATCTACCACCTATCAAAGATATCCATGGTCTCGATAACCCGATACAGGTAGTAGAAGTAAATTCTCTACGTAGGTTTGATGAGAGTGATATTCCGTTTGATAAACCTGCTAGCCTATGGATGTAGAATTTGATAACTTCGTTGCCAAACAACAGAGTTTCAATGATTATGTTAGCAGACAATTGGAAAAGAATGCTCGTATGCTTAGTCATTTAAGTGCTTGTGTGGACAGAAATATCAATGATCTTAAGCTTCTGAGTAAACACGCCTCTACGATTACTACTCACGTAGAACAAGTACTTAAAGCTAAAAATGACTTGCTCAACGAGTTGAATGACAATGACGTCAGAGTCATTACTAGAGGCGGTAGAATGACCCAGGAACCTCTTTATCCTGAGGGTCATCCGAAGAGAATTGAACAAGATTCTCAAGGAGTTAGCACTGATGCACCTAGTCATCCTAGAAAGAAGATGATAGATGATAGGAACCTGCATGCTAGCAACCCTGTTGCTGCTACACCTGAGAGTCCAAACGATGCCTCTGTCTCTGATGCTAGTGTTGATCTTGATAACCCACAACCTAAGACTAAGAGATACGATAAGAATGACTTCACTGTTATGAAGCATGGTAAAGAAAGGGAGCCATGGGTTCAGAAACCCATGCCCTTTCCTCCCAAACCATCCAAGAAAAAGGATGATGAAGATTTTGAGCGATTCGTTGAAATGATCAGACCTGTCTTTCTGCAGATGCCTTTGACAGATATGCTCAAGATGTCTCCGTATGCTAAGTACATGAAATATATTGTGACTTATAAGAGGAGGATACCTGATCTTGAGATTTCCGCCATGCTTGCTAACTACACTTTCAAGGGTGTAACTCCCAAGAAACTAGGTGATCCCTGTGTGCCCACTATACCTTGCTCCATTAAAGGCAACTACGTTAGAACTGCATTGTGCGACCATGGAGCCGGTGTTAGTG
This sequence comes from Hordeum vulgare subsp. vulgare, assembly GCF_904849725.1. Taxonomy (NCBI): domain Eukaryota; kingdom Viridiplantae; phylum Streptophyta; class Magnoliopsida; order Poales; family Poaceae; genus Hordeum; species Hordeum vulgare. Next base: position 112,010,238 of record NC_058520.1, read on the forward strand.
TTATGCCTCTTTCTCTTTATCGTAGGCTTGAACTGGATAAGTTGACACCCACTAAAATCTATCTGCAAATGGCCGACAAATCAACTGCTTTCCCTATCGGCATTTGCAAGGATGTGCCTGTTGTGGTTGCTAACACCACTATCTTAACAGACTTTGTTATCTTGGATATTCCGGATGACGGTGCCATGGCTGTCATCCTCGGAAGACCCTTTTTAAACACTGCAGGGGTTGTTATAGATTGCAACAAAGGCAATGCCACTTTCCATGTCAACGGTAATGAGCATATGGTGCACTTTTCGCAGAAACAATATCGAGTACATTGCATCAATGCTATCAAAAAAACTTCATTGATTCTTATTGGGAGCTTTGAATGCCCTATTCCTCGTGTCAAGATGAAGTATGATTTGCTTGTTGGGGAGATACACATCCCCATTGAGGTGACCTAGTGACGATACGAAAATTCTCCGTTCTCTTTTGCGATTCGAGAAAGTTTTGTCGAGGGGATTTGATAAACCCATTGACGGATTTCTTTCGATGACCATCAGATGGATGAATCGAGGAGTCACAAACCTCTGTTCCAAGCTTTCACCTTCGGTTGCTTAGAAGAAAAACGATAGATTTAGTTTAGTTTTCCCTGTTTTCTATTTTAGCGTCCGGTAGAAAAGTACCTCGAAAATAAAAGTTGCCCGAACGCTGTGAAAATCAAGTATGATTTTCTCTGGATTTTTTGAAAAATACTGGGACAAAGAGCCTGTCTAGGGGCCACACCAGTGGGCCACAAGCCCTAGGGGCGCGGGCACCCCCCTGGCCGCGCCACCCAGGATTGTGGGGCCCACAGGCACCCCTCCACTCATTCTTGCTCTCATCTGGTTCTCCTACCTCCAGAAAAAATCGTTTCGCAGCTCAAACCTGTTTTCTTGCTCCGCTTGCTGGGATTTTCGATCTCTTTGCTCAAATCACCATTCTCCGAACTGTTTTGGGGAAATTACTCCTTGGTAAGTGACTCCTCCATTGGTCCAAGTAGTTTTTGCTCTAGTGCCTTATACTCTGCGTATTTTTGCTGCCTTGGTGACCATGTTCTTGAGCTTTGCATGCTAATTCTAGCTGGTCCCAAGTAGTTTTAATGCATAATATGGTCTCTAGGCACTTGTGGGAGTAGTTGCTACAAGTTTAGTTGAACCTTGTTCACCTTTCCTTTGGGTCACTAAAAATTTCAGAAAAGGAAGATGTTCAGGAGAAACTTTCATGGTGGTTCCTCAAGCAAGAGAGGTCCCCATCTTGCGATTCGGTTGCCTGATCCTTACCAACCTAGGGATGCGCAGGTACAACCTTGTGAATGGCCTTCTGATGAATTTATGATTGAGGCAGGTTTCAAAGATGAGTTTGATCCACTTGTTCGCAACGTCGGACTCGAAGAATTCATCTCCGATAAATGTGAACAGTATGTTGCTCTGACTGCCTCTTTTGTTCATAGATTCAAATTTTCAGCTGGCCATGAGCCGTCGGTACTGTTTGATCTCTATGATAAATCGTATACCATGGATTTAGAGGATTTCAGTAGAATTTGCAAAATACCTATTTGGGGTAACCTCAATGATCCTCCTAAATCTTCGGTTAGAGATTTTTGCGCTGGTATTACGGTTGGAGAAACTAGAGACATTACACAAGATACCATGGGGAGTATTTATTTTCCTGCCTTGCGTTACTTTGCCCTCTTCATAGGCAGATGCATTAATGGCAAGATTGAGCATTGTCGCCTCTGCGCACCCGACCTTAGTATCCTTAAGAGCGCAGTGACGGGTGACAAAAGCTTCCACATGGGAGCTATTATAGCGAGGAGGCTGAATAAGAATGCTATTGAAGGGGATTTCTTTGGTGGGATCTATGCCACTCGCATAACAAATTTTCTTGGAGTACCCATCCGCGAAGGAGATCCCCTGCTCCATACAACCTTCCTTGACCGCGTCGCTTTGACACGCTACCACTTCCTTGAGAGGGATGACAAATCCCTCCTATACCGATTGATATTTAACCGACAGCGTGTTTTCCATATTACCCTTCCTGCTCCTGCTTTCTTTCACTTTCAGGTAAAACAGAGATATTACATAACCAGAGGAGAGGCAAAGGAGTATGAGAGGGAGGCAAAGGCTGCTCATCTCCGTGAGGCAGCTATTCAGGCAGTGGCTGCAGCGCTCCCGTATAACCCCGATTATGATTTTGGGTTTCGCCAGGACCATCCTTGGGAGTAGACCAAGTTAGGCCAAAAGCCTAAGCTTGGGGGAGTACGTGTTCTCACCGACTTTACATTCTCGCTTATGCTTTCACTTTGTTAGCCGGTGTTCACACTTTGCCACTGTATCATCCATGTTAGTTTATTTTCTTTTTCTCGTTTTCTTTTCGTGTGTCTGTCTAGTTTGAGAAAAACCCAAAAAGATTTTCTTTTCTTCTTTTGCTTGTTGGGAGCTTTCTCGTGTAAATAGTTTTCTTTTTCTTTGGGTCAAGCTAGAAGGTATTGGTTAAAATGTTTAGTGGATCTTGCATGCATACCTGTTTAGCTTTCAAAGAGCCATATTACTTTGTCTTCTCCTTTGTGTTTGCCTGCAGAATCCAGCTTTAGTCCAATGGACGAGCACGCTTATTATTGTTCACATCGTTCGGTCGTGCAAGTGAAAGGCAATAATGACGATATACGATGAAGTTACTGAGCCTGGAAAAGCTGGTATGAACTCAATCTATTTTGTTTTTGTAAATATGACTAGCTCATCATGCCTGATTCAGCTTTGTTGTGAGAGAAACATGTTTGCAATGACAACTTAGAGATCATAGTTGCTTATGCCATGCTTACTTAGCTAGGAGCTTATAATGGCTTGTCTTGGATGCCCACATGAATGTTGAGATGATTGTGATGTAGTATGATAGGATGGTATCCTCCTTCGAATGTTTCAAGTGGCTTGACTTGGCGCATGTTAACGCATGTAGTTGAAACTAAATCAACATAGCCTCTATGATGTTCATGTTCATGGTGATTTATGTCCTACTCATGCTTGCACTCAATGTTAGTTAATCTCAATGCATTTTGATGACTGTTGTCGCTCTCTAGTTGGTCGCTTCCGAGTCTTTTGCTAGCCTTCACTTGTACTAAGCGGGAATACTGCTTGTGCATCCACTCCCATAAACCCAAAGTTGTGCCATATGAGTCCACCATACCTACCTATGTGCGGTATCTACCTGCCGTTCCAAGTAAATTTGCATGCGCCACTCTCTAAACCTTCAAGAAATAATCTGTTTTGCATGCCCGTACCGCTCATGTGGTGACAGGGGGCTATTGGTATCTTCCATGCTAGGCGTGTTGTCCTCGATATGTGTTTATTCACTATCATTCACGAGAAAGGGGCCGGTAATTGGAATTCCCAGTTCCATGTTCAAATCGAAAACATAATTGCAAACAAAACTCCCCAATGATTGATGTTGGTATGGACGGTACCCGAGGATTCGGCTAGCCGTGTAGTGTGATTGATAGGTGGTGGGGGAGTCAAAACTTTACTTTTCTGTATGGGAACCGCCTATAGCATGTGTAGCGTGGAAGATGTTGAGAACTCCTAGTCATTGCGTTGACAATGAAAGCATGCCACCCAAAATTATTATCTCTGTTTTCAAAGCTTGAGCTCTGGCACCTCTGTAAATCAATGCTTCCCTATGCGAAGGGCCTGTCTATTTATGTTCCTGTTGAGTCATCCTCATCTTACAATAGCACCAATTAGAGAGCACCTCTATCATTTTTATGCTTTTCTTTTAACTGTGTTGAGTATGACTATGACTGGATCTTCATTGCCATGAATTACAATGTTTAGTCAGCCCTTGGTCTTTTAAGGTGCTCTGCATTTATGTCTTGCAGTCTTAGAAAGAGCTAGCGAGATACCATCTATTCGTACTGCTTCATGTTGTTTTGATTGAAGTGTTGACGTTTGAGAGTTATTATTATTTGCTCGCTAGTTGATTATGCCATTGATATGAGTTTACCGTGAGACCTAGATGTCATTTGCTTATGTGGTTTGCTTGTGATCTTGTTGAAATTCTGGCTGTGAGTTAGACATAGTTGCAACAACAAGATCAAACAGAGTTTGTCAAAGTTTTTCTTTTGTCTCTCTCAGTTTGTCAACTGAGTTGCTTGAGGACAAGCAAGGCTTTAAGCTTGGGGGAGTTGATACGTCTCCGTCATATATACTTTTCCGAACTCTTTTGCCCTTGTTTTGGAGTCTAATTTGCATGATTTGAATGGAACTAACCCGGACTGACGTTGTTTTCAGCAGAATTGCCATCGTGTTGTTTTTGTGGAGAAATAAAAGTTCTCGGAATGTCCTGAAAATTTACGGAGATTTTTTCTGGAATAAAAGAAAAATACCTACGCAAAGATCCACCGGAGGGGGCGTGCCCGTGGGCCACAAGCCCACAGGCCGCATCCACCCCCTATGTTCGTGCCGTGCAGGCTTCTGGGGGCCACGTGGTACCACCGCCCCCAAACTCAGCTCTATGTCTTGTGTCTCACCTGGAAAAAAATCAGAGAGAAGGTTTCATCGCGTTTTGCGATACGGAGGCGCTGCCACATCCTGTTCTTCATCTGGAGGGTAGATCTGGAGTCCGTTTTGGGCTCCGGAGAGGGGAAATCGTCGCCATCGTCATCATCAACCTTTCTCCATCGACAATTCCATGATGCTCTTCATCGTTCGTGAGTAATCTCATCATAGGCTTGCTGGACGGTGATGAGTTGGATGAGATCTATCATGTAATCGAGTTAGTTCTTGACGGGGATTGATCCCTAGTATCCACTATGTTCTAGATTGATGTTGCTACTACTTGGCTATGCTTAATGCTTGTCACTAGGGCCCGAGTGCCATGATTTCAGATCTGAACCTATTATGTTGTTGCCAATATATGTGTGTTTTAGATCCTATCTTGCAAGTTGTAGTAACCTACTATGTGTTATGACCCGGCAACCCCGGAGTGACAATAGCCGGAACCACTCCCGGAGATGACCATAGTATGAGGAGTTCATGTATTCACCACGTGTTAATGCGTTGGTCTTGTTCTTTATTAAAAGGAGAACCTTAATATCCCGTAGTTTCCATTAGGACCCCGCTGCCACGAGAGGGATGGACAATAGATGTCATGCAAGTTCTTTTCCCTAAGCACGTATGACTACATACGGAATACATGCCTACATTAGATTGACGAACGAGAGCTAGTTACATATCTCTTCGTGTTATAGCTGTTACATGATGAATCACATCCGTCATACTCATCCTTCACCGATCCACTGCCTACGAGTCTTTTACTACTAGTTCTCGCTATGTTACTTTGCCTAGGCTTGTCCCTTGCTACAAAAGGGATTGGGCCACTTTGCTGGTGCTGTCACTACTCTTGTTACTTGTTACTTTGGTGCTGCTGCTACTATTGTTCCTTGCAACTTCTCTGTTACTTGTTGCAAGACTTTTCTGGAGTCCCATAAGCTTATGGGACATCAAGGCTTTTTCTGGCGCCGTTGCCGGGGAGGCACGGCTATATTCTCTGAGTCACTTGGGATTGACGTCTGCTGATCACTATGAGGAATCTGAAATATCCAAGAACTAAAATCCTACCTTCCACTACGAGGAGAGTTAAGGAACTGCCATCTTGCTCTGCACTTGATGCACCTTTAGTTTTGAGTAAGTTTGCGACTTCACCTCCTGCTAGAAATATTGATATGTCTCCTGTGCTTGATGATGCTAATTCTGCTGCCCATGATGCTTATAATGATGCTCTGCTTGATATTATGACTGCTATGCCTGATACTGCTTTGCCACTAGGTGCATTCCTTGATGCACAAATTGCTAGAGTTGCTGCTAGATGTGATGATACTTCTGAAACTGCTGATACTATTGAAGTAGAACCTGCTACTATGCCTGAATTGCCTGTTATGCCTGATACGTGCTATGTTATGGAGGGAGAGATAGCCGAGGATTTCCTTGCGTGTAAGGATAGCTATGTTGTTGAGAAACTACTGCGCAAGTGGAAAGAAAAATCTCTGAACGCTAGGATGAAATACGACCCGAAGTTTGCTACTTCGCCTATCTTTGTGACCGATAAGGATTATGAATTCTCTGTCGACCCTGAGTTAATCACTCTGGTCGAATCTCATCCTTTTCACGGTTATGAGTTTGAAATGGTTGTAGCCCATCTTATCAAACTGCACGATATAGCCACCCTATTCACTAGTGAGGAAAAGATCTGCCACTACTACATGTTCAAGCTGTTTCTTTTCTCGCTAAAGGATGATGCTAAGACCTGGTTCACTTCTCTTGCTCCTGGATGTGTGCGTAGCCCCCAGGATATGGTCTACTACTTCTCTGAAAAATATTTCCCTGCCCATAAGAAGCAAGCTGCCTTGCAGGAAATATACAACTTTGCTCAAGCTGAGGAAGAGAGTCTCTCACAAGCTTGGGGGAGGCTCATCCAGCTACTGAATGCTTTGCCTGATCACCCTCTTGAGAAGAATGAAATACTTGATATCTTCTATAATGGACTTACCGATGCTTCTAAAGACCACCTAGATAGTTTTGCCGGTAGTGTTTTTTGGGAACGAACCGTAGAACAAGCTGTGATTCTACTCAATAACATCTTGTGCAATGAGAATGCTTGGACTATTCCCGAACTAACTCTTAAGCCAACTCCAAAGAAAATAGGTATTCTATTCCTCAGTCCTGAAGATATACAAGAAACCAAGAAATCTATGCGAGAGAAAGGCATTAAATTTGAAGATGTCAATTAGTTTGCTTGCAGACACTAATCTTTCAGGTGTGGTTGAATCTGACACATTTAGCTGCTAATACTTGAGAATATTCTTTCGCTTCCCGTCGTGCGAACCAACAAATTTGGGTTGAATACTCTACCCTCGAAAACTATTGCGATCCCATACGCTTGTGGGACATCATGGACCACCCTTCATCACACGGTGGAGAACGTTTTTGAGCACCAGACAGTCTATGCCTTCAATGCTGGCGTCAGATACAAAGAGTTGTACTTGAAGTTTGGTCGTACACGCGACAAGTCCATGAGTAAGATGATGGACATTGTTGCCCGATACGCCAACGGGAAAGAAGAAGACCACATCCGCAGCGGTAAAGGGAAAGCAGTCGACAACGAAGTCGACAGCAATTCCAATCGAAAACAGAAGCGCAAGGCTGATGGTTCCACTCCAGCAGAAGCAGCCGCCCTGGCGGCACAAGGAAAATACAAGGGAAAGTCCAAAGTACAGTTTCCCCCAAAGAAGTCCAAGGGCTAGTCGGATGTTCTGGATCAACTGTGTGTACTTCACATGAAGAAAGACAATGGCGTCAACCTGCTATTGCCTAAGCACACCACTCGTCAGTGCAAACTGTTGATCCAACAGTTCAAAGAGGACCACTCGAGTGAAAGAGATCCTGAAAAGGATGACGATGAAGAGAAAGATGATTTCCCAAAGGTTCAAGCAACCATGATGATTTTTGCTGATGTTGTGAGGAAGAGTCGATTGAGGGTCATCAACAGAGAAGTCAATATGGCTATGCCCTCCACCTCCACATACCTCAAGTGATCGTAGACGCCCATAACATTTTATCAGTCGGATCACCCAGCTCTTGTCGCTACCCCTGGTTGACACGCTTAGGTGGTCGACCCAGTTGTGGAGGGTGTTCGGCTTCACAAGGTCTTAATTGATGGAGGGAGCGGACTAAACATTTTGTATGTAGAAACTCTTAAGGGGATGGGCACTCCGATGTCCCGATTCAGCGAGAGCATTATACAGTTTCATGGAGTCATTCCAGGCAAGAAGGCCAAGTCACTCGACCAGATTGCTTTGGATGTTGTTTTTGGCTTTGACAAGAACTTTCGCACAGAGAAATTGACATTTGAGGAGGTAGGTTTCCAGAGTGCATACCATGCCATCCTTAACCATCCAGCCTATGCTCGTTTTATGGCCAGACCATGTTACGTGTATCTGAAGATGAAGATGCCAGGACCAAAGGGAGTCATTACACTCACAGGCAATCGACAGAGAGCCGAAGAGTGCTTACAACAAGGCTCTAAAATTATTGATTATCAGATGGCTGAGATTGAACTCGAGGAGTATCGGAAGAATGCTGATCCTGCCGACCTGATGCGCTCCAAGAAGCCCGCTTATGAGTCTGCTTTCGAGTCGGCAGGTGAAGTCAAGCCAGTGAGTGTCCACCCGATGGATCCCAATGCGGCTCCGACCAACATATCCACAACACTTGACAACAAATAGGAAGCCGAGCTCATCCAGTTCCTCCATGAGAACTGGGACATCTTTGCATGGAAGCCTGCTGACATGCCGGGTGTACCCAGGGAGCTGGCTGTCATGCCCAAGATGCGACCCTATCCTCAATTTGGCACGAGGGCCTCGTCAGGGATAGAAGCGCATCTCGTCGTGTCGCAAAAATGGATATCGTCACAAGTACATGTATTGAACAGAAGATATATATATAGAGTTGGCTTACACTCGCCACAAGCTACGTCAGAGTCACATCAGTACATTACATAATCATCAAGAGTAAGAGCAGGGTCCGACTATGGACGAAAACAAACGAGAAAAGAAGAACGACGTCCATCCTTGCTATCCGAGGCAGCCGGCCTGGAACCCATCCTAGATCGATGAAGAAGAAGAAGAAGCAACTCCAAATGAACAATCAACACGCTCGCGTCAAGTAACCTTTACCTGTACCTGCAACTGGTGTTGTAGTAATCTGTGAGCCACAGGGGACTCAGCAATCTCATTTCCAAAGGTATCAAGACTAGCAAAGCTTAATGGGTGAGATATGGTTAAGTGGTGAGGTTGCAGCAGCGGCTAACTATACATTTGGTGGCTACACTTACGAGTACAAGAAATAAGAGGGGGAAGATCTACGCATAGCGGACGGGAATTACTGATGATCAAAAGAATGATCCTGAACACCCACATACGTCAGACATAACCCCACCGTGTCCTCGATCGGAGTAAGAACTCACGGAAGAGACAGTCACGGTTACGCACATAGTAGGCATATTTTAATTAAGTTAACTTCAAGTTATCTAGAACCAGTGTTAAACAAAGTTTCCACGTTCCCACATAACCGCGGGCACGACTTTTCCGAAAGATTTAACCCTACAGGGGTGCTCCAACTAGTCCATCAGAAATTACCACAAGCCGCATAGAAATCCTCAACCACGAAGCTCGCGATCTCGTCGGATTCCCTAGTGGAAAACCTCAACTGTGAGATTACCCGAAGTATCACCGGAATCCCGATGCACAAGATATCTCGTCAAAGATAAAACTAATCCAGCAAGGCCGCCCGACTTGTCGACGATCCCGATAGGAGCCGCGTATCTCGTTCTCAGGACACGACAGATGAGCGATGGTTACCACGCCAAACGCCGAGTTGCCCCGGGTAGCGTTAGTAAGCTGCTCTGTTTTGGACCAGCACCATCAGCACTGGCCCTCCCTGTATTATGTGAAATTACTCCTCGGGTTCATGACGCCCTATGCTTTCAGTATTAACAAAATTATTATGTTGGGCAAATGTAGTACCAATGTTGGGCCTTGCCATACCAGCTTTAATCTAAAACGAATTATCAAGGGGGTCCCCATAACAACCCCGATCGTGTTAGGAGGGCTCATTTATGGAACATAACACCGGTAGCCGAAACTAAGCGGGCAAAGGTGGAACAAAACACCAGGCTAGAAAGGCCGAGCCTTCCACCTTTTACCAAGTATACATGTGCCTTAAATTAAATAGCATTTAATATGGTGATATGACAAGGAACCCATTTTATCACATGGAAGAAACTACACCTGCAATTAGCAACGCTAACAACATGGTTAAGCAAGCAGTAACATAGCCAATCAGTGGTTTGCTAGGTTGAACATGTTGAAGGTATTCATGACATTGTTGAGAGGCTGGTATTTAACAAGTGGTAGGAAACGAGACATAAACGATAGAAGCGATAAACTAGCATGGCAATGATAGTAATGGTATCTGGGGAAATGGTCATCTTGCCTGAGATCCCGCTTGGAAGAACAACAACTCCGTGAAGTCGGCGAACCAATGTAGTTGAACGGGTCCTCAAATTCCGACACGCTTGCGGAACTCTATCGGAACGGAGCAAACCGGAATCAAACATCAACACAAATATTCACCACGGCAAATGCAAGACATGATGCATAACCTAATATGATGCATGATCAGTTCAATGATGCAGGCATGGCATGGCAATTCACCTCACGCAAACTCTACACATTAAGTGAAGCTCGATATGCAACGGGTTGCCTATCGACGTAACTCCACGATTAATTATTTAATTCACTCCCGATTATTTATACGACAATATTAACTGTTGTTAAACATGGCAAGTGGTGAAGCATATTATAACTACCTATCTAGGCATTTTAAATGAGGTCAAAAACGACATATAGCATCTCCGAACTGACCCCAAGTGTTAAATACTAATTATGTCCAGATTTCTCCTAATCACATTTTAGGTTTGTTGAACAGCAAAACAAAGTGGTTCACGTGATTCTACACGCCGTCGTAGTCGGTTTATATATATATATATATATATATATATATATATATAGCTCATCTCTAACGAAGTTACGGTCTAAAAAAATACGAGCAATGAAAGATCATATGACATGGATGCAAAAATGTGTGCATAAAATTAAAGAAAACATGACCTTTATGTAGCTAATGTAAGATTTATATGCTACCACGAAATTATAAAAAAATGCAGGGAAAAATAACTGGGGGCTTCTGGGTTTCGAACCACAGACCCCTCAACATGCAGGCTTGATGCGTTACTCAACTAGGCTAGTTACAGTGACTGGGTCAAATATACTCGGCCATTTATAAAACAGGATACGAGCCGATCCTTTGGCTAGGCAAAATAAACATGCAAAATAAAATGCAGTCGTAGGGATTGCTACTTGATCACCTGGGTAGGATCCCTGGGTACAAACCAGCTGAGCTAGCGTCCTCATGTGATATAAACCGGACTTTAAGAATGTAATGAACTGCGGAGAGTAGATCTCAACCGATAAAACAAAACACAGACAACATGCTACATGGTTGTAGCTGGGCAAGCACAACAACGTGTGCGTGATGGTGAGTGAGGGTGCTGGGTGTGCAGCACGGAAGTGGAGCCCGAGCTCTGCATGGCTGGAATGCGAGCATGCATCCGGCCCCGTGAAGAACCATGCGAGACGACCTCAGGAGCTCGTCCATGGTGGTTATAGCACCAACTCGTACGGGACGACACTACAACTACCGAAGCAGCTGAAGATGGAGCTGGGAGGAGGAGTTCTCACCACGGTCTCGAGGAACATCACGTTGAGCTCAAAGAGGCGCCGTGGGGAGGCACTGATTGGGGCGGTGGTGCTCCATCCGTGAAGCAGAGGAAGCAGGGGAAGAAAATGTCATCCTGGACGATGTCGTCGGGCTTGGCTTGGACGAAAATAGAACCAGGGCGACTTCCTCTTGCGGGTAGGCGAGGCAGCAAGGTCTGGCGGCGCTGGCGAGCTGCGAGGCAGCGCGGTGCGACACTGGCGGACTGGGAAGCGCGCGGGCGAGGGGCGAGGCAGCTGCGCGGGGCGCCATGGGGAGGCGAGCAGCGAGGCAGGGGAGGTCAGCGAGGAGCTCGCGTGGGGAGGAAGGAGGCCGGCCATGGCGCACGCGGAGGACGGAGGCGCATGGGGAGTATACGGGAGGAAGAGGGGAACGGGAGGAGAAGGAGATCGAGCAGAGGGGAGGCGACAACGCTCGGGGGGAGACAGGGGCGAGGGGGTGCTCGGCTTTGTGCGCTAGGGTTCGGGGGGGGGGGCTGGCTGGGCCTGGGCCGGCTCCTCCTTCCCTTTGGTTTTTTTTAAATCCTTTTAAAACAGAAATCTTAAATAAAGAAAGGCTTTTAACAAAAAATAAAATAAAATAAATGCCTTTGACCCCTTTTTAAAAAATATATATATTCCCAACAATAAGAAATAGTTGGGCATTTTTAAAAGAAACAATATAAACCCTTTTGAAGAATTAAAATTTAAACCTTTTTTGAAGAATAAAATAAACCTCTTTTATTTAAAGAATAAAATAAAAGCCTTTTAAAAGAGAAAATAAAATGAGACGGTTTTAAAATTAAACAAAAGGAAAAATAAAATAGAAACCCAAGGGTTGCCCCCACATTTAATAAAAGGACTTTTTAAAAGAAGACACTTTTTTTAAAGGGGTTAAAACGGAAACTTAGCAAAATCACAAAATGAAATAAGAGGAGAGAGACGGGGAACTTCTATCGCTCTACGACTCGGTGATCAATCGAAGCACAACACTCAAATCACCAAACGCGACAGACGATTTAAGATGCCATGCATGATGCGATGATGCAAACTAAATGACGATGCAACAAATAAAACTAATCACACGATGATAACAGAATAAAGGGGGAATCTTCTGGAGCGTCGGTCTCGGGCTGTCACAACTCTCCTACACTACAAGAGGATCTCGCCCCGAGATCCAAGAATGAAAAGGGGGAAGAGGATGATAAAGAACAAGAGGTAAAACTTAGTCGCTTCTTTGACAAACGAGTGAAACCAACAATCCTTGAAGGTTGCAACGAGTTGAGGAATGATATGGCAAAGAAGCAAGAATTCACGGAAAATTTTGGCAGCACTTCGGTAGGAAAATGGGACAAAAAATTCAATAAGAAGAGAGAATTAGACAATATTCATGACAAACAACTAAATATAAGAAGGGAACACCATGATCTTGATAGAACAACATAATAGACTGAAAAGAGAAACATGACAAAGCCTCCGAAACACGGGAATATGAACTAGCTCGAGCGGAAGAAGAGAATGAAGAAAAGAATGACAACTACCATCACAATAGAATTGAAGAGCCTCCGGACATAGAATTGACGTAGTAGTTGGAAAACCTACAACGAAAAACAAGATAGTAGAGTGCTTATGAAAATCATCTCAACAAATATGAGGTGACAAACAACCACTAAAAGAAACAAGGATAGATTGGGAGCAACAAGATATGAACAATCTTACACCAAGAGGATACATTGAGAACTTGGATTAATGACAAGCACCATGATAGCATAATCCATAGGAAAAGCTTTAGGTGAAATCCAAACCCACATAGCTCAATGAAGAAATCATGGGTTGAAAATATCTCATGATCATAGAATTGGTGGGTTTAATTATCTCATTCTTGAAAGGAATTCTCTTCGAGGCTCCTACACTAACAAGAATGCTATAATACCACCTCAAAGGATGAAGGAAGAACAAATGCATTGAAATGCAAGGGAATGAATGCTTGAGATATTCCAACAGGAATCTTGAAGAACCACCATGACGAGTCTCCGTAAACAATTGAATGATGCAAAGACATGAAGGTAGAAAAGAATAAGATTATGACCTTACCAAGATTTAGATGAAGCCTCACAAGAGATACTTGATAGAACTTGGAACTCCGGAAAAGAGAGATAGGAACACTTGAGAAAAGAATTGATATGGAGAGCCACTCCGGACGAAGAATTGAAATCATTTGATGAAACAAGAATAAGAATTATGTTATGCTTATCCTTCACCAAATTAAATTGATGACAAGCAACGGATCTCGCATCCAACTTATTCTTCTGAAAATATTGAGGAGAGATATGAGCACAAACTAGAAGAATTGTTGCAAGAAACACCGGTGAGAATTGAAACAAATGAGGCAACCATCAATGAATGGAAAAACATGAGAAAGAAGGGATCATGAGCACCTGAGAGAAAACTATAACAAGGCACCAGAAAAACCCGAGAGACGAACGAAGAGACAACAATTGAGAAGAATTGAGGATGAAAGCTGAAAGATGAGAACGAAGAATCTTCTAACATGATGGCCTTCGGAGGAACGAGAATGAAAATACAGAAATGCACCGGATAGCAAGAAAGGGATTACTCATGACTGACAACAATTAAGATTATGATACAAAGCTGAAATGATGAATCTACAAAAGAATGAACCAAGATAGAGAGAAACACTCCTTCGGATAGCAAGCTGAGAATGAGGAGGAGAACACCACCAAGAATTAATGAGAGACTCCGGAATAAAGAAGAATGCAAGGTTGAGCCAAATATGAGAATTAATTCAAATAGATCTTGAAGAAGGAATACGACTGATGAAATTCATACTTACGTCATAGTTGAAAAGAATTAAAGATCTCCGGAAACATTAGAAGAGACATATAAGATCCTGGGAAAAACCTATGGGTTATGGGCCCACACAAAGAAATCACCGTTGACAAGATTGCTTAGAAGAGGGATATTGCACGGGTACAAATGAAAACTAGATGAGGTTGAGAACCTCGAAATAATGAAAGATCTGAAACAAGAAACTCTGAGATATCTTCAACACACCGGATAGAAAAGAGATGAATGAATAACATGGTATGTTGATAAGAATCTCCAACACCGGAAAGAATAACCAGGATGAATAGGATATAATGAACACGGATAGTTGAATTGAATCCACCGGAAAAGATGACAAGAATGAATAAATATGACACGAATCTCCTGAGAATCTTCACAATGAACCACCGGATAGGACACGGAATAAAAGATAGCGGAAGCATCACTGAATAAGAAGGCACTTGGATGAAATCCAAACACTGAAGAAAAGGGTGGGAGGGCGGGGAAAAACAAAGACAACTTCAGATAGATGAGATAACTCCGGAAAGAATTGAGAGAATGATCTGCAAAATTAGAGAGGGTTGAATTCACTGAAGAGAAGCACACCGGTTGAATGGAATTGAAATGACAACTCCGGTTGACAATAATTGATAAGACAATCTGATTGAGCAAAGAATTGCATTCACATAAAAATTATGAGAACACATCTTGGAAAGATCTGAAATCACCACTTGACATCGAAGCAACTTGAATTACCATATTACAACAAAACAAGGGGTGAGGCTTATGAAACAAGCCAGAACAAACTCATGAGAAAGATTTCGTCCGATATTTTCGTGGACAGGAATCCACTAGATGTCGAACCCCAACCTAACATCATGCATTTGTTAGAAGATTGTCCTATAAGCAACTACTAGAATTCCCACCTATGAATTCCCAAAATATCTGGTCATGCAATCTGGTACACGGATACAAGGAGTAATATCACACAACTCCTATACTAACCCGTCACCTGTATCACATCCATCAACACACGACCAGAATCTTGGACCTTCATCTACAACAGACCCTCGTGATCACAACGATACAAAGTATGGCAGTACTCCCGAACAGTCTGCACTAGTACTCGGGACATCGGGGTTATCTCTCCACTACTAGTATTGAAGCAATTATGAACATCCTTCGTTCTGAGATACTAAGAAACCTGAATGATAACGATGTGCTCAAGAATCCCCTGGAGCTCAACTCCCCTGAAACTCAAAGCAGATACGAGGCACCAAGACAGAACTCCGTCACATCGGCATCATATAGATTCCAAAAATATCCGCGTGATCCTAAATTTTTTTTGAGTGAGAAGAGGAGTAGAATAAATTATTACGTCAAGATTCCTCACGAGAGCATAGAAGAGGAGAAAAAAGGAATCCTACTCTCTGATATATAACTAGACTCAAAGCAGTTTTTCACTAGACTCGACTCGGCCAAGTTCGATCAATCAAGGGGGCTCCTAGGTCGGTACTGCTCTGATACCAACTTGTCACGCCCAAGATGCGACCCTATCCTCAATTTGGCACGAGGGCCTCGTCAGGGATAGAAGCGCATCTCGTCGTGTCACAAGAATGGATATCGTCACAAGTACATGTACTGAACAGAAGAGATATATATAGAGTTGGCTTACACTCGCCACAAGCTACATTAGAGTCACATCAGTACATTACATAATCATCAAGAGTAAGAGCAGTTTCCGACTATGGACGAAAACAAACGAGAAAAGAAGAACGACGTCCATCCTTGCTATCCCAGGCTGCCGACCTGGAACCCATCCTAGATAGATGATGAAGAAGAAGAAGCAACTCCAAATGAACAATCAACGCGCTCGCATCAAGTAACCTTTACCTGTACCTGCAACTGGTTTTGTAGTAATCTGTGAGCCAGAGGGGACTCAGCAATCTCATTTCCAAAGGTATCAAGACTAGCAAAGCTTAATGGGTGAGGTATGGTTAAGTGGTGAGGTTGCAGCAGCGGCTAAGCATACATTTGGTGGTTAAACTTACGAGTACAAGAAATAAGAGGGGGAAGATCTACGCATAGCGGACGGGAACTACTGATGATCAAAAGAATGATCCTGAACACCTACCTACGTCAGACATAACCCCACCGTGTCCTCGATGGGAGTAAGAACTCACGAAAGAGATAGTCACGGTTACGCACACAGTAGACATATTTTAATTAAGTTAACTTCAAGTTATCTAGAACCAGTGTTAAACAAAGTTTCCATGTTGCCACATAACCGCGGGCACGGCTTTCCGAAAGATTTAACCCTGCAGGGGTGCTCCAACTAGTCCATCACAAATTACCACAATCCGCATAGAAATCCTCAACCACGAAGCTCACGATCTCGTCGGATTCCCTAGTGGAAAACCTCAACTCTGAGATTACCCAAAGCATCATCGGAATCCCGATGCACAAGATATCTTGTCAAAGATAAAACTAATCCAGCAAGGCCGCCCGGCGTGTCGACGATCCCGATAGGAGCCGCGTATCTCGTTCTCAGGACACGACGGATGAGTGATGGTTACCACGCCAAACGCCGAGTTGCCCCGAGTAGCGTTAGTAAGCTGCTCTGTTTTGGACCAAGACCATCAGCACTGGCCCTCCCTGTATTATGTGAAATTACTCCTCGGGTTCATGACGCCCTATGCTTTCAGTATTAACAACATTATTATGTTGGGCAAATGTAGTACCAATGTTGGGCCTTGCCAGACCAGCTTTAATCTAAACAAATTTATCAAGGGGGTCCCCATAACAACCCCGATCGTGTTAGGAGCGCTCATTTATGGAACATAACAACGGTAGCCAAAACTAAGGGGGCAAAGGTGGAACAAAACACCAGGCTAGAAAGTCCGAGCCTTCCACCTTTTACCAAGTATATAGGTGCCTTTAATTAAATAGCATTTAATATGGTGATATGACAAGGAACCCATGTTATCACATGGAAGCAACTACACCTGCGACTAGAAACGCTAACAACATGGTTACGAAATGATAGTAATGGTATCTGGGGAAATGGTCATCTTGCCTGAGATCCTGCTTGGAAGAACAACAACTCCGTGAAGTCGGCGAACCAATGTAGTCGAACGGGTCCTCAAATTCCGACACGCTTGCAGAACTCTATCGGAACGGAGCAAACCGGAAACAAACATCAACACAAATATTCACCCGGCAAATGCAAGACATGATGCATAACCTAATATGATGCATGATCAGTTCAATGATGCAGGCATGGCATGGCAATTCACCTCACGCAAACTCTACACATTAAGTGAAGCTCGATATGCAACGGGTTGCCTATCAACGTAACTCCACGATTAATTATTTAATTCACTCCCGATTATTTATATGACAATATTAACTGTTGTTAAACATGGCAAGTGGTGAAGCATAATATAACTACCTATCTAGGCATTTTAAATGAGGTCGAAAATGACATATAGCATCTCCGAACTCACCCCAAGTGTTAAATACTAATTATGTCCAAATTTCTCCTAATCACATTTTAGGTTTGTTGAACAGCAAAACAAAGTGGTTCACGTGATTCTACACGTCGTCCTAGTCGGTTTATATATATATATATAGCTCATCTCTAACGAAGTTACGGTCTAAAAAATACGAGCAATAAAAGATCATATGACATGGATGCAAAAATGTGTGCATAAAATTAAAGCAAACATGACCTTTATGTAGCTAATGTAAGATTTATATGCTACCACAAAATTATAAAAAAATCGCAGGGAAAAATAACTGGGGACTTCTGGGTTTCGAACCACAGACCCCTCAACATGCAGGCTTGATGCGTCAGTCAACTAGGCTAGTTAGAGTGACTGGGTCAAATATACTCGACCATTTATAAAACATGACACGAGCCGATCCTCTGGCTAGGCAAAATAAACATGCAAAATAAAATGCAGTCGTAGGGATTGCTACTTGATCACCTGGGTACAAACCAGCTGAGCTAGCATCATCATGTGATATAAACCGGACTTTAAGAATGTAATGAACTGCGGCGAGCAGATCTGAACCGATAAAACAAAACACAGACAACATGCTACATGGTTGTAGCTGGGCAAGCACAAAAACGTGTGCGTGATGGTGAGTGAGGGCGCTGGGTGTGCAGCATGGAAGTGGAGCGCGAGCGCTGCATGGCTGGAATGCGAGCATGCATGCGGCCCCGTGAAGAACCATGCGAGACGAGATCAAGAGCTCATCCATGGTGGTTATAGCGCCAACTCGTGCGGGACGACACTACAACAACCGAATCAGCTGAAGATGGAGCTGGGAGGAGGAGTTCTCACCACGGTCTCGAGGAACATCATGTTAAGGTCGAAGAGGCGCCGTGGGGAGGCACTGATCGGGGCGGTGGTGCTCCATCCGTGAAGCAGAGGAAGCAGGGGAAGAAGATGTCATCCTGGACGATGTCGTCGGGCTTGGCTTGGCGCGAAAATAGAACCAGGGTGACATCCTCTTTCGGGTAGGCGAGGCAGCAAGGTCTGGCGGCGCTGGCGAGCTGCGAGGCGGCGCGGCATCGGCGGACTGGGCGGCGCGCGGGCGAGGGGCGAGGCGGCTGCGCGAGGCGCCATGGGGAGGCGAGCAGCGAGGCAGGGGAGGTCGGTGAGGAACTCGCGTGGGGACGAAGGAGGTCGGCCATGGTGCACGCGGAGGAAGGAGGCGCACGGGGAGTCTGTAGGAGGAAGAGGGGAACGGGAGGAGAAGGAGATCGAGCAGAGGGGAGGCGACAACGCTCGGGGGGAGACAGGGGCGAGGGGGTGCTTGGCTGTGTGCGCTAGGGTTCGGGGGGGGGGTGGCCGGGCCTGGGCCAGCTCCTCCTTCCCTTATGTTTTTTTAAATCCTTTTAAAAAATAAATCTTAAATAAAGAAAGGTTTTTAACAAAAAATAAAATAAAATAAATGCCTTTGACCCCTTTTTAAAAAAAAATTATTCCCAACTACAAGAAATAGTTGGGCATTTTGAAAAGAAACAATATGAACCCTTTTGAAGAATTAAAATTTAAACCTTTTTTAAGAATAAAATAAACCTCTTTTATTTAAAGAATAAAATAAAAGCCTTTTAAAAGAGAAAAGAAAATGAGACGGTTTTAAAATTAAACAAAAGGAAAAATAAAATAAAAACCCAAGGGTTGCCCCCACATTTAATAAAAGAACTTTTTAAAAGAAGAATTTTTTTAAAGGGGTTAAAACGGAAACTTAGCAAAATCACAAAATGAAATAAGAGGAGAGAGAGGGGGAACTTCTATCACTCTACGACTCGGTGATCACTCGAAGCACAACACTCAAATCACCACACGCGACACACGATGCAAGATGCCATGCATGATGCGATGATGCAAACTAAATGACGATGCAACAAATAAAACTTATCACACGATGGTAACGGAATAAAGGGGGAATCTTCTGGAGCGTCGGTCTCGGGCTGTCACAACTCTCCTACACTACAAGAGGATCTCGCCCCGAGATCCAAGAATGAAAAGGGGGAAGAGGATGAGAAAGAACAAGAGGTAAAACTTAGTCGCTTCTTTGACAAATGAGTGAAACCAACAATCCTTGAAGGTTGCAACGAGTTGAGGAATGATATGAGAAAGAAGCAAGAATTCACGAAAAAAATTGGCAGCACTTCGGTAGGAAAATGGGACAAAAAATTCAATAAGAAGAGAGAATTAGACAATATTCATGACAAACAACTAAATATAAGAAGGGAAGACCATGATCTTGATAGAACAACATAATAGACCGAAAAGAGCAACATGACAAAGCCTCCGAAACACGGGAATATGAACTGGCTCAAGCGGAAGAAGAGAATGAAGAAAAGAATGACAACTACCACCACAATAGAATTGAAGAGCCTCCGGACATAGAATTGATGTAGTAGTTGGAAAACCTACAACGAAAAACAAGATAGTAGTGGGCTTATGAAAATCATCTCAACAGATATGAGGTGACAAACAACCACTAAAAGAAACAAGGATAGATTGGGAGCAACAAGATATGAACAATCTTACACCAAGAGGATACATTGAGAACTTGGATTAATGACAAGCAACATCATAGCGTAATCCATAGGAAAAGCTTTAGGTGAAATCCAAACCCAGATAGCTCAATGAAGAAATCATGGGTTGAAAATATCTCATGATCATAGAATTGGTGGGTTTAATTATCTCATTCTTGAAAGGAATTCTCTTCGAGGCTCCTACACTAACAAGAATGCTATAATACCAACTCAAAGGATGAAGGAAGGACAAATGCACTGAAATTCAAGGGAAAGAATGCTTGAGGTATTCCAATAGGAATCTTGAAGAACCACCATGACGAGCCTCCGTAAACAATTGAATGATGCAAACACATGAAGGTAGAAAAGAATAAGATTATGACCTTACCAAGATTTAGATGAAGCCTCACAAGAGATACTTGATAGAACTTGGAACTCCGGAAAAGAAAGATAGGAACACTTGAGAAAAGACTTGATATCGAGAGCCACTCCGGACGAAGAATTGAAATCATTTGATGAAACAAGAATAAGAATTATGTTATGCTTACCGTTCACCAAAGTAAATTGATGACAAGCAACGGATCTCGCATCCAACTTATTCTTCTGAAAAGATTGAGGAGAGATATGAGCACAAACTAAAAAACTTGTTGCAAGAAACTCCGGTGAGAATAGAAATAAATGAGGCAACCATCAATGAATGGAAAAACATGAGAAAGAAGGGATCATGAGGCGACGGCGCTCGGGGGGAGATAGAGGCGAGAGGGTGCTGGGCTGTGTGCTCTAGGGTTGGGGGGGGCTCGCTGGGCCTGGGCCGGCTCCTCCTTCCCTTTGGTTTTTTTTAAATACTTTTAAAACAGAAATCTTATATAAAGAAAGGCTTTTAACAAAAAAATAAAATAATATAAATGCCTTTGACCCCTTTTTTTTAAAAAAATATTCCCAACTATAAGAAATAGTTGGGCATTTTTAAAAGAAACAATATAAACCCTTTTGAAGAATTAAAATTTAAACCTTTTTTGAAGTATAAAATAAACCTCTTTTATTTAAAGAATAAAATAAAAGCCTTTTAAAAGAGAAAAGAAAATGAGACGGTTTTAAAATAAAACAAAAGGAAAAATAAAATAAAAACCCAAGGGTTGCCCCCACATTTAATAAAAGGACTTTTTAAAAGAAGACACTTTTTTAAAGGGGTTAAAACGGAAACTTAGCAAAATCACAAAATGACATAAGAGGAGAGAGAGGGGGAACTTCTATCGCTCTACGACTCGGTGATCACTCGAAGCACAACACTCAAATCACCACACGCAACAGACGATGAAAGATGCCATGCATGATGCGATGATGCAAACTAAATGACAATGCAACAAATAAAACTAATTACAAGACGGTAACGGAATAAAGGGGGAATCTTCTGGAGCGTCGGTCTCGGGCTGTCACACTAGCTGAGCAACACTTGGGAGTGGATCCGAAGGCAAGGCCTGTCAAGGAGCGTTTGCGACGGTTCGCAATGGAAAAGAGAAAGGCAATCAGCGAAGAGGTGGCGCGACTCTTGAAGCCAAAATCATTCGCGAGGTTTACCACTCCGAGTGGCTCGCGAATGTCGTCATGGTCCCCAAGAAGGACAAATCCCTTCGTATGTGTATTGACTTCAAGAACATTAATAAGGTCTGCCCGAAAGATCATTTCCCGCTCCACCGCGTTGATCAAATTGTAGATTCGACTGCGGGGTGTGAGCATTTATCTTTTCTTGATGCTTATTCTGGCTACCATCATATCCGTCTGTTTGGTCCAGACGAAATCAAAACGGCCTTCATTACCCCTTTCTGGTGTTTTTGTTATATCACCATGCCTTTTGGTCTGAAGAATGCTGGTGAAACTTTCATGCGTATGATCCAGAAGTGCCCGCTTGATCATATCAGTCGGAATGTTGAAGCGTACATGGATGATACTATGGTCAAGTCACGCAAAGATTACAACCTGTGGACTGACCTAACAGAGACATTCACCAACCTGAGGAAGCACGACATTAAGCTAAACCCAGCTAAGTGCACTTTCGGAGTCCCTAGCGGCAAGTTACTCGGTTTCCTCGTTTCCGAACGTGGGATCGACGTTAACCCCGAGCAGATCGACGACATCGTAAGGATGCAAAGCCCCATGCGGGTGCACGACGTACAGAAGCTCACAGGCTATTTGGCAGCATTGAGTCGGTTCATCTCTCGTCTCAGTGAGAAGGCGTTGCCTTTATACCGACTGATGAAAAAATCAGATGTGTTCGAGTGGAATGGCGAAGCAGAAGTAGCATTTGTGGAGCTCAAAGCCCTTCTTTCCACCCAGGCGGTGCTTGCTGCTGTGCACAACAAAGAACCACTACTCTTATACATCGCAGTTACCAATCGGGTCGTCAGCACGGTTCTGACCATCGAGAGAGAAGAATAAGGCAAACCCTACAAGGTCCAGCGCCTAGTCTATTACATTTCTGATGTTTTGACCCCTTCAAAGCAAAGGTATCCCCATTACCAGAAGCTTCCATATGGAATATACTTGTCAGCGAAGAAGGTGGCGCATTACTTTAAAGATCATCCATATGAGTTGTCAACGATGCCCCACTATCAGAGATTCTTCACAATCGAGACGCAACGGGTCGAGTGGCTAAATGGGCCATGGAGCTGCTATATTTGGACATCAAATTTGAGGCAAAGAAAGCTATCAATTCTCAAGCTCTTGCTGATTTCATGGCCGAGTGGGTGGAACAGCAGCAACCAGCTTAGATTCACTCGGCACACTAGACTATGTTCTTCGATGGCTCCAATGTTAAACGGGTCCGGTCTAGTGTGGTGTTGGTGTCTCCAATAGGCGACAAGCTTAATTATGTCCTCCAGATTCATTTCGATTCCTCCAACAATGAGGCTGAGTATGAAGCCCTCCTCTATGGGTTGCGTATTGCCATCTCACTCGGCGTCCGACGCCTGATGGTATACGGCGACTCGGATTTGGTGGTCAATCAGGTGATGAAGGAATGGGGTGTCAGGAACCCCGCCATGACTGGATACTGCAATGCAGTAAGAAAATTTGAAAACAAGTTTGAAGGTCTAGCGCTCCACCATGATCCCCGATTGAAAAACCAAGGAGCTGATGAATTGGCCAAGATTGGATCTACTCGGAAACCTATCCCCAACAATGTGTTCCTGGAGCACTTGCATGCTCATCCGATGCAAGAGGATCCTTTCACTGAAGCGCCCCCCACAACCGGTGAGCACCTCCAATCCTACTGAGATTGACGTCCCAACAGTGGTTGATCTAGTGAGGGAAATCTTGGTGATCACCCCCGAGTGACTACTACTGTTGGGGATATTATCTGTTGATAACTCGCCCTAGTTGGGCCAGGTCACCAAAGCTGGTGATTCATCTGAAATATGGTTCGGGCCTTGGCCTGGTAGGACCGAAGGTTGTATGGCGGTTTACGACTTCCGGAAGGAGTCCATATTAGAGAAGGCCTCCAAGCTTTGGAAAGGTGGCGACTTAGAGATCATAAGAGTCACGGTTTGTAGAGAGGAAAGGACCCTTGTAAACCCTAGGGACTCGACCTGTATATAAAGGCGAGTCCCAGGGAAGAAGAGGGCAGGTTAGAAATCATCAAGTGCTAGGTCTGGCGAGTTACGCCCTCCTTGTAATCGAAAATCCATCAATACAACACAAAGCAGGACGTAGGCCTTTACCTCCTCACGAGGGGCCGAACCTGGGTAAATCGCCGTCTCACTCCCGTTCAACCCCTTTGAGTCGCCACCAAAGTGCGATGGTTCCGATACTAAGTCCTTTCACGAGGACATCTGCCGTGACAAAACCACGACAGTTGGCGCCCACCGTGGGGCCAACTGTCGTGGTATTGTCACGACAGATGTCCTCGTGAAAGGACTTAGTATCGGAACCATCGCACTTTGGTGGAGACTCAAAGGGGCCGAACCTGGGTAAATCGCCGTCTGACTCCCGTTCAACCCCTTTGAGACGCCACCAAAGTGCGATGGTTCCGATACTAAGTCCTTTCACGAGGACATCTGCCGTGACAAAACCACGACAAGTACCATACATCGCGTATACCCCTAGAATAGAACTCCCTGAAGATGAAGCCAAAGCCAAGCAGATTGTCTGTAGGTCGAAAGCTTTTACTGTGTTGGGCTATCATCTGTATAGATAAAGTGTTACCGGCGTAGCTCACCGGTGCATCTCCCATGAGGAGGGTCGACTGATCCTGGAAGAAATCCACTCAGGGACCTATGGTCATCATGCGTCCTCTCAAACCATTGTTGCCAGAGCATACTGAGCTGGGTTCTTCTGGCCACGTGCAAATGAAATGGCCAAAGATATCGTTGATCACTACGAATGTTGCCAATTCTATTCCAATCTATCGCACAAGCCCACGTCTGCCTCGAAGACCATCCCACTCGTTTGTCCATTTGCTGTTTGGGGTCTGGATATGGTCGGCCCTTTCCGAACAGGTCAAAGTGGATTTACTCACTTGCTTGTTGCGGTCGACAAGTTTACCAAATGGATTGAATCCAAGCGAATAAAGAAGCTGGACTCGCGCACCGCCATAAGTTCATGAGAGATATAACATTTCTGTATGGAGTTCCTCACAACATCATAACGAACAATGGCTCCGACTTCAATTCAGAACAGTTCAGACGCTTTTGCACTACTCAAGGCACTCGGGTGGATTATGCGTCCGTCGCACACCCCCAAACCAATGGACAAGTTGAGCGGGTAAATGGCCTTATCCTTCAAGGGCTGAAACCGCGACTCATGCGAGACTTGGAGCATGCAGCTGCAGCCTGGGTAACTGAAGTGCCATCTGTTTTGTGGGGCTTGAGAACAACCCCTAACCGGTCGACTGGACATACACCCTTCTTCCTGGTGTATGGAGCTGAAGCTGTCCTGCCGAGTGATATCCTCATAATTCCCCTCGTGTGGATTTGTACTCAGAAGTTGAAGCGGAATATGCATGGCAAGATGGAGTGGATCTCTTGGAGGAAGAGCATGAGATGGCCTTGATTTGGTCGACTGCGTATCAACAAGATCTTTGCCGCTTCCATGTAAGACATGTCAAGAGTCGGGCGTTCCACGAAGGCGATCTGGTACTCCGGGTGGATCAGCAAAGACCTCACAAGTTAGCCCCTATGTGGGAGGGACCATTCGTCATCACCAAGGTACTGAACAACGGAGCTTATCATCTCTACAACCTCAAGAAGAGAGCCGACGAACCACACGCTTGGAATGCAGACCTGCTCCGACGTTTTTATGCTTGACAACCAGTCGGATTGATGTAATAAGAGAGTTTACAGAACAATGTTGCTTGTTGGAGTCATAATTCCTTCAATTTGTGTCGATTCCGACCGAGCAGTTTCTCACCCAAAACATACTCCGAGTGAAGAGCAATCATCTCACTCGGGGGGCTTAGGTGTGAACATGTTTCGCCTAAGTTAAAAAACCCTTCCGAGTGAACAACTAACTATTCGCTCGGATGCTTCGATGCGAACCAGTCTTCACCTAAGTATAGAAAATACTTCGAGTGAAGAGGAACCCTCTCACTCTAGGACTTAGCTGCGAACATGTATTGCCTAAGTTAGAAAACCCTTCCGAGTGAATAACTAACTATTCGCTCTGATGCTTAGCTGTGAACTAGTCTTCGCCTAAGTATAGAAAATACTCCGAGTGAAGAGCAATCCTCTCACTCGGGGGCTTAGCTACGAACATGTTTCGCCTAAGTTAGAAAACCCTTCCTAGTGAATAACTAACTATTCGCTCGGATGCTTAGCTGTGAATCAGTCTTCGCCTAAGTATAGAAAAAACTCCGAGTGAAGAGCAATCCTCTCACTGTGGGGCTTAGCTGCGAACATGTTTCGCCTAAGTTAGAAAACCCTTTCGAGTGAATAACAAACTATTCACTGAGATGCTTAGCTGCGAACCAGTGTTCGCCTAAGTATAGAAACTACTTCAAGTGAGGTGCAATCCTATCACTCGGGGCTTAGCTCTGAATATATTTTCACCTAAGTTAAAACCCCTTTCGAGTGAATAACAACGTACTCACTCGGATGCTTAGCTGCGAACAAGTCTTCACCTAAGTTAAAACCCCTTTCGAGTAGATAACAACATACTCACTCGGATGCTTAGCTGCGAACAAGTCTTCTCCTAAGTATAGAAACTACTCCGAGTGAAGAGCAATCCTCTCACTTGGGCGCTTAGCTGCGAATATATTTCTGCGTAAGTTAAAACCCCTTCCGAGTGAATAACAACGTACTCACTCGGATGCTTAGCCGCGAACAAGTCTTCACCTAAGTAAAACATATATTCTGAGTGAAGGGAAGCCTTTCACTTGGGGGCTTAGCCGCGAGTAAGTCGCTTAAGTTAAAAAAGTTTTCTGAATGAATAGTAACCTATTCACTAAAGAACATTCAAAAATCAAGCAAATCTGAAATGCAGATAAATTCAAAAGAATTCGGCGTGGATCAAAGTCATCCATGCAGACGGAAAGTACTCGGGCTCCACACCCGAACGAAGTTTTAACGGTACAGAAACACTCGGCATACCGATGCGAATTAAAGTTTTTTGCAGTAACCATAGCTTCATCTCAAGGATCCACAGGACTTGCCGGCTTGGCGAAGGTATGAAGATCGATTCCATCAGCAATGCGAGTCGCTGCGCTGATGAAGGTCTCCATAAATTTTTTAAACTGGAGCTTCTTCGTATTCCCCACCTGGAGTGCCTTTAGCTTGTCTTCGCTTGCTTCCTTACAATGGGCTCTGACGAGTGAAAGGGTCACATCGGCCCCGCACCGCGTAGAAGACTTCTTCCATGCCTGCACCCTGTCGGGGATCTGACCCAGACAGCTCATCGCAGCTTCCAGATCAGTTTGGAAGGTGTCTTCAGGCCACAACTCCTTGTCAATCTTCCCCACATCAGCTCGCAGCAGGGCAATGTACCCCTGAACCTTCAGGAGGCGAGAGTTGAGACGGAACATGTCTACCTCCATAGCGTCTGGAACAGGCGACATGATGGCATCCAGATACGGCTCCACCTCGAAAGTCTCCTTCTCGATGTCCGGGCAGAATTCCGTGTGAGGAGAAAAATGAAAAATCAGTCGCAATTCATTAGGTACAGTTTGTAAATATTCACTCGGTGAAGGAAGCATACCAATAAGCATTGCAAGCATCTTGTCCAGGAAGTCCTTCACAAACTTTTCCATGGCATTTTGCCTCTTCGCTATGGATTCAAGCTTTTTCCCCATTCGAGTCGTTCTTTCTTGAACTTTGCGTTTTCTTCTTCCAACTTACCAATGTCCGACAGCTTCTTCTCAACAGCCTCGGACCTTTCCTTAAGCTCTGCAAGGACCATGTCCTTATCTTCAAGTGTATTCTTCAAGGCATCATATAGTCATTGGTCTTCACCTCCAAATCCAGCTGAAGCTGGTTCTTTTCTGACTCCACCTTCGTCTACTTAGATCCAATCTCACAAGCTTTCTCAAAAACATCAATGGAATAATTCAGTTGACACTCGTACTTTTTTTTTCTTTTGAGTGGATAAGTACAGTTCATTCGACAACATAGCAGCCCGCCACACACACCCAAGTTCTTAAGACTAATGACCTTCGTAAACGATCGACATTAGTCTCGGGGACTACACCCAGTGGGTGCACTTAGCGTGCCCCCACCGGATATGAAACCACTCGACTAGGTCTGTAACATCCCAAAATTATAAATTTTGGAATGTTAATATAATTACTAGATTGATTGTTTGTTTGTTTGCTTGAGTGATTGAAACTTGTGTGAAATTTGAAAGTTTTCAAAAACTTTTGAATGAGAGGGAATAAAATGACTTTCCCCTTCTCCGGTGAATTCAAATTTAATCTTTTAAAAGCAAAGAGAGAAGATGACATGACTTCTTCAACTATAAAGAATTTGAACGGAGATATTTGCATTGAATTCTTTTGCATTTCCATTCATTTTCTTCGTGCAAGAAATGCCGGGAAATACATTCTCTCATACAGAAAAGAGAGGAGGAACGTGACCCTCAAACCCACGGGCATTTTGAAAGTTATTTGAACCCAAAAAACTTAGAGGGTCATTTGAAAATTATTTGCAAAATAAAATAAATCTTTTAGGCAATTTTGTGAAAATAATTTTTTCTGAAGTTTTTAGTATATAGAAACTCTTTATCCCGAATTGATTTGATTTACTTTTTATCGTTTTAGTTTCCTAGTTTTAAAAATAGGAATAGAATCCCTTTTATTAGGAAACTCCTGCTGGCCCATTAAGCACTTTCCAAACTTGGCCCAACAGAGGATCATCTCCTACCTCTCTCCTTCCTCACGTTACAGGAACTTCCATCCATGGAGGAAGGAATCCTCTCCTTCCCGATCTCCCTCTTCTTTCCTTCCGGACGCCATCCGAGACCGCCTATAAATTCCCACCGTCCTCCTCTCTCCATTTTTCCCAAAAGAACCCCCTCTCCTCGCCTCTAGCTCGCGCGCCACCCCGCCGGAGTCGGCACCAGAGAAACTCACAGGAACTCCTCCACCTCGTTACACCCCCTCCCTCCACCTCGCTGCACCCACCCCTCCCTGCTGAGCCCTCCCCATCCCTTCGGCCACCCCTCCTCCACCACCCCACCTCGCTGCACCCCTCCCCTCCACCACTCCACCTCGCCCCCTCCCTGGAACCAGCGACCAGGAGGCCAGCAGCTCCTCCACCTTGCCCCCCCTGCAGCCCTCCCTCCACCTCGCCTCCCTCCCCTCCCTGGAGCCCCTCCACCCTTCGCCCCCCTGCCACCCCACCCCTCGCCGGCGACCCCCCCACCCCAGCGGAGCCCCAGCCACGGGAGCTACTCCAGCCACGGGAGCTACCCCAGCCACGGTAAGGCTCCCTCCTTTCTTTTTTTTTACTTGTTTTGTTTTTTTAGTTTTAGCCGTTAGATCTAGATCCCAAGGTGTAGATTAGGAAGTACTTACCCCTTCGGTTTTCTAAAAAGAACCGGTCCATCAGTTAAGTGAACCGAAGCATCTTTCTTATTTAGCGGCCATCCGCTGTTTAGTCTATGCAGCAAACACCCCTTAGCCAATCAGGGACTGCCACGTAGTCTGTAGCAATTGTTTTATTTTTTCTGTTTAGTTCCGAAAACAGGAAAGTTCCTGTTTTATTTTGGCCATAACTTTTGATCCCGAAGTCCAATGATAGTGATTCTTTTTCCAGTAGCTCACAAATTTCCTGTAGTTTTTAAAACGTATAATTTGTCTATGTGTGAAATTTTCAAATTTGAGTTAGATCAGATTTAGTTTAAACCTTGTTTTGCCTATTCCAGGAGTTTAAAAATAGCTTTTAATTTGATTCTTTTTGCTACTGATCACTAGTGATGTTATTTATCAGTGGTAAAATTGCAGATTTGTTTGAGTATTTTAGCTCACTGTTTCATGTGAAACAATTTCTGTTTCACCTCTTTTAGGATTTCGGCTAATTCCTTTTCCATTTTTGTTTTAAAATATTTTCTCTATTATTTCAAAAAACATTATTGTTTTGTTTAGGTTAGTTAAACAGTAGTTTTGCAACAAGTTTTTATTTTATTTTTATTTGTTTTCATGAAATCAATTCTAGTTCCTTAGTAACTTGCAATTGGTTTCCCCATTGTTTCAAATCCCGTATGGGAATACTTTCAAATAGTTTTGTGAAAAATACTTTATTTTATCTTAGTTAAACTTATATATTAGTTCCTTGTTATTATTTTCTGTTAGACAAAAACTATTTAGTGTTTGACGTAGTAGAAGACTCCCTAGTCTTATTTGAAGTTTCTTTCGGTTTCTTATTCGCTCTCTTTTGTTTTGATTGCTAGAATGATTGCAAGTATGAGTGCTTATGTGAATGATATGTTTGCTATATAGATTGCATCGGAGAGTGACGAGTAGTCTATCAAGTTATTTTCTTGAGAAATTCTTCTTCGTCAACATCACCAGGCAAGTCACTTTGATTATACTATCACCTATGTTTTATGCATCGTAGTTCAACCATCCTATGCCCAATTGCATGCTGCTTAGGTACTTGGAAATTTTAGTATCGATTGTAGTATCATGTGGTAGGCACACAACAACCCCGATACTTGGCCCCGGGACGACAAATTTCATATTGCTATGCTTGAGTAGACGGGATTTCGGTTGAGGGCATAACACGAGTGATGCGAGGTTGATTAAATAATCAAGACCGGTTAAGACAAGATTTTCAAGACCTCGGACGCAATGCAACTCTGGGTGAAGGACGGTTGATCGGCTCCCTGGAGAACCCAGTGGATGACCCGGGATGCTGGAGAGGCCATGACATCCTGCGGAAAGCTTCACCCAGGCTCGAAGAGACGAACGGAGACTTCAAGACTCAAGGCTTACCTGCACAACCACAAGTCATTATGGGCTCTGGCTTGGTTGGACAACGCGGCGACTCTGGACAGGCGGTGCTAGCAGATGTAGAAGAACGGTAGGATTGGATGGGCATCGACAGGGATTCAGAGGGACCCATTGAAAGACCATGTTTTGATCATCCGGTCTTCAAACACCCTGAAGTGCGAGGACATACTCGGAGGCGATCAAATCTAGTGGGGAACGTGTGCAAAACTCTACAGAGTACTCAAACCTAATCGATTAGCCGTGTCCACGGTCATGGACAACTTGAGCCAAAGGAACTGAAGTTATCTGGATTTCTCAACACCATTAAATATATTTGATGAGGGTAATTATTGACAACTCGGGTATGAGAACTGGTTGGTGGAACCATCTCGTTGATAACAAACAACGTAGTAACATTTTGCTTTTAAGCCTCTCTGGATGTAGGAGAAAACTTGCTTTTCGCTAAAAACTTATAGCCCCACCTACCATATATGCATATAGTATAGATGACATTTTACCCCCTCTCATATGTGACTTGCCGGCATATTCAATATCCTGACCTACATGGTTGCAACGTCTTATGTTGCACATATTTTTCTTCGACGAGTAAGAGTACGATTCAGGGTTACGGTCCACACTCAACTTGCCGTTGGTGTTTATTGGGACTCCACTCCCTTGACTGCTTCCGCTGAAATATTTAAGGTATATATCAGTTTTATGCTATTTACATGTGATTGCACTTTGATATATACATTGATGTACTGTGTGTGCCAGCATACTGATCCAGGGATGGCACAGAAACACAGAGGCTTGACTCGTTTTGAGTCGGGTCGCTACAGAAATGGTATCAGAGCACATGTTGACTGTAGGACGTGACCCTAGAAACTGGAATTTCCTAGGATAGCATCTCTCAAAAAAAATCTTATTTTCGAGAACACCTTTCACTTCTTATCTTTTTTGATTTCATAAAACGTTCTCTCTCACCTCAAATAGTTAGACAATGCCCTTTCCCTTTTGACCACATGAAGGATCAACCGACTCCCACATCAAAGTAAAGAGGATATCACCATGCAATTGAAGAATTGAAGCTACACCCATTGAAGACTCTCAAGACTCTCAGAACTCGAAGACTCCGAAGCGTTCGAATAATTATATGACCATTAGAAGTCCAAACCCCTTTTATATACTCACGTTAGATGCGATGATTTGTGAGTCGTCATTGGTGTGTGTTTTCCGACGGCCACAACTAAAATCTTTTCTCAAAAATATTGTTTGTATTGTGTGTATCTCCCTCCCTCTCTTACCCGTCTCATCCCCAAAACCTCAACCCTACCAGATGGAGTATGAAGCTGGACTTGTAGTCTCTGGACCAATGACCCTGCTGGAAGCTGAGATATGGATTCAGAACATGGAGAACCACTTCGGGAGCAACTTGATCTCAAGGAAATATGAAGTGGAACACGCTCTCCAGTACTTTACCCAAAGTGCTGCTATCTGGTGGAAAATGCATCATGCCATACAAGGATTTAGTGGAGCAGAAAGTTGGGAAGAATTCAAGAAGACTCTGTTAAGATCCCGTCTCATTCAGAAGGGCTATGATAATCCGAAGGATAAGACTTGTGCATGCAAGATCTGTGGAGAAATAGGACACACCCAGGAAGAACACAAGGATGGATGCACTCATTGTGAAGAAAATCACCCAGCTGAGGAGTGCCCAAGTAGTCAGGTGACTTGTTTTCTTTGTGAGGGGACCACCCACTACCCAGCTTAGTGTCACATTTACCCCAAGGTACAACAAGTTGTCAAGCAGCAGAAAGATGCATTGAAGTAAACACTCTAGAAGAGCCAGTGATGAACGAAAATATTGAAGACCCTAATGGGCAAGGTCTAACCAGATTTTTCTCCTATGCATGCTACTCATGTGGAGAAGAAGGACATTATTCACGGGATTGCAAGAAGGGAAGCCAAGAGTATCTGGGAAACTTCCCGACGGAAAAAGTGGAGATTGATCCACTTGAAATAGAAGAACTGGCCAAAATAAAGGAGTCCGGAAAGAAGAAAAAGTACCCTCGGAAGAGCCAAATATCTGTGGATATAGACCCGAGTCATGTCAGATGTTACATGTGTATGGAATTTGGCCACCACAAATACAGGTGCTCAGGAAGGAAGCCGGAAACCCAAGGAGAAAAAGCAGAAGCTAAGAAGCCTCGAGACTTGTCAGAAATCATTTGTTTTTGTTGCATGGAAGCAGGACATTTTGCCAGCGATTGTCCACAAAGGAAGAAAGCTAGAATGGAGTAGTTAAGTTTTGACCATGGCAATAAGTGTAATCCGAAGATCATGGAGTGAATTTTTGTAACAAAGTTCCCTGAGATTGTAATAACATCATGAATAAATGGAATTTATTGTCTCATGATTATCTATGTTGAAACTGTATGCGTTGTTTCTCATCGAACAAAGATCTCTGAACATTATGAGGATATGAGAAAATATGGTCTATGCAGACATGAGTATAATTCATTTTAAGTGTGGTAGTAATCGGTAAACCCACAGGATCCATTGAGTAGGAGTGTACCATGATTACCAAGGAGACACATACATTCCTCTGAGTACCTATTTACTGACATTTGCAGATGACAACTCTCTACGAGTCATTCCTCAAGGGCCCAGAAACCATCATGACCCTCACCAGTGATCATGATTACCCGAAAATCCTGAAGGACATGATGAAGCACATTCATCTTGAAGGAGATGCAGTCTACAAAGGCTACCCATTTGTGGAAAATGGAGTGGAACTTTGGTATGTGGAAGTACACCTCCACCATGTGAAAGGAGTCTGTCCAAAGACTATGGGGCAATACTTTTTCATTTCACGTGTACCACGAGCAACCTTCTTTGATGCTGTTTGTGAAGCTGCCATGGAAGCCATACGTCAGATCGGAGAAATACTTGAAGCAAGACTCCGTCATACCCAGGAATACCTGAGTGAAATACGTGCGGAGATGATGGAGATGAAGCTCATGACCACAGTGATGAAGCAAAAGATGGATGATTTCATGGAGCACCTCGGAAAGTTCCAGTGGAACTAAAGTACCTCCAAGAGAGGCTGTTGAATAAAGTTGGCAGAAATGCTCGACCACACCGAACCATGTGGATGGCAGCATTTGTAATAAATTACTTTTGAATTGGAATTTTGAAGAAAGCAAGGATGTAATAAAGGATTGATTATGAAATGAATATGATTTATGGCAGAAGCTATGATGGATCAGCAAACGTTTTCTTAGGAGCATACGAAAACCTGAGAGTTGTGAAGATACGATAGAAGTTTCTTTCAGCTTGCAGAACCAATGGATTACCCGAACTTCGTTCGTGGACAAGAGAAATTCTGCAACGCTTGTGAGGATGCCCAAGTGTTAGAATGCGAGATTCGCTAAACCTTATATAGAGAAATGATTTGGGTGCGGAATGGATTGATCACCATGACGACCTACCCTTATCATTTATCTTGCTATTCGGAATGGTAAATCTGAGAGACTTACCCATATAGAGAGACGACGTTCTTTGAAGCTTTTGTTTAAGCCTTAGAGTGGTATAAGAAAATCCCATGTACATGGCACATGTTGTCACGCGTAGGAAATGTTACGGTGAGGATGAAACCAAGACCCCTCTCTCTGCAGGATAACCACAAATGGTAGACCACCATGAGAACCATCGATATGTTATTTAGAATTGACCACGAGACTGTCAATTAAGAAGACCCAGTAACGGAAGAAGCTTATATCAACGGGAGAGCATCACCAAAGGATTTAATATAAAGACTGCGATGTGAGTTGCCAAAACCCCACAGGATCGTTAAAGCATGTTGAGGGACCAGTACCTCTCATTTTAAGTGTGGTAGCATCCCACTCTGCAGGAGATTGGATTGCTAGAAGACCCCAAACCCTAACCTTTTCTTTCTAGCCTCTTTGAATCTCGAGGATGAGATTCATTTTAAGTGTGGTAGTTTGTAACATCCCAAAATTATAAATTTTGGAATGTTAATATAATTATTAGATTGATTGTTTGTTAGTTTGCTTGAGTGATTGAAACTTGTGTGAAATTTGAAACTTTTCAAAAACTTTTGAATGAGAGGAAATAAAATGACTTTCCCCTTCTCCGGTGAATTCAAATTTAATCTTTTAAAAGCAAAGAGAGAAGATGACATGACTTCTTCAACTATAAAGAATTTGAACGGAGATATTTGCATTGAATTCTTTTGCATTTCCATTCGTTTTCTTCGTGCAAGAAATGCCGGGAAATACATTCTGTCAAACAGAAAAGAGAGGAGGAACGTGACCCTCAAACCCACAGGCATTTTGAAAGTTATTTGAACCCAATAAACTTAGAGGGTCATTTGAAAATTATTTGCAAAAGAAAATAAATCTTTTAGGCAATTTTGTGAAAATAATTTTTTCTGAAGTTTTTATTTTTGCCGTGGAAAAATGCCAATCATCTATATTTTATTTTTCTGATAATTCTAGTATATAGAAACTCTTTATTCCGAATTGATTTGATTTCCTTTTTATCGTTTTAGTTTCCTAGTTTTAAAAATAGGAATAGAATCCCTTTTATTAGGAAAGTCCTGCTGGCCCATTAAGCACATTCCAAACTTGGCCCAACAGAGGATCATCTCCTACCTCTCTCCTTCCTCACGTTACAAGAACTTCCATCCAGTGAGGAAGGAATCCTCTCCTTCCCGATGTCCCTCTTCTTTCCTTCCGGACGCCATCCGAGACCGCCTATAAATTCCCACCGTCCTCCTCTCTCCATTTTTCCCAAAAGAACCCCCTCTCCTGGCCTCTAGCTCGCGCGCCACCCCGCCGGAGTTGGCACCAGAGAAACTCACTGGAACTCCTCCACCTCGCTGCACCCACCCCTCCCTGCCGAGCCCTCCCGATCCCTTCGGCCACCCCTCCTCCACCACCCCACCTCGCTGCACCCCTCCCCTCCACCACTCCACCTCGCCCCCTCCCTGGAACCAGCGACCTGGAGGCCAGCAGCTCCTCCACCTCGCCCCCCCTGCAACCCTCCCTCCACCTCGCCTCCCTCCCCTCCCTGGAGCCCCTCCACCCTTCGCCCCCCTGCCACCCCACCCCTCGCCGGTGACCCCCCACCCCACCGGAGCCCCAGCCACGGGAGCTACTCCAGCCACGGGAGCTACCCCAGCCACCGTAAGGCTCCCTCCTTTCTTTTTTTACTTGTTTTGTTTTTTTTAGTTTTAGCCGTTAGATCTAGATCCCAAGGTGTAGATTAGGAAGTACTTACCCCTTCGGTTTTCTAAAAAGAACCGGTCCATCAGTTAAGTGAACCGAAGCATCTTTCTTATTTAGCGGCCATCCGCTGTTTAGTCTATGCAGCAAACACCCCTTAGCCAATCAGGGACTGCCACGTAGTCTGTAGCAATTGTTTTATTTTTTCTGTTTAGTTCCGAAAACAGGAAAGTTCCTGTTTTATTTTGGCCATAACTTTTGATCCCGAAGTCCAATGATAGTGATTCTTTTTCCAGTAGCTCACAAATTTCCTGTAGTTTTTAAAAACATATAATTTGTCAATGTTTGAAATTTTCAAATTTGAGTTAGATCAGATTTAGTTTAAACCTTGTTTTGCCTATTCCAGGAGTTTAAAATAGCTTTTAATTTGATTCTTTTTAGTACTGATCACTAGTGATCTTATTTACCAGTGGTAAAATTTCAGATTTGTTTGAGTATTTTAGCTCACTGTTTCATGTGAAACAATTCCTGTTTCACGTCTTTTAGGATTTCGGCTAATTCCTTTTCTATTTTTGTTTTAAAATATTTTCTCTATTATTTCAGAAAACATTATTGTTTTGTTTAGGTTAGTTAAACAGTAGTTTTGCAACAAGTTTTTATTTTATTTTTATTTGTTTTCATGAAATCAATTCTAGTTCCTTAGTAACTTGCAATTGGTTTCCCCATTGTTTCAAATCCCGTATGGGAATACTTTCAAATAGTTTTGTGAAAAATACTTTATTTTATCTTAGTTAAACTTATATCTTAGTTCCTTGTTATTATTTTCTGTTAGACAAAAACTATTTAGTGTTTGACGTAGTAGAAGACTCCCTAGTCTTATTTGAAATTTCTTTCGGTTTCTTATTCGCTCTCTTTTGTTTTGATTGCTAGAATGATTGCTAGTATGAGTGCTTATGTGAATGATATGTTTGCTATATAGATTGCATCGGAGAGTGACGAGTAGTCTATCAAGTTATTTTCTCGAGAAATTCTTCTTCGTCAACATCACCAGGCAAGTCACTTTGATCATACTATCACCTATGTTTTATGCATCGTAGTTCTACCATCCTATGCCCAATTGCATGCTGCTTAGGTACTTGGAAATTTTAGTATAGATTGTAGTATCATGTGGTAGGCACACAACAACCCCGATACTTGGCCCCGGGACGACAAATTTCATATTGCTATGCTTGAGTAGACGGGATTTCGGTTGAGTGCATAACACGAGTGATGCGAGGTTGATTAAATAATCAAGACCGGTTAAGACAAGATTTTCAAGACCTCGGACGCAATGCAACTCTGGGTGAAGGACGGTTGATCGGCTCCCTGGAGAACCCAGTGGATGACCCAGGATGCTGGAGAGGCCATGACATCCTGTGGAAAGCTTCACCCAGGCTCGAAGAGACGAACGGAGACTTCAAGACTCAAGGCTTACATGCACAGCCACAAGTCATTATGGGCTCTGGCTTGGTTGGACAACGCAGCGACTCTGGACAGGCGGTGCTAGCAGATATAGAAGAACGGTAGGATTGGATGGGCACCGACAGGGATTCAGAGGGACCCGTTGAAAGACCATGTTTTGATCATCCGGTCTTCAAACACCCTGAAGTGCGAGGACATACTCGGAGGCGATCAAATCTTGTGGGGAATGTGTGCAAAACTCTGCAGAGTACTCAAACCTAATCGATTAGCCGTGTCCACGGTCATGGACAACTTGAGCCAAAGGAACTGAAGTTATCTGGATTTCTCAACACCATTAAATATATTTGATGAGGGTAATTATTGTCAACTCGGGTATGAGAACTGGTTGGTGGAACCATCTCGTTGATAACAAACAACGTAGTAACATTTTGCTTTTAAGCCTCTCTTGATGTAGGAGAAAACTTCTTTTTGCTAAAAACTTATAGCCCCACCTACCATATATGCATATAGTATAGATGACATTTTACCCCCTCTCATATGTGACTTGCCGGCATATTCAATATGCTGACCTACACGGCTGCAACTTCTTATGTTGTAGATATTTTTCTTCGACGAGTAAGAGTACGATTCAGGGTTACGGCCTACACTCAACTTGCCGTTGGTGTTTATTGGGACTCCACTCCCTTGACTGCTTCCGCTGAAATATTTAAGGTATATATCAGTTTTACACTATGTACATGTGATTGCACTTTGATATATACATTGATGTACTGTGTGTGCCAGCATACTGATCCAGGGATGGCACAGAAACACAGAGGCTTGACTCGTTTTGAGTCGGGTCGCTACAAGGTCCGTCCTGGCCGAGTCACGACAAAAAAACATAGAGTGTTTTCCAATTAGACCCCTGTCGAGGCAAGCACTTGATAGTGGTCTCGGGGACTACACCTAGTGGGTGCACTGAACGTGCCCCCACTGGATACAAAGCCACCCAACTAGGTCCGGCCTGTCCGAGTCAGAAAGAGAGAGAATAACTTTCCAGATCAGACCCCTGCCGATGCAAGCATTCGACAGCGGTCTTGGGGACTACACCCAGTGTGTTCACTCAGCGTGCCCCCACTGGAATAAAGACAAACTACCATACAACATACCCCTAGTGGGTGTAAATGCAAGATTGACAAGACTCAATCAAAAGCAAGATTGACAAGATTCAATCGGAAAATAACTTACAATTGAACTTACTCGAATGTTCCGAGCCGGCATCATATGCCATCTTACGAGCCTCGTACGCCTCTTTGGT
Source organism: Hordeum vulgare subsp. vulgare (assembly GCF_904849725.1). Lineage (NCBI taxonomy): Eukaryota > Viridiplantae > Streptophyta > Magnoliopsida > Poales > Poaceae > Hordeum > Hordeum vulgare. Next base: position 112,048,953 of record NC_058520.1, read on the forward strand.
CAGCTACATCATCAGTCCGACTTGGATCATAGCCTCTTTCGTGGCCCATTCTAATCCTTCGAGACATGTTGCATAGAATATGCAAGTGTAGAAGGAGTCGGTATCACAACAGTGATAACATGAGTTACTAGAGGAGGTGTAGTTGGCACAGTTGTCACAACGGTCGATCCAATCGGAGGAGCTGTAAGCAGAGCAGTCAAACTGGCTAGAGGAGAAGTCGACATAGGCGCTACATGCGTGCCCTGATTCTGTTCTGCAGCCGTACGCTGTGTTTCTTGTTCATCATCCAAGAGAATGACATCTGAGGTTGTCAATCAACAGTGTCGGTCGGTTCAGTCGTTGGATTTAGTCTAGAAAACAGGGTAAAACAAGTACTTATCATACCTAGTTGGGGAGCAAGCATGTCCACAACGTCCAAGTCCATGGGATGTTCTTTGGCCCCAACACGCATCGTCGCCGAGGTAGCGGCTATGGTAGGAAAATTTCACTCGGTTATCAGAGATACGGAAAGTTACAACGACAAAACAAAGAAAGAGACGAATACTCACGCTGAAGCAAATGGCACGACAATCCTCATATGAGGTAGATCCTTCCGAGGCTTGGGTGCATCAGGCTTAGGCTGCTTGGCAGCCTTCTCTGCAGAGTCAGTCGCAACAGCCATGTCGTGCTTCATGTTCCTGCTACTGGATGCTAACGTCTTTCTTGGAGTAGCCGTTGGGTCGTGACGATGCTTAGACCGCGATTCGAGACGTGGAGGAGACTGATTTTCTTCCTCACTGTCATCCGAGTCATCTTCAGTCTCCTCGCTATCATCGGCGTAATTGCTTTTGACGCTGCCACCTTCACTTTCCCCTCCGATGTCAAACTGTTCCCCGTTAGGAATGGGAATGCAAGTGCGTCCACTCCTACAAGGAACAAAAGCAACAAAATTAGTCGGTCAAATATCCAGTCACTCGACAGAGACATGAAAGCAACCGGAAAGGATACAACATACCAGTTTCCGTGGTTTATTCTTAGAAGAATAAGGTGCAACTCGCTTGGATCCTATGGGATTGTCACAAGGTCCGGTGATGCTCTTGATCCATTAGGCTACGGTTTCTTCCGAAACCTCCTCAGGATGCGACTAAGTAGAATCTTTAGGGCCCGACTAGTGCCACATGGCGCGGTCTCTCGCCTAAAGAGGCTGGATGCACCGGCCAAGGAATGTCTCAAGCAGATCCATTCCCTTCACTCCACCTCGGACCAAGTTAATCACTTCGGCCACCAACATCTCCACCTCAGCCTTCTCGTCTTCGAACACATTTATCGATCTAGGAGCAGTCGGACGATCTAAGGTGAAAGGAGGAAGGCCAGTCGACATGTTCGGAGACACAACATCATTGCAATAGAACCATGACGACTGCCAATTTCGGACCGATTCACGAAAGGTGATTTGGGGGTACACACTCCTACCCCTCTTTTGGATCCCTAAACCGCCGCATAACTGGATGACGTGATTCCTAGTGTCACATGGGTTCGCTTTGTTCACTGTTTGAGATCGCACAGAGAAGATGTGCTTGAACAACCCCTAGTGAGGAGGACAACCCAAGAAGCACTCGCATAGTGTGACAAACGTAGAGAGATATGCAATGGTTTTTGGAGGGTGGTGATGAAGTTGTGCTCCGAAAAAATAGAGAAAGCCACGGATAAAAGGATGCGGAAGCAGAGAGAAACCTCACTCAATGTGTGTCAGGAGAAGAACTTGATCCCTTTCATGGGGCTCCATCTCGAGATCTCCTTCTGGCAGCCTCCAAGATTTTTTGGCCACCATACCATGCTGCACGAGCTCCAGGACGTCTTCTTTCCTGATGGCGGACGGGAGAAAGTCTCCCTGAATCCACCCCGGTGGCCGCGCAGTTCGGCAGCCTGTTTTCTTCGTCTTCCCGCCCTTCTTGGCGCGCTCAAGCTTGGAGGTCTTACTCTTCGTCATGGCCGCAGTGGTGGAGACAAACCCAAGCAGCGCCTACGAAATGGAGGTGGAGAGGAGGCGAGGAAGAATCAAAGGAAAGCACAGCCTCAACCCTAGGGCCGACCTTATTTATATAATCGCTCGAGTGAGTCGCCGACTAGTGGACCCCGCAGATCTCTCCTATCCCGATAACAAAGGAGATGTGACACATGGCAATAATTATGGCGCAATAATCCAGGGGTTGTTTCCCCACTTGCCTTGGCGGTTGCGTCATCACCGCGTGGCGCGTGGAACCCGAAATATTGAATCCCGTGAAATCTGGACCTGACAAAGCGGCCCGTCACATCCCAAGATCCCGTGAGTCACTTGGACTGACTTCAAACACTTAAATTCACTCGGACGTGCTTCGCAACACAATCGTTCAAGGAAAATGATGAAGATTTCAGTCAACACGATGTTCTATCAAACCCAGAAGTATGTTCAAGATTAGTAAGGCTTGACAGAATCCGCATCGACCCCTTCCTCACTCAAACCCCGATCCATTCGGGGGCTAATGATAGGGATATGTACCTTGGGTAGGGTCACAGGCCTAACCTAAGTGTGCTACCTAAGGGTGCCTCATTATTAGCTGGAGGGTCACGAAAAAGATTCCGACTGGATGGTCATGGCATCCAAAAAGTCACCCGGTTAGAAGTCACTCGGAAGATATTCCCCTTCACTCGACAACCAACTTCCACTTGGAAGACACGAGTCGACACAGAAGACCACAAGCCTCCTCCAAGTAGGCCAACGGGAGAGCGCTCAACTGATGGTCATGAATAGCATTTATTACATACATACGTTATCAGTAACATACACCTTTAGATCTTATTGATCATACCCTTAGATGTTGAGGCCTTGATGCGGGGTAGCGCACTCTATATAAGCCACCCCTCCCCTTTGGCACAGGGGGTTCGCACCCCCTGTAACACACATTCCACACCGCAAGAGCTCCCGAGCACTAACACGTAGGGCGGCTACCTCTACGAGAGGGGCGCGAACTCATACATCTTGCGTACAAGCTTGCCGTAGCTAGGACTCTGCCCTCTCCATTCGTACCCTACACCTCTACTGTCAGCTTTATTCCGACGACAGGTCCATCAGGGTTCGGGCTCCTCGTGGGGGCGGGGACGCCTTTCCCCATCCCCTGGTCCAGGGCTGGTGCGAGGTGGCAACCGTTTCTGGGCGCTCACCGACGGGGGATCAGAAGACAAAGGTGAGGGCGTGTGGGAGCTGCAGAAGGCGTCGGAGGGACCGATGGTTTGCGATTTCGTTGCTTTCGCGACGTAGTCAGGACGAGGTGCCGATGGCGAGGGTCGTCGCTTCACGCGTGGCAACAGGGGATGTAGGGAGGTGGCGGCTCGGGTGTGGCGGCCATCATTGCCGGTGAGTAGGGACTCGGTGGTCGCCGCGGCTCGCTCGATTAGGGCGCAGGCGGCCGCGGGCTTGGTCTCCCCATGTATGGGTGCGGGGTCGGAAGCGGCTTGCCCGTGCCTTCCTCTGCCTTCTCCTCGGCGGCTGGCGATGCCGCCGGTGAGCGTGATGGGCGCGTCGGCTGTGGCCCCGACGCTGTCACGTATGGTTAGCGATGATGGGCCGCGTGCCGATCTAGCTGGCGTTGGGCTGCGGTCTGTGGCTGCAGTGGTTGGTCCTCGTAAGGAGGTCGAGTCTAGCGCGGTAGTTTTCCGAGTGATGGGCTCTGGCCTGGTACAAGTGGGGAAAAGTTGGCCTGATCGCGAGGGGCCGCTTCGGGCTATTTATGGCTGAGGTGGGGCTGCCGGAACCCTCATTTAGGGTTTCTCGTATCCATTGAGGAGGTGCGGCGGCTAGCTGGTTCGCATCGCACTATCCGGTTCTCTCCTCTCCTCCACCCCTTTCGATCTACTATGCAGTGCTGGCGATGGGAGACCGGCGGGCGGACAAAAGGCCTACGGAGGCTTCGTGATAGGAGGTGGATTGTAGGAGTGAGCAGGAGCGGCGCAACAAGGCCAAGTGGGCTATGCAAGGGAGGCCAGGCAACCGAGAGGCGCAAGCGCGAGGGGAGTCGCATGGCAGCTCGCAAGAGCAGTATGGGAGCGAGGGGGATTGGCGTCCTCCTCCCTCATGGTGGATCGAGCAATAGGAAAAGAAGAGGAAGAAGAAGGCAGGGCATGAGTGTCGTTAGATCGAGCGCAAGCTTACGGATCTCCCTTTCGGTGGTGGTGGCCATGGGAATCCACTTGCCAAGATGCCTGGCGCTATCGCTGCGCCGCTACCGGTGGTGCTTCCGTCCTCTTCCAAAGGGACGGAGGGTGTGCCCATTCCAATGGAGGATGGGCCGGAAGTCGAGTGTTTCAAGTGTGGGCGGTGGGGACATTTCCACTCCAAATGCACCTTCAAGCCGTTGTGCGTGCTGTGTAAAGAGGAAGGTCATACCTGTGATAACCGCCCATCCCGGAGGCGTCCTCTCCAACTCCAGATTATGGGTAGCGCCATCTTGGGTGAGGGCTTCTTTTGCCTTCAGTTTGATGAGGATGCAGAGCAGGACGGGGCGGGGGACCTCAGGGTTGAGAATGCGTACATTCTATTAGCAGACCCTAGCAAGTTCACCCTTCATATTCTACAACAAGAGCTCAAGCACATTGTAGTGGGGGATTGGGACTGGCAGGTGTCTCAACTGGGGGACAATGACTTCCTCGTGGCCTTTCCCGCCTCAGACCTGTTACATATGGCCAAAACAAGTGGTAAGCTCTTCCTCCTGATCAATGATATCACGACTACGGTGCGTGAGATGCTGCATGAAAATATTGAGCCTACGAAGATGCCCGAGGTGTGGGTTAAGTTGCATGGTATCCCGAAGAAACACTGTAGGGTGGATCACATGTGGTAGGGTTTTAAGATGTTGGGTTGTCCGATTGTCGTAGATGAGCTTTCTCTCATTAGGTTAGGGCCTCTGAGATTGAAACTTGCATGTCAAATGCCTGAGAATCTTAACGACACTATTGAGGTGTGGTTCAACCATGAAGGCTACCATGTTAAGGTGGAGCTCGAACGTCTACCCAAGCATGGGGGCGCTGTTGGTGTTCAGGGACCCGGGCCCTCAGACAATTAGCCCCATGGCAATTCTGATAAGTCTGGCCGCTCCCTCCCTCAGTGTTACGCTAGAAAGCCTGGCGGTGGTGCAATGAGTTAGGGCAAAGGAGCGGCCCCTAGGACCCATGGCTCTGGTGGGAATGCAGATGTGGAGATGGGGGTGCCAGAGGACAAACATGAGGACAGTATTCAGGACACGTCCATTGACACTGATACCTCGGACAAGCTGGGAGGTTCTGGAGCGGGAGCCATGTTGGTGGAGACCGAGGACATGATGGTGAGTGTTCGTCGCCCGGCAAAACTCTTGCAGGAGCCTTTGATGAATATGGTTCCAACCTGTCCTTGTCGGTCCTGAAGATGGGCAATGCTCCGATGGTGTTGGTAACACCTAGGGGTAAGGACAGGGCCCTCTTGTCCGAGACCCTAGTTGCTTCGGGAGTAGACTCAGGCTGCGTTCTCAATGAAGATGGTGGCATGGAACCTACGTTAGGGAGGCGCGGTTCAAGTGGCTCTCGCAGGTAGGCCAAGAAGACCGCGGGAAGGAAGCTAGGGCCAAAAGGGGGCAACACCTTCAGTTCTTGACTCATCGATGGCTCTGCGGGGCGCGCTTGGGTCGATGCTGGTGCCATTGGTGTCCGGTGCCAAGTCGAGGCACTCCAAGGCTAACCCGGTGGTGCAGAGGGCACCCAGTGTCCGGGCCAAGGCCAAGCTAGGCGATTTGACGTCGATGGAGAGCGCCAAGAACATGGAAGCATCAGGTAACCCACTGCCGTCTTTCAGGATTTTAAATGCTTTCTCGGACGATCACTTGGCTTCGCTATTGAACGATAGTGGAGTGGTGGTGTCGGCTAGTAGTAGTGATATCATTTCCCTCGTGCGTGCGTGTGAAGAGGCACACGTAGTGCTTGCCACGACGATGGCTAGATGTGCGCCTTCGAAGGAGGAGCCGATTGCACCATATGGGAACGGTGTGGGATCTTTGCCCGATGGGGGTACATAGGCGAGGGATGCCTTTGTTATCCCTTCTTCCAACCGCGACCTGGCTCGGAAGCGAGTGGCTAAAGCAGTGACCTCCCGAGGAGTTCGCCTTAGGAATCGTATTATATAATGCGCTACTTATTTTGGAATATCCGGGGTTGTGGTCACGTAGGGCGTCATACAGAGCTTAGGGTGTACATGGCGAAAGATTGGATCAATGTGGTGGTGTTGCAAGAGACGGTTAAGACCGACTTCATTTCAGAGATCTTCTTGACTTTTATGCTCTTCAACGTTTTCAGTGGCACTGGGTGCCTTCGAAGGGTCAGTCGGGTGGCCTACTGGTGGGTTGTAATCACGATGCGTGTGATGTTATTGTGTGGGAATCCAGTGTGCTTTTCATTGCGGCGACTATTAGACACTGTGTTTCTGGTTTATCTTGGGTGGTTGTGTGTGTGTACGGCCCTGTGGATCATGCGAGATCAGTCGATTTTCTTTCGGAGCTAATCGATTTGGTCGGGCTCAAACGGGCTAGCAACCTCCCTCTCGTCATGGGTGGTGATTTTAAGTCAATCTGTTCAGGGACAAACAAGAACAATGCCAATGTGGAATGGGCTAGGGTGTCCATGTTTAACAACGCGATTGCGGGTACATAGTTACGTGAGGCCGCTCGCACTGGAGCTAGGTTTACTTGCACAAATAAAAAGCTGTGACCCGTTTGTAGCGTGATTGACCGGGTGTTCCTTACACCCGAGTGGGAAGTGTTTTTCCCCTATTTTCTCCTCCAGCGAGGAGTTCATCCGTCGTAGTAATAGGTTCTACTTTGAGATGACATTGTTCGAAGCCGAGGGTTTCGAACTCATGGTCAACTAGCGGTGGGCGCTCATTGTGTTGCAACTACGATACCAATGGGGCCCGACGGAATTCTCGACTGCTGCGGCCGAAATTGCGTGCATATCTCCGTGGGTGGGGGGCTAAACATGGTAGCGTATCGAAGAAGGAGCGAGCTAGAATTGTAGATGAGATCGCCGCATTGGATGTTCAAGCCGACGCGAGACCCTTCTCCGAAGCTCAATGGGCTCGTAGATATACACTCGAAAACCAAGTTCTCACTATTCTTAGGGTAGAAGAGGAGTACTAGCGCCGTAGGGGCAACGTCAAATAGGTGACTAAAGGAGATACGAATACTGGCTACTTCCACACTTTCGTGAACAACCGAAAACATAAATGCACTATTCTTCGTCTAACCTCGGCCAACGACCTCTTATTCACCCAAAACAAGATTGCTAGCCACATTTATGAGTTTTTCATCGGTCTGTTTGGAATGATCGAGGAGAAACTCGTTCAACCACGAGAGGGCTTGTGGGCTTTGTCCCAGCGGGTTTTGCAGGTAGAGAACAACGGGCTAGCCATGTCCTTCCCGTCGGAGGAGATCGACAAGGCGTTGGCTGATATGAAGATGGACACGGTGACGGGCCCCGATGGCTGGCCCGTGGAGTTCTTTAAGAAGTTCTGGCCATGTTTTAAGCATATTTTCTATGCAATTGTGAATGGCTTTGTGCTAGGTACGGTTGACCTGTCCCGTCCAAACTACGATGCTATCAGCCTCATCCCTAAGGTCAAGGGCGCGGCAACATTAAACTGTTTAGGCCTATTATGTTTATCAATGTACCTTTCAAGCTGTGTGCAAAGGCATATGCCACTCGTTTAGCACCCATTGCTCAACGAGTGATCCTTAAAAGACAAACTAATTTCCTAAAGGGACACAATATTTTGGAGGGACAGATTGCGCTCCTTGAGATTGTTCATGAGCTTAAGCGCACCAAAGGGAAGGCGGTGCTGCTTAAGCTCGATTTTGAGAAAGCCTACGACTGAGTGAACTTGGAGTTTGTTTGGGAGGTCCTCCTCAAAATGGGTTTTAGGCAGGTTTTGTCCACCGTATCATGCACCTCGTCAGTTCTGGATATACGATGGTGACGATTAACGGTGAGGTTGGCAAGTTCTTCCGCAATAGTAGGGGCCTCCGTCAAGGTGACCCCATCTTGACGCTTATTTTTTAATTTCGTTGCGGACGCCTTGTCGGCAATAATTTCCAAGGCCCAGGCGGCGGGCACATAAAAGGGTTTGTGCCCCACCTCATCCCTAGGGGTGACGTACTTGCAATATGCTGATGATACCATGCTGCTTTTTGAGCCTAACAATCATAGCATCGCATCGATCAAGTTACTACACCTTGTCATTGAGATCCTATCGGAGCTGAAAGTAAATTTTCTTAACGGTGAGGTGATTACCATGGGAATGGGACACCAAGAAAGCACGTGTGTTGCAAATCTACTTAATTTAAAGCTTGGGGGATTCCCGATTAAGTATCTTGGCCTCCCGATCTCCCACCGGAAACTGTCAATTTTCGAGTGGGAACCACTTTATGGCAAAGTGGTGAATAGGGTGAGCCCGCGGTGTGGGAGGTTTATGCCGTCAGTGGCTAGGTTGATCCTTACTAACTCTAGCTTCTCCTCCCTTCCACTCTTCACGATGGGAATGTTCTTACTGGCGGATGGGGTACACGCCAAGTTCGACACACCGCACTCCAGGTTCTTTTGGGAAGGAACTGGCATCAAGTGGAAATATCATCTGGTCAAATGGGCGGCGGTGTGTAGGCCAAAAAAATTTGGAGGCTTGGAGATCACCAATTGCAAGTGATGAATGTTGCCCTCCTTACCAAATGGTGGTGGTGCTTAGCCCAAAATGAGTCGGGACTCTGGGCAGAGCCCCTTCGGGAAAAATACTTCCCAGATGGAAATCTATTTACGAGAAAACCGTCAGGATCGGTGTTGTGGAACGGGATTTAATCGGTTCGCCGGGTGTTTTCGGTAGCGCCCCGTTTTGGCGTTAACAACGACATGTCTACCCAGTTTTGGTTAGATCACTCGTTAGAAGACAGACTGCTCTAGCAGTCGTACCGATCTTATACATATTAGACACGGACACCAACGTGTTGGTGGGAGATGCCATTCGTTCCTCACCGCCGGCGATACACTTTATTCGCACACTCTCTCCGATGGAAGCGGTGAGATGGGAAGAGATCTTAGCCAAATTCGACAATAGACATCTTAGGCATGGGGAAGATTCGATCACTTTGGGACTGGCCTCGCCCCAAAAAAGTTTCGGTCAAATCACTATACTACAAGCTGACTAAGGGAACACCTTGGACATAGCTAGGGGGCTATGGAAGGCGGGGTTACCACTAAAGGTTAAGATCTTCTTGTGGAAAATGTTTAGAAACCATCTTTCGACGGTGGATAATGTGGCCAAAGGTAATGGCCCTTCCGATGGTTTCTGCACTATGTTTGGTCAACATGAGGACGCGAACCATGTTTTATTTTAGTGCGCCTTAGCTAAGTTTGCTTGGAGTGCGGTTAGGGACACTGTCGTGGTTTTGTCACGGCAGATGTCCTCGTGAAAGGACTTAATGATCGAGCCATCGCACCTTGGTGGCGACTCAAAGGGGGTGAGCGGAAGCGAGACTCAGATTTAGCTTGGTTCGGCCCCTCGTGTGGAGGTAAAAGCCTAGTCCTGCTTTGTGTATATTGATGGTGGATTCGATTACAAGGAGGGTGTGACTCGCCTGACCTAGCTCTCGATGATTCTAACCTGATTTCTCTGCCCTAGAGACTTGCCTTTCTATATAGGTCGAGGCCCTCGGGTTTACAAAAGTCCTAGCCACGTTACAAATCGTGACCTTCCATATCTCTAAGTCGTCGTGTTTGCCAAACCTGGAAACCTCCTTGGCGACCTATCTTCTTCATCAATCTTGAACCACCATCTGGCTCATGGGCCCTGGCAGCTGATACGTCTCCAACGTATATTGATGGTTTCATGCTATTATCTTGTCAAACTCAGTGCCAAGTGCCAGTTCCTATTTTTTCCATGTTTTTGACCCCTTTCAGAGAAGGATTTTGAACGGAGTCCAAACGGAATGAAACTGCCAAAAAGATGTTTTCCCGAACAGAAAAAGATCGGAGAGCTGGAGAATCAGGGCAGGGGGCCACCAGGGACCCCACAAGCCCTCACGGCGCGGCCAGGGGGGCCCGCGTCCACCAGGCTTGTGGGTTCCCTGAGGCCCCTTTGCACTAGGTTTTGCGCCTATATATCCCAAAAAATTCCACAAAAAATCAGGAGATCATCGAAAGTACTTTTCCGCCACTGCAAGCTTCTGTCTCCGCAAGATCCCATCTGGGGCACGTTCTGGTGCCCTGCCGGAAGGGGGATTCAGATACGGAGGGCTTCTTCAACAACACCGTGACATCTCCGATGATGCGTGAGTAGTTCACCATAGACCTACGAGTCCATAGCTAGTAATTAGATGGCTTCTTCTCTCTCTTGGATCTTCAATACAAAGTTCTCCATGATCTTCATGGAGATCTATCCGATGTAATCTTCTTTTGAGGTGTGTTTGTCGAGATCCGATGAATTGTGGATTTATGTTCAGATTATCTATGAATCTTATTTGATTTTCTTCTGATCTCTCTTATGCATGATTTCATATCCTTGTAATTCTCTTCGAGTTGTGGGTTTTGTTTGGCCAACTAGATCTATGATTCTTGCAATGGGAGAAGTGCTTGGTTTTGGGTTCATACCGTGCGGTGACCTCACCCAGTGACAGAAGGGGTAGCGAGGCACGCATCGTGTTGTTGCCATCAAGGGTAAAAAGATGGGGTTTTCATCATTGGTTTGAGTTTATCCCTCTACATCATGTCATCTTGCTTAAGGTGTTACTCTGTTTTTCATGAACTCAATACACCAGATGCATGCTAGATAGCGGTCGATGTGTGGAGTAACAGTAGTATGATCATTGTCTTGGACGTGATGCCTATATGTATGATCATTGCCTTGGACATGATGCCTATTCTCTGTTTTTCATGAACTCAATACTCTGTTTTTCATGAACTCAATACACTTGTCTTGGACGTGATGCCTATATGTATGATCATTGCCTTATATATCGTCATGACTTTGCGCGGTTCTATCAATTGCTCGACAGTAATTTGTTCACCCACCGTGATACTTGCTATTTTGAGAGAAGCCTCTAGTGAACACTATGGCCCCCGGGTCTACTCCACACCATATTTTCAGCCTTACACTTTTTACTTTGTTGCACTTTTCGCCTTGAGATCTCACTTGGCAAACAATCTTGAAGGGATTGACAACCCCTTTAAAGCGTTGGGTGCAAGCTGTTTTGTGTTTGCGCAGGTACTCTGGACTTGACGAGATTCTCCTACTGGATTGATACCTTGGTTCTCAAACTAAGGGAAGTACTTACTGCTCCTGTGCTGCATCACCCTTTCCTCTTCAAGGGAAAAACCAACGCAAGCCCAGTCTACGTCAACGTGTCAATTTCTGGCGCTGTTGTCTGTTGCCGTAGCAGAAGAATTTCCGGCACCGTTGCCAGGGATGATCAAGTAAAGAACTCATCCAAGTAGGTGTCGCAAACTCATCTCTTGCATTTACTTTGTTTGCCAGTTGCCTCTCGTTTTCCTCTCCCCCACTTCACAATTTGCCTTTTTCGTTTGCCTTTTTCGTTCGCCTTTTCGTTCGCCCTTTTTTCCCGCTTGCTCTTTGTTCGCTTGTGTGCTTGCTTTCTTTCTGAAGTCACCATGAATGAAAACACCAAACTTTGTGACTTCTCGAATACTAATAATAATGATTTTATTAGTACTCCGATTACTCCCGTCACTAGTGCGGAGTCATACGAAATCAATGCCTCTTTGCTGAATCTTGTTATGAAAGAGAAATTCTCTGGCCTTCCTAGTGAAGATGCGGCATCCCATCTCAATACCCTCAATGAGCTTTGCGATATGCAAAAGAAGAAAGATGTGGATAATGACATGATTAAATTGAAGCTTTTTTCCTTTCTCGTTGCGATATCGCGCAAAAACTTGGTTTTCTTCTTTGCCCAAAAATAGTATCGATGCTTGGGATAAGTGCAAAGATGCTTATATATCCAAGTATTTTCCGCCGGCTAAGATTATCTCTCTCTGTAATGATATCATGAATTTCAAGCAACTTGATCATGAACATGTTGCACAATCTTGGGAGAGAATGAAATTAATGATTAGAAATTGTCCCGCTCATGGCTTGAGACTTTGGATGATTATTCAAATCTTTTACGCTGGCTTGAATTTCGCTTCTAGAAATATCTTGGACTCCGCCTCAGGTGGAACGTTCAAGGAAATCACGTTAGGGGAAGCCACAAAGCTCCTAGACAACATCATGACAAATTAATCTCAGTGGCATACTGAAAGGTCACCTACTAGTAAGAAGGTACATGCTATAGAAGAAATTAACTCGTTGAGTGCTAAGATGGATGAGTTAATGAATTTGGTTGCTAGTAGAAGTGCTCCTTTAGATCCTAATGATATGCCCCTGTCTTATTTGATTGAGAGTAGCAACGCTAGCTTGGACGTTAATTTTGTTGGTAGGAATAATTTTGGCAACAACAATGCTTTTAGAGGAAACTATGTTCATAGGCCTTTTCCTAGTAACTCCTCTAATAACTTTGGCAACTCCTACAACAATACTCATGGAAATTACGATAGATTACCCTCTGATGTAGAGAGTAATATCAAAGAGTTCATTAACTCACAAAAGATTTTCAATGCGTCCATAGAGGAAAAACTACTCAAAATTGACGATTTGGCTAAGAGCGTTGATAGAATATCTAGTGATGTTGATGCTTTGAAAGTTAGATGCGCTCCTCCCAAGATCAATACGGATGAAACTTTGAAAGCTATGCGTGTTTCCATGATTGAGAGCAAAGAAAGAACCGCCCAAATTCGTGCTAGACATGAATGGCTTAAAAAGGCTTGTTCTCGTGATAAGAATCACGAAGATCTTAAAGTGCTTGGTGTGACTCCCATTGAATCTTTGTTTTCTTGTGTCAAACCTAGTGATTATGGGGCTGGATATGAATCCACTTTGGTTTAAAAGTGCCCCAATGATTCGGAGTCCATCTATCTGTATGCATCATTGAAAGTGGAGTAGAAGATGTTAAAACTTTGAGTAGCAATGAAATTACTACCATTGATTTCAAGGAATTCAATTATGATAGTTGCTCCTTGATTGAATGCATTTCCTTGATGAAATCCATGTTAAACTCTCCACACGCTTATAGCCAAAACAAGGCCTTTACCAATCATATCGTCGAAGGTATGATAAAATCTCTTGAAGACAAACTTGAATTGGAAGTCTCTATCCCTAGAAAGCTTCATTATGAGTGGGAACCTACCATCAAAATCAAAATCAAAAATTATGAATGCAATGCTTTGTGTGATTTGGGTGCTAGTGTTTCTGCGATTCCAAAGTCTTTATGTGATGTTCTGGGTTTTAATGAGATTGAAGAGTGTTCTCTTAATTTGCATCTTGCTGATTCTACTGTCAAGAAACCCATAGGAAGGATCAATGATGTTCTTATTATTGCAAATAGGAACTATGTACACGTCGATTTCATTGTGCTTGACATTGATTGCAATCCTACATGCCCTATTATTCTTGGTAGACCTTTCCTAAGGACTATCGGTGCTACCATCGATATGAAGGAAGGGAATGTTAGATTTCAGTTTCCTTTAAGGAAGGGCATGGAACACTTTCCTAGAAAGAAAATAAGATTCCCTTATGAATCCATGATGAGGGCCACTTATGGTTTGAGCACCAAAGACGATGATACGTGATTCTATCGCTTTTATGCCTAGCTAAGGGCGTTAAACAATAGCGCTTGTTCGGAGGCAACCCAATGAATTTATCGTTTTCTTTCTGTTTTGTTGCGTCCACACCATTATAATTCTGTTGTGATTGTGTTTTTTGTGTTTCTTTTTGTGTTTGAGCCAAGCAAAACCTTTATGACTAGTCTTGGTGATGGTTGTTTGATCCTGCTGGAAAAAGACAAAAACTTTTCGCTCACGAGATGATTTTTCATTTTTATTCAGAAAGAGCTTTTGAGTTGATTCTTTTTTCTTCTGGTTTATATGCCTTTTCGCAGGAATTCGTAATTTTTCAGAATTTTTGAGGTACCAGAAGTATACGAATTATACAGATTGCTACAAACTGATCTGTTTTTGACAGATCCTGTTTTTGTTGAGTTGGTTGCTTGTTTTGATGAAACTATGGTTAGTATCGGGGGGTACTAGCCATGGAAAAGTGAGAATACAGTAGCCCAACACAAATATAGATAGAATTCAAGTTTTCTACAGTACAAAAAGAGGTGGTAGTTTGTTTACTTCTGCTAATGTTATCACGAGTTTCTGTTTAAGTTTTGTGTTGTGAAGTTTTCAAGTTTTGGATGATATTCTCATGGACAAAGAGATAAGGAGTGGAAAGAGCTCAAGCTTGGGGATGCCCAAGGCAACGCAAGCCAAATTCAAGGACACCAAAAAGCCTAAGCTTGGGGACGCCCCGGGAAGGCATCCCCTCTTTCGTCTTCAATCCATCGGTAACATTACTTCGAGCGATATTTTTATTCACCACATGATATGTGTTTTGCTCGAAGAGTCTTGTATCGTAGGAGTCTTTTCTTTTTGTTGTGTCACAGTCATCCTTGCTGCACACCTTTTTAAGAGAGAGAGACATGCACTCATCATGATTTTGCTAGAATGCTCATAGTGCTTCACTTATATCTTTTGAGCTAGATACTTTTGCTCTATGTGCTTCAGTTATATCTTTTAGAGCACGGCGACTCGTGCCTTGGTAGTTGGATTATGCTTTGAAAGTAGTCCCACAGGTGATAGGTACACAAAGGGGATACAAAAACTTCCATCTTCATGTGCATTGAGTAGAAAGAGAAGTCTTGATTCCTCTCAATTAGTTTCGAGACGGGGATTTGGTAATATTAAGAGCTATGTTAGTAGGGTGTTGTGAATCTAGAAATACTTGCGTTTAAGTTGGTGATTCCCGTAGCATGCACGTATGGTGAACCGCCATGTTAGGAAGTCGGAGCATAATTGATCTATTGATTGTCATCCTTTGTGTTGAGGTCGGGATCGCGCGATGGTTAACACCTACCAACCCTTCCCCTCGGAGTATGCGTTTAGCACTTTGTTTCTATTACTAATAAAAACTTTCGCAACAAGTATGTGAGTTCTTGATGACTAATGCGAGTCCACGGTGTAGATGCACTTTCACCTTCCACATTTGCTAGCCTCTTTAGTGCCGTGCAATTATCGCTTGTGCACAAACCCACCATATGCCTTCCTCAAAACAGCCACCATACCTACCTACTATGGCATTTTCATAGCCATTCCGAGATATATTGCCATGCAACTCCCACCGTTCCATCTCATGACTTGTGCCGTCACTCTCATATTGCCATTGCATGATCGTAAGATAGCTAGAGAGATGTTTTCAACGTCATACGCCATGCTAGATCGTTGCACATCCTGGTACACTACCGGAGGCATTTCCTATAGAGTCATCATCGTTCTAAGCCTTCAGCTGTGAGTAAATAAAAGTGTGATAATCATCATTATTAGAGCATTGTCCCATGTGAGGAAATAAAAAGAAGAGGCCAAAGAGACCAAATAAAAAAAGAGGCCAAGAGCCCAACAAAAAAAGAGAGAAAAAGAGAGAAGGGACAATGCTACTATCTTTTCCACACTTGTGCTTCATAATAGCACCATGTTCTTCATGATTCAGAGCTCCTTGCTTTGTCACTACCATATGGTAGTGGGAATCTTCATTATATAACTTGGCTTGTATATTCCAATGATGGGCTTTCCTCAAAATTGCCCTAGGTCTTCGTGAGCAAGCAAGTTGGATGCACACCGACTAGTTCTCATTTTGTCTGTCACATACTTATAGCTCTAGTGCATCCCTTGTATGGCAATCCCTACTCATTCACATTGATATCTATTAATGGGCATCTCCATAGCAATTTGATACGCCGAGTCAGTGTGACCATCTTCTCGTTTTTGTCTCACAACCACCACCATACTCTATTCCACCTATAGTGCTATATCCATGGCTCACGCTCATGTATTGCGTGATAGTTATAAAAAGTTCGAGAAAGTAAGAGTGTGAAAACAATTACTTGGCCAATACCGTGGTTGTGCATGATTTACATTAGTTGTGTGAGGATGATGGAGCATAGCCAGACTATAAGATTTTGTAGGGATAACTTTCTTTGGGCTTGTTATTTTGAAAGTTCATGATTACTTTGCTAGTTTTCTTGAAGTATTATTGTTTTCATGTTAATAGCAAACTATTGTTTTGAATCTTACGGATCTGAACATTCATGTCATGTGAAATAAGTTGCAAGGGGCAACTATGCTAGGTAGCATTCCACATCAAAAATTCATTCTTTATCACTTCCCTACTCGAGGATGAGCAAGAGTTAAGCTTGGGGATGCTTGATACGTCTCTAATGTATCTATAATTTTTGATGGTTTCATCCTATTATCTTGTCAAACTTTGGATGTTTTGTATGCCTTTTATATATTTTTGGGACTAACTTATCAACTCAGTGCCAAGTGCCAGTTCCTGTTTTTTTCCATGTTTTTGACCCCTTTCAGAGGAGGTTTTGAACGTAGTCCAAACGGAATGAAACTGCCAAAAAGATTTTTTCCGAAACAGAAAAAGATCGGAGAGCCAGAGAATCAGGGCAGGGAGCCACCAGGGACCCCACAAGCCCTCACGGCGCGACCAGGGGGGGCCCGCGGCCAACAGGCTTGTGGGCTCCCTCAGGCCCCCTTGCCCTAGGTTTTGCGCCTATATATCTGACTCGCAATCTCTGGCAATGGCTAGACGACTGCTATTCTTGATTGCTCAACAATTAGAAATTGTCTTGCAATGACCCACCAGCGCGTGGGATCGAGGCACTTTTCGAGGGTAGAGTATTCAACCCAAATTTGTTGATTCGCCAAAGAAGTGAGAGGATACTCTCGAGTATTAGCAGCTGAATGTGTCAGATTCAACCACACCTGAAAGATTAATATCTGCAAGCAAAGTATCAACAACAAAGTAGTATGATAGCAACGGTGTCAGAAACGATCTGTTGACGGCAGACTATTCCTAACTGTCGTATCAATGGCGCCAGAAGTCTTTTCCCATCAACGACTAGCGAACCAAAATTGTAGTAGGTAGCAGCAGTGTAACGAGTAGCAACAGTGGCAAGGAACAGCAGTAGTGACAACAGTAGCAAGTAACAAAAGTAGCAAGTACCAGCAGTAGCAAGTAGCAATAGAGCAGAGCAAAACAAGTAACAACAGTAGCAAATAACAGCAGAGCAAGTAATAGCAGCAGCAACAGTAGTAACAGCAGTAGAGCACAACAAGTAACAACAGCAGTGGGACCAACTCGTAGGCAATGGGTCGGTGATTTGTTTGGATGATATTGATCATGCAACATTTATAACACGGAGAGATATGTGGCTAGCTCCCGTTCATCAATGTGATGTAGGCATGCATTCCGTGTGTCGTCATACGTGCTTAGGGAAAAGAACTTACATGACATCTATTGTCCATCCCTCCCGTGGCAGTGGGGTCTAAAAGGGAACAACGGGATATTAAGGTTCTCCTTTTAATAAAGAACCGGACCAACGCATTAGCACTTGGTGAACACATGAGCTCCTCAAACTATGGTTATCACCAGGAGTGGTTCCGATTATTGTCACTCCAGGGTTGCCAGATCATAACACATAGTAGGTAACTACAACTTGCAAGATCGGATCTAAAACACACATATATTGGTGACAACATAATAATTTCAGATCTGAAATCATGGCACTCGGGCCCTAGTGACAAGCATTAAGCATGGCAAAGTACTAGCAACATCAATCTCAGAACATAGTGGAAACTAGGGATCAATCCCCGTCAAAACTAACTCGATTACATGATAGATCTCATCCTACTCATCACCGCCCAGCGAGCCTATGAATAGATTACTCACGAACGACGAAGGGCTTCATGGAATTGGAGAGGGAAGAAGGTTGATGATGACGATGGCGATGATTTCCCCTCTCCGGAGCCCAAAACGGACTCCAGATCTACCCTCCAGATAAAGAACAGGGTGTGGCGGCGCCTCCATACTGCAACCGCGACGAAATCTTCTCTCTTGATTTTTTCTGGGACGAAAGTGAATTTATAGAGCTGAGGTTGGGGGCGGCTGAGCCACGTGGCCCCCACAAGCTTGCTAGCCGCCACTAGGGGGGGTGGCAGCTACAGGGCTTGTGGCCCACTGGCCCATCCCCTCCGGTGGATCTTTGCGCAGGTATTTTTCATATTTTCTAGAAATATTCTCCGTAAATTTTCAGGACGTTCTGAGAACTTTCATATCTGCACAAAAACAACACCAAGGCAATTCTGCTGAAAACAGCGTCAGTCCAGGTTAGTTCCATTCAAATCATGCAAATTAGAGTCCAAAACAAGGGCAAAAGAGTTTGGAAAAGTAGATACGATGGAGACGTATCAACTCCCCCAAGCTTAAAACCTTGCTTGTCCTCAAGCAACTCAGTTGACAAACTGAGAGAGAAAGAAAAACTTTGACAAACTCTATTTGATCTTGTTGTTCCAACTATGTCTACCTCATAACCAAAATTTCAACAAGATCACAAGTTAACCACATAAGCAAGTGACACAAAGGTCTCACGGTAAACTAATATCAATGGCATAATCAACTAACGAGCAAATAATAATGAGTCTCAAATACCAACACTTCAATCAAAACAAGCATGAAGCAATATGAATAAGTGGTATCTCGCTAGCTCTTTCTGAGACCGCAAAACATAAATGCAGAGAACTTTCAAAGATCATGGGCTGACTAAACATAGTAATTCATAGCAACGAAGATCCAGTCATAGTCATACTCAATATCAATCAAAAGAAAAACATAAAATGACAGAGGTTCTCTCCAATTGGTGCTTATATAAGAAGAGGATGACTCAACAGGAAAATAAATAGACAAGCCCTTCGTAGAGGGAAGCATTGATTTGCAGAGGTGCCAGAGCTCAAGCTTTCAAAAGCAGAGATAATAATTTCGGGTGGCATGCTTTCATTGTCAACGCAATGACCAAGAGTTCTCAATATATTCCATGCTACTCATGCTATAGGCGGTTCCCAGATAGAAAAGTAAAGTTTTAACTCCCCCACCACCAATCAATCACACTCCACAGCTAGCCGAATCCTCGGATACCGTCCATACTAACATCAATCTGGGGGGAGTCTTGTTTTACAGTTATGTTTTCGATTTAAGCGTGGAACTGGGCATTCCAATTACTGGCCCCTTTCTCGTGAATGACAGTGAATAAACACATGTCGACGATAACACTCCTAGCATGGAAGATACCAATAGCCCCCTGTCACCACATGAGCGGTTCAGGCATGCAGAACAGATTATTTCTTGAAGGTTTAGAGAGTGGCACATGAAAATTTACTTGGAACGGCAGGTAGATACGGCAAATAGGCAGGTATGGTGGACTCTCATGGAAAAACTTTCGTGTTTATGGAAGTGGATACACAAGTAGTATTCCACTTAGTACAAGTGAAGGCTAGCAAAAGACTGGGAAGCGACCAACTAGAGAGCGACAACAGTCATCAAGATCCAATGAGTTTGACTAACGTGGAATGCAAGCATGAACAAGATATAAATCACCATGAACACAAACATCATAGAGGCTATGTTGATTTTGTTTCAACTACATGCATGAACATGCGCCAAGTCAAGACACTTGAATCATTCAAAGGAGAATACCATCCTATCATACTACATCATAGTCATCTCAAAATCTATGTTGGCATTCAAGACAAACCATTATAAGCTCTCAACTAGTTAAGCATGGCATCAGAAACTATGATCTCTAAGTTGTCATTGCAAACATGGTTCTGTCACAACAAAGCTGAATCAGGCATGACAAGCTAGTCATATTTACAAAAACAAAATAGATAGAGTTCATACCAGCTTTTCTGTCTCAGTCACTTCATCATATATCATCATTATTGCCTTTCATTTGCACGATCTAACGATGTGAACAATAATAAGAGCGCCCGTGCATTGGACGAAGCTGAATCTGCAGGCAAACACAAAGGAGAATACAAAGTAATATGGCTCTTTGAAAGCTAAACAGGTATGCATGCAAGAACCACTAAACATTGTAACCAATATCTTCTACCTTGACCCAAAGAAAAAGAAAACTATTTACACGGGAAAGCTCCCAACAAGAAAAAGAAGAAAGGAAAATCTTTTTGGGTTTTCTCAAAAGGACAAAAACAAGAAAACAAGAAAACGAAAATAAACTAGCATGGATAATACAGTGGCAAAGTCTAATCACCGGCTAACAAAGTGAAAGCATAAGCATGAATGGAAGGTCGATGAGAAAACGTACTCCCCCAAGCTTAGGATTTTGGCCTAGCTTGGTCTACTCCCATGGATGGTCCTGGTGAAACCCAAAATCATAATGGGTGTTATACGGGAAGGCTGGAACCACTGCCTGAATAGCTGCCTCACTTAGTCGAGCAGCCATCGCCTCCCTCTCATACTCCTCTGCCTCTCCTATGATTATGTAGTATCTTCGTTTTACTTGAAAGTCAAAGAAAGCAGGAGCAGGAAGGGTAATATGGAAAACACGCTGCCGGTTAAATATCAAGCGGTATAGGAGGGATCCATGATCCCTCTCAAGGAATTGGTAGCGTGTTAGAGAGACATGATCAAGGTAGGCTATATGAAGAGGAGGGTCTTCTGAACGGATGGGTACTCCAAGAAAATTTGCTAAGCGTGTAGCATAAATTCCACCAAAGATATCCCCCTCAATGGCATTATTATTCATCCTCCTTGCTATTATAGCTCCCATATTGAAGCTCTTGTCACCTGTTACTGCGCTCTTAAGGATACTAAGGTCGAAAGCGCATAGGTGACAATGTGCACCCTTGCCGTTAATGCACCTACCTATGAAGAGGGCAAAGTAGTGCAAGGCAGGGAAATGGATGCTTCCTATGGTGGCTTGTGTGATATCACTAGTTTCTCCAATAGTTATACTGGAGACAAAGTCTCTGACCGAAGACTTAGAAGGATCATTAATACTACCCTCATCGGGTATCTTGCAAATCCTATTGAAATCCTCCAAATCCATGGCGTAGGATTTATCGTACCGAACAAACAGTATGGATGAGTCACGGCCAACTGAAAATTTAAATCTACGCATGAAAGAGGCAGTGAGCATAGCATACAATTCACATTTATCTGAGAGGAATTCTTCTAACCCGGCATTGCGGACAAGTGTATCAAACTCATCCTTGAAACCTACTTCGATCATGAACTCATCGGAAGGCGATTCACATGGTTGTACCGGTGCGTCCCTTAGTTGATAACGTTCGGGCTCCCAAAAAGAAAGACGGGGACCCTTCTTACTTGAGGAACCACCATGAAACTTCCTCCTGAACATAATTTCCTTTTGCTGAAATTTTTGAAGTTCAATTGAAAAGTGAATGAAGGCCAACCACACCTTGTAGCAACTACTCCTACTAGTGCCTAAAGACCGTATCACGTGCTAAAACTACTTGGGACCAGCTAAAATCACCATTTCTAGCTCAAGAACAGGGTCACCAAAGTAGCAAGAATACGCGAAGGATAAAGCACTAGAGCAAAAACTAATTGGACCAATGGAGGAGTCACTTACCAAGGAGTAATTTCCCCAAAATGGTTCGGAGAATGGTGCTTTGAGCAAGAAAATCAAAAATCATAGCCAAATGAGCAAGAACACTCGTTTGAGCTGCGAAACAATTTTTTCTGGAGGTGGAAGAAGAGGATGGGAGCTGGAATGAGTGGAGGGGGTCCCTGTGGGCCCCACAAGCTTGCTAGACGCCACCAGGGGGGCAGCGGCTGCAGGGCTTGTGGCCCACTGGTCTGGCCCCCAGGCCAGCTCTCAGGCCTAGTATTTTTCAAATATTCCAGAAAAAATCATACTAGATTTTCAGGACCATCGGAGAACTTTTATTTCGGGGTATTTTTCTCCGGGACGCTAAAACAGAAAACATGAAAAACTAAACTAAATCTATCATTTTTCTTCTAAGCAACAGAAAATGAAAGCTCAAAACAGAGGTATATGACTCTTTGATTCCTCCATTTCATGGTCATCGAAAGAAATCCGTCAATGGGGTTGATCGAAAGAAGTCCTCATGACCAAACCTTCTCGAATCGCAAGAGAGAACGGAGAATTTTCGAATAGCCACCAAGTAACCTCAATTGGGATATGTATCTCCCCAACAAGCAAATCATACTTCATCTTGACACGAGGAATAGGGCATTCAAAGCTCCCAATAAGAATCGATGTACTCTTTTCGATAGCATTGATGCAATGTACTTGATATCATTTCTTCGGAAAGTGCACTGTATGCTCATCACCGTTGACATGCAAAGTGACATTGCCTTTGTTGCAATCTATAATAGCCCCTGCAGTGTTTAAAAAGGGTCTTCTGAGGATGACAGCCATGGCATCATCCTCGGGAATATCCAAGATAACAATGTCTTTTAAGATAGTGGTGTTAGCAACCACAACAGGCACATCCTCGCAAATGCCGATAGGGAAAGCAGTTGATTTGTCGGCCATTTGCAGAGAAATTTCAGTGGGTGTCAACTTATCCAATTCAAGTCCACGATAAAGAGAGAGCGGCATAACACTCACACCGGCTCCAAGGTCACGTAAGGCAGTTCTTATGTAGTTTCCTTTAATCGAGCAAGGTATAGTGGGCACTCCGGGATCACCAACTTTCTTAGGAGTTCCACCTTTGAAAGTGTAATTGGCAAGCATGGTGGAGTCTCAAGATCTGGTATCTTCCGGTTTTTAGTCACGATATATTTCATGTACTTGGCATAAGGAGACATGTTGAGCATATCAGTTAACCGGATCTGCAGAAAGATGGGTCTTATCATCTCAATGAAGCGCTCAAAATCCTCATCATCCTTTTTCTTGGATGGCTTAGGAGGAAACGGCATAGATCTCTGAACCCATGGATCCCTTTCTTTACCATGCCTCCTAGCAGTGAAGTCATTCTTATCGTATCTCCTAGGTCATGGGTTATTAGGATTAACCGTATGTTCAATCTCCACATCCTCATCATTGTTATCCATATTGTCACTAGGTTCATGTTCATCACCAGATTGTGTTTTTGCATCAGATGCAGAAATATCATTTGGTTCTTCAGGTTTGACAATATTTGGTGAACTAACATGCAGGTTTCTATCATCCTTCTTCTTCTCCTTGAGAAGCTTGATCAATTCTCTTAGGATGACCCTCAGGATACAAAGGTTCCTGAGTCATTTTTCCTCCTCTAGTAATGGCTCTGACAGAGTTGTCATTTAATTCATTGAGAAAGTCATTTTGAGCTTTAAGTACTTGTTCTACCTGAGTAGTAATCATAGAGGCATGTTTACTCAGAAGCTTCAGATCATTGACATTTCTGTCTACACAAGCACTTAGATCGCTAAGCATATGAGTACTTTGTTCCAAATGTCTGCTACCATAATAATTGAAACTCTGTTGTTTGGCAACAAAGTTGTCAAATTCATCAAAGCATAGGCTAGCAGGTTTGTCAAAAGAAATATCACTCGCATCACACCTACGCAGAGAATTCACTTCTACTACTTGTATCGGGTTATTGGGACCATGGATCTCTTCGATATGTGGTAGATTTTTGACATCTTCAGATCTAATGCCTTTCTCTTGCATAGATTTCTTGGCTTCTTGCATATCTTCAGGACTGAGGAATCGAATACCTCTTTTCTTCGGGGTTGGCTTAGGAGGTGGTTCGGCAATAGTCCAAGCATTATCGTTGATCAAGATGTTATTTAGTAGGATCTCAGCTTGTTCAACAGTTCGTTCCCTAAAAACACAACTCACACAACTATCTAGATGGTCTCTAGAAGCATCGGTAAGTCCGTTACAGAAGATATCAAGTATCTCGTTCTTCTTAAGAGGGTGATCAGGCAAAGCATTCTGTAGCTGGACGAACCTCCCCCAAGCTTGTGGGAGACTCTCTTCTTGGAGTTGAGCAAAGTTGTATATTTCCTGCAAGGCAGCTTGCTTCTTATGGGTAGGGAAATTTTCTCACAGAAGTAATAGACCATATCCCGGGGACTACTCACACATCCAGGAGCAAGAGAGGTGAACCAGGCTTTAGCGTCATCCTTTAGAGAGAAAGGAAATAGCTTAAGGATGTAGTAGTGGCGGATCTTCTCCTCACTAGTGAAAAGGGTGGCTATATCGTGTAGTTTGGTAAGATGGGCTACGACCGTCTCAGACTCATAACCGTGGAAAGGATCAGATTCGACTAGAGAGATTATCTTAGGATTGACAGAGAATTCATAATCCTTATTGGTGATAAAAATAGGTGAAGTGGCAAACTTCGGGTCGTATTCCATCGAGATTTTTCCTTCCACTTGAAAGTAATATCTCAGCGTCATAGGCATCCTTACACGCAAGAAAATCCTCAGCTATCTCTCCCTCCATAACGGAACCTTCAGGTATATCACGCAATTCATATCTAGGAGAGCTAGATCTAACAGGAGCAAAAGCAGGTTCTATCTCAATAGTATCGGCAGTTTCAGAAGCATCATGAGCGTTGGCAGTAACTCTAGCAATATGAGCATCAAGGAACATCAGGAAAAGTAGTATCTCTAGCAGTATCAAGCATAGCATCATCAGGCAAAATAGCATCTATAGCATCATCAGGCAAAACAGTATCAGGCATAGCATCTCTAACAGTATCAGGCATAGCATCTCTAGCAGTATCAGGCAAAGCAGTATCAGGCATAGCATCATAAGCATCATCAGGCATATCATCTCTAGCAGCATCAGGCATAGCAGCATCATAAGCACGATCAAGCACAGGTGACATATCAAGATTTCTAGCACGAGGTGATGTTGTAAACTTACTCATAACTGAAAGTGAATCAAGTGCAGAGCTAGATGGCAATTCCTTACCTCCCCTCGTAGTTGAAGGCAAAACTCTTGTTTTCGGATCCTTCAGATTCTTCATAGTGATCAGCAGATATAAATCCCAAGTGACACAGAGAATATAGCAATACCTCCTCGGCAACGGCGCCAGAAAAATGCTGACTGGCAGTCTCTAGCAATGGCTAGACGATTGCTATTCTCGATTGCTCAACAATTAGAAATTGTCTTGCAATGACCCACCAGCGCGTGGGATCAAGTCAGTTTTCGAGGGTAGAGTATTCAACTCAAATTTTTTGATTCGCCAAGGAAGTGAGAGGATACTCTCGAGTATTAGCAGCTGCATGTGTGAGATTCAAGCACACCTGAAAGATTAATATCCGCAAGCAAAGTATCAACAGCAAAGTAGTATGATAGCAACGGTGTCAGAAACGATGTGTTGACGGCAGACTATTCCTAACTGTCGTATCAATGGCGCTAGAAGTTGCCCGTTGATGGAAATTGTCTTTTCCCATCAACGACCAGCGAACCAAAATTGTAGCAGGTAGCAGCAGTGTAACGAGTAGCAGCAGTGGCAAGGAACAGCAGTAGTGACAGCAATAGCAAGTAGCAATAGTAGCAAGTAACAGCAGTAGCAAGTAGCAACAGAGCAGAGAAAAAGAAGTAACAGCAGTAGCAAGTAACATCAGAGCAAGTAACAGCAGCAGCAAGAGTAGTAACAGCAGCATAGAAAAACAAGTAACAACAGCAGTGGGACTAACTCGTAGGCAATGGGTCGGTGATTTGTTTGGATGATATTCATCATGCAACAATTATAACACGGAGAGATATGTGGCTAGCTCCCGTTCGTCAATGTGATGTAGGCATGCATTCCGTGTGTCGTCATACATGCTTAGGGAAAAGAACTTGCATGACATCTATTGTCCATCCCTCCCGTGGCAGTGGGGTCCAAAAGGAAACTACGGGATATTAAGGTTCTCCTTTTAATAAAGAATTGTACCAACGCATTAGCACTTGGTGAACACATGAACTCCTCAAACTATGGTCATCATCGGGAGTGGTTCCGGTTATTGTCACTCCGGGGTTGCCGGATAATAACACATAGTAGGTAACTACAACTTGCAAGATCGGATCTAAAACACACATATATTGGTGACAACATAATAATTTCAGATCTGAAATCATGGTAGTCGGTCCCTAGTGACAAGCATTAAGCATGGCAAAGTAGTAGCAACATCAATCTCGAAACATAGTGGAAACTAGGGATCAATCCCCGTCAAAACTAACTCGATTACATGATAGATCTCATCCTACTCATCACCGCCCAGCGAAACTACGAATAGATTACTCACGAATGACAAAGAGCTTCATGGAATTGGAGAGGGAAGAAGGTTGATGATGACGATGGCGACGATTTCCCCTCTCCGGAGCCCAAAACGGACTCCAGATCTGCCCTCCAGAAGAAGAACAGGGTGTGGCGGCGCCACCGTATCGCAAACGCGACGAAATATTCTCTCTTGATTTTTTCTGGGACGAAAGTGAATTTATAGAGCTAAGGTTGGGGGCGGCAGAGCCACGTGGGCGCCACAGGCTTGCTAGCCGCCACCAGGGGGCAGGGGGGTGGCGGCTACAAGGCTTGTGGCCCACTGGCCCATCCCCTCCGGTGGATCTTTGCGCAGATATTTTTCATATTTTCCAGAAATATTCTCCGTAAATTTTCAGGACGTTCTGAAAACTTCCATTCCTGCACAAAAACAACACCAAGGCAATTCTGCTGAAAACAGCATCAGTCCAGGTTAGTTCCATTCAAATCATGCAAATTAGAGTCCAAAACAAGGGCAAAAGAGTTTGGAAAAGTAGATACGATGGAGACGCATTAATATCCCCAAATATTCCAAAAAAATCAGGAGATCATCGGAAGTACTTTTCCGCTGCCTCAAGCTTCTGTCTTCGCAAGATCCCATCTGGAGCACGTTTTGGTGCCCCGCCGGAGGGGGATTCGGATACGGAGGGCTTTGATACGTCTCCATCATATCTAATTTTCCAAACTCTTTTGCCCTTGTTTTGGACTGTAATTTGCATGATTTGAATGGAACTAACCTGGAATGACGTTGTTTTCAGCAGAATTCCGTGTTGTTGTTTTTGTGCAGAAATGCAAGTTCTCGGAACGTCCTGAAAATTTACGGAGAATATTTCTGGAAAATCTGAAAAATACCTGCGCAAAGATCCACCGTAGGGAATGGGCCAGTGGGCCACAAGCCCTATTGTCACGGCCCCGCTGGCCGCGGCAACCAAGCTTGTGGGGCCCACGTGGGTCTGCCGCCCCCAACTCCAGCTCTATAAATCACTTTCGTCCAGAAAAAAATCAAGAGAGAAGATTTCATCGCATTTGCGATACGGAGGCGCCGCCACATCCTGTTCTTCATCTGGAGGGCAGATCTAGAGTCCGTTTCGGGCTCCGGAGAGGGGAAATCGTCGCCATCGTCATCATCAACCTTCTTCCCTCTCCAATTCCATGAAGATCGTCATCGTTCGTGAGTAATCTATTCGTAGGCTCTCTGGTCGGTCATGAGTAGGATGAGATCTATCATGTAATCGAGTTAGTTTTGACGGGGATTGATCCCTAGTATCCACTATGTTCTGAGATTGATGTTGCTACTACTTTTCCGTGCTTAATGCTTGTCACTAGGGCCCGAGTGCCATGATTTCAGAACTGAAATTATTATGTTGTCACCAATATATGTGTGTTTTAGATCCGATCTTGCAAGTTGTAGTTACCTACTATGTGTTATGACCCGGCAACCCCGGAGTGACAATAACCGGAACCACTCCCGGTGATGACCATAGTTTGAGGAGTTCATGTATTCACCAAGTTTAAATGCGTTGTTCCTGTTCTTTATTAAAAGGAGAATCTTAATATCCCGTAGTATCCTTTTGGACCCTGCTGCCACGGGAGGGATGGACAATAGATGTCATGCAAGTTCTTTTCCCTAAGCACGTATGACTACACACGGAATGCATGCCTACATCACATTGACGAACGGGAGCTAGCCACATATCTCTCCGTGTTATAACTGTTGCATGATGAATGTCATCAAAACAAATCACGGACCTATTGCCTACGAGTTTGTCCCACTACTGCTGTTACTTGTTTTGCCTTGGTGCTCTTGCTACTTGCTACTGCTGTTACTACTAGTGCTACTTGCTACTGCTGTCACTACTGTTGTTCCTTGCCACTGTTGTTACTCGTTACACTGCTGCTACCTCCTACAATACTTGTTCTCTCGACATTGCTGGGAAAAGACTACTTCCCATCCACGGGCAACTTCTGGCGCCATTGATACAACCGTTAGGAATAGTCTGTCGTCAACAGATCGTTTCTAGCACCGTTGCTATCATACTACTTTGCTATTGATACTTTGCTTGCAGATACTAATCTTTCAGGTGCGGTTGAATCTGACACATTCAGCTACTAATACTTGAGAGTATCCTATCCCTTCCTGATGGGCGAATCAACAAATTGGGTTGAATACTCTACCCTCAAAAACTGCGGCGAACCCACACGCTGGTGGGCCATTGCAAGACAATTGCTAATTGTTGAGCAACTAGGAACAGTTCTGGCTCTGTTGCCGCGGAGGCATCAAGTCAGGAACACGTCAACAACATTTTTCTAGTGTCGTTGCCGGGGACTGCTAGTAGCAGGCTTCTTAATCAACACCATGATCTCTCCAATGATGTGTGAGTAGTTCACCATAGACCTACGGGTCCATAGATAGTAACTAGATGGCTTCTTCTCTCTCTTGGATCTTCAATACAAAGTTCTCCATGATTTTCATGGAGATCTATCCGATGTAATCTTATTTTGCGGTGTGTTTGTCGAGATCCGATGAATTGTGGATTTATGATCAGATTATCTATGAATCTTATTTGAGTTTCTTCTAATCTCTCTTATGCATGATTTCATATCCTTGTAATTCTCTTCGAGTTGTGGGTTTTGTTTGGCCAACTAGATCTATGATTCTTGCAATGGGAGAAGTGCTTAGTTTTGGGTTCATACCGTGCGGTGACCTCACCCAGTGACAGAAGGGGTAGCGAGGGACGCATCGTGTTGTTGCCATCAAGGGTAAAAAGATGGAGTTTTCATCATTGGTTTGAGTTTATCCCTCTACATCATGTCATCTTGCTTAAGGCGTTACTCTGTTCGTCATGAACTCAATACACTAGATGCATGCTGGATAGCGGTCGATGTGTGGAGTAATAGTAGTAGATGCAGAAAGTATCGGTCTACTTGTCTCGGACATGATGCCTATATGTATGATCATTGCCTTAGATATCCTCATGACTTTGCGCGGTTCTATCAATTGCTCGACAGTAATTTGTTCACCCACCGTCATACTTGCTATTTTGAGAGAAACCTCTAGTGAACACTATGGCCCCCGGGTCTACTCCACACCATATTTTCAACCTTACACTTTTTACTTCGTTGCACTTTTCGCCTTCAGATCTCACTTTGCAAACAATCTTGAATGGATTGACAACGCCTTTAAAGCGTTGGGTGCATGCTCTTTTGTGTTTGCGCAGGTACTCTGGACTTGACGAGATTCTCCTACTGGATTGATACCTTGGTTCTCAAACTGAGGGAAATACTTACTGCTCCTATGCTGCATCACCCTTTCCTCTTCAAGGGAAAAACCAACGCAAGCCCCGTCTCCATCATCGTGTCAATTTCTGGTGTTGTTGTCTGTTGCCGTAGCAGCAACCTTCTGAAGATCTCTTAACACGCCTCCGACCTGAGCCAAGGCTTACACTAACCATGTATGTATGAGTCGCCGCTTTCCTGACCCGGCCCAATAGGGCGGGTCATACCGGAGGTAATATCCCCAACATTAGGCCCCAGATTGACTTGAATTTGTTCATGCCAATAAACTTCCATGCTCATCCTGGGAGACTCGTACTACCCCCATCCTTTTGATAGGTGACAAGCCGCCATCTCTCCCAAATTGTGTGAGCCGCCGGGTCACTTATTGATGACACCACCTTTTTCCTCCATTTTCGGGATTTGCTGACGTCATTCCCAACGAGTCTTTTTTGCGTCTTCATCCTGTTATCCCGAAAATATAGGCGCCATCACTGTTGGTTTTCAATCTGTCGCCTCTATTCCCGCGCCTACCATTTTGTCTTCGGCCTAGGCCTTTAAATAGCTGCGGTGGAAGGCAACGCCACCTACCCCCACTTCCTTATTCCAGACGCGTCATCTTCTCCAGCCGCCACTCGACCGCTTTGTCGCCGCTGAAGCTCTGCCGCAGATCGTCGCCGTCCGGCCACTTCCTGATCCAGTCGAAGGTGCGGCCGTCGTCGCACGACTTCCTTGCCGGGCATCTTCTTCTTCCTCCAGGTAAATCTCCCTTTCCTAGTAGAGGTAGATCCGAACCTTCATATTTCTTAGGGCGCCATTAGAAACCCCATGAATGCCTCATGCTTTTGCTCTTCGTCAAATCTAGATGATGTACCATAGACCCATGTAATAATGATTGCGGTAGTGCCTGCGGAGTCTCCTATCAATCCGTTGTTTCTTTGTAGCTCGTAGATCTACACACCATTTTTCATAGCGTTCTTCCGTGTTTTTGTAGTATTCGATCCCTCAGCCAGCACCATTTTTCTTCACTGGAAACGCGTGCAGATCCGTAAATTATCATTTAACGTTAGAAACATGTTTGTGTCCAATAAAGAATAATCATAAGGAAAAACCCTTTTTAGAGCCGCAACCCGTCTCCCTTTACCATGGAGAGTTAGAACATTCCCATATATACATCTTTGATCATTTTAGCTGGCGAGATGTAATATACCTGCAGAGATACCATAGATCATTTAGCTGGCGAGTTGCCACTCCATGGTTTCTGATAATCCGCCCTGTTCCTTCCCTTTGTATTTATGGGCACTATCTCGAAATGCAATTGGCTGCCAACCTAAGTCAATGACGCTTATCTTGATAAGTTTGTTAAAGCGGGTTACCTTGACCCCAAAGAAGTTATTAGCTGACAAACCGCCTTAGGCGAGACAATTCCTCAACCCGCCTAGGGGGAAGTAGTCGTTTTCGCCGATCACCTCGAACGAGGCTTCAAGCCTCCTGGCTCAAAGTTTTTCAGAGATGCTTTGCACTTTTTCAACCTTCATCCTCAAGACTTGGGGCCAAACTCCATGAGCAATCTCTGCCAATTCCAAGTATTTTGCAAAGCTTACCTGCAGATAGAACCCACAGTGTTACTATTTAGGAATTTTTTCCATCTGAACCGCCAGACCGAGTTTGCTTGGAACTTGGGGGAGTTAACATTCAACGACGTCGTGAATGCGGCGTCCCATCTGTTGTTCTGCCTAACCATCCCAAAGGTTGGGCAGAGTCTTGGTTCTATTGCCGCGACACATCTCCACCCGATTTGCCCATGGATTTTAAGCTGCCAGAAAAACTAACTGAAGAAGAATCAACATTTATCCCTGCTTTCTCCAAGCTAAGGTCTTTGACCAACAATGGGCTTACCGGGATTGATCAAATTCGTTGTTGGGTGGAGTGGAGGATTCTGCCTTTGAGTCGCCGGGACGGCCTAATGTGCGAGTATGATGGCAGTTTGAACCACCCCCAGTGCTTGTTCCATACAAGACTTACTGAAGAAGACATTGTGGAAATTATCAAGAAGTAAAGTAGCGAGCCTATAGAGAATTGCGCCAAGATTGGGCTCAAGCCCTTTTGCGTCTCCAACCCGGCTCCAACGGTAACAATCCAAGTCGCCTCCTTTTATTCTTTTAATATGTTCACCCATGTTCCTGATCCGAACTATCATTATACAATGAGAGGGGCTCATGATTTTGGTCTCGAAAGCCCAAAGTGACTCTCCAGAAAACAACCAAACTGCCTCCTAAGAAGAAGAAGAACAAAGGCAAAGCCGCCGCCAAGGAGTCATCTGTCGTTGGTGAGTCTCGAGCCGTCGAAGACCAATCATAGGTAAAAGTTACCTTTTCCTTATTTCTGTGTTCTGTCTTATACTTATGCTCCATTACCTTTATCCGTAGGATGATGACTATGGGAGCCAGGAAGACGTTGTCGAGGTAATTTCTATTTCTTCCGACTCAACTTCTTTTCCCCCCAAGCCGGGCAGGCGGATCTGTGCAAAAGTTGCCATGTCTCACCCGAATGTTCATCTGGACCCCACTTTCATTTTGAAGAAGGCGAGTTACACCCCTAAACGCCATACCCGAAGCCATTCCGGAGACTTAGTGTGTGGGTTTCCCGCAAAAGCAACTAGTCGAGAACTACAAAGTGATGTAAGTTCCCGCGAGTATCTTTCCCTTCTTGTGTAAGATTTGCTCGCCATTCATTCACTCCTTGACTTCTTGTTCGTCGGGTTTCACCTCCTTCATCCGACGACTCAGCAATGTCGAATTTCCCCCCAATGATTCGTGTTCAGGGGAAAGTTCCTTTACTAACCTTTTTTTCCTTCCCAACACCGATGCTTGTCTTAACTTTGGTGCCTTTACATCTTAGGGCACAAGCAAAGAAAAGGAAAACTGGCGACTTGTCTTCTGCTCCTAAGGTAGTTGAAGTGTTTGGTATGAGTGCCTCTGTCCCAGAATTTGGTGAAGAACTGCTACCTCTTGAGCTTGTGTTGGTTTTTTTCCCTTGAAGAGGAAAGGGTGATGCAGCATAGTACTAGTAAGTATATTGAAGGCACATAGCACACAAGCAAAGGAAAGGCAAACGAAAAAGGTAAAACACATTGTAAATTTTCGTTTTTCAGAAGTGGGGGAGAGGAAAAGGAGAGGCAAAAATAAAAAATGCAAGAGATGAGTTTGCGACGGTTACTTGGATAATCTTCACTTGATGCTCCCCGGCAACGGCGCCAGAAATTCTTCTTGCTACCTCTTGAGCTTGCGTTGGTTTTTTCCCTTGAAGAGGAAAGCATGATGCAGCACAGTAGCAGTAAGTATTTCCCTCAGCTTGAGAACCAATGTATCAATCCAGTAGGAGTATCAAGATGAAGAACCGATGTACCTGCGCAAAAACAACAAACTTGCACCCAACGCTACAAAGGGGTTGTCAATCCCTTCACTATTGATTGCAAGGTGAGATCTGAAGGCGGAAATTGCAACAAATTAAAAGTGTAGGGCTGAAAATATGATGTGAAGTAGACCCGGGGGCCATAGTGTTCACTAGAGGCTTCTCTCAAAATAGCACATATTACGGTGGGTGAACGAATTACTGTCGAGCAATTGATAGAACCGTGCAAAGTCATGACGATATCTAAGGCAATGATCATATATATAGGCATCACGTCCGAGACAAGTAGACCGATACTTTCTGCATCTACTACTAGTACTCCGCACATCGACCGCTATCCAGCATGCATCTGGTGTATTGAGTTCATGACAAACAGAGTAACGCCTTAAGCAAGATGACAATATGTAGAGGGATAAATTTATGCAATAGATATAAACCCCATCTTTTTACCCTTGATGGCAACAACATGATGCATGCCTCGCTACCCCTTCTGTGAATGGGTGAGGTCACCGCACGGTATGAACCCAAAACCAAGAACTTCTCCCATTGCAAGAATCATAGATCAAGTTGACCAAACAAAACCCACAACTCGAAGAGAATTACAACGATATGAAATCATGCATATAAGAGATCAGAAGTAACTCAAATAAGATTCATAGATAATCTGATCATAAATCCACAATTCATCGGATCTCGACAAAGACACCGCGAAAGAAGATTACATCGAATAGATCTCCATGAAGATCATGGAGAACTTTGTATTGAGGATCCAAGAGAGAGAAGAAGCCATCTAGCTACTAGATACGGACCCGAAGTTGTATGGTGAACTACTCACGCATCATCGGAGATGCAATGGTGTCGATGAAGAAGCCCTCCGTATCTGAATCCCCCCTCTGGCAGGGCATCAGAACGTGCCCTAGATGGGATCTTGCGGAGACAGAAGCTTGCGGCGGCGGAAAAGTATTTTCGTGGTACTCTCTCGTGGTTTTGGATTTTTCGGGGATTTATAGGCGGAAGAAGTAGGGCATAGGAGCCACAGGGGGGCTACAAGCCTACTAGGCGCGGCCCCCCGAGGCCGCGGCAAGGGGGCTTGTGGCCTCCCTTGGTGCCCTCTGCCTTGGTTCTCAAGCTCCCTGCACTACAGGAATCACCTTCTTTGCCGTCTGCCATCACAGACGGCAAAGACAAATACCCGGACGGCAAAGACAATCCCACGAATGGCAAAGATTGTCACGGCCGACAAATTTTCTGCGTCAGCCTACGACGGCATAGGACCGTCTTTGCCGTCTGCCCCCCTAAAGCGGACGGCAAAGCTCTTTGCCGTCAGCTTTCCTGAGGAGCAGTCGGCAAAGAGTTTGGGAC
Organism: Hordeum vulgare subsp. vulgare; assembly: GCF_904849725.1. NCBI lineage: Eukaryota > Viridiplantae > Streptophyta > Magnoliopsida > Poales > Poaceae > Hordeum > Hordeum vulgare. Next base: position 112,083,327 of record NC_058520.1, read on the forward strand.
GGCTGCCGAGAGGCGTTGCCTCCGTTAGGGGTTAACGGAGCCTTTGCCGTCTGCCCTCTTGACTATCTTTGCCGTCTGCCCTCTTAACTATCTTTGCCGTCTGCCCTCTTGACTATCTTTGCCGTGTGCCCTCTTGACTATCGTTGCCGTCTGCCCTCTTGACTATCTTTGTCGTCTGCCTCCTCGGCAATCTTTGCCGTCCGCCCCCTTGACTATCTTTGCCGTCTGCCGTGTCCTCCAACCTCTGTGCCCTCCTCTGTGCCCTCTTCTTTGCCGTCTGCCCCCCCAGCAGGCAGACGACAAAGAGACTATATGGCCAGCTGCTACTGCCCAGGTTGCACAGCGGGGCGCCACGTGGCACCTTTGCCGTCTGCTGGCAGACGGCAAAGAGCCTATATTGTCCCATTTTTATTTATTTTTTCTATTTCACATCACATATACATATAATTCAGAGCACATATATCATAAGTAGATCACAACACATATATGATATACATATAAAGCTCATCAATGCCATTTGTTCATCAACGTACATCCCATATATCAAAAGAACCAACACATACGAAGTTTCATCCATATATACATACATATAGTTGCACATATATTGTTCATCAACACATACAAAGAACCAACACATTGTTCATCAACTCAAATAAAAACGGAAACTAAAGCAGTCCAACGCCAGCTTCCATGCATGTAGTACATCCAATCTGCAATATGGGAATAAGAAAGTAAGTAGAAGAAGAACAACAACATATATATGACAAATAAGCTAAATTGAAGAAGAAAGATAAGAAGCAATAAGAGAACAAGGAGAAGAAAAACAAGAAGGAGGAGGAGGAGGAGGGGAAGGGGAAGGAGAAGGAGAAGGAGGAGGAGAAGAAGAAAAAAGAAGAGAAGAAGGAGGAGAAGAAGGAGAGAAGAAGAAGGAGAAGAAGGAGGGCTCCTTCTCCTTCTCCTTCTTCTTCTGCTCCTTCTCCTTCTTCTTCTCTTCTTCTCCTCCTCCTTCTTCTTCTTCTCCTCCTCCTCCTAATTCTTCTCCTTCTCCTTCTATTCTTCTTCTCTTCTTCTTCTTCTTCTTCTTCTTCTTCCTTCTCCTTCTTTTTGAGCTAAATATTCCAATTATGTCATTTTAGAGGAAAACAAGCTAAGTATATAATATTCATGAGCTAACCAAGGTTCTTATGCCATTTTGAGCTTATTACGGTACTTTGGAGCTAAATGGGCTAATTATGTCATTGTTGGGTTAATTAAAGCAAGGATAATATGAAATAGGAGAAGGAAGAGGAGGAGGAGGAGAAGAAGAAGAAATCAAGAAGGAGGAGAAGGAGGAGGAGGAGAAGGATAGAAGGTCCTTGGCCTTCTCCTCCTCCTCCTCCTTCTTCTTCTCTTCTTCTTCATCTCTTCTTCTTCTTTCTTTTCATTTTGCCTATTTCTTCTCCTCTTCTCCTCTTGTTGGAGCTAAATTACCTAATTATGTCTTTTTTGAGCTAAATGGGCTAATTATGTCATTTTAGAGGAAAACAAGCTAAGTATATAATATTCATGAGCTAACCAAGGTTCTTATGCCATTTTGAGCTTATTATGGTATTTTGGAGCTAAATGGGCTAATTATGTCATTGTTGGGTTAATTAATGCAAGGATAATATGAAAGAGGAGAAGAAAGAGGAGGAGGAGGAGAAGAAGAAGAAATCAAGAAGAAGAAGGAGGAGGAGGAGGAGGAGAAGGCCCTTCTCCTCCTCCTCCTCCTCCTCCTCCTCCTCCTCGTCCTTCTTCTCTTCTTCTTCATCTCTTCTTCTTCTTTCTTTTCATTTTGCCTATTTCTTCTCCTCTTCTCCTCTTGTTGGAGCTAAATTACCTAATTATGTCTTCTTTTGAGCTAAATGGGCTAATTATGTCATTTTAGAGGAAAACAAGCTAAGTATATAATATTCATGAGCTAACCAAGGTTCTTATGCCATTTTGAGCTTATTATGGTATTTTGGAGCTAAATGGGCTAATTATGTCATTGTTGGGTTAATTAAAGCAAGGATAATATGAAAGAGGAGAAGAAAGAGGAGGAGGAGGAGAAGAAGAATAAATCAAGAAGAAGGAGGAGGAGGAGGAGGAGGAGGAGGAGAAGGCCCTTCTCCTCCTCCTCCTCCTCCTCCTTCTCTTCTTCTTCATCTCTTCTTCTTCTTTCTTTTCATTTTGCCTATTTCTTCTCCTCTTCTCCTCTTGTTGGAGCTAAATTACCTAATTATGTCTTTTTTGAGCTAAATGGGCTAATTATGTCAATTTAGAGGAAAACAAGCTAAGTATATAATATTCATGAGCTAACCAAGGTTCTTATGCCATTTTGAGCTTATTATGGTATTTTGGAGCTAAATGGGCTAATTATGTCATTGTTGGGTTAATTAAGACAAGGATAATATGAAAGATGAGAAGAAAGAGGAGGAGGAGGAGAAGAAGAAGAAATCAAGAAGAAGGAGGAGGAGGAGGAGGAGGAGGAGGAGAAGGCCCTTCTCCTCCTCCTCCTCCTTCTTCTCTTCTTCTTCATCTCTTCTTCTTCTTTCTTTTCATTTTGCCTATTTCTTCTCCTCTTCTCCTCTTGTTGGAGCTAAATTACCTAATTATGTCTTCTTGGAGCTAAATGGGCTAATTATCTCATTTTAGAGGAAAACAAGCTAAGTTTGGAGGAGAAACTTACCGTAGTGTTCATCAAGGAGGAGAAACACCACGGTTGCTCGCGCCGGCTTCGTTTGGAGACGGTTGCCCTGGAGAAGGGTCGTGCGATGACGCTCGGGAGTTATTCTGCAGAAAAGATATTTTGCAATGTCTCAGTTAGCGTGATGACACTCAATTATTAATACTAGTTTATAATGAAACTCACCGTGCCAATCGAAGAGAAGACGGGCATCGGCGGAGGGACTTGACCGCTCTTCTCGCACACACCCTGAAGAGTGGGTCGTATTAGTTAGTATTGAAACAGACATTACACACATGATTTGGCTAATGTGAAAAAAAACATACCACAAAAAGCTCGTACAGGGCCTGTTGACCCGCCTCATTCCGGGCCCTCTCCTCCTCAAGCAATCGTGCCGTGCTCTGGTCCCTCTCATCAAGAGCAGCTTGAAGAGCAGCCTGGCTTGCCAATCTCTCTTTCTCAAGAGCAGCCTGGTTTGCCGCTCTCTCTTTCTGAAGAGCAGCCTGAAAAACCATTCCTCTTTACCACAGTAATGATCTATGGTGACACACATAATGAAATGGATGGAAGTGTTCTTAGTCCGTACAACTAACCTCGATGGCAAGTTCGACTGCCCGTGGACGACGTGTTATCTCAGGACAGTTGCTCGACTGGCGCGCCTTGATCTCCGGAAGAGTGACTGGACAACGTATTATCCCATCTCCAATGGCTATCGAGCCATGGGGCCTCCCGCCACCAGATATCATCACCAGCTCTGGATCCAAAGGTTCCTGGCTAGGGTTAAAGTCATCCCCTTTCGTAGCCTTCCCCGCATCCCTGTATGCCACGAGCTTCTGGTGGGATGATATGTTGGTGAAGTTACTGGGATCATCCAGGTCAGACTCAGAGAATGCCTTCGCCTTCTTGTACGAGGCAGTATGGTCCATGCCATAAACGTCGTACAAGTGTGGCATCTCAGTCTTATTGTGATGCGCCTAAAAGAGAGGAACAAAATATTAGCATAAGAATGAATTGCATGAATCATGAAGCAAATCACATACCCAGTTTCGTCCAGACTGAAGTAAGTTGGCGCTGCCTTGATGGTGTGGCACACCAACCATTTGGCTACGCCGATCCTTCGCATTATCGTGGACGGCTCGCCAGCTGCCTCTGCACCACTCATCAGCCAACGCCTCCCAACAATCCATCTTATCCGCACACCATCTCGGGGGCACCTTTAAGTTATTAGGAAGAATTTTCAGCGCTACGCCTATGAATGAAATCAAGAAAACTACGTAGAAGGACTTAAGAATAGGTAATTACCTTCATGTATTGCTCCTTCTTCAGAAACTTTCCGCGGCAATCCTTCTTCTCCTTCTTAATACCACGCGTGGCGTAGTAATCTCGATTAGCCTGCGGCCGAGCCTCGTGGCGCAAGTTCTGTAGTAACCGCCTACACTCGACCTCGAGAACCCTGGCCGTCGCCTCCTCATATCCATCCTCACACCTATAGAAGGTCTGCAATCAAACGTGAAAACACCGATTAGTACAATAATTAGGTATATGCTTAATTTTAGATTCTGTAAAAGGATAATTTACCCAAAAGCTCCTGATCACCATCTCGGCCCTCGTGTGGCACAAGACACCATCTATAATCTCCTCCGGCGGGGCCTGCGCAGCCTGGTAGTGCTCCCAGGTAAATCCTAGTGTAGGAACCTGATCCTCACCAGGCAACGTGACAAACCCCGGGAAATTTGTCCGGCAAAGCACACCAAGGACGGAGTTCGGCCTGCGGACTCCAAGAGGGTGTACCCATCCTCTGCAGTATGATAAGGTCAGCGCATTAGATATTTGAACAAACTTGAAGGCAAAAGCTAAAAAAAGGGTAAATGTACTTACCTATCTCCTTCAGGTTTAATCACCGGCCTCTGCTCGCGGGTAGCCGGGGCGACCGGGAGACGTGTACTACCACGCTTGTACATGGTAGCCGGGCCCCGTCCACCTGCACATCGCCCTCGCTATCCGTAAGCTCATCCCCGCCATCCCCGCCCCCTGAGCCACCCGGACCCTCGGTCCAATCCGGCAACTCGGTACGATCTGGCCAATGCTCCCATCCGGATCTCTCCACGTCGGGTGAAGCCTCCGGAACCGTAGTCTCCTCCGGCTGCTCCTTGGCCGAATGCACCTCGACCCGAGGCTGCTCCTGGACCGGAGTCTCATGGGACGAATGCCCGTGAGCACCAGGCTCCTGGACCGGAGTCCCCGTAGCCTCCTCCGCGAACGGGTCGACCATACTAGTCCTATGCTCGGGTGAATGAGCTGGTGGTGGTGGCGAGGACGGCTCAACAGTCCTCCTGGATCTTCCGCGGCCACCACCTCTCCCTGTACCCTTCCCCTTCCTCCCTACCCGACCAGCACCTCTACTAGCGGGCAATGCCGCCGACGAAGAAGAACCCCTGGCTGGTGTCGAAAGACTGTCTGCCAAGGCTCTACGGAGAGATAGGGGTGGAAGGGAAGTACCACCCCTCGTGCGGGGCGCCTGGGAAGAACCCGTCGAGCGCCCTGGACCCGCGCCCACCATCTTTCAACACCTGCCATGATAAAGATTAAAAGAAATTAGTAAAACATAAAAAAATTGAATGAATGACATGAATAATAATATGTACATGAATAATAAATATTAAAATATATATAATTTAAGTTGTGAATCTTAAAAACTAATAATCATCATCAATAAATGCATCATCATCATCACTATCACGCATGTCTTCATGAATGACGTGCTCATCGGGTTCAACGGCGTGAAGTTGTGAAAGGCCTTCCTTTAATCGTTGAAGCATTGACAGGTCATCCACATCAGTAACCTCTACGAGTTCCAGGTCTTCTGGTTCCGGCTCAGGGCTGGAGTCGGATTCATTGTCGCTGTCTACTTCCATGTTCTTGGATGAAGCACGGCGGTTCTTGAAACGTTTCTTGGAAAGACGTGCTTCTTGGAAGAATTCTCCATCATATGTGTCTGGGTTAATGTGAGGTTCATAATCCTATTCATTTGGGAGAGGTGGTCTGACATGTGGCGGCACTTCATAAACAACATACCAACCTTCCAGATTCTTATCCGTTTGGCATGCCCACGGTAGGTAGAAAACTTGGGTCGCCTGTTGAGCCGTAATATAGACATCGGGAACATCTAAATGGGTGTTTGGATTGATTTCTACTAGTCCTATATGTTCATGAGTCCTTCTAGTCTCCTTCGGCTAGAACCAATAACATTTGAAGACTACAACGTTCGGTGGGTTTTCACCATAGAATTGAAGTTCATAAATTGCTTCAACTCTTCCATAATACTCGATAACACCTTCGCCGATAGCAGAGACACCACAATTTGTAGATTTCCGGTCGGGCATAGATAGCTCTTTGCCAAAGGTACGAAAGAGATACCCGTTGATGTTGTATTTCTCAAATGAACGGACCTTATAGTCAAAACCATTAGCGACTTGTCTCAATTCGGCGTCCATAGACTTTGAATTAGCCTACAAGTTTAATACGAAACGGTTGTTGCATTAGCCGCAAGTTAGACCAAGAATGAAACGGTCCATTATTGATAATTACCGTTTGTTTGAACCAAGAGATGAAACCGGGATAGCCGCCTCCTGTCTTTGACAGAAGCTCATACTCTTCGACGGAATCATTTTCGATCACCGCTCCATCCGAGAATTTGACGACGTAACGGTTGTTTGAAATATCCGGGAATAAGAGCAGTTCAAATGAATTAGAAGTTACGGGAAAATGTGCCGAGAACTCACTCGATGTACGGCCGCACTTCTGTTAGGTTGTTGAAGATATACGAAGAAATGTTTCGCCATTCTTCGATATCCAACGTTATTGGTTTCGAAGCACCGGCTGGTGCGAGCTTCCCTTTGAATAGGCTGAGGCTGGACCCACCTTTTTTAGAGTCTCCATCATTGTGCCGAGGCTTCGGATTATGCAAATGATGATTTTTGGCTTCGTAGTGTGTTGTCACAAAGTTTGCCACCTCCTTAGTAATGAATGTTGCAGCCATCGATGCTTCAATTCTACGCTTATTTTTACATTTAGCTCGAAGGGTCTTCTGCATCCTCTCAGTTGCATAGCACCAACAATCTTGCACCGGCCCACCCAATCTTGCCTCGGTCGGTAGATGTAAAATCAAATGCTGCATTGGATTAAAGAAGCCCGGTGGAAAGATCTTCTCTAACTTGCACAACAACTCCGGTGCAAACTCCTCCATGTCTTCTACCATGCCAGGCGACAATTCTTTCGCACAAAGAACACAGAAGAAATAGCTCAGCTCCGCCAGTACTAGCCATTCATCCTCAGGAATAAAGCCACGTAACATCACCGGCATTACCCGCTCTAGCCATATGTGCCAATCATGACTCTTGAGACCAAAGATTTTTAATTTTTCAAGACTCGCTCCCCTCTTTAGATTCGCTGCATACCCATCGGGGAACATCAAGTGCATTTTGACCCACAAGATAATTTCCCTAATAGCTGGCCTTCCAAGATTGAACCAAGCCTTTGGCTTCGACCACTTCTGCTTTCCTTTGCCTTCTCGCATGTTTTGTAACGGTCTATGACATAGTGTCTCTTGATCGACTCTAGCCTTAATTTTATCCTTTGTCTTCCCATCTATGTCGAACAATGTACCAAAAATAGCCTCTCCGATATTCTTTTCAGTGTGCATCATGTCGATATTGTGTGGAAGAAGGAGGTCTTTGAAGTACGGCAGATCCCAGAAGCATGGCTTGTGAGTCCAGGCGTGTTTTGAATTATACCCCTTGAAATACCCTAGACGCTCTGGATCAGGCTCGAGGGCGTTTAACTGATCCAGGAGCTGTTGGCCTGTGAACGCATGTGGTGCCATGTTTTTGACAACTTTACCTTTGGTAAAGTTCTTCTTGTCTTTTCTGAACTGATGGTCAGGATCCAGGAACTGTCTATGCAAGTCAAAGAAAGAATACTTCCGACCCTCCTTCAACCAATGAAACTGAAGAGCTGCCTTGCATTGGGGGCACGGGAACCTTCCATGCACACACCATCCAGAGAATAGCGCATACGCTGGCAAGTCATGCATAGAGTACATGTACCACACATGCATTTTGAAGTTTTCTTTTCTAGCGGCATCGTATGTCTTGACCCCATTTTCCCAAGCTTCTTCCAATTCACCCTTAAGCGGTTGTAGGTACACATTCATATTCTTCCCCGGATAATTGGGCCCTGGAATTATCAACGTCAGAAATATGTTCTTTCTTTGCATAATCTGCCTGGGGGGAGATTCAGTGGAATGACAAATACAGGCCAACAACTGTATTGGGTTGCCGTCAAGCCGAAGGGATTAAAACCATCCATGGCGGCGCAGACTCGAGGATTCCTTGGATCTGCCGCTTTATCCTGATGCAATCCATCGAAATGATTCCACGCTTCCCCATCCGATGTGTGTACCATCATCTTATTCCCATCCGCATCTAGTTCGGTTCTTTTGCCCAATTTGTGCCATGTCATCTGTCTGGCTGTCTCTTCGACCATGAAAAGACGTTGAAGTCTTGGTACGATTGGCATATACAGAAGAACACTAACTGCGATTTTGGTCTGCCTCTTCTCACCCATACCGTTGTCTACCACAAGATACCTGCAAGACTCGCAATTGGGACAATAGTCCAAGTGTGCATACTCCTTCCTAAATAAGACACATCCTTTCTCACATGCATCTATCTTCTCATAGGGCATCTTAAGTACACGAAGTATTTTGTCCGACTGGTACAGGTTTGCAGGCATGACATGGCCTTTGGGTAGGAAACGTCCAAATAGTGTCATCATCGCGTCGTAGCATTCTTTTCCCAAGTTGAACTGAGCCTTCAGAGCCATTACTTGTGCAATTGCATCCAGCTGACAGAGCTCGGTGTGCTCATGGAGAGGACGTTTTGAAGACTCCAACATTTCATAAAAGGCCTTTGCAGATTCCTCCATCTCATCTTCCGAATCCCGAGCATCATCAAAGTCTTGCACCATGTCTTCGATCCCAGTACCATGCTCGTCCGTGCGACGACGGACCACCTCAGCTCTTGTGCGTTGTATAGACTCACCATGAAATGTCCACACCGTATAATTAGGCTTAAAACCCCTCGTCTGCAGGTGTTTAATCATTACAGCCTCTGTCGTCTTTTTATAGTTGTCGCATCCAGGACAGGGGCAATAGTTTCTTTCCTGGCCATTTGCGAATGCGGCTTTCACAAATTCCTTTGTTTTTCAAAAACATTCTTTCGTCATCTCTTTCTGACTAGGGTGACCGGTATACATCCACGCACGATCACTCATCTTGCGTAGCTACTAAAGACAGAAGAAATATATTTATATACAATTTAGCATTTATATTCATCGGTTAATTAGGTTCGCCATTTTTATTACGTCCAGGAAACCTACACGCTAATAGGTAAAGATAGGTCCTAATCCCACCCGAGTATGTGTAGATTGGGTTCGTTTTCCCATGCTCTGCTCCGGATCCAACGCAAAATTTCGGCAGCACCTCCCCGCTGTTCTCCTGATACACGTCTCCGCAATAAACAGAGAGGATGTGCATCCGGAGAACAACAGGGAGGCACTGACGAAATTCCGCATCTGATCCAGAGCACAGCATACGGGAAAACGAACCCAATCTAAACATACTCGGGCTGTCCATGGATAATGTTGGACAATTCGAAAGGATGGCGGTTATAAATATGCAAAGACATGCATATTTATAGATGTCGCCCTTTCGAACGGGAGACGCATACTGCTCACGCATACTGATAAATTAATTGAATTACCTAAATCTAGAAAGTTGCATCCGGAAACCGAGCCACAGTAAATGAAGGGGCGGGGAGGAGATGAAATTTGTTCTGACCCACGAATGCAGGGGCGGAGCTCGTACAACGCACGGGCAGGTCTTCGCATAGCAGACCTCACAGTGACAAGACAACTATCACATGTAAATCCACCCGATCAACACAAATATTCCAATTATGTCATTTTAGAGGAAAACAAGCTAAGTATATAATATTCATGACTAACCAAGGTTCTTATGCCATTTTGAGCTTATTATGGTATTTTGGAGCTAAATGGGCTAATTATGTCATTGTTGGGTTAATTAAAGCAAGGATAATATGAAAGAGGAGAAGACAGAGGAGGAGGAGGAGAAGAAGAAGAAATCAAGAAGGAGGAGGAGGAGAAGGATGAGGAGGAGAAGGATAGAAGGTCCTTCGCCTTCTCCTCCTCCTCCTCCTCCTCCTCCTCCTCTGTTATGACCGGCTTGGCCTATGGCCGGCGTAGGCCCATTGGGCGTTAATATTAGCGAATTGGGCCACAAGTTATCTTAGGTAAATTACTTCAGGAAAGTTATCTTAGGCTCGAGTTATAAATACTAGTTGTAAGACATCAATTGAGATCAAGCAATAAAGATATTATCTTCTATTGCCCGGCTCTCCAAGGAGCCGGAACCCTAGCCTCCGCCGCACCTAACCCTAGCCGCGACGGCGCCATCTCGCCGGCGCGTCCGCTCCAGCCCTCGCTCCCCTCCTCCCTGCCTGTACAACCTACGCCGGAGGCCCGGTAGGAACCCTAGTCCTACCAATTTGGTATCCAGAGATTCCAGGCTGATCATGTCGCTCCCTCCACCACCGCCGCCGCTCAACACCACCACCACCCCACTGCCGCAAACCACCACCACCGCCCCGCTGGGACCCAACCCCCGCCGCCGAGCGTCGCCTCCACTACCTACGGGCCGCTGTCGCTGCCGTGGGCCACCCCGGCCTTCCAGCCACTCCACGGAGGGCCGCCGCCGCCGCCACCGCAGCTGCTACTGCAGCACTACCACGCCGTGGGCACTCCCTGGCCGGTGTGGCCGGCCACCACCACTCCGCTGGGGGGGCTGCCCCACCAGTCGCTACCGGCCACCACGGCGCAGGCTCCGGCGCCGCACCAGCAGCCGCCGCCGCCATCGACAGCAGCACCTCCAGCGCCCCGAACCACCGGTCGGCCCCTGCACCAGGTGTAGTTCCCGTCGTCGCCATCGCCAATTCCCGCGTGGGCAGCCGGATCATCTTCGGGTCCGATCTATACCCAGGCACAAGCACTGCAGCAACCGCCCGGATGGCGCGGCCGCCAGCTCAGTCGACCCATGCTGACCCTTCCAGCACCGGGTCGGCCTCCACCAGCCGCAACGGCCGCACCTCCGGCCGCCACACGGACCTTCCGCAGGTTGTCCCCGGCCGAGCAACAGGAGCGTCGACGTCAGGGTCTCTGCTTTAACTGCGATGAGCCCTACACGCCGACACATCTCTGCCACCGCCTCTTCTACTTGGAGACGGTCGACTACACCGAGGCGGACGAGACGAACGACGCACCAGACCCGGCCGCAGATTCTACGGCAATGGCATGCGTCGTCTCTCTCCACGCCCTCGCCGGGATCCGCCATGAGCGGACCATGTTGCTGCCCGTGACGATCCATGGCGAGCAGCTGGTCGCCCTGCTGGATACGGGCTCCACTCTTCTTATTCTTTTCTTATTTTCCTTTTGCCTTTTCCATTTATTCCTTCTTATTTTCCTTCTTCTTCTTCTTCTTTTTATTCTTCTTCTTCTCCTCCTCCTCCTCTAGCTCTTCTTCTTCTTCTTCTCCTTTTTTCTTCTTCTACTTATTCTTCTTCTTCTACTTTTTCTTATTTTCTTCTACTAAACAGGAAACTACCTACTAAATCTACTAATTAACTAACAGAAACTACCTACTAAATCTACTAATTTATTCTTCTTCTTCTTCTTCTTATTTTATTTTTTCTTTTTTCCTCTTATTCTTCTTCTCCTTCTTCTTGTTTTCTTCTTATCTTCTTCTTCTTCTTCTTCTTCTTCTTATTTTCTTTTTTCCTCTTATTCTTCTCTTCCTCTCCTATTTTTCTTCTTCTTCTTCTTCTTGGTTCTTCTCCTTCCCTTCCTTTTCCTTCTTCTTCTTTTCCTTCTTCTTCTTATTTTTTTCTTCTCCTTTCTCCTTCTTCTTCATCTCCTATCTCCTTCTTCTTCTTCTTCTAAACCTAAACTAACTAAACTGAAACTAAAACTAAAACTAAACTAAAACTGAAACTAACCTAACTAAAACTGAAACTAAAACTAAACTAAAAGTAAGAACTAATTAAACAAAAACTATTAAAAAAAGAAGAAACAGAAACTTACCAGGGGGAGGAGGGCCGTAGGGGGAGGAGGGCGGTCGTGGAGGAGGGTGCAGGGCGGCGGTGGGGTGGGGTGGGGAGGTGGGGTGGGGGTGGCGACGGCGGCGGCGGCGGGGGCGCAGGGAGGAGGAGGAAGGCCGCAGGGGGGGCGCAGGGCGGCGGTGGGGTGGGGAGGTGGGGTGGGGGTGGCGTCAGCGGCGGCGGCGGTGGGGCGGCGGCGGCGCTGGGGGCCGGGGGCTGCGGCGGCGGCGCTGAGGGGCTGCGGCGGCGCTGAGGGGAGAGCAGTGAGAGAGAGTGTGTGGGAGAGAGGAGAGAGGTGGGGCGCGCGGCGACCGTTAACGTTTGGGGGGTCCATCCCCTTTGCCGTCTACCACTGATCCCCTTTGCCGTCTGCCATGGACGGCAAAGCTAGTCAGGCAGACGGCAAAGGGGTGGGTGGGGCCGGGGTGGGATGGGGAGAGAGGAGGGGTGTGGTGGGATAGCTTTGCCGTCTGCCATCCCTACCTTTGCAGTCTGTTGACAGACGGCAAAGAGGTGGCTGATGGCAAATATGTATTTTGCCATCAGCCTCCTCTTTACTGTCTGTTTTTTGCCAACACACGGTAAAGATGTTCTTCGCCATCTGCTAGCTGATGGCCAAGATTTGGCAGACGACAAATATAGGAATTCCAGTAGTGATGCGTATCTTCTGTTCCGGAAAAAATCTTTTCAGAGGTTTTATTCTGTTTGTACTCCCTTTCATATTCTCCTCTGAAAAGGGTCAAAAACACAGAAAAAACAGGAACTGGCACTTGGCACTGAGTTAATAAGTTAGTCCCAAAAAAGATATAAAAGGCATACAAAACATCCAAAGTTTGACAAGATAATAGCATGGAACCATAAAAAATTATAGATACATTGGAGACGTATCAAGAACCAGCGGCGACTCAAGTAGACCTTTTGGATGATTTTCCTGATATACAGATTGATCCTTCAAGCCCTTTGAAGGAAGTAACTGAAAATGTCAACCCGCCAAGCTCTTCCAAGGCGCCTGAAGACCCAGATTCAATAGTTGTTACTGGTAATAGTTACTCTAACCTGCAACTGCGGTATTAACCAAGCATATGCCCAAAGACGCCCCAACATCAGAGAAGGATATCACCAAGATGAAGCTTCCCCATTATTAAAAGTTGGAGTTTGAAGAAATATACTCCGGCTTTGTGAGTCGCTTGGAATCTACCCAAGAGAAGGAGAAAATCCTAGCCAACTTAATGCGAGTCAAACATGAGGCATGTCATTTTTATCTTTGTGAATATATGCTCCCATTAGCCCTGGAAAAGGGCGGGTCATCCATGATGAATCATACTTTTGCGTCATTTCAGCAATGTGTAGCCCCCAAGGGCCGGGTCATCTTTTGAAAGATGAGCTGGGTCTTGAATATAAAAAATCCAACCTGTAGCCCCCAAGGTCCGGGTCATCTTTTGAAAGATGAGCTGGGTCCTGAATATAAAAACTTCAACCCTGTAGCCCCCAAGGGCCGGGTCATATTTTGAACGATGAGCCGGGTCTTGAATATAAAAACTTCAACCCTGTAGCCCCCAAGGGCCGGGTCATCTTTTGAAGGATGAGTCGGTTCTTGAATATAAACACTTCAACCTGTAGCCCCCAAGGGCCGGGTCATCTTTTGAAAGATGAGCCGGGTCTTGAATATAAAAACTTCAATCCTGTAGCCCCCAAGGGCCGGCTCATCTTTTGAATGATGAGCTGGGTCTTGAATATAAAAACTTCAACCCTGTAGCCGCCAAGGGCAGGGTCATCTTTTGAAAGATGAGCCGGGTCTTGAATATAAAAACTTCAACCCTGTAGCCCCCAAGTGCCGGGTCATCTTTTGAAAGATGAGACGGGTCTTGAATACAAAACTTCGCCGACCTATAGCCCCCAAGGGCCGGCTCATCTTTTGAAATATGAGCCGAGTCTTGAATGAAGGTATGACTTGAAAAGAATCATACATTAGCCCCCAAGTGTCATGGATGTTGCTTGCAATAGTTCTGAAACTTGCTTCCCAAAATTTTGTTTGCAGGAATCCTTGACTCGGGCCGACTCAACCTTGGCCAGTTTAAAAGAAAACTTAGCCGAAAAGTAGGATGCTAGAGCTAAATCTGAAGAGAAATATCGCCTCGCCCTTGCTGACATGGAGAAGATGAAAACTGAACACCAGAAATTTGAAAAGAAAGCCCACGATGAGCAAGCCGCCCTCCTTAAGCGGACAAAACAAGCCGAGAAGAAGCTAGAAGCCGCTCTTCAAGAACTGTCCGACTTAAAACATCATATCTCCAACATGACCCAAGCTATCTTGGGTAAGGATCAACCCCCTTCATCTGAAAAGGGCTACAAAGCACATTGCGAATGCTAATTATGTCATTCCCTCCTTCGTAGGTCCGCGAGCCGCCAACCTGCAGAACAACTGCATTTTGATGCTGAAGGCGATCTACACTTTCACAGAGCAGTTATACACTGGAGGCATGATGACCATGAAGGCCGTGATGGGCAACAAGGAGCCCATCAAGTCCATAAAACACATGTTGGGTTGCCTGTCGACATTGCCACTGCAAGGGGAAGAATTAAAAAGGTCAGCCGCCCGGAAAGGAGCACTGACCACTTTAAGCCGGTGTTTGGCATATGCTCCCGAACATAAGCCGGAGGAGGTAGCTGCTGGCTTTCCAGTATTGAAAGATGATGAGTTGGAGTTCGCCGAGGAGGACTATCACCATTGCGTGAAAGAGTCTCGTTTCGTGGTGACACACCTAGCAGCCAGCCTGGACTTAGGTAAATACCAGGCGGCTTATGACGAAAACAACAAAAAGGTGACTCCTCCTTCATATGAAGTCACCAGCCTGACCCCACGACACCATACGAATCCCTTTGACTTTGATGTCGATCCGTCTGCCATCTTGAGCGATATAGACGAGTTCGTCGCCTTAACCAATTGCAATTGGAAACTGGGCGACTTACAGATCGAAGATGGCGAAAGCTCGAAGTAGGGTGACCCGAAGGCGGCTTGAACTGGCTCAGCATGAAGTCGATTCTCGAAGAATATTTTGATCTCTTTTTGACCGGGATATGATTCCCGGGTGGCCTAGTGAGCCATGTAATAGTCTTAGATATCAGGAAAACAGTATCACAACCGTACCTTATATCGGACGTTTTGGAAGTTTCAACCTTTGTTAAGATGAATTGCCTTTTCCAAACCTGTGTCATATTTTGACAAAAAACTTCTTCAACCTGTTTATTAGGGAAAACACAATAAACTGACTCGATGAGTTGCAACAAGTAATAAGCCGGCCAAGTGAGTCGCGACGAGTTATAAACAAAGAGCCGAGTCAGTGAGTCGCGGCGGGTTATAGATCTTTGTATGAAATCTTGTGGCAATGCCAAAAAGATAGTCATAAAATTTGTCAGGACGATGAGTAGTGACAGGACAGGACGAGCTTGAAAAACTCTAGTGCTATCCCAAGAAGGCTTTTGGAACAGCCCAAGTTTTTTAGACCGGCTGATCAAGCGCGAGTTACGCTTCAGTGAAGCAGGTTCAGTGTACCAATGGTTTCTCTATCTTCCATGCGTTGGCTCTGGCGAGTACCTTTCATGTTTTAACCAAGGCAAGTTCAGGGTCCAAAGGTGGATTGACTTGCCAAGAGTACATGGGACCATAGGGCGACTTGTCCAACACACAGTCAAGTATAGCCATTTGTAATGCGTTAATTTTTCGCTAGCCAAGTGGGTATTCAGGCTGAAGTCAGTGAGTGGAAGCCCCCAAGTGATCTATGATTAGGGAAAAACCAGACATAGGATTGCAGAAGTGTATACGCTCTTACTACAAAACGACTTGGGAGCTAGTAGCCCCCAATTAAGCCGGCTCAATTCTCAAAGTCATATAAGGCACCCATGTTTGAACCATGCAACGTGGCAACTTTATCCTCTTTGGCCTACCAGTATCCAGTTTTGAAATAAGCATGACATGGAGACTTATGCTCTTCGATACCGACAGCGTCCATGCTTGGATGGCTTATAGAACAATAAAGACTCATGCTTTCAAGAAGCTGAAACGGCAAATGACCCCGAAGTTCGTGGGTGCCGGCTTTATTACTTTATAAATAAAAGATTACATATTCAAAATTGAAAACATAACTAAGGAGCCTGTGGCTCTAAGTATAGTATGGCCGCAAGTGGGCGATGTTCCATGGGCGAGTTGTCTCAACCTCTGTCGTTGTCCTATCCGGGCGAAGATCCACCAAGTAATATGAACCGTTCCGGAGATTCTTGCTGATGACAAATGGTCCTTCCCATGGCGGGGATAACTTATGCATACCAGTGTGGTCTTGAATCAACCGGAGCACTAAGTCGCCCTCTTGAAAAGTTCGGCTCTTGACTCGACGGATGTGATAGCGTCGCTAGTCTTGCTGATAAATCGCCGATCGTGATGCGGCCAAATCATGCTCCTCCTCCAAAGTGTCCAACGAGTCTTGACGTGCTAACTCGTTGTCCTGTTCCACATAAGCAGCGACTCGTGGTGAATCGTGTCTCATGTCACTTGGCAATACCTCCTCTGCCCCGTAGACCAAAAAAAGGGAGTAAAACCCATAGAGCGATTTGAGGTGGTTCTGATGCTCGATAAAACTGAGTGCAGTTCTTCAACCCAACATCCCGGGGTACGTTCCAGAGGTACCATAAGCCGGGGCTTGATTCCTCGCAGTATTTCTTGATTCACCCTCTCTGCCTGTCCATTGGACTGAGGGTGTGCGACTGCAGAAATGTCAAGCTAGATGTGGTCCCTTCTGCAAAACTCTTGCATTGCGCCTTTTGATAAATTAGTACCATTAACAGTAATGATACTATGAGGATATCCGAAGCGGAAGATCAACTTTTTCAGGAATTTGAGAGTTGTGTCTGCATCACAGCTACTAACCGGCTCTGCTTCAACCCACTTGGTAAACTTGTCAACCGCCACCAATAGGTGAGTCTTTTTGTTGGATGACATTTTGAAAGGACCAACGATGTCCAGCCCCCAGACCGCAAACGTCCATGTGATTGGGATCACCCGTAATTCCTGAGATGCACATGCATCTGACCCCCAAATTTTTGGCAACCATCACATCGGCGAACTATATCCTTGGCATATGCATGAGTCGTCAACCAATAAAACCCATGCCTAAAGGCTTTGGATAAGAGGGAGCGTGACCCGGCATGATGACCACAGGAGCCTGCATGAATCTCATTAAGAATCGCACATCCTTCCTCGGAAGAGAGACACATTTGAAATACTCCTGAAGTGCTTCGCTTATGCAACTCGCCGTTATGTATGACCATGGACTTGCATCGATGGACGATTTGGCGGGCCAACAACTCATCAGTGGGTAACTCGCCTCGTGCCAGATACGTATGTAGGGAATTTCCAAATTCGGGATAGCACGGAGAGCCACCACAAGTTTAGACTCAGGGTCTGGCACCGCCAAGTCTTTCTCTGAAGGCAGCCTTACCAATGGGTTATGCAACACATCCAAAAAGACATTAGGGGAACCGGCTTACGTTGTGAACCAATACGTGAAAGAGCATCCGCCGCTTCATTAAGTCGACGATCAATGTGATCCACCTGATAGCCATGAAAATGACCCGCCACGTCCGACGCAGCTCGCTTGTAAGCCGCCAAGTGCCAGAAACCTGTTGTGCCACTAGGTCTGAGTCGCCCAAACACCTGACTCAACTGAGATTCATGTCTTTAGCGAGTCGTAACCCATGGAGCAGAGCTTCATATTTTGCTGCATTGTTGGTACACGGGAACATGAGTAGGAGGACATAGTAAAACTTGTCACCCTGAGGTGAAGTAAACACCACGCCAGCCCCCGAGCCTTCCAGCTGTCTAGACCCGTCAAAATGGATAGTCCAATATGTGTGATTAGGTCTGTCTTCTGGAATTTGCAACTCGGTCCAATCGTTGATGAAATCCACTAGTGCTTGAGACTTAATGGTTGTGCGAGGGGTATACCGCACGTGGTGAGGTCCTAGCTCAATGGCCCACTTAGCAATCCGTCCATATGCTTCTCGATTCGGTATAATATCACCAAGGCGGGTAGAACTAACCATCGTGATAGGATGCTCTTGAAAGTAGTGTTTCAACTTCAGACTCGCCATAAATACCCCAAAACCAGCTTCTGCCAATGTGGATAGCACTGCTTGGAGAGGGTTAGGAGTTTGTTGATAAAATAGATTGGTTGTTGAACCGAGTATTCCTTCCCTTCTTCTTTGTGATCATAGACTACTGCCACGCTTACCGCTTTAGAATTAGCCACGATGTACAAGAGCATAGGCTCCTTGTCAGTTGCGGCAGCCAATACAGGCGGCTTAGCTAATTGTTGCTTCAGGGCTTCAAAGGCTTCATTGGCTTCATTCGTCCAAACAAAACGATCAGTTTTCTTAAGCAGCTGATAGAGAGGGATGGCTTTCTCCCAAGGTGACTTATGAAGCGACTTAGAGCCGCAATGCGACCCGCCATGCGCTGAACTTGATTGATATTGGCTGGCTTGCCAAGCGAAGTGTCCGCTTCGATCTTATCCGAGTTAGCTTCAATACCTCGTTCTGACACCAGGAAGCCTAATAAATTTCCTGCGGGAACACCAAAAACACACTTGGTAGGGTTAAGCTTCATCTGGTATACACGCAAATTGTCAAAAGTCTCCCTGAGGTCGTCCAAAAGTGATACCTCTTTCTCGGATCATACCACGATATCATCAGCATAGGCGTGAACATTGCGTCCGATCTGGCTGTGCATGCAATTTTGGATGCAACGTTGATAAGTCGCCCCCGCGCTCTTGAGCGCGAACGGTATGGACACATAACAAAAGGCTCCAAAGGACGTTTTCTCCTGGTCCGCCACAACCATCTTGATCTAGTGGTATCCTGAGTAAGCATCCAAAAAACACAAACGCTCGCAACCCGCTGTAGAGTCAATGATTTGATCAATGCGGGGAAGGACAAAAGGGTCCTTTGGGCAGGCCCTGTTGAGGTCGGTGTAGTCGATGAACAAGCGGAAAGTGCCATTCTTTTTTAGCACCAGGACCGGGTTAGCCAACAATTCAGGATGTAAAACCTCAATGATGAACCCAGCGGCCAAGAGCCAAGCGACTTCCTCCCTAATTGCCTTACGCCATTCCTCATTAAATCGGCGAAGTTACTACCAAACCGGCTTTATTTTAGGGTCAATATTAAGATGGTACTCAGTGAATTCTCTTGGCACACCCGACATGTCTGAAGGTTTCCTTGCGAAGATGTCCCGATTCTCACGGATGAATTCGATGAGCGCGCTTTCCTATTTGGGATCCAGACCCGTCCCAATGGTGAACTGCTTGGTTGAGTCGCCAGGTGTGAAATCTATCACCTTCGTGTTAGCCGTCGGTTTAAACTTGAGGGGCGGCTCAGAGTCGATTGTGGGTCTCTTGAGTGGCGTCATATCTGTCGAGTCAACATTGGCCTGGTGAAACTTGAGCTCCTCGGCCGCGCAAGCCGACTCGGCATAAGCCGCGCCTCATTCCTCGCATTCTTGGGCTATCTTTCTATCCCCATTGATCCTGGTAGTCCCTTTAGGGGCGTGCATTTTGAGTTTGAGGTATACATAACATGGGCGGGCCATGAATCGAGCGTAAGCCGGTCTTCCGAATAGCTCATGATAAGGGTTCTTGATCTTGACCACCTCAAACATGAGGGACTCGCTCCTGTAATTAGACTCCATGCCAAAAGCAATATTATGTTTGATTTTCCCAACAGGGTACGCCGACTTACCCGGAACAATATCGTGGAAGACCGTGGAAGATGGCATCAAGTCTTGTTCTGAGAAATTCATCCGTCGAAAGGTATTGAAGTTTAAGATGTTAATGCTGCTGCCACCATCCATAAGGACCTTGGAAAGGGTGCAACCTCCAACCTGGGGAGCCACGAACAAAGCCAAGTCGCCGGGATTATCAACCCGGGGTGGCTGGTCGTGCCTACTCCAGATAATGGGTTGTTCAGACTAATTGAGATATCTAGGGAGCGCCGGCTCAACCACGTTGAACGTTCTGTGCTTCACCTTTTGGTCCCGTTTACAAGTGCTAGTGGTGAACACGTGATATTGCCCGCTGTTCAACTGCTTAGGATTATTCTGAAAGCTGCCATTGTCATCCTGCCGCTGGGGATCACCTTGCGGGGGCGGTTGCTGAAACACGCCCTGCGTGTTGTACCGCTGATGATTGTGAACCTGGTATTGCCCAACGTTAGGCTGTGACCTGTCCTGCGGGCCCGGGTTGGAGAACCCACTGAACGGGCTTCGATGTGACCCGGGTGCGCCAAACTGTTCCTGGCGTCCGCCTTGGTCACCCCCTTTCTTGAGTGCCTCAACTTGGAATTCCTGCATCACATAGCAATCCTCCCAGGAATGGGTAGACGGCCCTTCGGCGGTGGCGTGATGTGGGCAGGGGCCTTTGAGCATCTCGTGATAGTTGCGTGGTTTCTTCCCACTGAAGCCCCTTTTCTTCTGGCCCTGGTTCTCGTTGCCAGTGTTGGTGTTAGCGATGAAGTCCGTGATGCCTTCCTGCTATCTCCTTTTACTTTGTCCCACGTGGTTGTGGTTGTTCCGCACGTGGAATTGGGAGTGGCCTTTTGACGACTCGCCTCTCCTAGCGGTGCTAACCTTGTCGTCGTCTTCCCCGGGGTCTTTAGTGTCCTCTGACTCTGTGTACCTGGTCAGGGTGTCCATCAACTCGCCCATGTCCTGCACCTTACGCTTGAGCCGCCAGAGCTTCAGCACCAAAGGCTCGTAATGACAATTCTTCTCCAGAATTAGCATTGCCTGAGCCGTCGAGATGCCATCTGATGAATGGATGACCTCTGCAACCCGCCGCGTCCAATGATGGGCCAACTCATGTGGGCGTTGGACACAGTGTTGTAGGTCAACGATGGTCATTGGGCGTTTACAGGTTCCTCAGAATTTTTTTATGAAACGTTCCTTCAACTCGGCCCAGGTGTTGATGGAATTGGGCGGCAGGTTTTTCAACCATGTGCACGTCGTTCCTTCGAGTATCATGGTGAAATACTTGGCGCAGACCGCCTCGTTCACATCGATCATATCCATTGCAAGCTCGTAACTCTCGATCGACGACCTTGGCTCGAGATCGGGTGTGTAATTGGGTACCTTTCTTGGTCCTTTGAAATCCTTTGACGTACACTCGTTGCGGAGGAGGGGCGTCAGATAGGGCACCCCAACATGCCTGCCACCTGTATCGGTCATCGCGGGAGGAGGCTGGGTGTAAGACGGATAACCTCGACCCGCCACAGCTACTGTCTCCATCAAGCGGCCAGCTCGGGCCACATCGACAAGATCTTGAGCTCGTGTATCGGGCATCCCGGGTGGGTTGGTCTCCGGCTGACGCCGTTGATCGCTGGTCACCGCAGGCAAGTCATCATGGCGACTCCTGGTGTGACACGCCTGGGGTGTGGAGTGTAAACGGTCACGGCTATGTGAATATTGTGCATGTTGTACCACCACCGTTTTCAGCATCTCGATGGCGTTTCTCGCCTCCCCTTCAGCCGAGGAGTTCCCGTAAATTGGGAGAGACTCCATGTGGCAGGTTGCCGCCAGCATGTTACCCACGGGATTCAAGAAGTGACCGCGTGGTGTGTGGAAACGGGGCGCACGGGCCTCCGTTGGCTGAGGTGGCTTCGGGTTAGGCGGTGGGCGAGCTAGATGATCCCCTGGGGCGGCCTGCCAAGGTCGATCGGGTCCCATCCCGGGGGTAAGCGGGCTGTCGAAGAGGCGAGTCGGGTTAAGATCGGCCGGGAGGCAGCCATGATGTCTCCTCTGGTGGATCGCATGAGAAGCACGCTGTTGTCGCTCAAGCCTCCAGCCTTCATGTTCAAATGCTCTATCTCCGCGGTGATCTGGGCCTACTACGTTGCCATCCTGACGGCTTCTGCTTCCACGTCCCGCTGAGTTTTGGCCATCTCCTCCCACAGCTTCACCAGTTCGGTGTTGATTGCTTCCTGGTTCTCTGCTATCACAGCTACCTCCATGAGTTTGGCTGTCTCTGCTGCCAAGTCTGCCATGACCTGAATCGGAGCTTTCGACGACCAGCTAGTGTCATTGTTGCCTGCCGGGTTTGGCTGAGGCTGTGCCGCGCCAGCCATGTAGATGGCGACTTGTCAATGCGGTTCCGCGAAGTCCTCCAAGTTCGCCGCCTGCGGTAACCCTCCGATCTGTCCCTCGTAGAGAGGGTGGATTGAATCTGTGTCGCCCATGGATGACTCATCGTCCAAATTGACGGGGGTGATCTCCTGGATTACTGGCCTATCCAGTAGGTCGGTTCCCTGCGTAAAACTAACGAAAGTGTGGCATTCGCGGACCTGATGTTTGATGGGATGGGCGTACCGAGCCGGCTCGACGATATCGGTGAAGGTGTCCGACTCAGGTACGGACGACCCAAACTTGCCGATGGAGACGTGGATCTTGCCGAAGGGGGCCCTGTATCCAGATTTGGTTGAATCGACTTCAGCCCCCACTACGAGTTGTCGATGTAGTATTTCCCGCGGCGGCTTTTTGTCATGATGCCAACCACGTAGCCTCTTGACCCTGGAAGGGCTCCCTTTGAGAACTCAACTCCACCGTGCGCTAGCCCCATGGTGGGCGCCAATTGTTGTGCTTTTTTCACGGTAGATGTCCTCCTGAAAGGACATAATGATGGAGCCATCGCACCTTGGTGGCGACTCAAAGGGGGTGAGCGGAAGCGAGACTCGGATTTACCCAGGTTCGGCCCCTCGTGTGGAGGTAAAAGCCTACGTCCTGCTTTGTGTATATTGATGGTCGATTCGATTACAAGGAGGGCGTGACTCGCGTGACCTAGCTCTCGATGATTCTAACCTGATCTCTCTGCCCTAGAGACTCACCTTTATATATAGGTTGAGGCCCTAGGGTTTACAAAAGTCATGGCCACATTACAAATCGTGACCTTCCATATCTCTAAGTCGCCGTGTTTGCCAAGCCTCGAAACCTCCTTGGCGACTTATCTTCTTCATCAATCCTGAACCGCCATTTGGCTCATGGGCCCTGGCAGCCTTCTGAAGAAGATATCTTAACACGCCTTAGGCCCGAGCCAATGCTTACACTAACCATGTATGTATGAGTCGCTGCTTTCTTGACCCGACCCAATAGGGCGGGTCATACCGCAGGTAATATCGCCAACAGACACGTTTCACCAGAACTGGAACTCAGTGTCGGGCCTTGAATTTCTATCCTTGTTACAAGCAAAGAGGGGGGCTCGTGCAAGGATGGTGTGGCGCCGTGTAGGAGTACTGTTGTGGTCATTATGGACGATCCGGAACAAAATCACAACCGAGAAAAGGTTCCCTTCTCAACCAGCTAATGCTCTCTTTAAATGTCACCTCTTCCTAGAGATCTGGACGCCGTTGGGGAAGCAACAAGATGCTGAGCTCATGGGAACAATCATGGAGAGGATCCGCAACACCCTCACCCTTGCTGGACAATCCTCATAGCTAATATTCACCTTACGAGGCTGTGTTTGACGATGGGAGATAGGATGTGTTGCTTAAGTTCCCTTATTTTATGTCCCTTGCCTCTTGTATTTTGGATCTTGAATGCTAACCCTTAGCGTTTCTATGGGTGCGCTGAACTATATGGACTGTAAGACTGTGTGGATGCTGCCTTGTGGCTTTATTAATTTAAAGCCGGATGCTTCTAGCATCTTCGTTCCAACAAAAAGTATCATGCATATGGTACTAATGTATGATACTATTTTTATAGTGCATAAAATCGTATAGGATTTTATTTGTTGTCATGCATGACATAAAGTAGCATAACATTTAACATGATACGATATCTATCTATGTTACTCTAACTCTATATCTTCTTTAATTCTCTGCCATATCAAAATGTTTGCTATTTTTGAGTGCATGATACCGGCTAAGATACCACCACTATGGCCAGCCTAACCCAAGCTGCAAGATGAAGTCACAAAGGGCAAATAAAGAGGACGACACCTGCTACTGGTAAGAGAGCATACAAGCATTGCTAGAGGATGGCTTCCTCTCCTCTCCTCTCCCCCGTGGACGGCGCCCTTCCTCCAGCGGTGGCTGTTGACGATGGATCTCTCTCCTCCTCTCCTTGGACCCCTCCTTCTCCTCTGAGGAGTGCCTCGTCGACTTCCTATCCTCTCCTATCCCCCGTGTCTGGTGCCCTCCCCTCAGCGGTGGCTAGGGACGCTAAATTCCTCTCCCTTGTTTCCTCCTTCTCCTCTACGGATTGCCTCGTTGCCGCATTACCCGACCATGTTCTCCTTTCCTTCCCTGATTGATCTTCTGTTGTCGGTGGCATGGTGGTCTCGAGTCATGGCGCCCCCTATGGGGTGGGTTGGGTCTTCGAATCGACTATGGCTGGTGGATCCAGATTCCTGAAACTCTGAGTCGGAGTGTGGTGGGCGGTCGCTGTTGTCGGGGCTCACGACAACCTATCCTACTCCTTCTGTAGTTGCGGGGCATGTTCGGAAGTTTGCGCTAGGTGGCTGCTGCGCCAACAGAAATCCTTCCCGGGCGCTTAGGAATTCTTCTTGTTACTTCTCTGGTTTGCGTCGGTTTTTCCCTTGAAGAGGAAATGCTGATGCAGCACAGGAGCAGTAAGTATTTCCCTCAGTTTGAGAACCATGGTATCGATCCAGAAGGAGGGCCTCGTCAAGTCTAGAGTACCTGCACAAACACAAACAAGCTTGCACCGAACTCTTCAAAGGGGTTGTCAATCCCTTCAAGATTTTTTGCAAAGTGAGATCTGAAGGTGGAAAGTGCAACGAAGTAAGAAGTGTAAGGCTGAAAATATGGTGTGGAGTAGACCCTGGGGGCCATAGTGTTCACTAGAGGCTTCTCTCATAATAGCAAATATCACGGTGGGTGAACAAATTACTGTCGAGCAATTGATATAACCATGCAAAGTCATGACGATATCTAAGGCAATGATCATACATATAGGCATCACGCCCGAGACAAGTAGACCGATACTTTCTGTATCTACTACTATTACTCCACACATCGACCGCTATCCAGCATGCATCTAGTGTATTGAGTTCATGATGAACAGAGTAACGCCTTAAGCAAGATGACATGATGTAGAGGGATAATCTCAAACCAATGGTGAAAATCCCATCTTTTTACCCTTGATGGCAACAACACGATCCGTGCCTCGCTACCTGTTCTGTCACTTGGTGAGGTCACCGCATGGTATGAACCCAAAACAAAGCACTTCTCCCATTGCAAGAATCATAGATCTAGTTGGCCAGGCAAAACCCACAACTCGAAGAGAATTACAAGGATATGAAATCATGCATAAGAGAGATCAGAAGAAACTCAAATAAGATTCATAGATAATCTGATCATAAATCCACAATTCATCGGATCTCGACAAACACACCGCAAAAGAAGATTACATCGGATAGATCTCCATGAAGATCATGGAGAACTTTGTATTGAAGATTCAAGAGAAAGAAGAAGCCATCTAGTTACTAGCTATGGACCCGTAGGTCTATGGTGAACTACTCACGCATCATCGGAGAGGTCATGGTGTTGATGAAGAAGCCCTCCGTGTCCGAATCTCCCCTCCGGCAGGGCACCAGGACGTGCCCCAGATGGGATCTTGCGGAGATAGAAGCTTGCGGCGGCGGAAAACTACTTTCAATGATCTCCTGATTGTTTTGGGATTCTTAGGGAATTTATAGGCGCAACCCCTAGGTCAGGGGGCGCTCAGGGGGCCCACAAGCCTGGATGGCGCGGCCTCCCGCCTCGCCGTGGGGTGGGGGCTACTGAGCCCCTGAGGCTCCCCTGCCTTGGCTCCCAAGCTTCCCGATCTTCTTCCCTTCCAGAAAAAATCTTTTTGGGGATTTTCTTCCGTTTGAACTCCGTTTCAAAATCTCCTCTGAAAGGGGTCAAAAACATGGAAAAAACAGGAACTGGCACTTGGCACTGAGTTAATAAGTTAGTCCAAAAAACGTATAAAAGGCATGCAAAATATCCAAAGTTTGACAAGATTATAGCTTGAAACCATCAAAAATTATAGATACTTGGAGACGTATCAAGCATCCCCAAGCTTAACTCCTGTTCATCCTCGAGTAGGGAAGTGATAAAGAATGAATTTTCGATGTGGAATGCTACCTAGCATAGTTGTCCTATGCAACTTCTTTCACGTGGCATGAATGTTCAGATCCGTAAGATTCAAAATAATAGTTTTCTATTGACATGAAAACAGTAATACTTCAAGCAAACTAGCAAAGTAATCATGAACTTTCAAAATAACAAGGCCAAAGAAAGTTATCCCTACAAAATCATATAGTCTGGCTATGCTCCATTATCCTCACACAATTAATGTAAATCATGCAGAACCCCGTTATTAGCCACGTAATTGTTTTATAACTATCACGCAATACATGAGCGCGAGGCATGGATATAGCACTATAGGTGGAATAGAGTGTGGTGGTGGTTGTGAGACAAAAAGGAGGAGATGGTCACATTGACTAGGTGTATCAATAGGCTATGGAGATGCCCAAATAGATATCAATGTGAATGATTAGGGATTGCCATACAAAGGATGCACTAGAGCTATAAGTATGTGAAAGTTCAAAAGCAAAACTAGTGGGTGTGCATCCAACTTGCTTGCTCACGAAGACCTAGGGCAATTTTGAGGAAGCCTATCATTGGAATATACAAGCCAAGTTATATAATGAAGATTCCCACTAGCATATGGTAGTGACAAAGCAAGAAGCTCTCACTCATGAAGAACATGGTGCTATCATGAAGCACAAGTGTGGAAAAAGATAGTAGCATTGTCCCTTCTCTCTTTTTCTCTCCTTTTTTTCATTTGGGCTCTTAGGCCTCTTTTTTGTTTTCTCTTTTTTTGTTTTTGTTTTTGGGCTCTTTGGGCTCTTTTTTTATTTCCTCACATGGGACAATGCTCTAATAATGATGATCATCACACTTTTATTTACTCACAGCTCAAAGATCACAATGATGACGACTCCATAGGAAATGCCTCCGAAAGTGTACATGGATGTGCAATGATCTAGCATGGCGTATGACGTTGAAACATCTCGCTAGCTATCTTACGATCATGCAATGGAAATATGAGAGTGATGGCACAAGTCATGAGACGGAATGGTGGGAGTTGCATGGCAATATATCTCAGAATAGCTATGAAAATGCCATAGAAGGTAGATATGGTGGCTGTTTTGAGGAAGGAATTTGGTGGGTTTGTGCACCGGTGAGAATTGCGGGGCACTAGAGAGGCTAGCAATGGTGGAAGGTGAAGGTGCATCTATACCATGGGCTCACATTAGTCATGAAGAACTCACATACTTGTTGCGAATTTTTTTATTAGTAATCGAAACAATGTGCTAAACGCATACTCTGAGGGGAAGGGTTGGTAGGTGTAAACCATCGCGCGATCCCGACGTCAACACAAAGGATGACAATCAATAGATCAATTATGCTCTGACTTCCTAACATAGCGGTTCACCATACGTGCATGCTACGGGAATCACTAACTTCGACACAAGTATTTCTAGATTCACAACACCCTTCTAACATAACTCTTAATATTACCAAATCCATGTCTCAAAACTATTTGAGAGGAATCAAAACTTCTCTTTCTACTCAATGCACATGAAGATGGAGGTTTTTACATCCTCTTTGGGTATCTATCACTTTTGGGACTACTTTCATAGCATAAGCCAACTACCAAATCACGCACTGTCGTGCTCTAAAAGATATAAGTGAAGCACATAGAGCAAAAGTATCTAGCTCAAAAGATATAAGTGAAGCACTATGAGCATTGTAGCAAAAATCACGATGAGTGCATGTCTCTCTCTCTGAAAAAGGTGTGTAGCAAGGATGATTGTGACACAACAAAAGGAAAAGTCTCCTACTATACAAGACTCTCCAAGCAAAAACACATATCATGTGGTGAATAAAAATATAGCTCTAAGTAATATTACCAATGGATTGAAGACGAAAGACGGGATGCCTTCCCGGGGCATCCCCAAGCTTAGGCTTTTTGGTGTCCTTGAATTTGACTTCGGATGCCTTGGGCATCCCCAAGCTAGAGCTCTTTCCACTCCTTATCTCTTTGTCCAAGAGAACGTCACCCAAAACTTGAAAACTTCACAACGCAAAACTTAAAGAGAAACTTGTGATAACATTAGTACAAGAAAACAAACTACTACTTCTTTTGGTACTGTAGAAAACTTAAATTATATCTATATTGATGATGGGCTACTATATTCTCTCTTTTCCATGGCTAGTACCCCCCGATACTAACCATAGTTTCATCAAAACAAGCAACCAACTCAACAAAAACAGAATCTGTCAAAAACGGACAAGTCTGTAGCAATATGTATGCTTCATATATTTCTGGTACCTCAAGAAATCTTAAAAATTAAGACGGCCTGGGAAGAAGGCATATCAACCAGAAGAAAAAAGAATCAACTCAAAATCTCTTTCTGAATAAAAATGAAAAATCATCTCGTCAGCGAGAAGTTTCTGTCTTTTTCCAGCAGGATCAAACAACCATTACCAAGACTAGTCATAAAGGTTTTTCTTGGTTCAAACACAAAGAGAAACACAAAAAACACAATCACAACATAATTATGAAAGTGTGGACGCAACAAAACAAAAAGAAAAAGATAAATTCATTGGGTTGCCTCCCAACAAGCGCTATTGTTTAACGCCCTTAGCTAGGCATTGATAATTCAATGATGCTCACACAAAATACAAGAATTGAAGCAAATGAGAGCACCATAAAGCATGTGAAAATCACATCTGAGTCTAACATACTTCCTATGCATAGGAATTTTATAGGAAAATAGATTGTCAAGACAACCAATAGTTACCATATGCAAGGAAGAAGAAAGAGACAATATCAATCTCAACACGACGAGAGGTAAATTGGTAACATGAAAGTTTCTACCACAATATTTTCCTCTCTCATAGCAATTACATGTGGGATCATATTCGAATTCAACATTGTAACTATCACATATGCTATTCTTTTCATGATCCACATGCAGGCAAAGTTGACGCTCTTCAAAAATAGTGGGATTATCATCAACTAAAGTCATGAATTCTCCAAACCCAGTTTCAATATTATTGCAAATATCATATTCATCATGAGGTTTAAACAAATTTTCAAGATCATAAGAAAGATCATCGCCCAATCATGATTATTGGAATAAGTAGTGGTCATAGTAAAACTAGCATCCCCAAGCTTAGGGTTTTGCATATTTTCAGCATGATTGTCACTAATAGAATTTATAGTGAAACCATTGCAATCATGCTTTAAATCCAAGGAGCCCTCGTGAATCACTTCATAAATTTCTTCCTTACAATTTTGAGATTCATGCATCTCAAGCAAAACTCCATAAAGAAAGTCAAGTGTAGTCAACTCACTAGCAATTGGTTCCACATAAGTAGATCTCTTAAATAGATTAGCAAGTGGGTGAGGATCCATATGAATAGATTTTCCGCAAGTGAAGATGCAAGCATATTGAAGGCACACAACACTCAAGCAACGGAAAGGAAAGCGAGAGAAAAGGGCGAACGAAAAGGCAAACGAAAAAGGAAAATTGTGAAGTGGGGGAGAGGAAAACGAGAGGCAACTGGCAAACAAAGTAAATGCAAGAGATGAGTTTGCAACACCTACTTGGATGAGTTCTTGACTTGATCCTCCCTAGCAACGGCGCCAGAAATTCTTCTGCTGCGTCAACAAAAGTCCTTCCCTGGCGCTTAGGAATTCTTCTTGTTACTTCTCTGGTTTGCGTCGGTTTTTCCCTTGAAGAGGAAAGGGTGATGCAGCACAGGAGCAATAAGTATTTCCCTCAGTTTGAGAACCAAGGTATCGATACAGAAGGAGGGCCTCGTCAAATCCAGAGTACCTGCGCAAACACAAACAAGTGTGCACCCAACGCTTCAAAGGGGTTGTCAATCCCTTCAAGATTGTTCGCAAAGTGAGATCTGAAGGCGGAAAGTGCAACGAAGTAAAAAGTGTAAGGCTGAAAATATGGTGTGGAGTAGACCCTGGGGCCCATAGTTTTTACTAGAGGCTTCTCTCATAATAGCAAATATCACGGTGGGTGAACAAGTTACTGTCGAGCAATTGCTAGAACCGCGCAAAGTCATGACGATATCTAAGGCAATGATCATACATATAGGCATCACGTCCAAGACAAGTAGACCGATACTTTCTGCGTCTACTACTATTACTCCACACATCGACCGCTATCCAGCATGCATCTAGTGTATTGAGTTCATGACGAACAGAGTAACGCCTTAAGCAAGATGACATGATGTAGAGGGATAATCTCAAACCAATGATGAAAATCCCATCTTTTTACCCTTGATGGCAAAAACATGATGCGTGCCTCGCTACCCCTTCTGTCACTGGGTGAGGTAACCGCACGGTATGAACCCAAAACCAAGCACTTCTCCCATTGCAAGAATCATAGATCTAGTTGGCCAGACAAAACCCACAACTCGAAGAGAAGTACAAGGATATGAAATCATGCATAAGACAGATCAGAAGAAACTCAAATAAGATTCATAGATAATCTGATCATAAATCCACAATTCATCGGATCTCGACAAACACACCGCAAAAGAATATTACATCGGATAGATCTCCATGAAGATCATGGAGAACTTTGTATTGAAGATCCAAGAGAGAGAAGAAGCCATCTAGTTACTAGCTATGGACCCATAGGTCTATGGTGAACTACTCACGCAACGTCGGAGAGGTCATGGTGTTGATGAAGAAGCCGTCCGTGTCCGAATCTCCCCTCCGGTAGGGCACCAGGACGTGCCCCACATGGGATCTTCCGGAGACAGAAGTTTGCGGCAGCGGAAAAGTACTTTCGGTGATCTCCTGATTTTTTTGGGATTTTTAGGGAATTTATAGGCGCAACCCCTAGGTCAGGGGGCACTCAGGGGGCCCACAAGCCTGGATGGCGTGGCCTCCCCCCTGGCCGCGGGCTAGGGCCTTGTGGGGCCCTTGAGGCTCCCCTGCCTTGGCTCCCAAGCTTCCCGATCTTCTTCCGTTCCAGAAAAAATCTTTTCGGGGATTTTCTTCCGTTTGGACTCCGTTTCAAAATCTCCTCTAAAAGGGGTCAAAAACATGAAAAAAATAGGAACTGGCACTTGGCACTGAGTTAATAAGTTAGTCCCAAAAAAGATATAAAAGGCATGCAAAACATCCAAAGTTTGACTAAATAATAGCATGAAACCATAAAAAATTATAGATACATCGGAGACGTATCGGTGGGCGCGCGCGACCATCTCTGATCTCGTCGGTGGAGGAGGGTTGGATCCATGTTCGCCCTCGCAAGCATAGATCTGCTAAGTTTTGCTTCCCCTTGATGGCGCCCGACGTTTTTGGTTTTGTCCCGGCTCCCTTGGAGGCTATGGAGGGTTCTCCGGTGAGCGCACTCTCTTGTGTCGTTTATGTGTCCACTTAATCAGTGGATGGTGGCCCAGCGATGGCCGCACATGTCTCGATGATGGAACCCTGGCCATGGCTTATGAGGCAGCGGTTCTAATGTCCCTGGTGCACCCGCAGGCTTTATTAGGCACAAGGGCTCTGAATGGGCTTGTGGGCCTATGCCGGTTGTGTTCACCTTGTGTGAATTCCCATCTCTGTATGTCTCACTTGGTGGGCCTCAGTTGGATGTAGAGTGCTGGCTCATGTATGGTCTCCTATGTTGCGGCCAGGCGCCCCTGATATGCGGGGCAATTTATGGATCCCAAGGGGCTCGTTAGACCCTTCTTTACGGTTTATTGCATCCAAGTTACACGTGTTACATTATGCTACCTCTTGAGCTTGCGTTCTTTTTTCCCTTGAAGAGGAAAGGGTGATGCATCAGAGTAGCAGTAAGTATTTCCCTCAGTTTGAGAACCAATGTATCAATCCAGTAGGAGAATCAAGCCAAGTCTCCAAAGTACCTGCGCAAAAACAAAAAACTTGCACCCAACGCTATAAAGGGGTTGGCAATCCCTTCACGATTGATTGCAAGGTGAGATCTGAAGGTGGAAAGTGCAACAAAGTAAAAGTGTAAGGCTGAAAATATGGTGTGAAGTAGACCCAAGGCCCATAGTGTTCACTAGAGGCTTCTCTCAAGATAGCAAATATTACGGTGGGTGAACGAATTACAGTCGAGCAATTGATAGAACCGCGCAAAGTTATGAAGATATCTAAGGCAATGATCATACATATAGGCATCACGTCCGAGATAAGTAGACCGATACTTTCTGCATCTACTACTATTACTCCACTCATCGACCGCTATCCAGCATGCATCTAGTGTATTGAGTTCATAACAAACAGAGTAACGCCTTAAGCAAGATGACATGATGTAGAGGGATAAATTCATGCAATAGATATAAACCCCATCTTTTTACCCTTGATGGCAACAACACGATGCGTGCCTTGCTACCCCTTCTGTCACTGGGTGAGGTCACCGCACGGTATAAACCCAAAACCAAGCACTTCTCCCATTGCAAGAACTGTAGATCAAGTTGGCCAAACAAAACCCACAACTCGAAGAGAATTACAAGGATATGAAATCATGCATATAAGAGATTAGTAGAAACTCAAATAAGATTCATAGATAATCTGATCATAAATCCATAATTCATCGGATCTCGACAAACACACCGCAAAAGAGGATTACATCGGATAGATCTCCATGAAGATCATGGAGAACTTTGTATTGAAGATCCAAGAGAGAGAAGAAGCCATCTAGCTACTAGCTATGGACCCAAAGGTCTGTGGTGAACTACTCACGCATCATCGGAGATGAAATGGTGTTGATGAAGAAGCCCTCCGTGTCCGAATCCCCCCTCCGGCAGGGCACCAGAACGTGCCCCAGATGGGATCTTGCGGAGACAGAAGCTTGCGGCGGCGGAAAAGTATTTTCGTGGCTCTCTCCCATGGTTTTAGATTTTTCGGGGATTTATAGGCGGAAGAAGTTGGGCAAAGGACCCACAGGGGGCCCACAAGCCTGCTAGGCGCACCCCCCAGGCCGCGACTAGGGGGCTTGTGGCCTCCCCTGATTCCCCTTGCCTTCGTTCTCAAGCTTCCTGCGTATCTTCTGTTCCGGAAAAAATCTTTTTGGAGGTTTTATTCCGTTTGGACACTGTTTGATATTCTCCTCTAAAAAATGTCAAAAACATGGAAAAACAGGAATTGGTACTTGGCACTGAGTTAATAGGTTAGTCCCAAAAAAGATATAAAAATGCATATAAAGCATCCAAAGTTGACAAGATAATAGCATGGAACCATCAAAAAATATAGATACGTTGGAACCGTATCACATTACTATCTCCTCATTCGTCAAATCGTGCACTCCTCTCCTCATCCTCCTCATCGGACCTACTCATTCCTGGAGATTATCCCCATGGACAAGTCGTGGGACTCTTTAATTGATGTGCTTTCCGACGGCGAGCGATGGTGCAAGCGCTTGAAGGAGGCCGCGTCGGATCGGGAGAGTTAAGCTTCAAGGCTAGCCAAAGCAACTAAAAGTCCGAACTCATGAAAATGGCTAGGCAATCCACATATACACTTCAACAACTCCTCTCATGTGTGACATAGAAAGTCAATAAGTGGACAAATTCAGAGGTAAGGCTCAAGAGGCCTATACATTGACAAAGGGGGGTAAAATACAATTTTTAGATAAACTACGAAAGCTAGGACTTGAACTCATGGCCATGGACTCTGAAACCAAGTTAAGCTTCATGCACTTGCCAACGCAACCAAAATTTGAACTGATGGAAAGGGATAGGCAATCCACATATACACTTCAATACGAAGTATTATGCAGAGCTCCTCCCCAAGTTTGAGGCGGAAATATTTGTGGGGGATCAAATGGCATGGGAGCGCGAGGTTTGGGCGAGGGGGGGCATGAGTGGATCAAGCGGGAGGAGTGCAACCGTGTGCCTCGAGCACCGAGTGCTACAAGTTCTAGTGCCGCGTCGATGCAAGACAAGCGGGCACCTGCCTAGGTGTCACGCCCAAGATGCGATCCTATCCTCAATTCTGCACGAGGGCCTCGTCAGGGATAGAAGCACATCTCATCGTTTCGCAAGAATGGATATCGTTACAAGTAAATGTACTGAAAATAAGAGATATAAAGAATTGTCTTACACTCGCCACAAGCTACATCAGAGTCACATCAGTACAATACATAAACATCATGAAGAAGAGCAGGGTCCGACTACGGACGAAAACAAACGAGAAAAGAAGAACGACGTCCATCCTTGCTATCCCAGGCTGCCGGCCTGGAACCCATCCTAGATCAAAGAAGAAGAGGAAGAAGAAGCAACTCCAAATGAACAATCAACGTGTTCGCGGCAAGTAACCTTTACATGTACCTGCAACTAGTGTTGTAGTAATCTGTGAGCCACACGGGACTCAACAATCTCATTTCCTAAGGTCTCAAGATTAGCAAAGCTTAATGGGTGAGGTAAGGTTAAGTGGTGAGGTTGCAGCAGCGGCTAAGCATTTATTTGGTGGCTAACTTACGAGTACGCATAACGGTCGTGAACTATAGATGATCAAATGAATGATCCTGAACACCTACTTACATCAAACATAACCCCACCATGTCCTCGATCGGAGAAGGAACTCATGAAAGAGACATACACGGTTACGCACTCAGTTGGCAAGTTTTTAATTAAGTTAACTTCAAGTTATCTAGAACCAGTGTTAAACAAAGTTTCCACGTTGCCACATAACCGCAGGCACGGCTTTCCGAAAGATTTAACCCTGCAGGGGTGCTCCAACTAGTCCATCACAAATTACCACAAGCCGCATAGAAATCCTCGACCACGAAGCTCGCGATCTCGTCGGACTCCTTAGTGGAAAACCTCAATTCTAATATTACCCAAAGCATCACGGGAATCCTGATGCACAAGATATTTCGTCAAAGGTAAAACTAATCTAGCAAGGCTGTCCGACGTGCCAACAATCCCGATAGGAGCCGCGTATCTCGTTCTCAGGGCACACCAGATGAGCGATGGTTACCATGCCAAACCCCGAGTTGCCCCGGGTAGCGTTAATAAGCTGCTCTGTTTTGGGACCAACACCATCAGCACCGCCCCCCTGTAATATGTACAAAACTCCTCGGGTAGCGCTAACTCCCTATGCATTCAGTATTAACAGAATTATTATGTTGGGCAAATGTAGAACCAATGTTGGCCCTTGCCAGACCAGCTTTAATCTAAAACGAATTATCAAGGGGGTCCCCATAACAACCCCGATCGTGTTAGGAGCGCTCAATTATGGAACATAACACGGGTAGCCGAAACTAAGGGGGCAAAGGTGGAACAAAACACTATGCTAGAAAGGCCGAGCCTCCCACCTTTTACCAAGTACATAGGTGCATGAAATTAGATATCATTTAATAGGGTGATATAACAAAGAACCCATGTTATCACATGGAAGCAACTGCACCTGCAACTAGCAACGCTAACACATGGTTAAGCAAGCAGTAACATAGCCAATCAGTGGTTTGCTAGGTTGTGAACAGGTTGAAGGTTTTCATGGCAATGTTGAGAGGCTGATATTTAATAGGTGGTAGGCAACGAGACATAACGATAGAAACGTTAAACTAGCATGGCAATGATAGTAATGATATCTAGGGAAATGGTCATCTTGCCTGAGATCCCGCTTGGAAGAAGAATGACTCCGTGAAGCAGACGAACCGATGTAGTCGAACGGGTCCTCACAAACCTACACGCTTGCGGAACTCTATCAAGACGAAGTAAACCGGAAACACAAATCAACACACGATATTCACCACACGACGCACAACACATATGATGCATGAACGGCTGAATACATGCAAGTCACGGCATGTCAATTCACAACAACCAAATACTACACATTAAGTGAAGTTCCATATGCAACGAGTTGCATATTGACGAAACTCCACATACGAGTTATTTAGTTCTATCCCGATTAGGTACACCACAATATTAAATGTGATTAAACATGGCAAGAGGGGAAGAATAATTAATCTACCTATCTAGGCATTTTAAATGAAGTCGGAAATGACATATAACATCTCCGAAATGACCTCACACGTTAATTCACAATTCTTTCCAGATCTCAACTAACACATTTAAATGTTTGTTAAACAGCAAAACAAATAGGTTCACGTGATTCTACACATCGTTACAAGCAATTTACACATACAGAACATCTCCAACGGAGCTACGGTTCAAAAGATACAAGCACCGCAAGATATGATGGCATGAATGCAATATGTGTGCATCTCCAAAATCAGCCGCATTGCATTTTCTACACCCCACAACTACTAGCTACACAAACCCAAAAGGCTCAAACAAGGCATGAGGTGATAGAGGCAAGAAGCACTACAACATACAACTAACAAAACCTAGCATGGAAGCATGGATCACTAGGAAAAGAAGTCACAAAATGGCTTCTCACACACAGTTTTAGACTTAGTGAAAATACCAGTTTATGAAACTACAGTTTTTGATCTGAAGGCATATTGACAGCAGCAAAACCATAAGCTACAGGACTCCAAATGGCATGAAAATTCACAACATGCTAGAGAATCCTAAAGTCTACACCAAACTCCATTGCACCAACCTCAAAAGAGCTACAGATCACCAGATAAACTCAAGACAAGACAGCAACAAAATATAACAGATTCAGACATAGAAATATTTTAGCATCTCTAAAACAACACTATTTCCTAGCAAGTAAAGAACAAACGAACCACACCTAAACATGGATTTCAATTGCAACGAAAATTACCAGGGGCTAGACTAAACATCCAAGAGCAACTCTCTAGTTGACAACTTAATCATAGCACGCACGGATTAAATCACACAAAATAGACTAGAGGGCAACGAGGCAAAATATCATGCGAACTAACTTTATCAAAAGCTAGAACTAAATGCACAGTTAAATTCTATGGATTTTTCTACCCCAAAAACATATATAACATGTGGGGTTGCAAAATAAAAACAACACCACACGTATATACGGAAATACGTCCTAAACACGGTATAGCAAACTAGCGACGGAACCCTACATGCTAAAATACCAACAACTACTCTAAAATACATGGCAAAAGGGTTCCTAAAACATGAACACTTTTTATACGGGGTTTGAGCAATCCGTACACGCATGAAAATTAATACGGGACAACTAACATAATAGGACAACACACAAAACTAGTCATATGGCAAGCCAAACTACTTCAAACATTTATGCAAGTTGCAAAATCGTTATGTACGCAAAATTCTACATGAGGTACATATTTGAATCCGACTTACGGATTAAAAACTATGATCGTTTGAATATCTATATAATCCTGAAATTAATAAAACAGGATTTAAAATCTAAAATAACTACTTGGCCGAATCTAATGCTAAACGGCCTAACAGTGCGGCGCATGAAAGCTAAATGCCGCTCGGGCGCAACATAGGAGGGGCCGGGGCTACCTTCGCTGGCCGAGGCCCAAGTCAGAGGCGGAGGAGGAGGCCGAAGCCTAGAGAGGGGGATGGGCCTCGGGGCGGTGAAGGAAGCGCTGGGGCCGGCGGGAGCTGGGCCGCGGTCCGGTGTTGGATCTGGCGTGAGGTGGGCCGTGATATGTCTCAAACGTATCTATAATTTTTGATGGTTTCATTCTGTTATCTTGTCATCTTTGGATGTTTTATGTATCTTTGTTATCTTTTTTGTGACTAACTTATTAATTCAGTGCCAAGTGCCAGTTCCTGTTTTTTCTGTGTTTTTGGCTCTTTTCAGATCTGATTTTGGAACGGAGTCCAAACGGAATAAAATTCCCGAAATGATTTTTTCCCGAACAAAAGAAGATCAGGGGGCCTGTGGGCCAAGCCAGGAGGGCTCGAGGGAGCCCACAAGCCCCCACTCCGCCACCAGGGGGCGGCGGTGGCAGGGCTTGTGGCCTCCCTGGGCGCCCCCTGACCTAGATCTTTGGCCTATATATTCCCTAAAATACAACAAAAAATCAGAGGATCCAGGAAAATACTTTTCCGCCGCTGCAAGCTTCCATTTCCGCGAGATCTCATCTGGAGACCCTTCCCGGCGCCCTGCCGGAGGGGACTTTGGAGTTGGAGTGCTTCTTCATCATCATCATCACCCCTCCAATGACTCGTGATTAGTTCACTTCAGACCTACGGGTCCGTAGTTAGTAGCTAGATTTCTTCTTCTCTCTCTTGGATCTTCAATACAAAGTTCGCCATGATCTTCATCGAGATCTATCCGATGTAATCTTCTTTGGCGGTGTGTTTGTCGAGATCCGATGAATTGTGGATTTGTGATCAGATTATCTATGATATATATTTGAGTCTTTGCTGATTTCTTATATGCATGATTTGATATCCTTGTATGTCTCTCCGAGTCTTGGGTTTTGTTTGGCCAACTAGATCTATGATTCTTGCAATGGGAGAAGTGCTTGGTTTTGGGTTCTACCATGTGGTGACCTTTCCCAGTGACAGTAGGGGAAGCAAGGCACACATTAAGTAGTTGCCATCGAGGGTAACAAGATGGGCTCTGTCGTTGAGATGAGATTGTCCATCTACATCATGTCATCTTGCTTAAGGCGTTACTCTGTTCTTTTGGACTTAATACACTAGATGCATGCTGGATAGCGGTCGACGTGTGGAGTAATAGTAGTAGATGCAGATAGTATCGGTCTACTTGTTTTGGACGTGATGCCTATAGATATAATCATTGCCATAGATGATGTCACGACTTTGCGCGGTTCTATCAATTGCTAGACAGTAATTTGTTCACCCACCGTCTACTTGCTTTCATGAGAGAAGCCACTAGTAAACACTACGGCCCCCGGGTCTATTCACATCTGTCGTTCACACCTCCGCTTTTACTTTGCTTTGTTACTTTGTTTCTTTTAGTTCTCACTTGGCGAACAATCTATAAGGGATTGACAACCCCTTCATAGCGTTGGGAGCAAGCTTTTTGTGTTTGTGCATGATCTTGTGATACTCCTCCACTGGATTGATACCTTGGTTCTCAAACTGAGGGAAATACTTACCACCGCTGTGCTATATCACCCTTTCCGCTTCGAGGGAACACCAACGCAAGGCTCCATAGCCGTAGCAGAAGGATTCCTGGTGCCGTCGACACCACTATTCCGGTCGCCGTTGCCGGGGAAGCACAGCTGACATCAGAAGTATTTCTGGCGCTGTTGCCGGGGAGGAGAGATCAAGATCTATCCAAGTAGGTGTCACAAACTCATCTCTTGCATATACTTTTGTTACTAGTTGCCTCTCGTTTTCCTCTCCCCCACTTCACATTTGTCGTTTTCATTTGCCTTTCTCCTTTGCCTTTTTCGTTCGCCCTTTTCTCTCGTTTGCCTTTCTGTTGCTTGTGTGCTATGTGCCTTCAATATGCTTGCATCTTCGCTTGCTGAAAATCTAGTGATATGGATCCTCATCCTGTTGCTAATCTCTTTAAGAGACCCACTTATGTGGAACAAATTGCTAGTGAGTTGAGGGCACTTGACTATCTTTATGGAGTTTTGCTTGAGATGCGTGAATCTGAAAATTGTGAGGAAGAAATTTATGAAGTGATTCACGAGGGCTCCTTGGATGAAAAGCGTGATTGCAATGGTTTCACTATAAATCCTATTAGTGAAAATCATGCTAAATATATGCAAAACCCTAAGCTTGGGGATGCTAGTTTTGCTATGTCCCCTACTTGTTGCAATAATCATGATTGGGGTGATGATCTTGTTGGGGAACGTCGCATGGGAAACAAAAATTTTCCTACGCGCACGAAGACCTATCATGGTGATATCCATCTACGAGAGGGGATGTTCGATCTACATACCCTTGTAGACCGCACAACAGAAGCGTTAGTGAATGCGGTTGATGTAGTGGAACGTCCTCACGTCCCTCGATCCGCCCCGCGAACCGTCCCGCGATCAGTCCCACGATCTAGTGCCGAACGGACGGCACCTCCGCGTTCAGCACACGTACAGCTCGACGATGATCTCGGCCTTCTTGATCCAGCAAGAGAGACGGAGAGGTAGATGAGTTCTCCGGCAGTGTGACGACGCTCCGGAGGTTGGTGGTGATCTTATCTCAGCAGGGCTCCGCCCGAGCTCCGCAGAAACGCGATCAAGAGGTGAAACCGTGGAGATATGTGGTCAGGCTGCCGTGGCAAAGTTGTCTCAAATCAGCCCTAAAACCTCCGTATATATTGGGGGAGGAGGGGGAGCCTTGCCTTGGGGTCCAAGGACTCCCAAGGGGGTCGGCCGAGCCAAGGGGGTCAACCCTCCCCTTCCAAACCGAGTCCAACTAGGTTCGGAAGGAGGAGTCCTTCCCCCTTTTCCCACCTCCTCCTTTTTTTTCCTTTTCTCTTTGATTTTCTTCCTATGGTGCATAGGGCCTTCTTGGCCTGTCCCACCAGCCCACTAAGGGCTGGTGCGCCACCCCCAAGGCCTATGTCCTTCCCCGGGGTGGGTTGCCCCCCCGGTGAACACCCGGAACCCATTCCTCATTCCTGGTACATTCCCGGTAACTCCGAAAACCTTCCGGTAATCAAATGAGGTCATCCTATATATCAATCTTCATTTCCGGACGATTCCGGAAACCCTCGTGACGTCCATGATCTCATCCGGGACTCCGAAAAACATTCGGTAACCAACCATATAACTCAAATACGCATAAAAGAACGTCGAACCTTAAGTGTGCACACCCTGCGGGTTCGAGAACTATGTAGACATGACCCGAGAGACTCCTCGGTCAATATCCAATAGCGGGACCTGGATGGCCATATTGGATCCCACATATTCTACGAAGATCTTATCGTTTGAACCTCAGTGCCAAGGATTCATATAATCCCGTATGTCATTCCCTTTGTCCTTCGGTATGTTACTTGCCCGAGATTCGATCGTGAGTATCCGCATACCTATTTCAATCTCGTTTACCGGCAAGTCTCTTTACTCATTCCGTAATACAAGATCCCGCAACTTACACTAAGTCACATTGCTTGCAAGGCTTGTGTGTGATGTTGTATTACCGAGTGGGCCCCGAGATACCTCTTCGTCACACGGAGTGACAAATCCCAGTCTCGATCCATACTAACTCAACTAACACCTTCAGAGATACCTGTAGAGCATCTTTATAGTCACCCAGTTACGTTGCGACATTTGATACACACAAAGCATTCTTCCGGTGTTAGTGAGTTATATGATCTCATGGTCATAGGAACAAATACTTGACACGCAGAAAACAGTAGCAACAAAATGACACGATCAACATGCTACGTCTATTAGTTTGGGTCTAGTCCATCACATGATTCTCCTAATGATGTGATCCCGTTATCAAGTAACAAAACTTGCCTATGGCCAGGAAACCTTGGCCTTCTTTGATCAACGAGCTAGTCAACTAGAGGCTTACTAGGGACAGTTTTTGTCTATGTATCCACACAAGTATTGTGTTTCCAATCAATACAATTATAGCATTGGATAATAAACGATTATCATGAACAAAGAAATATAATAATAACTAATTTATTATTGCCTCTAGGGCATATTTCCAACAGTCTCCCACTTGCACTAGAGTCAATAATCTAGTTCACATCACCATGTGATTCCAACGAATCCATCACCCATATAGTCATGGGGTCTGATCACGTCTTGCTCATGAGAGAGGTTTTAGTCAACGGTTCTGAAATTTTCAGATCCGTGTGTTCTTTACAAATCTTTATGTCATCTTATAGATGCTGCTACTATGTGCTATTCGGAAATACTC
This sequence comes from Hordeum vulgare subsp. vulgare, assembly GCF_904849725.1. Classification (NCBI taxonomy): domain Eukaryota; kingdom Viridiplantae; phylum Streptophyta; class Magnoliopsida; order Poales; family Poaceae; genus Hordeum; species Hordeum vulgare. The sequence goes on from NC_058520.1 coordinate 112,125,090, forward strand.
CAAATATCTACTCTACTATACGAATCCGTTTCACTACTCGTAGTTATTCGGATTAGTGTCAAAGCTTACATCGACGTAACCCTTTACGACGAACTCTTTAACCACCTCCATAATCGAGAAAAATTCCTTAGTCCATCAGTTACTAAGGATAAATTTTGACCGCTGCTAGTGATTCAATCATGGATCACTCTCTGTACCTCTCAACAGACTTGTTGCAAGGCACACATCAGGTGCGGTACTCAGCATGGCATACTTTAGAGTCTACGGCTAAGGCATAGAAGACGAACTTCGTCTATTCTCTTTATTCTGCCGTGGTCGGGTTTTGAGTCTTACTCAAATTCACACCTTACAACGCAACCAAGAACTCCTTCTTTGCTGATCTATTTTGAACTCCTTCAAAACTTGTCAAGGCATGCATCTTGTTGAAACTTCCATTAAGCGCTTTCGATCTATCTCCATAGATCTTTGATGCTCAACGTTCAAGTAGCTCAATCCAGGTCTTCCTTTGAAAACTCCTTTCAAACAACCTTGTATGCTTTACATAAATTCTACATTACTTCTGATCCACAATATGTCAACCACATATACTTATCAGAAATTCTATAGTGCTCCCACTCACTTCTTTGGAAATACAAGTTTCTCATAAACCTTGTACAAACCCGAAATCCTTGATCATCTCATCAAAGTGTATATTCCAACTCCGAGATGCTTGCACCAGTCCATTTAAGGATCGCTGGAGCTTGCATACTTGCTAGTATCTTTAGGATCGACAAAAACTCATGATTGTATCTCATAGAATGTTTGCTCAAGGAAACCGTCGAGGAAACAATGTTTTTGACATCCTACATGCAATATTTCATAAATAATGCAGCAACTACTAACATAATTCTAACAGACTTTTAGCATCGCTACGAGTGAGAAAGTCTCATTATAGTCAACTGTTTGATCTTGTCGGAAACATCTTTGCGACAAGTCGAGCTTTTCTTAATAGTGACTTATCACTATCATCGTGTGTCTTCCTTTTAAAGATCCATCTTTACTCAATAGTCCTATGACCATCAAGTAGTTCTTCCAAAGTCTACACTTTGTTTTCATACATGGATCCTCTCTCGGATTTCATGGCTTCCAGCCATTTGTCGGAATCTGGGCCCACCATTGCTTTCTCCATAACTCGTAGGTTCACTGTTGCTCAACAACATGACCTCCAGGACAGGGTTACCGTACCACTCTGTAGTAGTACGCGACCTTGTCAACCTACGAGGCTTGTAGTAACTTGATCCGATGCTCGATGACCACCATCATCAGCTTTCACTTCAATTGGTGTAGGCGCCATAGGAACAACTTCCTGCGCCCTGCTACACACTGGTCGAAGTGATGGTTCAATAACCTCATCAAGTTCTACAACCCTCCCACTCAATTCTTTCGAAAGAAACCTTTCCTCGAGAAAGGATCCGTTTCTAGAAAGAAACACTTTGCTTTCGGATCTGAGATAGGAGATGTACCCAACTGTTTTGGATATCCTATGAAGATGCATTTATCCGCTTTGGGTTCGAGCTTATCAGACTGAAACTTTTTCACATAAGTGTCGAAACCCCAAACTTTCATGAAACGACAGTTTAGATTTCTCTAAACCTTAGTCTATAATGTGTCATCTCAATGGAAATACGTGGTGCCCTATTTAAAGTGAATGCGGTTGTCTCTAATGCTTAAATCCATAAACGATAGTGGTAATTCCATAAGGGACATCATAGCATGCACCATACCAAATAGTGTGTGGCTATGACGTTCAGACACATCATCACACTATGATGTTCTAGGTGGCATGAACTGCGAAACAATCTCCACATTGTCTTAACTGCGTACCAAACTCATAACTCAGATATTCATTTCTATGATCATATCGTAGACAGTTTATCCTCTTGTTACGACGAACTTCACTCGAAACAGAATTGAACTTTTCAATATTTCAGACTGATTAAGCAAATACTCTAGTATCTACTCAAATCATCATTGAAGTAAGAACATAATGATATCCACTGCGTGCCTCAGCACCCATTGAACTGCATACATCAAAATGTATCACTTCCAACAAGTTACTATCTTATTTCATCTCAATGAAAACAAGGCCTTGCTCATGTGGTATGATTTGCATGTCACTAGTGATTCAAAATCAAGTGAGTATAAAGATCCATCAGCATGGAGCCTCTTCATGCAATTTATACCAACATGACTCAAGCGGCAGTGCCACAAGTAAGTGGTACTGTCATCATTACCTCGTATCTTTTGGCACCAATATCATGAACATGTGTAACACTACGATCGAGATTCAATAAACCATTGATGGTGATTATTCAAGAAAATAGAGTAACCATTATTCTCTTTAAATGAATAATCGTATTGCAATAAACACGATCCAATCATGTTCATGCTTAACGCAAGCAACAAATAACAATTATTTAGGTTTAACACCAATCCCGATGGTAGAGGGAGCGTGCGACGTTTGATCATATCAACCTTGGAAACACTTCCAACACGTATCGTCACCTCGCCTTTAGCTAGTCTCCGTTTATGCTGTAGCTTTCATTTCATGTTACTTATCACTTAGCAACCGAACCGGTATCCAATACCCTCATGCTACTAGGAGTACTAGTAAAGTACACATCAACATCATGTATATCAAATATACTTCTTTCGACTTTGGCCAGCCTTCTTATCTACCAAGTATCTAGAGTTGCTCCGCCTCAGTGACTGTTCCCCTCATTACAGAAGCACTTAGTCTCGGGTTTGGGTTTAATCTTTGGTCTCTTCATTAGTGCAGCAACTGTTTTTCCGTTTCACGAAGTATCCCTTCTAGCCCTTGCCTTTCTTGAAACTTAGTGGTTTTACAAACCATCAACTATTGATGCTCCTTCTTGATTTCTACTTTCGTAGTGTCAAACATCGCAAATCGCTCAAGGATCATTGTATCTATCCTTGATATGTTATAGTTCATCACGAAGCTCTCACAGCTTGGTGGCAGTGACTTTGGAGAACCATCACTATCTCATCTGGAAGATTAACTCCCACTTGATTCAAGTGATTGTCGTACTCAGACAATCTGAGCACACGCTCAACAATTGAGCTTTTCTCCTTTACTTTGTGGACAAAGAATCTTGTTGGAGGTCTCGTACCTCTCAACAAGGGCACGAGCATGAAATCACAATTTCATCTCTTTAGAACATCAGTTATGTTCCGTGGCGTTTCAAAATGTCTACGGTGCCTTGCTTCTAAGCCATTATGTATTTTGCACTAAACTATCGTGTAGTCATTCGAAACGTGTATGTCAGATGTTCACAGCATCCACAGACGATGCTCGACGTGCAGCACACCGAGTGGTGCATTAAGGACATAAGCCTTCTGCGCAGCAACGAGGACAATCCTCTTCAAAGTTTGCTACTATCAACTTTGAACTAAATTTTCTCTAGGAACATATAAAAACAGTAGAGCTATAGCGCAAGCTACATCGTAATTCGCAAAGACCATTAGACTATGTTCATGACAATTAGTTCAATTAATCATATTACTTAAGAACTCCCACTCAATAAGTACATCTCTCTAGTCATTTGAGTGGGACATGATCCAAATCCACTATCTCAAGTCCGATCATCACGTGAGTCGAGAATTGTTTCAGTGGTAAGCATCTCTATGCTAATCATATCAACTATACGATTCATGCTCGACCTCTCGGTCTCATGTGTTCCGAGGCCATGTCTGCACATGCTAGGCTCGTCAAGCTTAACCCGAGTGTTCTGCGCGTGCAACTGTTTTGCACCCGTTGTATGTGAACGTTGAGTCTATCACACCCGATCATCACGTGGTGTCTCGAAACGAAGAACTGTCGCAACGGTGCACAGTCGGGGAGAACACAATTTCGTTTTGAAATTTTAGTGAGAGATCACCTCATAATGCTACCGTCGTTCTAAGCAAGATAAGGTGCAAAAAAGTATTAACATCACATGCAATTCATAAGTGACATGATATTGCCATCATCATGCGCTTCTTGATCTCCATCACCAAAGCACCGGCACGATCGTCTTGTCACCGGCCTCAGACCATGATCTCCATCATCATGATCTCCATCAACGTGTCGCCATCGGGGTTGTCGTGCTACTCATGCTATTACTACTGAAGCTACGTCCTAGCAATATAGTAAACGCATCTGCAAGCACAAACGTTAGTTTAAAGACAACCCTATGGCTCCTGCCGGTTGCCGTACCATCGACGTGCAAGTCGATATTAACTATTACAACATGATCATCTCATACATCCAATATATCACATCACATCGTTGGCCATATCACATCACAAGCATACCCTGCAAAAACAAGTTAGACGTCCTCTAATTTTGTTGTTGCATGTTTTACATGGTGACCATGGGTATCTAGTAGGATCGCATCTTACTTACGTAAACACCACAACGGAGATATATGAATTGCTATTTAACCTCATCCAAGGACCTCCTCGGTCAATTCCGATTCAACTAAAGTTGGAGAAACTAACACCCGCCACTCATCTTTGAGCAACGGAGTTACTCGTAGCGATGAAACCAGACTCTCGTAGGCGTACAAGTAATGTCGGTCCGAGCCGCTTCGATCCAATAATACCGCGGAATCAAGAAAATACCAAGGAGGGAAGCAAAACGCACATCACCGCCCACAAAAACTTTTGTGTTCTACTTGAGAAGACATCTACGCATGAACCTAGCTCATGATGCCACTGTTGGGAAACGTCGCATGGGAAACAAAAATTTTCCTACGCGCATGAAGACCTATCATGGTGATGTCCATCTACGAGAGGGGATGTTCAATCTACATACCCTTGTAGACTGCACAACAGAAGCGTTAGTGAACGCGGTTGATGTAGTGTAACATCCTCACGTCCCTCGATCCGCCCCGTGAACCGTCCCGCGATCAGTCCCACGATCTAGTGCCGAACGGACGGCACCTCCGCGTTCAGCACACGTACAGCTCGACGATGATCTCGGCCTTCTTGATCCAGCAAGAGAGACGGAGAGGTAGATGAGTTCTCCGGCAGCGTGACGGCGCTCCGGAGGTTGGTGGTGATCTTATCTCAGCGCGACCCCGCCCGAGCTCCGCAGAAACGCGATCTAGAGGTGAAACCGTGGAGATATGTGGTTGGGCTGCCGTGGCAAAGTTGTCTCAAATCAGCCCTAAAACCTCCGTATATATAGGGGGAGGAGGGGAGCCTTGCCTTGTGGTCAAAGGACTCCCAAGGGGGTCAGCCGAGCCAAGGGGGGCAACCCTCCCCTTCCAAACCGAGTCCAACTAGGTTTGGAAGGAGGAGTCCTTCCCCCTTTTCCCACCTCCTCCTTTTTTTCCTTTTCTCTTTGATTTTCTTCCTATGGCGCATAGGGCCTTCTTGGGCTGTCCCATCAGACCACTCAGGGCTGGTGACCCATCCCCAAGGCCTATGGGCTTCCCCGGGGAGGGTTGCCCCCCCGGTGAACACCCGGAACCCATTCGTCATTCCCGGTACATTCCCGGTAACTCCGAAAACCTTCCTGTAATCAAATGAGGTCATCCTATATATCAATCTTCATTTCCGGACCATTCCGGAAACCCTCGTGACGTCCGTTATCTCATCCGGGACTCCGAAGACCATTAGGTAACCAACCATGTAACTCAAATACGCATAAAACAACGTCGAACCTTAAGTGTGCAGACCCTGCGGGTTCGAGAACTATGTAGACATGACCCGAGAGACTCCTCGGTCAATATCCAATAGCGGGACCTGGATTCCCATATTGGATCCTACATATTCTACGAAGATCTTATCGTTTGAACCTCAGTGCCAAGGATTCATATAATCCCGTATGTCATTCCCTTTGTCCTTCGGTATGTTACTTGCCCGAGATTCGATTCGATCGTCAGTATCTGCATACCTATTTCAATCTCGTTTACCGGCAAGTCTCTTTACTCGTTACGTAATACAAGATCCCACAACTTACACTAAGTCACATTGCTTGCAAGGCTTGTGTGTGATGTTGTATTACCCAGTGTGCCCCGAGATACCTCTCCGTCACACGGAGTGACAAACCCCAGTCTCGATCCATACTAATTCAACTAACACCTTCGGAGATACCTGTAGAGCATCTTTATAGTCACCCAGTTACATTGCGATGTTTGATACACACAAAGCATTCCACCGGTATCAGTGAGTTATATGATCTCATGGTCATAGGAACAAATACTTGACACGCAGAAAACAGTAGCAACAAAATGACACGATCAACATGCTACGTCTATTAGTTTGGGTCTAGTCCATCACATGATTCTCCTAATGATGTGATCCCGTTATCAAGTGACAACACTTGCCTATGGCCAGGAAACCTTGGCCATCTTTGATCAACGAGCTAGTCAACTAGAGGCTTACTAGGGACAGTGTTTTGTCTATGTATCCACACAAGTATTGTGTTTCCAATCAATACAATTATAGCATGGATAATAAACGATTATCATGAACAAAGAAATATAATAATAACTAATTTATTATTGCCTCTAGGGCATATTTCCAACAGATCTTTCTTATGATCTTGAAAATTTGTTTAAGCCTCATGATGAGTATGATATTTGCAACAATATTGAAAGTGGGATTGGAGAAGTCATGACTTTATTTGATGATAATCCCACTATTTTGAAGAGCGTCAACTTTGCATGCATGTGCATCGTGAAAGAATATCCTATGTGATAGTTACATTGTTGAATTCATTCATGAGGCTACTGAAAATTACTATGAGAGAGGATCATATGCTTCTACTTATTGCAATAGTATCAAGCTTCCTCTCCATGTGTTGAAATTTTTGAAGCTATGCTTGTTTTGCCTTCCTATGCTAGTTGATTCTTGCTCCAACAAGTTGTTTGTTCACAAAATCCCTATGCATAGGAAGTGGGTTAGACTTAAATGTGCTAGCCATATTCTCCATGATGCTCTCATTGTGTTTCGATCCTTACCTTTTATGTGAGCATCATTGAAATCAATGCCTAGCTAAGGGCGTTAAACAAAAGCGCTTGTTGGGAGGCAACCCAATGAATCTATCCTTTTTCTTTCTATTTTGTGTTTTCCACACTTTCATAATTCTGTTATGATTGTGTTTTTTGAGTTTCCTTTTGCGTTTGTGCCAAGCAAAACCGTTATGATTAGTTTTGGGGATGATCGTTTGGTCATGCTAGAAAAGACAGAACTTTCTGCTAAGGAAAAGAATTTGCATTTTTTTTCTGTAAGAGATTTTGAGTTGATTATTTTTGCTTGTGATTGCTCCGTAAATTCTTCAGACTGTCGTAATATTTCAGAATTTTTGGAGTACCAGAGGTATACGAAATATACAGATTGCTACAGACTGGTCTTCTATTAACAGATTCTGTTTTTGTTGTGTTGGTTGCTCCTTTGATGAAACTATGGATAGTATCGGGGGGTATTAGCCATGGAAGATTGAAAATACAGTAACCCAACATCAGCACAAGTATAATTTAAGTTTTCTACAGTACCTAAGGAAGTGGTGGTTTGCTTTCTCATACTAATGTTATTACGAGTTTCTGTTTAAGTTTCGTGTTGTGAAGTTTTCAATTTTTGGGTGAAGTTCTTATGGACAAAGAGATAAAGAATGGTTAGAGCTCAAGCTTGGGGATGCCCAAGGCAACCCAAGAGATTCAAGGATGCCGTAAAAGCCTAAGCTTGGGGATGCCCCGGGAAGGCATCCGCTCTCTCGTCTTCAATCCATCGGTAACGTTACTTGGGGCTATATTTTTATTCACCACATGTTATGTGTTTTTGCTTGGAGCGTCTTGTATCGTAGGAGTCTTTTATTTTTGGTTGTGTCACAATCATCCTTGCTGCACACCTAGAGAGAGAGACATGCACTCACCGTGATTTTGTCGAGCTTCACTTATATCTTTTGGTAGACAATTTAGCTCACATGTGCTTCACTTATATCTTTTGAGCTAGATACTTTTGCTCTATGTGCTTCACTTATATCTTTTAGAGCGCTTCACTTATATCTTTTAGAGCGCAGCGGTGCGTGGCTTGGTAGTTAATCTATGCTTTGAAAGTAGTCTCAAAAGGGGTAGTTATCCAAAGGGATACGAAAACTTCCACCTTCATGTGCATTGAATAGTTAGAGAAGTTTGATTCATCTCAATTAGTTTTGAGTTGTGGTTATGGTAATATTGAAGTCATGCTAGTAAGGTGTTGTGGATCTAGAAATACTTGTGTTGAAGTTAGTGATTCTCGTAGCATGCACGTATGGTGAACCGCTATGTGATGAAATCTGAGCATGATTAGTCTATTGATTGTCATCCATTGTGTGGCGGTCGGGATCGTGCGATGGTTTATAACTACCAACCCTTCCCCTAGGAGTATGCGTTGAACGCTTTGTTTCGATTACTAATAGAACTTTTGCAACAAGTATATGAGTTCTTCATGACTGATGTTGAGTCCATGGTTTAGATGCACTTTCACCTTCCACCATCACTATCTTCTTAGTGTCGTGCAACTTTCGCCGGTGCACAAAACCCACCATTAGCCTCCCTCAAAACAGCCACCATACCTCCCTACTATGGCTTTTTCAAAGTCATTCCGAGATATATTTCCATGAAACTACCACCATGACATGTGCCACCACGTCTACATTGCCATTGCATGATCGTAAGATAACTAGGATGATGTTTCCATTAATGTCTATGCCATGCTAGATCATTGCTACGGTACACTACCGAAGGCATTCCATATAGAGTCATAGTTGCTCTATGTTTTGAGTTGAAAGTGTGATGATCATCATTAATGGAGCATTGTCCCATGTGAGGAAATAAAAGAGGCCAAAGAAGCCCACCAAAAAAAATAGAGGCCAAAGAGCCCACCAAAAACAAAAAAATGAGAGAAAAAGAGAGAAGGGACAATGCTGCCACTTTTTCCACAATTGTGCATATTAAGCACCATGATCTTCATGATTGAGAGTCTCTCGTTTTGTCACCACCATATAGCTACTTGGAAATTTTCATTATATAACTTGGCTTTTATATTCCAATGATAGGCTTCCACAAAATTGCCTTAGGTCTTCGTGAGCAAGCAAGTTGGATGCACACCCACTAGTTTTCTTTAAGAGCTTTAACTTACTCGTAGCTCTAATGCATCATTTGTATGGCAATCCCTACTCATTCACATTGATATCTATTGATGAGCATCTCCACAGCTCATTAATATGCCTAGTTAATGTGACTATCTTCTCATTTTTGTCTTGCAACCTCCACCACACTCCACACCATCTATAGTAATATAACCATGGCTCACGCTCATTTATTGCGTGAGAGTTGAAAAGGTTTGAGAAAGTAAAGGTGTGAAACAATTACTTGGCCAATACCGGGGTTGTGCATGATTTAAATACGTTGTGCAATGATGATAGAACATAGCCAGACTATATGCTTTTGTAGGGATAACTTTCTTTTGGCCTTGTTATTTTGAAAGTTCATGATTACCTTGCTAGTTTGCTTGATATATTATTGTTTCCACGTCAATAACAAACTATTGTTTTGAATCTAATGGATCTGAACATTCACGTCACATAAGAGGAGTTACAAAGGACATCTATGCTAGGTAGCATGAAAGCATCAAAAATTTATTCTTTATCACTTCCCTACTCGAGGACGAGCAGGAGTTAAGCTTGGGGATGCTTGATACGTCTCAAACGTATCTATAATTTTTATGCTTTCATGCTGTTATCTTGTCATCTTTGGATGTTTTATGTATCTTTTTTATCTTTTTTGGGACTCACTTATTAATTCAGTGCCAAGTGCCAGTTCCTGTTTTTTCTGTGTTTTTGGCTCTTTTGAGATCTGATTTTGGAACGGAGTCCAAACAGAATAAAATCCCCGAAATGATTTTTTTCCCGAACGGAAGAAGATCAGGGGGGCCTGTGGGCCAAGCCAGGAGGGCTCCAGGGAGCCCACAAGCCCCACACCGCCACCAGGGGGCGGCGGTGACAGGGCTTGTGGCCTCCCCGGGCGCCCCCTGACCTAGATCTTTGGCCTATATATTCCCTAAAATACAGCAAAAAATCAGGGGATCCACGAAAATACTTTTCCGCCGCCGCAAGCTTCCGTTTCCGCGAGATCTCATCTAGAGACCCTTCCCGGCGCCCTGCCGGAGGGGACATTGGAGTTGGAGGGCTTATTCATCATCATCATCGCCCCTCCAAAGACTCGTGAGTAGTTCACTTCAGACCTACGGGTCCGTAGTTAGTAGCTAGATGGCTTCTTCTCTCTCTTCGATCTTCAATACAAAGTTCTCCATGATCTTCATGGAGATCTATCCGATGTAATCTTCTTTTGCGGTGTGTTTGTCGAGATCCGATGAATTGTGGATTTGTGATCAGATTATCTATGATATATATTTGAGTCTTTGCTGATTTCTTGTATGCATGATTCAATATCCTTGTAAGTCTCTCCGAGTCTTGGATTTTGTTTGGCCAACTAGATCTATGATTCTTGCAATGGGAGAAGTGCTTGGTTTTGGGTTCTACCATGTGCTGACCTTTCCCAGTGACAGTAGGGGCAGCAAGGCACACATTAAGTAGTTGCCATCAAGGGTAACAAGATGGGTTATGTCGTTGATATGAGATTGTCCATCTACATCATGTCATCTTGCTTAAGGCATTACTCTGTTTGTTATGAAGTCAATACACTAGATGCATGCTGGATAGCGGTCGACGTGTGGAGTAATAGTAGTAGATGCAGCCAATATCGGTCTACTTGTTTTGGACGTGATGCCTATAGATATAATCATTGGCATAGATGACGTCACGACTTTGCGCGGTTCTATCAATTGCTCGACAGTAATTTGTTCACCCACCGTTTACTTGCTTTCATGAGAGAAGCCACTAGTAAACACTACGGCCCTCGTGTCTATTCACATCTGTCGTTTACACCTCCGCTTTTACTTTGCTTTGTTACTTTGTTTCTTTCAGTTCTCACTTGGCGAACAATCTATAAGGGATTGACAACCCCTTCATAGCGTTGGGAGCAAGCTTTTTGTGTTTGTGCAGGATCTTGTGATACTCCTCCACTGGAGTGATACCTTGGTTCTCAAACTGAGGGAAATACTTACCACCGCTGTGCTACATCACACTTTCCGCTTCGAGGGAACACCAACGCAAGGCTCCATAGCCGTAGCAGAAGGATTCCTGGTGCCGTAGACACGACTATTCCTGTCGCCGTTGCCGAGGAAGCACAACTGACATCAGGCCGGCGACGCTAGGAGTGAGAGGAAGCGGGTGAGGAGTGGGGAAGGGGGAAGAAGAAGAAGGGAGAGGAGAGGGGGATGGAGGTCTGGCAGCTGGAGAGCCCCTGCGGGCTGGCGCGCACAAGCGAGGGCGCGCTGCTCCGGCCGGTGGCGGGGGAGATTCGGCGAGGAGCTCAGGAAGAGAGGAGTTGCGGGCATGGGAGGACCTGGTCCGTTGGATCTTCAATCCGACGGTCCAGATCACTCAGATTGGATCTGGGAGGATAAGGTGGAGAAGGTGGGGAATGACACGGATTTTGAAGGCAAAGGGGGTAGGGTGTCTAAAAATGGCATGGCGAGTCTATTTATAACAAATGGGTGGGCTAGGTTTAGCAGAATTTCGCCCAGGTTTCAACCGCACGGTCGGAATCGAACAATTCCCAATGCGGGACAGACTAAGTGGCCGTGTAGAGTAGGTCAGTCGGAAAAGAGAGGGAAAAAGATGCGGCGCGGCAATGTGATTTTTATAACACCGATAAACGTCCGACGGTAGACCGAATAAGGTGCCGCTACGGTCGACCGTTCGGGTACCAGATGAACTCCGATTGCGACGAAATCTGACAGGCGGCCTACTGATACGTACATTTTGCATCATGTTTTCATGTTGATATTTATCGCTTCTTTGGCTGTTATTTCACTTCACAGTACTATTCTTATGCCTTTTCTCTCTTATTTTGCAAGGTTTACATGAAGAGGGAGAATGCCGGCAACTGGAATTCTGGCCTGAAAGTGGAGCAAAGTTGAGATACGTATTCTGCGAGGATTTTTTTTCCGATTTATCAAAAATACTGTGCTGCAGAAATGCCAGAGGGGGCGTGCAGGTGGCCACAAGCCTGCACGGCGCGACCAACCCCCCAGGCCGCGCCATGAGGGCTTGTGGGCACCCTACAGGCCCACTTACCCCCCCTCTTTTGCTATATGAAGGGTTTTGTCCAGGAAAAAATCAGAGGAGGAGCTTTTTCATGGTTTCGCCGCCGCCACGAGGCGGAACTTGAGCAGAACCAATCTAGAGCTCCGGCAGGAAGATCCTGCTGGGGAAACTTCCCTCCCGAAGGGGGAAATCGTCGCCATCGTCATCACCAACACTCCTCTCATCGGAGGGGACTCGTCACCATAACCATCTTCATCAGCACCATCTCATCTCCAAACCCTAGTTCATCACTTGTAAGCAATCTCCGTCTCGCGACTCCGATTGGTACTTGTAAGGTTGCTAGTAGTGTTGATTACTCTTTGTGGTTCATGCTAGTTGGATTACTTGGTGGAAGAGTTTATGTTGATATCCTTGATGCTACTCATTACCTCTCTGGTCATGAATATGATTATGCTTTGTGAGTAGTTACTTTTGTTCCTGAGGACATGGGATAAGTCATGCTAATAGTAGTCATGTGAATTTGGTATTCGTTCGGTAATTCGATATGTTGTATGTTGTTTTTCCTCTAGTGGTGTTATGTGAACGTCGACTACATAACACTTCACCATTATTTGGGCCTAGAGGAAGGCCTTAGGAAGTAGTAAGTAGATGATGGGTTGCTAGAGTGACAGAAGCTTAAATCCTAGTTTATGTGTTGCTTCGTAAGGGGATGATTTGGATCCACTAGTTTTATGCTATGGTTAGACTTTGTATTAATTCTTCTTTCGTAGTTGCAGATGCTTGCGAGAAGGGTTAATCATAGGTGGGATGCTTTTCCAAGTAAGGGCACTACCCAAGCGCCGGTCCACCCACATATCAAACTATCAAAGTAACGAACGCGAATCATACGAACATGTTGAAACTAGCATGACAGAAATTCTTGTGTGTCCTCGGGAGCGTTTTTCCTCCTATAAGACTTTGTCCAGGCTTGTCCCTTGCTACAAAAGGAATTGGGCCACTTTGCTGCACCGTTGCTACATTTGTTACTTGTTGCTTGCTACGAATCATCTCACCAACACAATCACTTGTTACCGACAATTTCAGTGCGTGCAGATTTTACCTTGCTGAAAACCACTTGTCAGATCCTTCTACTCCTCGTTGGGTTCGACACTCTTACTTATCGAAAGGACTACGATTGACCCCCTATACTTGTGGGTCATCACCTACCTATATTAAAATAAGACCGCACGTCAAATCTCAACCCAATCAGAGAAAGTTTTACACACACTTTTAAAACAAGGTTTCGACGATGCCGCGGGCGTGTGCGAGTGTGGTCGGGCGCAGAACGGACAACGACGAGAAGCGGCAACTAACAACGGATGCAAGTTTTGAAAACTGGTGGCAATGGGGTGCCGATGCAATGCTGATGATGCGCATGATCCGATGATGCATGAGATGAAAATGCATATTCTTGTTTGGATTGTTGTTCGTGTTGGTGTGCAAGGTGATTTCTTCGGAGAAGGTAACGAACCAGATCGTGATGCGATAGTGGAACAATTGAAGATGTTGCAATTCAATGCTCAAGCGTGTCATATCATCTTCAACTACTTGTGTCCCGAAGAATTCAACAAAATTAGTCGCCTTGAGAATGCAAAGGAAATTTGGGATACTTTGATTGATGTGCACAAACGTACTGATTTTGTCAGGGCATCTATGTTGGATGTGCTTCAAAGTCAGCTTGACTAATACAAGATGAAGGATGGTGAAGAAGTTCTTGAGATGTATTCTAGGCTAGCTCTCATCACAAATAAGACTGGCGGCCTAGGAAGCGAAGAGATGACCGACAAATTCATCATCAAGAAGATACTTAGATCTTTGGATGGAAGATACGACATCGTGTGCACATTAATCCAAATGATGCCAAACTACAAGGATCTCAAGCCAACTGAAGTCATTGGAAGGATCGTTGCTCATGAAATGTCTCTCAAGGACAAAGATGAGTTGCACACCAAGTCAAGTGGTTCTTACAAAGACTTACTTGGAAGATCATTACGAATGAAGAGACTCCAGGAGAGGCAGAGAATCGGAGAAGAAGGACAAGTACACCAAGAGCAGTTCAAGAAGAAGATATCAAGCTCATGTTGGTGAATGGATTTCCGGCTTCGAGTGTGACAACCAATCCGAGAGAAGCTATCTCTCCTACTCCAACTATAGTCAAGATGAAGGTGTTGCAGGCCTTGCACTCGTTTCCTCCAATTCCTATGACTTATTTGATTCACGAAATGAAGGGATTGGAAACTGCTTCATGGCAATAGGCCGTAAGGTATCACACCCTGAGTATTTTGACTTTCATAGTGATGAGGATGACTTCTTAGGAGAATATGACTTGCTCCTTGATAAGACTGGTGATAATATTGAAAATGAACTTGAAAATATTCATGCTAGTCAAGAGAAATCGAATGATGATGATGATAAGAAAGAGATTGAACGACTAACTAAAGAATTAAACACTCTTAAGTTAGCTCATTGAACTACTCTAGAATATCATGGAGAGCTTGCAAGAACTCATGAGAAGCTACGCTTAGAGAAGCTAAATTTAGAGCAAGAGAATGAGTTTCTAAAAGCAATCAATGCTGGTCTTCGAAAGAAGAGTTCTTATTATCTAGCCAAAGGATTACTCATGTCTACTTTTGTTGCAAGTTAAATTGAAGAACACTAGTAACAAATGCAAGAAAGTTTCTTCATCTATTTATAACAATGTTAAAGCTAAATCAAATGATGTTATTGTTAGTAGCTCTCTTGATTCCAGTAATGATTCTCTTAGTCAGGTTACACTTGAGAAAGAAAACGATTTATTGCAAGGGATTATAGACAGAGGTGTCTTCAAGAGTCTTCTAAAAGTAAGCAATTCAAAGAAATTGTGTGCAAGCAAGGAGGACAATGGAACAAGCAAGGTGTTGGCTACTTCAATGTCAACGAAGATGTTTGGGAAGAAGGTCCATATCCCATTCCTAAGTTTGTTCCTCAATACGAGAAGTATGATCCTACTTCTTCCAAGGGAACAAGCTCTCAAGATGGCCTTCTACCACAAGACCACAAGGGCAATGGAAATCTTCAAGAGGAGATTCACTCATTTGAGGAAGAACACAAAGCTAAGATCGAGTGGTTCTCAAGGACACTTCTAGTACTACCTCATCTAGTGCTCCAACAACTCCAAGGATCCCCATCAAGGTGATGTGGGTCCCCAAGAGGAATAACTAGAAAGTTCTTGTGGGGCTACCCCGCCAATGAAATTCACTCTCATTCATTTTGCCAAGAATTATATGCAATCAATTTCAACCATATGCATTAGTTCAAGGAGTCACACCTTCCCTCAAAGGTGAGCAAGGGACAAGGTAATTAATGCATATTTGGAGACCACCTCCTATGAATTTCACTCCATGTCCATAGATATCTTTGCATTTGTTCCTTTTTCTTTGGGACTAACCCATGTAGGCGAGAAGAGTAAGAAATAACTAGGATTTGTCCCAACTCAAGATGATCTTCATCAACTATGAGCATCCACGACTACTAACCTACTAGAAATCTTCTACGACAAAACCCAAGGTTAGTTTATCCCTCTTAGGAGGGATGTCACATCTAGGGGGAGCTTTAGTATAAGACTTGAGTATAAGCATCTCCTAAATGATGTGAACACATTAATGCATTATGTAAAAGTGGTAACCCCACCTGTGGTTAATCGATGAGTATGACCTATGATCAAGTATTCTTACTTGGCTCCCAAGTCAATATACTCTTATATAGATGACTTCGTTATCGCCAAAGTGAATGATAGATGCTAGAATGTTCGTGCATGTTCACCATGTTTTTATTTGACATTCTATTTTGTGAGCATGTTGGTATGCATATTTTCCTCATTCGAGGATATCCAATTGTTGTTATTTGGCTTTTTATTTCTTTTCACCAATTGGATGTACAGGAATTCCTAAGTACCCTTCTCTAGTATCTATGCTTTCTCGAATCAAATTCTATTCATGCTTCATCACAAAATTTGAGCAAGAACTTTAGGGCCACTCTATGTGAGGAGCACTCGGATATCCATCTCGACAAGTGATGAATTCCAAAACCTCCCAAAGTGCATCTCGGTGCGATCAACCTCAAAATCTTGGTCACACCAAAGCCTAGGGTTGATAAGGTTTTATCATCTTGGTGCAACCGAGTTCTGCTTTTTGGCCTCACTGAATTCACTTTCATCTCAAAGTTGTGGAACTCGGTGGCACCGAAAATCCCATCTCGTTGTCACCAATAGGGAAGGGATATATATACCTGCGGAACCCGATGGTTGAAAAATTTCTTCAAATGCCGAATAGACGCACCCCTTTGATGTTGCTCCCTAGTCCGTGGACATCTACTTGATTCTCTTGTGCGCCTTCAATGGGAGTCCTCACCACCGGCGGATTCTTCACTCATGTCGCTGTCGTAGCGAATCCACGCCGAGTTAGGGTACAAATTTGATTTCTTTTTGCACTCCAATGTGATCCTTTGCGCAATTAGGCACTACCATTATCTTCCCAATATTGCTACAAGTTCTTGTTCGAAATATACCCTAGAGGCAATAATAAATTGGTTATTATTATATTTCCTTGTTCATGACAAATGTTTATTATCCATGCTAGAATTGTATTGATTGGAAACTCAAATACATGTGTGGATAAATAGACAACACACTGTCGCTAGTGAGCCTCTAGTTGACTAGCTCGTTGATCAAAGATGGTCAAGGTTTCCTGGCCATAGACAAGTGTTGTCATTTGATAACGGGATCACATCATGAGGAGAATGATGTGATGGACAAGACCCGAACTATGAATGTAGCATATGATCGTGTCAGTTTATTGCTACTCTTTTCTGCATGTCAATGTATCTATTCCTATGACCATGAGATCATGCAACTCCCGAACATCGCAGGAATACCTTGTGTGTATCAAACGTCGCAACGTAACTGGGTGACTATAAAGGTGC
This sequence comes from Hordeum vulgare subsp. vulgare, assembly GCF_904849725.1. Classification (NCBI taxonomy): domain Eukaryota; kingdom Viridiplantae; phylum Streptophyta; class Magnoliopsida; order Poales; family Poaceae; genus Hordeum; species Hordeum vulgare. The sequence continues at coordinate 112,142,287 of NC_058520.1, forward strand.
TCTACAGGTATCTCTGAATGTGTCTGTTGGGTTGGCGTCAATCAAGACTGGGATTTGTCACTCCGTATGACGGAGAGATATCTCGTGGCCCGCTCAGTAAGACAACATCACAATAAGCCATGCAAAAATGTGACTAATGATTTAGCCATGGGGTCTTGTATTATGGAACGAGTAAAGAGACTTGTCGGTAACAATATTGAACTAGGTATAGAGATACCGATGATCGAATCTCGGGCAAGTAACATACCGAGAGACAAAGGGAACAACATACAGATTAATTGAATCCTTGACATAGAGGTTCAACCGATAAAGATCTTCGTAGAAAGTGTAGGAGACAATATGGGCATCGAGGTCCCTCTATTGGTTATTGACCAGAGAGTGTCCCGGGTCATGTCTGCATAGCTCTCGAACCCACAAGGTCTGCACACTTAAGGTTCGGTGATGTTTTCGTATTATCGAGTTAGTGTGTTTGGTAACCGGAAGCTGTTCGAATTCCCACATGAGATCATGTATGTCACGAGGAACTCCTAAATGGTTTGTAGGTAAATATTGATATACAGGAAGAACCTTTTTGTCAGTAGAAAAGTTTCGGGTGTTTTCGGTATTTGTACCGGGAATGCCTCGTGGGCCATCAGGAGGTGTCACCCATACCAGGAGGCTACTTGGTCCTTAGGGGTGGCACACCAGCCTTTAGTGGGCTGGCTGAGCCAGCCCCAAAGGGCCCATGCGGCCAAGAGGTGGGAGAAGGAAAAAACCCAAAGGAAAGAGTGGAGTATTCCAAGTAGAGAGGAGTCCTACTTGGAGTGGGATTGGAGGTGGACTCCTCCACCTCCACCTTCGGCCGAACGCCTTAAAGGTATTTTGGCTGCCACCTCCGCTCCCTCCATCCTATATATACTCGAGGATTTAGAGGCAGCCCTAACCCTAATAAGCCATGGCTGCCCTCTCTCTCTCTCTCTCTAGATCATTTTCTCCTCTAAATTAGTTCCGCGGAGCTTGGCGAAGCCCTGCTGGATTAGTGCACCGCTGCCACCACCACGCCGTCGAGCTGGAGAACTCATCTACATCTCCGCCCCTCTTGCTTGATCAAGAAGGCGGTGACCATCATGGAGCTGTACTTGTGCTGAACGCGGAGGTTATGTCCATTTGGCACTAGATCGGGATGGATCATGATGGGATCGCGGGACGGATAGTGATGAGATCGCTCGACGGGATACGATTTGGATCGCGAAGATGTTCCACTACATCAACCGCGTTATATACGGTTCCGCTTAGAGATCTACAAGGGTATGTAGATTCACTCTCTCCTCTCGTAGATGATCATCACCATGGATAGGTATTGAGTGTGCGTAGGAAATATTTTGTTTCCCATGCAACGTTCCCCAAAGTGGCATCATGAGCAAGGTTCATGCATAGATGATATCTCGAGTAGAACACAACAGAGTTTGTGGGCGCTGATGTTCAATTTGCTTCCCTCCTTAGTCTTTTCTTGATTCGGAGGTATTGCTGGATTGAAGGGCCTGAACCAACATTACTCGTATGCTTACGAGAGATCGGTTTCATCGACTAACATGCAACTTGTTGCATAAAGATGACTCGCGGGTGCTTGTTTCTCCAACTTTAGTTGCATAGGATTTGATAGAGGTGGTCCTTGGAGAAGGTTAGATAGGAACTTGCATATTACCATTGTGGTTTTGCGTAAGTAAGATGCGACCATACTAGATACCCATAACAAACACATAAAACATGCAACAACAAATTAGAGGACATCTAACTTGTTTTTACACGGTATGCATGTGATGTGATATGGCCAAAGACATGGTATGGTATATTGTATGTATGATATGATCATGTTGTAATAGTTAAATATCGACTTGCACGTCGATGCTACGGCAACCGACAGGAGCCATAGGGTTGTCTTTAATCATTCTGCGCTTGGAGATGCTTTGCTTTATAGCTAGTAGTAGCTTTTGTAGTAAGAACATAGTTAGCGTGACAACCTCGATGGCAGCACAATGATGCAGATCATGGTGTGGCACCGGTGATGATGAAGATCATGCCGGTGCTTTCGTGATGGAGATCAAGAAGCACAAGTTCATGGCCATATCATGTCACTTATGATTTGCATGTGACGTTAATCCTTTTATGCACCTTGTTTTGCTTAGGACGACGGTAGCATTATAAGGTGATCCCTCACTAAAATTTCAAGATAAAATTGTGTTCTCCCCAACTGTGCACCGTTGCAACAGTTCGTCGTTTCGAGACACCACATGATGATCGGGTGTGATGGACTCTATGTTCACATACAACGGCTGCAAAATAGTTGCACACGCGGAACACTCGGGTTAAACTTGACGATCCTAGCATGTACAGACATGGCCTCCGAACACAAGAGACCGAATGGTCGAGCATGAGTCATATAGTGGATATGATCGACATGGAGATGTTCACCATTCAAGCTAAACTCAACTCACAAGATGGTCAGACTTGAGTTAGTGAATTTGGATCATGCGACACTCGAATGACTAGAATGATGCCAATTTGAGTGGGAGTTCTTAAGTAATATGATTAATTGAACTTATTATGATGAACATGGTCAAAAATGTCTTTCCAAATTATGTTGTAGCTTGCGTTGTAGCTCTACCGTTTTTGATATGTTCCTAGAGAAAACTTAGTTGAATGATGATATTAGAAATTATGCGGACTAGGTCCGTCAACTGAGGATTGTCCTCATTGCTGCACATAAGGCTTATGTCCTTAATGCACCGCTTGGTGTGCTGAACACCAAGCATCATTTGTGGATGTTGCGAACATTTGACATACACGTTTTTGATGACTACGTGATAGTTCAGTGCGTAATGCTTAAGGACTGAGAATTGAGGCGCCGAAGACGTTTTGGACGTCGCAGAACATATGAGATGTTCCAAGAGCTGAAATTCTTATTTCAGGCTCGTGACCGTGTTGCCAGGTATGAGACCTTTGACAAGATTCTTGGCCCGCGAAGTAAGGGAGAAAACCTCAATTGTATGAGTACTACAATCGCTTGAATCAAGTGGGAGTTGATCTTCCAGATAAGATAGTGATTGATGTAGTTCTCCAAAGTCGCTCCCACCAAGCTACTAAGCTTCGTGATGAACTATAACATGTCAGGGATAGAGTTGATGATCCCTGAGTTATTCACGTTGTTTGACATCGAAAAAATAGAAATCAAGTAGGAGCATCAATTGTTGATGGTTAGTGAAACCACTAGTTTCAAAAAGGGCAAGGGCAAGAAGGGATACTTCATGAATGGCAAACCAGTTGGTGCTCTAGTAAAGAACCCCAAGGTTGAACACAAACCCGAGACGAAGAGCTTCTATTATGAGGGGAACGATCACTGAAGCGGAATTACCCTAGATACTTGGTAGATGAGAAGGCTAGCAAAGTTGACAAAAGTATATTTGATATACATGATATTGATGTGTACCTTACTAGTACTCCTAGTAGCACCGGGGTATTAGATTCCGGTTTAGTTGCTAAGTGTTAGTGACTCAAAATTATAGCTACGGATTAAACGGATACTAGTAAGGGCGAGGTGACAATGTGTGTTGGAAGTTTTTCGAAAGTTGATGTGATCACCATCGCACGCTCCCTCTACTTTTGAGATTAGTGTTGAACCTAAATGTTTTTTGGTGTTTGTGTTGAGCATGAACCTGACTGGATTGTGTTTATTGCAATATGGTAATTCATTTAAAGAGAATAATGCTTATTATGTTTAATTGAATAATACCTTCAATGGTCATGGACCGAATATAAATGGTTTATTGAATCTTGATCGTAGTATTACACATGTTCATAATATTTGATGCCAAAAGATACAAAGTAGTATTGATAGTACCACTTAATTTTGGCACTGCCGATTGAGTCATATTGGTATAAAATGCATAAAGATGCTCCATACTGATGGATCTATGGACTCACCCATTTTTGAAACGTTTGAGACATGCGAACCATGTCTGTTGGTGTAAACGCATGAAGAAACTCCATGAAGATAGATTGTTCGGACTCACTTGAGACATGCAAATCATGCCACCTGGGCAAGATGATTGAAGGCCTCGTTTTCTAGTGAGATGGAACACGAAAGTAACTTGTCGGAAGTAATACATTTTTATGTGTGCAGTCCAATGAGTGCTAAGGCACGCAGTGGATATCGTTATGTTCTTACTTCACAAATGATTTGAGTAGATACTCATATATTTACTTGATGAAACACAAGTTTGAATTATTGAAAGGTTCAAGTAATTTCAGAGTGAAGTTGAAGATCGTCATGACAAGAGGATAAAATGTCTACGATATGATCGTAGAGATGAATATCTGAGTTGCGAGTTTGGTACACATTTAAGACAATGTAGAAATTGTTTCACAACTAATGCCACGTGGAACACCATGGTGTGATGGTGTGTCCGAACATCATTGCCGCACCCTATTGGATATGGTGCATACTATGATTTCTCTTATCGAATTACCACTATCGTTTTGGGTTAGGCATTAGAGACAACCGCAGTCACTTTAAATAGGTCACCGCATAATTCTGTTGAGATGACACCGTATGAACTATGGTTTGGGGAAACCTAAGCTGTCATTTCTTAAAAGTTTGGGGTTGCGACACTTATGTCAAAAAGTTTCAGCCTGATAAGCTCAAACCAAAAGCGGATAAATGCATCTTCATAGGATACCCAAAACGGTTGGGAATACCTCCTATCTCAAATCCGAAAGCAAAGTGTTTGTTTCCAGGAACGGGTCCTTTCTCGAGAAAAAAGTTTCTCTCGAAAGAATTGAGTGGGAGGATGGTGGAAACTTGATGAGGTTATTGAATCGTCACTTCAACCAGTGTGTAGCTCGGTGCAGGAAGATGTTCCTGTGGCGCCTACACCAATTGAAGTGGAATCTGATGATAGTGATGATGAAGCTTCAGATCAAGTTACTATACAAACCTCATAGGTCGAGAAGGTCACGTACTGCTCGAGAGTGGTACGGTAAACCTGTCTTGGAGGTCATGTTGTTGGACAACAATGAACCTACAAGCTATGGAGAAGCGACGGTGGGCCCGGATTCTGACAAATGGCTGGAAGCCATGAAATCCGGGAGAGGATCCATGTATGAAAAAAAATATGTGGACTTTGGAAGAACTACTTGATGGTCGTGAGACTGTTAAGTACAGATGGATCTTTAAAAAGAAGACAAACGATGATGGTGAAAAGTCACCATTAAGAAAGCTCGACTTGTCGCAAAGATGTTTCCGACAAGTTCAAAAGGTTGACTATGATGAGACTTTCTCACTCATGGCGATGCTAAAAGTCTGTTGGAATTATGTTAGCAGTTGCTGCATTATTTATGAAAACTTGCAGATAGGATGTCAAAACATTATTTCCTCGATGGTTTCCTTGAGGAAAGGTTGTATGTGATACAACTAGAAGGTTTTGTCGATCCTAAGGATGCTAACAAGTATGCACGCCCGAGCGATCCTTCTATGGATTGGAGGAAGCATCTCGGAGTTGGAATATACGCTTTGATGAGATGATCAAAGCTTTTGTGTTTATACAAGGTTTATGAGAAATTTGTATTTCCAAAGTAGTGAGTGGGAGCACTATAGAATTTCTGATTAGTATATGTGATTGACATATTTTTGTTCGGAACTGATGTAGAATTTCTGGAAAGCATATAGGGTTGTTTGAAAAGTGTTTTAAAAAAAACCTGGATTGAGCTACTTGAACATTGAGTATCCAGATCTATAGAGATAGATCAAAACGCTTAATAGATCAGTGAAAGAATGAGTTCTTGGCTATGTTGTAAAGGTGTGAAATTTGAGGAAGACTCAAAGCCCAACCACGACAGAAGAAAGAGAAAGGACGAAGGTCGCCTCCTATGCCTTAGTTGTAGGCTCTATAGTTTGCCATGTTGTGTGTCGCACCTGATATGTGCCTTGCCATGAATCTATCAAGCGGTACAGAAGGTGATCTAGGAATAAATTACTGGACAATGGTCAAAGTTATCCTTAGTAACTAGTGGACTATGGAATTTTTCTCGATTGTGGAGGTGATAAAAGAAATCGTCGTAAAGGGTTACGTTGATGCAAGCTTTGGCACTAATCTGAATGACTCTCAGTAGTAAACCGAATTCATAAAGTGGAGCAGTCATTTGGAATAGTTCCAAATGGCGCGTGGTAGCAACATATATAGGATGACATAGAGATTTGTAAAAGCATACAATGATCTGAAGGGTTCAGACCAATTGACAAAAAACTCTCTCACAAGCAAGACATGATCGAATCTGAGAACTGTATGGGTGTTAGATTCATTACAATCACATAGTGATGTCAACTAGATTATTGTCTCTAGTGCAAGTGGGAGACTATTGGGAATATGCCCTACATGCAATAATAAATTGGTTATTATTATGTTTCCTTGTTCAAGATAATCGTTTATTATCCATGCTAGAATTGTATTGATTGGAAACTCAAATACATGTGTGGATACATAGAGAACACACTGTCCCAAGTGAGCCTCTAGTTGACTATCTCCTTCATCAAAGTCGGTCAAGGTTTCCTAGCCATAGACAAGTGTTGTCACTTGATAACGGGAACACATCATTAGGGGAATGATGTGATGGACAAGACCCAAACTATGAACGTAGCATATGATCGTGTCAGTTTATTGCTACTGTTTTCTGCATGTCAATGTATGTGTTCCGATGACCATGAGATCATGCAACCACTACTAGAAAAAAGGCTATTAGTGGCGCACCACTTTATGCTATTAATGGCGCACTATAGGTGCGCCACTATTACCACGCCACTAGTAACACATACTAATGGCGCACCTCTGGTGCACCTTGTAGTACGCCATTACTACTAACAAATAGCAATGGCGCACCTCTGGTGCGCCACTGGTAACTTTTTTTTTTGATTTTTTTGAATTTTGAAGGCGGGAAAATAGTAGTGGCGCACCGCCTAACCCCCACCGTGCGCCATTGTTTTTTTTGAATTTTGAATTTGGATCTGGATCTAGATCTGGCTCATTTTTTTGGCTTGTTTTTTTGCTCTGTTTTGTTGCTTGAATTTTTTTCAAATTTCATTCTCGACCTGGATCTAGTATGTTCTTTGTGCCGGGGGAGCTCCCCATGTGGCCAAAAGTACAGGAGGAGGGAGGAGAGACCGTGAGGAGGAGAGGAGGGAGGAGAGACCGTGAGGATCAGGAGAGGAGGGAGGAGGAGGTCGCCGGAGAGGCGAAGGAGGACCGTGAGCAGGAGAGGAAGGAGGAGAACCGTGAGGAGGAGAGGAGGGAGGAGGAGGACCGTGAGCAGGAGAGGAAGGAGGAGCACTGTGAGGAGGAGAGGAGGGAGGAGGAGGTCGCCGGAGGAGGAGCACCGTGAGGAGGATTGGAGGGAGGAGGAGGTCGCCGGAGGAGGAGCACCATGAGGAGGAAGTCACCGGAGGAGGAGCACAGTGAGGAGGAGGTCGTCGTCGGAGGAGCACCGTGAGGAGGATAGGAGGGAGGAGGAGGTCGCCGGAGGAGAAGCACCATGAGGAGGAGGTCACCGGAGGAGGAGCACCGTGAGGAGGAGGTCGTCGTAGGAGGAGCACCGTGAGGAGGATGGGAGGGAGGAGGAGGTCGCCGGAGGAGGAGCACCGTGAGGATGAGGTCACCGGAGGACGAGCACCGTGAGGAGGAGGTCTCCGGAGGAGGAGCATCATGAAGAGGAGTTCACCGGAGGAGGAGCACCGTGAGGAGGAGGAGGTCGCTGGAGAGGAGGAGATGGAGTGGAGGAGAGGAGGAGAAGAATGAAGGTGTAAGTGGCTGGCCGACCCTCTTAGCCCAACTTAGCAGTGGCGCACCATGCATTGGTGCGCCAGTGCTATTTTTTTTGAATTGTGAAGGCGGGAAACTAGTAGTGGCGCACTATTTACTAATGCGCCATTGCTAAATTTTTTTATTTTTTTCAATTTGTTTTGCCTCCAGATCTTAAAAGCATCATAACTTTTTTTCTGTTAGGTTTTTGGGGATTCTAAAAATCTCCAGATCTTAAAACCATCATAAATTTTGGATGTAACTTTTCGAGTAGATGATTTTTCATATAAAAAACTTTTTCATCGGAGGTCGTATGCAAAAGTTACGACCATTTTACCGAAACACGGCGGCCTTTTGCCAAAAATTCAAAATTCATGTTTGTTAATTTTCCTAACAACTAGAACACATAACACATGGGCATCTATTTTTTTCGATTTTTTTGAATCTTTTATCATTTTCTTTTATTTTTTTAAAAACCTAAAAGGTGATCAACGGGGGGGGGGGGGGGGGGGGGTGTTTGTGTCTGTGTGACGTTCGTAATGGCGCACCACGCCGAGGTGCGCCACTATTATGTAGCATAACAGTGGCGCACCTAGGTGTGGTGCGCCATTGCTATGTCTGGTGGGGGGATGGACCAAAAAATAGCAATGGCGCACCACGCCTAGGTGCGCCACTACTATGTAGCATAGCAGTGGCACACCTAGGTGTGGTGCGCCAATGCTATGTCTGCTGGGGGGATGGACCAAAAAATAGCAATGGCGCACTGCTCATGTGGTGCGCCATTAGTAAAAACATAGCAATGGCGCATCTGATTCTGGTGCGCCACTACTATATAGTAGTGGCGCACCACCATCATGGTGTGCCACTAATAGTGATATTGGGGCTAACCCTTTTTCTAGTAGTAACTCCCGAACACCGGAGGAATACCTTGTGTGTATCAAACATCGCAACGTAACTGGGTGACTATAAAGGTATTTTACATGTATCTCCAAAGGCGTGTGTTGGGTTGGTGTGAATCAAGACTGGGATTTGTCACTCCGTATGACGAAGAGGTATCTCGGGGCCCACTCGGTAATACAACATCACAATAAGCCTTGCAAGCAATGTGACTAAGGAGTTAGTCACGGGATCTTGTATTACGGAACAAGTAAAGAGACTTGTTGGTAAAGATATGGAACTAGGTATAGAGATACCGACGATCGAATCTCGGGCAAGCAACATACCGAAGGACAAAGGGAACATCATACGTGATTAACTAAAACCTTGACATAGAGGTTCAACCGATAAAGCTCTGCATAGAATGTGTAGGAGCCAATATGGGCATCTAGGTCCCGCTATTGGTTATTGACCGGTGAGTGTCTCAGGTCATGTCTGCATAGTTCTCGAACCTGCATGGCCTGCACACTTAAGGTTCGGTGACATTTCGGCATTATTGAGTTACGTGTGTTTGGTAACCGAAAGCTGTTCGGAGTCCCTTATGAGGTCCTGTACATCACAAGGATCTCCGGGATGGCCCGGAGGTAAATATTGGTATATAGGAAGTCCCATTTTGGTCACCGGAAAAGTTTTGGGTGTTTTAGGTATTGTACCGAGAATGTCGGGTGGGCCATCGGGAGGGGTCACTCACACCGGGAGGCTACTTGGGCCTTATGGGTGGCGCACCAGCCTTTAGTGGGCTGGCCAAACCAGCCCCAAAGGGCCCATGCGGCCAATAGGTGGGAGAAGGAAAAAACCCAAAGGAAAGAGGAGAGTATTCCAAGTAGAGAGGACTCCTACTTGGAGTAGGATTGGAGGTGGACTCCTCCACCTCCACCTTAGGCCAACCCCTTAGAGGGCTTTTGGCTGCCTCCTCCCCTCAGTCCCTCCTATATATACTAGAGGATTTAGAAGCAGCCCTAACCCTAATAAGCCACGGGTGCCCTCTCTCTAGATCGTTTTCTCCTCTAAATTAGTTCCGCAGAGCTTGGTGAAGTCCTTCTGGATTAGTTCACCACCGCCACCACCACGCCGTCATGTTGGGGAACTCATCTACCTCTCTGCCCCTCTTGCTGGATCAAGAAGGCGGTGATCGTCATCGAGCTGTACGTGTGCTGAACGCGGAGGTGCCATCCGTTCGGCACTAGATCGGGATGGATTGTGATGGGATCGCGGGACACGCTGCGATTTGGATCGCGAAGATGTTCCACTACATCAACCATGTTATATACGCTTCCGCTTAGCGATCTACAAGGGTATGTAGATTCACTCTCCCCTCTTGTAGATGATCATCACCATGGATAGGTATTGCGTGTGCGTAGGAAATTTTTTGTTGCCCATGAAACGTTCCCCAACGTTCTATCCAACAAAGAACTCCATTAGTCTAGCGAACAAAGAAAATTATAGGGTTAGCAGTCCACAAAACTAAATCTCGGTGTCATTGAGATGCAAAAATCGTCCTTACCGATTTTGGTTTTAGGGTTACTCAGGATGTTCTCGGTGGAACCGAGTTATCCTTTTCGGTGATACCGAAAGGGGTGCCAAGTTTATGTTAAAGAGAACATGTGTCTTGGTGGCTCTGAAATTTCTGACTGGGTGGAACTAAAATCCTATTTTGCTGAAAGTTAAAACTAATTTTTTGAGAGTTCAAATTTGACAAACTTCTCAATTTTGTGGTGCTTATCCTTTCCAGCTCTTCTATATCTTTTCACAGGGTCTGCTAGTCTACTTGTGTGCTTGGTCTTGCAAGATGTCACGTTTAGAGGATAGTCACAACAACTTAAGTGAGCCCCATGCTAAAACAGACTCAGACACTAGTCTTGAGAGGACCCCCTTCTGACCTAGGTACTACTAGCTCCCATGGCATGCCCAAGGCAGCTACCAGGTCCGGAAGGAAGCTCAATTCTGATGAAGAAGATACACACTTCATGCCTGAAGAATCTTCTCCCCAGAAGCAGAAGGATAAGACCGGAGTCAAGAAGACTGGGAGGAAGGAGTATGCTAAACCTTGTAAAGCTAGGCTTGCCAAGAAGCCAGGAGTGAAGAGATGCCGGAAGATAACTATACATGTCATTGGAAGGCAAACCTCTATGTATGAAGATCCAGCAGAAGCTGATGATGAGGAAGATATTCCATCTGAGATCCCTCCTCCAAGGAAGATTAAGCTGATGGCTCATGCTATGACAAAGAAGCCTTCAGCTCCTAAGAAGTCTTCAGCGCCTAAGAAGCCTGTAGCTACCAAGAGGACTACAAAAGATATTCCTGCATGTGAGAAAAACAAAGGCTCTACGTCCAGAGATTTTTCTCAAGAAGAAGAGGAGGATTATCATGTGCTTGTGAAGCTGAGACCTCATTTACCAACCCATGATGCTTCTCACCCAGCTGGTCAGGACATGAAGACGAGGAAATATGCAGGCCTGAGGAAGTGGAGAACCATTGATCCATATGCTGTGAGAAGGACAACTGTTGTTGATCCCCACTTTCACACAAGGGAACAACAAGATTTCTATGAGACCGTTCTGCTTTACAAGAGTCCTACATTCAGCGACATGAGATATGTCGATTGGGAATACATCAAAGCCAATGAACACTATTTTCCTCATGTGAGAGAAAATTTCATGATGGTTGATATTGAAGATTTTGTGTGGGAAAGAGATGACTGGTTGGAATGATGAGATGATCATGCAATTCTATTCCATGGCGCATTTCTATTTCGATGGAATAATTGGTTGGATGACTGAGGGTCACCGGTATGAATCCATTGTTCATGAATGGTCCACTATCATTGGTGCTCGTAAAGCACGATAAGAAGACTTGAATGTGTATTCACAGCTCAAGATGAATCACAACTCCATGGCCAACATGTACAAAGCTGTGCCCAATGAGTTTTCACCGTCTCACAAATTTGGCTTTGTCTACTTTTTGCAAGAAGGAATACCCACTACAAACTCTATCATGAGACACACCCTGATGTCCAAGTCAGGTGATGACAAGATGATTAGTGGATATTCCATCAACATGCTACATCATAGAGACACCCACACCTGATTCCGAGTGATGGTCTTGATAGTTGAGACTGTCAAGAGCATGGCTCCACATCAGAATAGATCTTGTGGATATGCTCCATACATTGAAATGCTCATCAATACGAAGATTTGATTGTCCCCACCTGCCACTCCATCCTGATCTTGAGGACAATGAAGTTGTGGTGGATGATACCCAACCCAGCTCAGCTACTGCTAGAGAGGCATCAGAGGCAGCAGCTGCAGAGGCTGCTGGGAATGCTCCATCTCAACCCCCATAGCTCAAAACCAGAGATGAACAGATGTACTTCTTGTCAGCAGCCTCCAAGGGATGGATAAGAAAGTTTTGAGATCTTGCTTAACTAGAAGAGCCTAGAGAGGATCGTGGAGACAAAGTTCCATGACCTGGATGTTAAGGTGACAGAGTTGACCACCACTATTCAACAACTTCAGCATGAAGTTTACTTAGTGAAGATTCCACACTCCAGTAGTGATGATGATGATGAGTCGCCTCTTCCTACTACCACTAAGTTCAGGACCCACACTAGGTCAACTATTGTGCCGTTTCTGGAATCAAGACCATCTTTGTCAGATCAAGCTTCATCTCCGACTCGTGCAGCTCTAGTGTCTACACCTCCAGCTCCAGCGACATCTTTAGAAGCCTTCGTCAATGCTCTATTGTCCAGTCCATGCTCAACTACCAGAGGATATCGTGCCTAGAGAGACGCTTAGTTCGAAGCCTCTAAACTTTTTGGTAATTTGTTCCCAAAGGGGGAGAAGTATATAGATAAAATAGGGCTTTGAGAGAGAGAGAGAGAGAGAGAGAGAGAGCTTTGGATTTTATTTTCTCTCTTTGGTTTTTCAAAACTTTTGGTCTTTTGGATGACTTTATCCATTTAGAGGAGTATTTGATCATACACTATGGTTGTTTGATGCGACCATGTTATTACTTTTGAGCTATCTACATGTTGATCATTCACGTCTTGTTTGGTGTTATGTACATTACTTTTCATTCATATCATTTATGGGCACCACCAAGTTGTATGTGACATGGAAGAGTAACCCACGATCCTAATCGATTATGCATTTTCATTCGAACGCAAATTTAAAATAATGCACAAATTTAGGGGGAGCTCTTGATTTTCACATACTTTTCAAAGCGTCAATGCTAATCATTGATTATATCTTTTGTTGAAGCTTTGATCTATATGTTGTTATCAATTACCAAAAAGGGGAGATTGAAATCACAATTGCTCCCTAAGGTGATTTTGGTAATAAATCACAACATATGGATCATTGGACTAATGAGTTTATTCAAGTATATTTCAGAAAAGTGCAAAGATGCCTTGACTATAGGATTGTGAGGAGATGCCCCTTGATGCAAGGAAGAAATAGGTTTGGCTCAATCTTCAAGCAAGAAGACTCTTCATTTTTTACTTCGTGAAAAATCACTTTGAGTCCATAGGAAAGTCAATGCTATTAAAAGGGGATGAGGTATTATGATGAATTTGTTGCTCAAGTGCTTAGAGGAAGCCACCAAAAATACTCAGCCACTCTCCCACAAAATATCTCACCGAGTTTGAAATTGGTCTCACCGAGATTTGGAAACTGGTCTTGGTCATTGTATCGGTACCATCAGGATTCCTATATCGATCTACCGAGAATTCAAAACTTGCAACATTTAGTGCAACTCGGTACCACCGAGTTTCTTTTTTGTGTCACCGAGTTTTGCAATAATCTTGTAATAGTTGGATTTTGGGGGATGCCAATATATACCCCTCCACCTACCTCTCATTCATCGAGGAAGCACTCAGAACACACTTACACTTGCCAGATTCATTATTCTGAGAGAGAGCCACCTACTCATGTGTTGAGTTCAAGAGATTCCATTGCAACCATTTGAACCTTGATTTCTAGCCTCCCCAAGTTGCTTTCCACAAGATCAATCTCTCTGACCCCAGCCAAATCTGAGAGAGTGGTTGAGTGTTGAGGAGACTACCTTTAGAAGCACACGAGTAAGGAGTTCATCGTTCTACCAGATCTATGACCTTTTTGAGGGTGGTGCCTCCTAGATTGGTTACGTGTCTCTTGGGAGCCTCGTACTTCGTGTTGTGGACATGAACCAAGATGTTTGTAAGGGCAAAGAGATCGCCTACTTTGTGAAGATCTACTATGAGGTAGGCCAGTCTTGTGTGGACGAAAGCCGTGGTGGAATAGACAAGGCCGCTTGTGGGTGGATCCCTCCTTGGACACTCGCAGTCGTTACCCTCCGTGGGTTGAAGTCTCCACTACCATGGACGTATGATAGCGCCACCTATCATAATCGTGCCAAAAATCGCCGTGTCAACCTTTGCGTTTGATCTCCCTACCTTACCTCTACTTTACACTTGCATGTTTTACTTTCCACTGCTATAGTATTAGATGTGCATGTGTAGGGTGTACTTGACTACTCATAATTGCTAAAACTGGCCCACACTTAAAATTGGGAAAAGGCTAAGTTTTTATCATGTCAAGTAGTCTAATCACCCCCCTCTAGACATACTGTTGATCGTACAACACTACTAATGACACCCTAGGTACCAATCCGAGGTTCCGGTACAAGAATGAGTACAAGAGAGGAACTAGGGTTTTGAGAGGATATGGTGCTGATGAAGATGTTGACGAAGTTTGGCCTCCCCAAGATGAGAGGGTTGTTGGTGATGACGCTGGCCTCGATTTCCCCCTCCGGGAGGGAAGTTCCTTTGTCGGATTCGCTCCGCCGGAGGACAAAAGTGCTCCTCCCAGGTTCCACCTTGAGATGACGGCACTTCGTCGTGAAAGTCCTGCTCTTAATTTTTTTGGGTAAAAGAGATTTTATACCATAAGATCATCACCAGAGGTGGGCCACGTGGCCTACTAGACATCAGGCCGCGCCAGGGGTGCAAGGCGCGCCCTTGTGTCTAGTGGCCGCCTGGTGGCCCCCCTCCGGCACTTCTTCGCTCTAGTATTTTTTTTATTTTTTATTAAATAAATCTTCGTAAATTTTAAGCCCAATTGGACATGTGTAGAATAAGTATCTCCGATCTAGCTTTTTCAGGTCCATAATTCCATATGCCGTCATTCTCCCACTTGATGTAAACCTTGCATATTATGACAAAAAAGGCATTAGAATTACTCCACTAATTGGCAAAATGCATAAAACGCTATAAATAAGACCTCGGTTGTCCTCAAGCGGAAGCCGATAGCGAAAATCAAGACCACATGCTTTGAGAGAGAGGTGTCGATAAAAACAAAATACGTTCATAGCAGCATCATGCTCATTATTATAGCAGCAAATCAAACTTTATAAAATACTTCGTCACAACATTCTCATCACATCACGTTTATCATAAAGGCTTCTTATAAACAAGTAGCAATTCACGTTAACATTGAAGTATGAAGCATAAAATCTATTGAAAACTAACAAACTATGTTCTCACTAACCTTTGCAACACAATACATCATATTTTCAGGAAGGGTCACATGTCTGAGCTTTTAAGAAAGTCTACACACTCAACCATCATTTAGTCTTCCATGATTTCTAAGACTCACCGCATACATATGAGCAAAAGGTTTCAACCGGACACATAGAAAGATAGGGGCATATAGTGTCGCCTACCAGTGTATTCACTTCAAGGGTGATGTCAACAATAATAACTCATGGCCACCCACATTTAGCTGGATATATATGTTTAGATCTTTCCCCACCACATGATGCTTGTCTAAGAGAATATAAAGGAAGTAGACAAAATTACTTTGACTCTTTCATAAAAGTAAATACATAAAGGTAAAATATAGGCCCTTCACAGAGGGAAGCAGTGGTTCTCATGCGATTTTTGGTTGTATGCTAAATCTCTTAGTGCAAAGGAATGTTGCATTATATTGCCCCCTGTCATGGCAACCTTTATTATGTAGTCTGTCACTTTTGTTATCGCCATCACAAGTTTGTACAACGCTTAATTTCCCTTACTCTAAATGATCAAACATGTTTAGAAGCAATTTTTATTGCTTTGTGCACCGATGACGACTTACTTGAAGGATCTTACTCAATCCATAGGTAGGTATGGTGGACTCTTGGAACATGCATTTGGGTTTAAGGTTTTGGATGCACAAGTAGTATCTCTACTTAGTGCGGAGTTTTGGCTAGAAAAGGTATTGGTTAAGCACCACATGTTCTAGGATCTATAACAATATAACTTCTATGTGAATGTGAACAAGCATAAATCATTACGTTGTCCTCCTTGTCCGATGTCAACAATTCTGACATATTATAATTAATGGGGGATCAAAATCACAAAAGATTTCAAGGATAGTGTATTTGCATGTAAATCTTCTCTTCCATTATTAATTCTTCAATGTGTTGCATCAACAATCAATGCTATGTTTGTCAACTTACAACAAACTTTACCACTTATACTTTTCCTTATGTGATGTCACTACTTACCATAAGACTAGCATATGCTATTTTTAATTATTTAACTTTATTTTGATTGCAGCAAGGAAGTGAAGAAGCAAAACTCAAACTAAACTTTATTACATAACTCTCACTCGATTACATATATAGATAGATAGATCATGCAGATAGCACTCAGAAGAAAAACAAGCTAAACTTTTATTGCACTAGATTTCAAAATAGCTACATATCAAACAAGGATGGATAAAGATAAAGAAGAGTGATGGTGATACGATACCGGGGCACCTCCCCCAAGCTTGGCACAAGCCAAGGGGAGTGCCCATACCTGTGTACTCAAGTCTCGTTCGTTGGTGGTGAAGATGAAGATGGTGGTGTAGATGATGAGGTAGCGTCAAACTTGTCCTCCGTCTTCCATAGCAGTGGCTCACCATTATAAGAATAGGCACGAGTCTACAGAGTCCTGCAACTGGCAGCTAAACTCATACCTTTAAACCTTGCTTCATATTCAAAGATTTGGTTTTGAAGATTGGATACTTGGCCTTGCAGAAAATTGATTTGATCATTGAGGGTGAAGATAATATCCTCCAAGGGCGTGCCATCCACCTTTAGATCATGGGTGAATTCTGTGATGATGGTGTGGCTGGCACTCAGTCCACGCTCCACCATGCCTTGGCACCTGAAGATCTCCTCCTCCACCACCTCAAGGCTAGCTTCCACGGTTCCCATCTTCTCTGGCCCTTGAACATCCCAGATGTGAAGCACCCTATCACGCATCTCAATGGTGTGAGGGTGCTTCATCACCTCCAGTAAGTAGGGGTTGATGACCCTCTCGAAGAACTTGTCCTTAGAGTAGCTTGATGAGGCCATGGTAATCTAGATCTGTCAAAAAATAGGACGAAACAAGACTAGATGATTTCTCCGTGGCACGGGGTCAAATCATTGGGAGATATATATAGATAATTTTTATACAAAGGAATACGTGTTGCACAAGAAAACGAAGCCATGAAGGTACCCGAGGGGGCCACTAGACATCACGACACGGTAGGGGTGCCTAGTGGACACCAGGGTTTCCTTCCCATGTGTTTCTTAGTTTCCTCAATTTTCTCATATTCCAAAACTGCAAGAATTTTTTTCTGCGGATTTTTCTAAGCCCATTTACTTACTGTATCACATATCTCTTTCTTTTAAGTGTTCTGGAAGGTGTTAGGGATATGATCCTGCGGTATAACCCGTCATTTGGGCTGGGTTAGACTATAGGCGACTCAAGAAGTATATGCTCAATGAAGTTGTAGAAAGGACGGAAAGACGATACAAAGACTTACCAAGTGAGCTGCCATGGCCCACTACAAGAAGATGGCGACTCGAGGCCCACGAGGTGGAAGACACCAGAAGCTTTCCTAACTTGGGAAATAAGATAAAACGGCATTGTAATAGGTCACGAGTGTTTATTGACACGGACTCTGTTCTAAACTCGGGGCCTCCACCTATATATAAAGGGGATCCCTCAAGCCAGGAAGATCAAGCAAGAAACCCTCGACAACTAGGTTAGCTATTCTGGATCCTTGTAATAGAGATCTCCATCAATATATACACCAAATCAGGATGTAGGCTTTTACCTCCATCGAAAGGGCTGAACATGGGTAAATCTATCCCTCGTTCCCGATCAACCTCTTCGAGTCGCCACACAATGGCAATGGCCTCACCACTAAGTCCTTTCATGAGGACATCTGCCATGACAAAACCACGACAGTTGGAGCCCACAGTGGGGCTATCAAAAGGTGGAGTTGAGTTCTCGGAGGGAGCTGTTCCAGGGTTCTGGAGCTACGCGGTTGGTCTGATGACCAAGAGATGCTAAGGTAAGCTCAGCATCGACACATCTGGCTTGGGCCCCAAGGACGACTCAGTCAAGTCGGGATACCGGGTCCCCTTCGGCAAGATCCACGTCTTCATCGGCAAAGTTAGTGTGCCAGTATCCAAGCCGAACACCCTCACCCACAGCGTCGAGTCGGCTCGGTATGCCCAACCCAGCTAGTGACAAGCCGGGAGGCGTCACATCTTCGTCAACTTCACTAAAAGGAATCGATCTCCCAGATGAGTCGGCAGGTGGTGAGGACAGCCTCATCATCACCAATGGCGAGTCCTTCATGGGAGACATCGAATCGATGTATCCTCTCCATGATGGGGGACTTGGGGGCTTCCAGGTGACAGAAGCCGCCAAGGAATATTGTGATCCGCCCTGATAGGTCACCGTCTACATGGCAGGCACCGCGGCGGCCCGAGGTCCGTTGGAGGCAAAAGCTGCTGCTGGTGCGAGCGGATGAGGCAAAATGCTGGCTCATGCCATGAATGACTTAATGGATGAGATGACCAAATTCTTGGAGGATATTGTCACTGCAGAGAACCAGGAGGTGTGCAACACGGAACTAGTAAAAATTCACGCGGAGATGGTCAAGGTCCAGCAAGAAATCGATGCTGAAAACGCCCGGATGGTGGAGTTGCAGGCTCATATTCGTGATGAGTCGGAGTGCTTGAGGGTAGATTCTTGGCGGCTAAGGCTTCGGCAAGACGCCTCTGAGGCGGTTCACCACAGGAGATACCGATCCCGGTTGCCGGGATTGATGGCGCCTACTCGCCTATTTGCTAGCCCACACACCCTAGGCATCGCACAAAATCGACTGCGTGGGCAAGAAGAGGCGGCTTAGCCCACGTCGACTCATCCATTGCCACGATGTTTTTGTACGGCACAGGATCACTTCTCCAACCCCGTTGACAATATGCTCGCAGTAACACGTAATTTGGAGGCGCTCCCTATTCACGAAAAATCCCCCGGTTGAGGTCGAAGCTAGGAACGCCAATGAGATCCAGAAGACAGCAGTGTTCCAACACGCGCAGTACTCATACATTCGAGATTGGACGCACTCGACACTTTATGCCAGCCGCCAAGAAGAATCTACGACTATTTCCAGTAACGGGCGTTGACAGCAGCCCTGATTTTCCCCAACCCTGCCAGGACGACAAAACACTCAAGACCTTGTTGATATGGTGAGAGACGCCCAGTAGGTAGAGGTAGAAGCAGCAGCAATACATACGGCTCAACCACATGTGGCGGAACCCCAGTCAGCGACACACGAGACGAGAATCAGCACTAGAAAAATTGGCATCCCTTGTTTATCGCTGGCTCTTTATAGTGAGCCTATGCTTAAGGACTTCAAGGGGCCTCGCAAGGTATCAAACTATACAGCAGATCTCGAGCCGGTGGCATGGATTGAAATTTATGAACTAGCCATGGATATGGTCGACGTCAGCGATGCGATATGCACAAAGTATTTAACAATGATGTTGGGAGGGCCGACTCAAACCTGGCTGAAAAAACTTCCACCAAACTCCATTAACACGTGGGCTGAGCTAAAAGAACGGTTCATCAAGAATTTTCGAAGAACATGCAAACAGTCGATGACCATTGTGGATCTTCAACACTATGTCCAGCGCACAGGCGAGTCATCCCATCATTGGACTCGCGGGGTTGCAGAAATCATCCACTCATCAGACAACATTACATCCTCGCAGGCCGTCCTGATCTTTAAATAAAATCATTACTTCCACCCGCTAGTCTTGAAGTTGGGTCGCCTAAAGTGGAAGACTCAAGATATGGGCGATTTAATGGATGTTCTGAGAAGGTATGCCTAGTTGGATGGCACGAAGGATCCTGGCTCGGACGAGGAGAAAGCCGGCAAGAACAAGAAAGGCGAAGGTGGCAAGGTAATCAGCAATCTGGAAACCCTGGAGGTCAGAACAACAAACAAAAGCAGCCTGAGGGCAGGTCAGAGTTTGTGGCCAATACTCTGGGTTCAAGAACCAGCGCCAGAATAATCATTCTGGATGACCTTATAATGGGAGCAAGCAACACAAATATGAGGAAGCGCTCAAGGGTTCTTGCCGAAATCATAATACATAGGACAAGCCATCTACTAACTCATGCGAGAATGGTTGTATCTTGCTGGAATTCTGGAGTCAAGCCTTTTAAAGTCACTTGGGAGCTAATGGTGGAGGACAACCAGGTCGGTATGGTCAAGCCAGCTCACAGGGTGGCCCGCCTGGTGGGTTCTCGGGATCAACATCAATGAACCAGGTGGCTCGCGATCAGACTATCAGCACCAAGGAAACACTGGCAATGGCCATCATTCTACTGAGGGCAATCAGGAGCATAAAAATCAGTCTGGGTCTCACAACAATCCTAAGCAGCTGAATAATGGTCAATACCACATTTTCACCACCAGCACTTGGAAAGAGGAC
This sequence comes from Hordeum vulgare subsp. vulgare, assembly GCF_904849725.1. NCBI lineage: Eukaryota > Viridiplantae > Streptophyta > Magnoliopsida > Poales > Poaceae > Hordeum > Hordeum vulgare. The sequence continues at coordinate 112,162,836 of NC_058520.1, forward strand.
AAAAACACAAGCAGAAAGCCATTAATATGATTGAATCGGTGGTCCCGAGGTATCTCAACTGGTCCGAGCAACCAATTATCTGGAGCAGAGAAGAACACCCTCCCTGGGTTGATATCATGAGAGATCTAGCTTTGTTGGTAGCACATCAGGCGCGTTGTGATACCCTCACAAAAGTCCTCATGGATGGAGGGAGCAACATCAACATCTTATATTATGACACTTTCTGGCGGATGAACCTGCACGATAACAGTTTGCGAACTTCTGCCATGGTATTTCAAGGCATTATTCCTGGAAAGTCAACATACCTAGTAGGGTGAATTATGCTTAATGTTGCTTTTGGGGACGAGCACAAATGCAAATGGGAACCCTTAATGTTTAAGGTGGTGAAGGTAAAAGACCTTATCATGCTCTCTTCGGGAGCACAAATGCAAATGTGAACCCTTAATGTTTGAGGTGGTGAAGGTAAAAGACCTTATCGCGCTCTCTTCGGGAGGCTGGCTTATGCTCGTTTCATGGCTCGCCCTTGTAACTCAAGATGTCGGGTCCCAAAGGCACCATAACAGTAGGAGGCACTAGGAAGATAGCCGAGGAATGTGAGGAAGGACATGTGGCCTATGCTGAGTCGGCATGCACCACCGAAAAGTTAAAGTTTCTCAAAGCCGATCTTGACCCTGACGACAATTCCCCCCCACCCAATAAAACCAACATTTGAGTAAGTCAACCCTGCCAAACCATTAGCCTTATCATATTAGAGCCACCGACTCATTATCTATGTATCGACCCCCAAAAATTATGTACATACTTCTATAATATTTCGAATCTAATAAAGCTCACTTTTCGCCCGTAAACTGAGCATGAGCCTTTATTATTTGAAAACATGTTACTTGGGGGCTTACATCTCAAACAAATCGGCAGATTATCAAATTATGATCAATGGATTCAAGCCGGCTTATCTGGACCCCGGATTGTTTGGAAGTAATGGCATTATCTTATGCAATCCTATGCTGAGCTTTTCCATGATCATAGGTGACTTGGGGGCTTCCAACTCATCGAGTTTAGCTTTCTCACCCTCTTGATCTGGCAAAGACGCCACAAAATGTTAAACCTGCGTGTATGCTTGATGCGACTCCGATCAGGTGACCCCATGTACTCTTGAATAATTAATCCATTATGGACCCTGAACTGGCAAGGTTAAAACATTGGTTTAGGCCTTGTGAGAGCCGACATACTAAAGCTAGGATAAACCATTGGTTATCGTACCTTCTTCATTGAAGCAAGACTTGAGCCTTTAAAGTCGGTCTCTTTTTACTGTGTCTCACTAAACCGGCCTATGAATTATGCTTTATTATTTTCTGCATGATATTACGTCCTAATTTTTCAGGGACAAGTACTATTTTTGACCGGTTCATTATGAATGATCGGGTTATGATAACTACAGTCATACTATGGTGAGTTCAAAATTGCACATCTTCTACAACAAAATTGAGAGAAATTTTATTTAAGAGGCGGGCCTCACAAATCAAATTCATTTGCGAGCTTAAAGACCTACCTCTTTTTACCATGTCTCATTGAACCGGCCTATTAGTTATACCTGATTCTTTGCAAGGCATTATCTCGTAACCTTTCACGTACAAGCACCATTTTACCGACTCATCATGAATGACCGGGTTGTAAAACTGTGATCATATCATGACCAGTTTAAGTCATATGATCTTACTGACGGTATTGTGGAAGACTTCAATGGACTCTACAAAAAAGTATTTCTGACAATTTGTTCTTGCCTGTTTCAAAATTCGATCAAATATCCGAAGCCAAGCAAGGACAAGCATTTTGGTAAAACTATAAGGATGATAGAATATCATGACAGGTTTTACCAAAGCAAGCTAAAGTACGAACCGACATGCACGATGGCATGACAAAACATTTCAGAGTTTCTAGTACCCCTATTACGAACTCACATGAGGAGCTGTTAAATATTTAAAGTTTTTTATCTAAAAAATGCTTGGGGCTCGTTAATTTTTGGAGAGTCATTTTGTTCCAAAAGGAACACGCCTTGAATCTTCATCCCCAGCTGATTCAGCGTCCGATTCCTCCATCTCATCATCATCAATGACGTGGTCACCCTTTTGAAGCCACTAGGCATTGGGATGCATTCATTATTGATGGAATAAGCAGCATAATACTAGGATGTGTCAGCTTGTTCTACTAAAAGAGTCGCCAACCACCGGGTTTTTTTTATTACACGAGCGAAATCTTCACGAGTGAATTCTCAGCCGTCCAACTTATATTCTGGAAATCCGTATTTTAGAGCCACCAAATCCAGTTCAGGTAAATATGCCTTAGCACACGCCAGAGCCAAATTTGCCCCGCCGTGATCTGCCGACTTTCGGGTTTCACAGACCCAAATGTGGCACGGTGGAGAGTTGCTTTAGGATATCCTTAAGGCTTCGGGGAGGATATTTCAAGTTCTTGACGGCCATAATGGAATAAACAGATCCGATGAATAGTTGTTCCACATAATTGACTACGGATCTGTTCGACCTACACATGAAAGACAAGTACAATTCTGAGTCGCCCCATTTTTTTAATATCAATCTGAGAAGCTCAAAGGAATAAAGGTCACAAGGCCTTACCAAAGATGGAAGTTAGCATCTCGTTAAGTTGCTTCACCAAAATCGCATAGTTTTCTTTCAAGGGACCAAGCATCCCTTCGACTTTGTCGGCACAGTTCAGGAGGGTAGTTTTTTCTGCTTCAAAAATTTTCACGGCTTGTTCGAAACGGTCCTGCGCCTGACAAGAAGAATTTTGAAAATAAGCCGCCGTCAATTCAACATCAGTCGTCAGCTTCATCTCTTCCTTCACACATTTCTGCACGTCTACGGCCAGAGATACGGCATCTCGTACATACCTCTAACAAATGCACAAAGTTGTCAAAAATTGTGATTATGACACGCCTTAAGAGCGGCTTATTACTAGCAATAAGAAGGTCATGATAAGGAAATATTTTTTGAAAGTCCCCAACATATTGCACTCAATATACCCGGCACTTGGGGGATAATGCATATGAGTTAACTTCAAAATAGATATGACAAAAAAGAGGAAAACCCACCTCATTGTACAGAATGAGTCGGCCCTTTGGGGCTACAGTCTGAATCTTCATAAAAAATTCATTCTAGATAAGTACCGACTCGTTATCGTCATAACGACTCTGTCCTTTCGGGCTACGGATGCACGTTTACATTTAGCTAGTTTGAAAAAGCCGGCTTGTCATATTCATAGTAAACCATCCCTTGGGGGCTAGAGGCAGTATATAAAGATAGAGTAGGTAAGCAAGAGTTTTTACCTCATACTTCTCCTTTAGAGCACAAATCATATTGGCTTCAATTTCCCGGATTTTAGACAAGCGGGTCAAGTATTGCTGGTGGATTTATTCAACACTAAATAAATAAATATTCAGGAGCTCCAATTGGGTTTTCCCTTTTTCCAAGTTCACCATTTCTTCCTTGGTCACAATCTTAACAAGTGAGGTGGAAACAACAAGAGGTTGAAACCTTTCTTTTACAAAAACAACATCCGGAGCACCCTAGTCAGCCGATCGAATAGGATCATTAACATGAGTCACCGGACTTGGTGGATGAGTAGGAGGATCAACTAAAATGCATGTAATCTCTATACGCGTGTCCACTAAAACCGGCCTAGTTGAGTTAGGCATTTCAACAATGATTGTCGTTTCATTTGTAGCATCTAGAATATTCCTTCAAGAAAGGTCAACCTCGGTGGTTGCTTTTTCCGATCAAGGTTTCAAAGTGTCTTGGATTTAAGCACATGACCCTGCACCATGACTAGACAAAGGAGCTTTGGCCATACATAGATCAGAAATCAAATATTATGCGAAGGAAGGGAAACATATACAATCAGGTCATGATCAGGAACTTACCCATGATTGATACTAAAAACCGGAAGCAACACTGCAGATGAGGCGCCTGAAGATGGGGAAGATTCTTGGTTAATGAGTTTGAAGGATTAACAGATTCTTTAAAGAAACAAACCTTAAGAAAAGGATCATATGGTACCTCAACGCATGGCTTACGAGCCGTCGGTGTCTGAGGTAAGCCATGGTATAACTCGCCATGGTCACTTCGGGTCTTAGGTTTTCACTAAACAACGAGTTGCGTTTTCTTCAAAAGAAAATTGGGAACTAAATGAGCGTCTTGATTTGACATTTTAACCTTCTAGACAGCTTGCCTTGTCCTTCTTGCAACCAACGTTTCTAAGGAACTTGAATAAATTGGAATTACCTCAATGTCGCTGGCTTAGCTGGCTTCAGAGTCATCCTGAGAAGAAAGCATGTTAACGAGTTCAGTAAACAATCAGCCAAGTGAGTCAAGTTCTACCTCAAATGGATCTCCCAAATTTGAGCCGAGAGTCGGGTCATCACGGGCCGGATCATTTCCCTGGCCCATGGAAAGAAAGGGTATCTGAGGTGTGACTTTCCAAAAGTTAGAATCTTCCTACAAATTAAAGAGCATAAAAAGAATGGCGGGAAAAAATAGATAAAGGAACAAAATACACTTGAGGTGAAAGGATCAGTACCGATGGCGGAGGGTTTAGCAGATAAAATGGACTTAAACCAATAACACTGCACCATTCCTTTGAGTCGGAGAAGAACTTGTTCGTCTCTTTATTAAGAGCATCATTGGATAAATCTTGTGTGGATAAGCATTGAACATCCGAGGAGTCGCGTGAGTAGTCGCACATCAAAACGGTCCTCGCGATCACACGATGGATGCCCCACTTTAGCCTGCAATGGATTAGGTTGATCCTAGTTAGGCGATGAGCAACCAAGGCTCTTAATTTTGTATGAACAGGAGCCATCATATCCCTCTCTTCATCTGTTGGCCAACCCGGGATTTCATCATTGTTGCTAATCCTCTCCAATATGTAACCCGACAACGAATTTTCTTCTACAGCGGCAGTATTTTTCCAATAAAACCAGGTCTTGTACCATCGATTTGGATGACTCGCCAAGTTAGATTCGGGCAAACAGTTTTTCCTTTTCTAGAAGGAAGTTCCGCCAAGTTCACAAGAGGGGTCGTTCCTAACTTCGGTCTGACGGTTGGCATAGAAGAACTCCCAAATAGAGTCATTGATGGCCCGAGGTTGAAGAAGTGCAGAAGGTCCCTGAAGAATTTTGAGTCGGGTGGTCAAAAAGCTCTGTGTAGATGATCAGTAAAAATAACAACCTCTCCTAGACGATGTTTTGGGTAGGGCTCTTCTTTAGTATCTCGCTAGCTTATCTCCTTTCGAGCCAGCAAGAATCCTAGATTCACAAGGTTTTCCAAAGTAAGTTCGGACTCTTGGGACCTGGCCCGGTTACAAGCCTTGGAATTCTTGGGGGCCATTAGGCGATATGAAACAACTACAACAATGATGAAAGAAAATAAGGTGATGCATGAATATGAGCAGCTTATTGGTTGGTGTGATCAAATCACCAGAACTATTACAAAACAAGTGTTCTAAGCCGCTACAGTGGGGTGTTTAAGCCGGCAACAACAAGTAAAGGATTTTGAAAGGTTAACTTCAGGGGAGACTTAGCATAATTTTTTCGCAAACAGGATGCAATAATTGACATCTCTTGCGATGGATCTAAATAAAGCGCAAAAAAAAGAAATACGTGTTGAACACTGGCAACATGACGGAAGGTCAATACATTCGCACAATCTTCTAAAAGGAGTCTCGTATCAAATCTATGCGGAGAAGATGCCAAGCGGAGGCTGCAACAAACCTATGGATGCACGAGGGATGAGAAGCTTGTGAATCTACTTAACATTTCTTCGGTAACTTTGATGAACACTATATGAACACTAGTAGAACCCACTGATGAATCTACACACCCTATTAAGGAATAATGAGTACCGGATTTCGTTGAAGGAGAAAATGTGATGATCCTGGGCACTCCAACGAACACGAGGAAGATCCAGTAACACTAGTGGCATGTTCTAGAAGTTCCGGTCATTGTTTTCGGAGTTCTGGCATGCACACTAATGGGGAAGAATGAGAAGGAGAAGAAGAAAGGAGAAGATGCTCTAGAGGTTTGCCCCGCCTATTTATAAAGAATGAGGGGGATCAAAACGGAACGGTTGCAGGCAATTAGTGTCTGAGTTTACGCCTAGATTTTCATGACAGCCCGGATTTAGTGTTGCTTTTCAAAAGATTTGCTATGATGACCTGGACGATAGTGCACTAGTAGAAAAGGGCTTTTTGTCCCGGTTCGTAAGGGCCTTCTGTGCCGTTTTTGGAACCGGGACTAAAAGGTCGTTACTAATGCCCTCGGCCTTTAGTCCCGGTTCTTACACCAACCGGGATAGATGGGCCTCCACGTGGCCGCTGCGGCCAGGCCAGGCAGGGGGGCCTTTAGTCCCGGTTGGTGACACCAACCGGGACCAAAAGGCATCCAAGCGTCAGCACCTGGCTGAAGCTGAGTTTTTTTAAAGGGGCTGGTTTAGGGGTTAATTTAGGTTGTTATATATACCAACCAAGGAGCATCCATGAGCAAGCACAAAAAGAAATAATTTTATCTTTCAGCAATGAGCATCCATGAGCACGCACAAAATTTCATCACGCACACCACCATCATACTTAAAAGTGCAGTAGCAGTTCAACACTATCGTACTTAAAAGGTTTACACTATAAAGATTAAAGCTCCATCAGGTTCTTAAGATCTTCACTCCTGCTTCTTCACCTTCTCCTTCATCATCCTGATGCGCTTAGAGCGTCGAAGCCCCAGGCCAGGCTGTGGGATGTACTCCTCTACCAGAATTGGCATGGCCCTGTCGCCCAGCTGTGGGATCACCATCGCGAGGCCATCATCGCTGCTACTTTTGCTGTAGCCAGAGTCGCCACTAGTTTTGCTATACCCAGATTCGCTGCTGCCGTAGACATAGAACCTATCACAGTACTCGCCGCTCCTGCTCCCATTGCCTTGCCAAATGCAAAAAAGTTTTTTTTAAATGGGTGTGAGACATAGCCTAATGGATAGGAAGAAGAGACAGAGCGTACTGGCATCGTCGTCGTCCTGGTAGCGCCTCCAACACATAGTCGTGTCGAACACCTTCACGGCGAACGTGGCGTTGTCGTCGTACCTGAAGACAAGGAAGTACCCGTGCCGCAGGTCGTAGGCACGGACGACCTGCTTCCAGCCATGATCTAGGTACATGCTTCCATCAGTGTCGAACGCCACCTCCACGTCCCAAAGCTTGTGAAGCCCGTTGCCGGCCATCCTCAGTTTCATGTTTTGTGGCCGATGACCGTCCCACATCTTCACAAAATTGTCCATCAGCACCTGCGTGCTAGAGGATTTCTCAAGTATAATCGTGAAGAACTCCATCTCTGAAAAGCAGAAGAAGGGACCAATTACTACCCTTTACAACATTGTCCGTACTCGCTGCACCTGCTCCCATTGTCTTGCCAAATGCAAAAAAGTTTTTTAAAAATGGGTGTGAGACATAGCCTAATGGAGAGGAAGAAGAGACAGAGCATACTGGCATCGTCGTCGTTCTGGTAGCGCCGCCGACACATAGTCGTGTCGAACACCTTCACGGCGAACGTGGCGTTCCCATCGTACCTGAAGACAAGGAAGTACCCGTGCTGCAGGTCGTAGGCACGGACGAACTGCTTCCAGCCACAATCTAGGTACATGCTTCCATCAGTGTCGAACACCACCTCCACGTCCCACAGCTTGCGAAGCCCGTTGCCGGCCTGCCTTAGCTTCATGTTCTGTGGCCGATGGCCGTCCAACATCTTCACAAAATTGTTCGGCAGCACCTACCTGCTGGAGGATTTCTCAAGTATAATCGTGAAGAACTCCAGCTCTAAAAAGCAGCTGAAGAGACCAATTACTACCCTTTAGAACATTGTCATACAACATTTACAACAACATGATCATCAGTATTAGGTAGGACTTTTCTGCATAGTGCTCTCCAATTTTAGCATTCAAAGTAGGGGTACTTTTCCAATTTGAGCATTCAATAAGCAAAACCAAATCGTAAAATAAAGTAGTATTCAAATTAGCATGCATTCAATTATAAGCAAAACTACATCATCTCTTGTCATACATATAGCATCACTAATACAGCTAGAACCGTAGCGCCCGACGGGTATCGTTGCGGGCGGTGGACACCCAAAGAGAAGGAACCATCACAGGATCATAGCTCCAGTGAGATCCCTGAAGAACCTGCCAGGTATTGGAGAACCTGCCCTCCAATGAAACCATGTAGCGACGGACGTGCTCGTCCTCGTCGCTGACACGGTGACGTACCACCTCCGCGGTGTCCAGAAGCCTCGGCACCATCACTGGCCCACGCGACCGCCACCAAACAAGGATCGGGTCAACAACAGGCTGCCTCCTCACCAACCTACGCTCCCCAGAAGGTAGCACCTCCCAATACCAGTCGGGCGGAGCCCAGTCCCGGACAGGGCCCCTCTGATCAAGCAGGTGTCCTCCGTCGAGTCGACGCCGAGGATGCGGGATAGGCATCGTAAAATGAACTAAAAAATAAATAAGTTCTATTAATTTTCTTGCTAAAAATAAACTACTTCTATATATAGTAAAATAAAGTAGTTTTATTAAATCAACTAGTTCAATTACTAAGCACTTACTATAAATGAATAAGACCGAAGCTATATTCACTATGGTGGTAATACTAGTTGTTAATTATCTGTCTCATATTGCACTACAACTAACAATCTAATGAACAAGAATTAATATATGCCATCTTTTGGTCGGTAACAAAATTAGATTAATTCAACTACCATAAGTTTTGCCGAAGTGGCAGAAATGTTTATTCCAGTGAGAAAAATTGCGTATCTAATCCCTTTGCTCATGCAGGACAACATAGGATAAGCATATCAGAGGAAATGATGTTCCTAGAGTATCCGAAATGCACAAGTATCCAAAATGCACAAGTATCCGATATGCAGGACTACCAAAATAGGTCGAGATGCACAAGTATCAGATTCGTAGGACTACCAAAATAATGCTATATGTTTCTTCTACGTTCGTGCCTACAATAATTATTTTTATCCTATAATTGTCACTTCTTTTTCAACAGTAGGCATTATTCCATGGAATTTCTAACATAAGTACTTGTACCTGTTATGGAAAAATGTCAATATCTTGTTCCTTGATCTTAATCAACTAATATGAGAATTTATTTTCTTTAGTTATTACCAGATGCATACTATCTAGATATCATCTTGCAAACTAGAACACAAACATATGGTACAAGAAATTAAAAACATTGTTAGTTTAATTTTTTAAAAGGTTTCAAACGAAGATCTGAATGACTACAAATTTGACATATTCGATCTTTGCATATATACGAACATACAAACCTGCATATCCAACAATAATAACACAAAAAATTCAAAAATTAAAAACAGTAAAAAAAACAGAGCTGTGGCGGCGGCGGCTCACATCGGGGGCGGCCAGGGCGACGGCGTGGGCGGCGAGGGCGATGGCGATGGCGGCGGGGGGCGGAGGGCGAGGGCGACGGTGACGGGCGATGGCTCGGGGGCGGCGGAGGATGACGGCGACGGCGGCGGGGGGCGGGGGGCGGAGGGCGACGGCGACGGGCGACGACGTGGGCTTGGGGGTCGGAGGGCGACGGGCGACGGCGACGGGGCAGCCTGGCGGCGCCGTGGATGAGCTCGCGGCGTTGTCGGGCGTGGATGAGCTCGCGGCACCGTGAAATCTGAAAATTTCCAAAGTGTTGGCTTATATAGCAAAGGCATTGGTCCCGGTTCATGGCACCAACCAGGACCAAAGGCCAGTTTTCAGCAGCCCAAGGGGCGGGAAACAGAGACCTTTGGTCCCGGTTGGTGGCACCAACCGGGACCAAAGGCCTCTTTTCAGCAGCCCAAAGGGCGGGAAACACAGACCTTTGGTCCCGGTTGGTGGCACAAACCGGGACCAATGCACCCCTTTAGTCCCGGTTGGTGCCACCAACCAGGACGAAAGGTGTGTTCGCGGTAGTTTCGAAGAAGTTTAGTCGCACCTCGCCAAGCGATGCGCCCTGTTAATTGTTTATAAGCCCCTCTATGGCTTCTTATTCGAAGTGTCTTATAAAAAAAATTCAGCCTAAAAATCAAAGGGTGTTTAGGTTGAATTTTCTCTATAAGCGCATCTATTTTGTTGCAATTTTTTTTGATTTTATGAAAACTTTTTTTAGTTGATATTTTTTGATTTTTTTTAGTTCTTTCTTTTTATTAATGTTTTATTTGATTCTTTTTAATTCATTGTCTTTAGTCCATTTTTTAACAAATAAATACCAACCGGGACCAAAGGGCGTGTGCTGGCACGGTGCGGTGCTATGTTTAGTCCCACCTCGCTAGCCGAGAGGGGCTCGGAGTGGTTTTTAATTACTTATTTATTTTATTTTACGATAATTCTTTTTTTGTATTAAAGTTTGTAACAAAATTGGAATTACTTATTTATTTTGTTTTATGATAATTCTTTTTGCTTTTAATGCTTTGAACAAAATTCTAATTACTTATTTATTTTCTTTTATGATAATTCTTTTTGCTATTAAAGTTTGTAACAAAATTCTATATAATTTTAGTTTCAATAATACTAGAGGTTTATAAAAGCTTTTTAGTTAATTCCTTTAGTACCAGTTCTAAGGCTGTTACAAAGGCATTTTATACAGAAACTTGTCTGTTAAAACATGCATATTCATACGGAAACTTCTCTGTTAAAACATGCATATTCATACGGAAACTTGTGTGTTACAACATGCATTTCAAATGAACTACAAAAAGGTTGAAAGTTGGCATGGTATCATCATAATAGTTGTGGAGAAAGTCTTCACTTTTTCTTCGCGTCTGTCCTTTCCTGATTGCGCCGTAACCATGGATAATCTTCATCATTTATTAGGATGCTTGGGTCAGCCTTGACTTTGAAGGGAGGAATTTCATGAAACTTTTCATAATCTTCGGACATGTCTGTCTTGCCCTCCACTCCCACGTTGTTCCTTTTTCCTGAAAGAACTATGTGGCGCTTTGGCTCATCGTATGATGTATTCGCTTCGTTATTTTTTCTTTTTCTCGGTTTGGTAGGCATGTCCTTCACATAGATAACCTGTGCCACATCATTGGCTAGGACGAACGGTTCGTTAGTGTACCCAAGATTGTTCAGATCCACTGTTGTCATTCCGTACTGTGGGTCTACCTGTACCTCGCCTCCTGACAGATTGACCCATTTGCACTTAAACAAAGGACCTTAAAATCTACTACGTAGTCAAGTTCCCATATGTCCACTATGTAACCATAATATGTGTCCTTTCCCCCACTCGGTGGCTGCATCAAAGCGGACACCGCTGTTTTGGTTGGTGCTCTTTTGATCTTGGGCGATCGTGTAAAATGTATTCCCATTAATCTCGTATCCTTTCCAAATCTTAACAGTCGAAGATGGTCCCCTGGACAACGAGTACAGCTCATCACAAACAGTGTTTTCATCTCTGAGATGTGTTTCCAACCAACTGCGGAAAGTCCTGATGTGTTCACATGTAATCCAGTCGTCGCACTGCTCCGGGTGTTTGGAGCGCAGACTGTTCATGTGTTCATTGACATAAGGGGTCACCAAGGTAGAGTTCTGTAGAACTGTGCAGTGTGCTTCAGACCAAGAATATCTATCCTTGCATATTATTGTCTCCCCTCCAAGCGTGCCTTTTCCAGTCAGTCTCCCCTCATACCGCGATTTAGGGAGACCTATCTTCTTAAGGTCACGAATGAAGTCAACACAAAACCCAATGACATCATCTGTTTGATGGCCCATGGAGATGCTTCCTTCTGGCCTAGCGCGGTTACGGACATAGTTCTTTAGGACTCCCATGAACCTCTCAAAGGGGTACATATTGTGTAGAAATACGGGGCCCAGAATGACAATCTCGTCAACTAGATGAACTAGGACGTGCATCATGTTATTGAAGAAGGATGGTGGGAACACCAGCTCGAAACTGACATGACATTGCACCACATCACTCCTTAGCCTTGGTATGATTTCTGGATCGTTCACCTTCTGAGAGATTGCATTGAGGAATGCACATAGCTTCACAATGGCTAATCAGACGTTTTCCGATAGAAGCCCCCTCAATGCAACCGAAAGCAGTTGCGTCATAATCACGTGGCAGCCATGAGACTTTAGGTTCTGAAACTTTTTCTCCGCCATATTTATTATTCCCTTTATATTCGACAAGAAGCCAGTTGGGACCTTCATACTAGGAAGGCATTCAAAGAAGATTTCGTTCTCTTCTTTGGTAAGGTTGCAGGACCTTCATACTGCTTTGGAGGCATGTCGTCTTTTTCATGCAAACGTTGCAGGTCCTCCCGTGCCTCAGCTGTATCTTTTGTCTTCTCCCATACACGCCCAAGAAGCCTAGGAGGTTGACGCAAAGGTTCTTCGTCACGTGCATCACGTCTGTCGAAGAGCGGACCTCTAGGTCTTTCTAGTAGGGTAGGTCCCAAAATATAGATTTCTTCTTCCACATGGGTGTGTGTCCCCCAGCGTCACTCGGAACAGCTAGTCCGCCGGGACCCTTTCCAAAGATTACTTGTAAATCATTGACCATAGCAAGTACGTGATCACCGGTACGCATGGCGGACTTCTTCCGGTGATCTGCCTCGCCATTGAAATGCTTGCCTTTCTTTCTACATTGATGGTTGGTCGGAAGAAATCGACGATGGCCCAGGTACACATTCTTCCTGCAGCTTCCCAGGTATATACTTTCGGTGTCAGCTAAACAGTGCGTGCATGTGTGGTATCCCTTGTTTGTCTGTCCTGAAAGGTTACTGAGAGCGGGCCAATCGTTGATGGTTACAAACAGCAACGCGTGCAGGTTAAATTCCTCCTGTTTGTGCTCATCCCACGCACGTACACCATTTCCATTCCACAGCTGTAAAAGTTCTTCAACTAATGGCCTTAGGTACACAACAATGTCGTTGTCGGGTTGCTTAGGACCTTGGAGGAGAACTGGCATCATAATGAACTTCCGCTTCATGCACATCCTAGGAGGAAGGTTATACATACATAGAGTCATGTGCCAGGTGCTGCGATTGCTGATGTGCTCCCCGAAAGAATTAATGCCATCTGTGCTTAAACCAAACCATATGTTCCTTGGGTCACGTGCAAACTGAGCCCAGTACTCTCTCTCGATGTTTCTCCACTACGACCCGTCAACGGGTGCTCTCAACTTCCCTTCTTTCTTACGGTCCTCACTGTGCCATCGCATCAACTTGGCATGCTCTTTGTTTCTCAACAGTCGTTTTAACCATGGCATTATAGGAGCATACCACATCACCTTCGTAGGAGCTCTCTTCCTGCGGGGCTCGCCGTCAACATCACCAGGGTCAACTCGTCTTATCTTATACCGCAATGCACCCCATACCGGGCATGCGTTCAAATCCTCGTACGCACCGCGGTAGAGGATGCAGTCATTAGGGCATGCATGTATCTTCTGCACCTCCAATCCTAGAGGGCATACGACCTTCTTCGCTGCGTACGTACTGTCGGGCAATTCATTATCCTTTGGAAGCTTCTTCTTCAATATTTTCAGTAGCTTCTCAAATCCTTTGTCAGGCACAGCATTCTTTGCCTTCCACTGCAGCTATTCCAGTACGGTACCCAGCTTTGTGTTGCCATCTTCACAATTGGGGTACAACTTTTTTTTGTGATCCTCTAACATGCGATCGAACTTCAGCTTCTCCTTTTGACTTTTGCATTACGTCCTTGCATCGACAATGACCCGGCGGAGATCATCATCGGGCACATCGTTTGGTTTCTCTTGATCTTCAGCAGCTTCCCCCGTTGCAGCATCATCGGGCACATCATCTGGTTCCTCTTGATCTTCAGCAGCTCCCCCCGTTGCATCATCACCGTATTCAGGGGGCACATAGTTATCATCGTCCTCTTCTTCTTTGCCGTCCTCCATCATAACCCCTATTTCTCCGTGCCTCGTCCAAACATTATAGTGTGGCATGAAACCCTTGTAAAGCAGGTAGGTGTGAAGGATTTTCCGGTCAGAGTAAGACTTCGCATTCCCAGATTTACTGCATGGACAACACATAAAACCATTCTGCTTGTTGGCCTCAGCCACTTCGATAAAAATATGCACGCCCTTAATGTACTCGGAGGTGTGTCTGTCACCATACATCCATTGCCGGTTCATCTGCGTGCATTACATATAATTATGTGTGTCAAAATTAAGAAAATCAGACAAATATCTATCTAAAGTAAGAAAATCAGACAAGTATCATAAAGAAGATAAGAACAAGAGGCTCACCTTGGTGGTGCCGGCGACGAGATCGGCGCGGGCGATCAAAGGCTATGAAAACGGGGACGGGGCATGACGGACCCTTAAATCTAGACAAATCCCCCAAAAATGTAGCTCCTAGGTCGAGCTTCGAGAGGAGAAAGCTTAACTAGTGTGGCTCCGGCATTTCATCGAACACCTCATGTGCATAGGAGGTGAACTAGAGCACCCAAAGGCCCTCTCCTCGCCGGATTGAAAAAACAGAGCACTGTGGAGTGCTCTGCCGCAGCGGTTGGTATATATAGGCAAGTTATTTGTCCCTGTTCGTGGCATGAACTAGGACTAAAGCCGCCCCTTCTGTCCCGGTTCATGCCACGAACTAGGACCAATGATTGTGGGCCAGCAGCGAGGACCATTGGTCCCGGTTCGTGGCTCGAACCGGGTTAAATGGTTCCACACGAACCGGGACCAATGCCCACGAGGCCCCGACCGACCCCCTGGGCTCGCGAACCGGGTCTAATACCCCCCATTGGTCCCGGTTCTTGAAGAACCGGGACTAATGGGCTGGCCAGGGCCGAACGATAGCCCTGTTTTCTACGAGTGGTGGTCAGCGTGATGAAATCATACAAATATAGACTGGAAAGCTGTTAACTCTCAAGGAAGGAGAAAATGAACCAACATAGTTTTGACCCAGATTCAAGTGTTATTTCAGGGATAAAGGGCGAAATATTGCCTGTTTATAATTTGACCAAGGAAGTTTGACTTGACCAAGTTCAAATCAACGTGGGGCCTATTGTTGGGAATATGATCCTGGGATATAATCCGCCATTTGGGCCAGGTTAGACTATAGGCGACTCAAGAAGTATATGATCAATGAAGTTTTATAAAGGACGGAAAGACGATAGGAAGACTTACCAAGTAATCCCTCACGGCCCATTACCTAAAGATGGCGACTCAGGGCCCATGAGGTGGAATACGCCAGAAGCTTTCCTAACTTGGAAAACAAGATAAGATGGCATTTTAATAGGTCACGGGCGTTTATTGACCCGAACTCTGTTGTAATATCGAGGCCTCCACCTATATATAAAGGGGATCCCTCGAGCCAGAAAGATGAAGCAAGAAACCCTCGAGAGCTAGGTTAGCTATTTTGCATCCTTGTAATCGAGATCTCCATCAATATAGACACCAAAGCAGGATGTAGGATTTTAGCTCCATCGGAGGGGCTGAACTTGGGTAAATCCCTATCTTGTTCCCGATCAACCTCTTCAAGTTGCCACATAGCGACAATGGCCTCATCACTAAGTCATTTCATGAGGAAATCTGCGGTGACAAAACCACGACAAGAGGCGACCTCGCGACGGGGGTTTCACATGGCTCCTGATGATGCTTGCTGATGTGCGCCTCGCGAGGCGGGCGGCCTCGCGAGGGTCTTCACCCATGAAGTCCGATGGTGAGCCGAGTTGAACCCATGGCGTGTGTCGCTTCTTGAGGCTCACGTAGATAGGCTCAGTACCCCAAATCCCACAGGCCCGATAGGTCTCATCGATATGCCAGAAGTTACTAGATTTTGCACTGGTCGGTGCAACCGAGTTTTCGCTTTGGTTTGTCCGAGTGGGGCAATAATGTTGTAACTGTTGGATTTTTGGAGATCCCTATATATACCCCTCCACCGACATATCACTCCTAGAGGAAGCAATCAGAACAAACGAACACTTACTCCATCAATTTTTAAGAGAGAACCACCTACTCATGTGTTGAGATCAAGATATTCCACTCAAACCATATGAATCTTGATTTCTAGCCTCCCTTAGTTGATTTCCACCAAATCAATATGTTCTACCCAAGTCAAATCTTGAAAGAGTAATCGAGTGTTGAGGCGACTATCTTTTGAAGAACAAGAGCAAGTAGTTCATCATACATATCACATCTATTACCTTTTCGAGAGTGGTGTCTACTAGATTGGTTAGGTGTCGATTGGGAGCCTCCGACTTCGTGTGGAGTTGAACCAAGAGGTTTGTAAGGGCAAAGAGATCCCCTACTTCGTGACGATCTACCACGAGTGAGGCTAGTCCTTCGTGGACATAACCCATGATGGTATAAAAAAGGTTGCTTCTCCATGGACCCTTCATGGGTGGAGCCCTCCGTGGACTCTCGCGGCCATTACCCTCCGTGGGTTGATGTCTCCATCAACTTGGATGTACAATAGCACCACCTATCAGAATCATGCCAAAATTCTCCATGTCATCTTTGCGTTTGATCCTCCTCTCCCTACCCTCTACTTACATGTGCATGTCATTACTTTCCGTTGCTATACTCTTCGACTTGCATGTGTAGGGTCTGCTTGACTTGGTATAATTGCTAAAACTTGTGAACTATTAAAATTGGGGAAAGGCTAAGTTTTTATTTGGTCAAGTAGTCTAATTAGCCCCCCTCTAGACATACTTTAGGTCCTACAAGTTCTATTAGATCCTTGGTCTCCATTGCATTTGTTTCACAACCTAGGAGAGTATGGTGTCTAGTGAGGGAAATTACCACTATAAAGGTCCATATTTTGATGGTACAAACCTTGCTAGTTGGAAGCATAAAATGAAAATGCATATCCTTTGTCATAACCCCATCATTTGGCTTGTTGTTTGTATTAGATTGCAAGGTGAATTCTTTGGTGATGGAAAGGAACCGGATCGTGAAGCGACCGCATAAGAATTGAAGATGTTGCAATATAACACTCAAGCATGCAACATTCTATTCAAATTCCTATGCCCGAAAGACTTCAAAAGATTAGCCGTATTGAGAATGCAAATGAAATTTGGGATACTATAGTTTATATGCATGCAGGTACCGAATCCATCAGGGAATCTAGGTTGTATCTGCTATAAAGTCAAGTTTACAATTTCAAGATGAAGGATGGTGAAGGAGTCGTTGAAATGTACTCTAATCTTGCTCTCATCACAAATGAGATTGTTGTCTTAGGAAGTGAACTGCTAACCGACAAATTCATCATCAAGCATGTCCGTAGAGCCTTGGATGGAAAGTACGACACCATTTTCACATTGATCCAAATGATGCCAAACTACAAAGATCTCAAGCATACGGAGGTCATTGGAAAGATTGTTGCTCATGAAATGTGACTCGAAGACAAAGAAGAGCTTCAAAACAAGTCAAGTGATGAATACACATGCTCAAGTGACACTCCCACTACCTCAACTGAGAATCTTGTTACCAACGAAGATATGAGCCTCATGGTCAAGAAATTAAAGTTCTACAAGAATACAGGTAAAGAGATAAGCTCCAACTCAAGATATGAAGAGAAGCGTTCATCCAGTTGTGACCGGAATTGTTACAACTGTGGAAGTACTAGACAGTAATCTAATGAGTCCATGCCCCCCACACAAAGGAAGAGAAGAGTCACATAGAAGAAGAAGCTCAAGATACAAGTCACCTTGAAGAGAGAGAATGAGTAGAGAAGATCATTCTGGTCAAAGATTCTCCCGCAGAAGCAAGGACTTGGAGAAGAATGACAAGTACACCAAGATCTACTCAAGAAGAAGACATCAAGCTCATGTTGGCTAATGCGTATCTGGCTCTAAATCCGACAACCAATCCGGGAGAAGCTACCACTCCAACTCCGACCATGGTCAAGATGAAGGTGTTGACGGACTAGCACTTGTTTCCTCCAAATCTTATGGCATATTTGATTCACCAAATGAAGGAATTGTAAGTTGCTTCACACCCCGAATACCTTGAATTTAATAGTGATGAGGATGACTCACTACTGGAATCTGAAAATTTGTGGCATGCCATATCTTTGTCCTTCGCTGACACATGGCAAAGATCCTCTTTGCTGTCAGCTGGCACAAAGCTCACGGCAAACAGAAGCCTGATGGCAAAGGTGTTGTTTGCCGTCAGCCTGGCCTTTGACATCTGCCAGCGGACGACAAAGGCACCAAAGGCGGACGACAAAGGAGAGGTAGACGGCAAAGGGGGCGCCACCCTAACGGCCGAAGCCCACCCCACCCCACCCACCCCTTTGCTGTATGCCTCCGAGCCTTTGTAGATGACAAAGGGGGCACCACCCTAACAACAGTCAGCCCCACCCCCGCTCCCCTAACGGCACTCAACCCACCCCTCTCTCTCTCAAGCCCTGCCCGGCCCCTCTCTCTCCCGCGTTCCCTAGCCACCCCAGCGCCGCCGCCACCACCACTGGAGCCGCTCCGGCCCACCGCCGCCGCCCACGGTAGGATCTCCCCGCGCCCTGCCCACCCCAGCACCACCACCACCACCGGAGCCGCTCCGGCCACCACCGCCGCCCACGGCCGGAGCTCGCCCTCCCCTCCTCCCCACGCCCCTCCTCCCCGTGCCCCTGCTCCCCGCGCCGCCGAAGCTCGCCCTCCCCTCCTCCCCATGTTGGCGGAGCTCGCCCTCCACCACCACCGGCCTGGTCCCCGACCACCCCGACCGCCCACTGCCCCGGCTGCCCACTATCCTCCTCTCCGATTCAAGTTAATAGGTGAGTTTGTTTTTTGTTATATGATTAGATTTAGTTAGTTGATTTAGTTAGTTGATTTAGCTATTTGATTTAGTGGTAGTTTAGTTAGTTGATATAGTTAAATAGTAGATTTAGTCATAGGTTTAGTTAATTAGTGCTAGGTTATTTGTTATTTGTTAATTTAGAGGTAGATTCTATTTTGTTAATTAGTGGTAGATTCTTTTTTAGTTAATGATTGGTAGATTTTGTTTTTGTTATTTTTTTATATTTAGTGCTATATAGGTTTAGTGCTAGTTTTAGTTACATAGTCATAATTGAAATAAGTAGAAAAAAGATGAAGAATAAAAGAAGAATAAGTAGATACGGGAAGAAGAATAAGAAGAAGAGGAAGAGGAGGAGGAGAAAAAGAAGAAGAAGAAGAAGAAAAAGAGGAGAGAGGAGAAGAATAAAGAAGACGAAAAAGGAAAAGAAGGAAGAAGAAGAAGAAGAGGAAAATGGAAAAGAAGGAAGAAGAAAAAGAAGAAAAGGAAGGAAGGAAGAAGAAGAAGAAGAAGAAGAAGAAAAGGAAGAAGAGAAGAAAAGAAGATGAAGAAGAAGAAAATGACACCCTCACACCCCGACACCACGACACGATGCCCCGAAACCCCGACACAACATCCTGATGACACCCTGGCAGAAAACTCCGCGCGGCTGTTAATACGTCACCCCCGACGGCACTGACCCTAACCCCCGACCTCCGACACCTCTCCGGCCTCTTGTTGACCAAAAAGGCCCCCGACCCCCAACGCCACTCACCCTGGACCCCCGACGACACTGACCCCCGACCATCGAAGCCACTAACACCCAACCCCCGACGCCACCGACACCCGACACCACCGACCCTCGACGGTACTGACTCCCGACGCCACTAACCCCGACCCCCGACACCTCTTGTGCCTCCTGCTGAACAAGAACGTGCTTTTCGGCCTTCCAGAGGCCGACGGGGTCATAGTTTTGTAAATAATGAGTTAGGTCACATATTTTCCAATTATGTTATAAAAACATCATATTTGTGTTGATCGGGTGAATTTTAATGTGTAGTTGTTCATCGACCTCCCCGTGCTTTGGATGAGCTCCGCCCCTGCATTTGTTGGTGAGCACAAATGACTTCTCCCCCTACCACCTTAATTTGCTCGGTTTCGGTCTTCGTGCCGATGAAACTTGCTAGCTATAGGTTTCTTCAATCATTAGTATGCATGACTAGTATGCGTCTCCCATTCGAAAGGGCGATATCTATAAATATGCATGTCTTTGCATATTTATAAGTGCCATCTTTTCGAATTGTCCAACGTTATCCATGGATAGCCCGAGTATGTGTAGATTGGGTTCGTTTTCCCTTGTTGTTCTCCGGGTACACATCCTCTCTACTTATTGCTGAGACGTGTATCAGGAGAACAGCGGGGAGGTGCTACCAAAATTCTGCGTCGGATCTGGAGCAAAGCATGGGAAACGAACCCAATCTACACATACTCGGGTGGGATTAGGACCTATCTTTACCTATTAGCGCGTAGGTTGCATGAACGTAATAAAACTGACAAACTTGATTAGCGGATGCATATAGATGATGAATTATATATATATTTCTTGTGTGCCCATAGGTAGGTAGGCGAGATGAGTGACCGTGCTTGGATGTACACTGGTCACCCTAGTCAGAAAGACATGACCAATGAATGGTCAACAAAAACCAGGGGGTTTGTGGGAGCCGCATTTGTAAACGGCCAGCAAAAAACATGGTTCACGTGTCCCAATTGTGCCAACTAGAAAAATCAGACAGAGTTTGAAATGGGTAAACTCCTGCAGAAGTGGGGTTTTACACCTCATTATACGGTGTGGACTTTTCATGGTCAGGCTGACCAACGTGCCAGAGCTGAGGTGATTCGTTGTCGCACCGACAAACATGGTACCGGGATCGTAGACATTGTGCAAGACTTTGATGATGCTTGGGATTCAGACGATTAGATGGAGGAATCTGCAAAGGCCTTCTATGAAATGTTGGAGTCTTCAAAATGTCCTCTCCAGGAGCACACTGAGCTTTGTCAGTTGGATGCCATCGCGCATGTAATGGCTCTGAAATCTCAATTCAACCGAGGCAGAGAATGCTACGACGCGATGATGACGATATTTGGACGCTTTCTACCTAAAGGCCATGTATTGCCTGCAAACCTGTACAAGTCAGAGAAAATCCTCTGTGTACTTAAGATGACCTATGAGAAGATACATGCCTATGAGAATGGATGTGCCTTATTTAGCCTTTATTATGCGGCCTCGAACTATTGCCCCATTTGCAATTCTTCCAGGTGTATTGTGGTAGACAACGGTATGGGTGAGAAGATTCAGACCAAAATCCCCATTAGTGTTCTTTGGTATCTGCCAATCTTACCAAGACTTCAACGTCTTTTCATGGTCGAAGAGACGGACAGACAGATGACAGGGCACAAATTGGGAAAAAGAACTGAACTACATGCGGATGGGAACAAGATATTGGTACACACTTCAGATGCTTTTGCGTGGAAGCACTTCGATGCATTACATAAGTTTAAATTGGTAGATCAAAGGCATCCTCGAGTTGTCATCAGCACGGATGGGTTCAATGTGTATGGTATGATGGAAACACAATACAACTGTTGGCCTCTATTTGTCATTCCACTCAATCTCCCCCCTGGAGAGATTATGAAAAGAAAGAACATTTTCCTGACGTTGATAATTCCAGGGCCCAACTATCCGGGGAAGAATATGAATGTGTACATGCAGCCACATAAGGATGAATTGCAAGAAGCCTGGGAGAATGGGATCAAGACATACGACGCCGCTACCAAAAAAATGCATGTGTGGTACATGTACTCGACGCATGACTATCCGGCGTATGCGCTATTCGTTGGCTGGTGTGTGCATCGAAGGTTCCCATGCACCACATGCAAGGCAGCTCTTCAGTTGCGTTGGCTGCAGGTGGGTCACAAGTTTTCTTGCTTCGACATGCATAGACAGTTCGTGGATCCTGACCATAAGTTGAGAAAAGACAAGAAAAATTTCATCAAAGGTAGAGTGATCAAAAACACTGCACCAACTACGTTGATAGGCCAACAGACCCTTGCTCAGTTGAACTCTCTTGAGCCTGATCCTTTGCGTCGAGGGTATTTCAAAGGGTATAATACGGAACACGCCTCGACTCACAAGTCATGCTTATGGGATCTGCCTTACTTCAAAGACCTCATTTGCCCACACAACATCAACGTGATGCACACAGAAAAGAATATTGCGAGGCCATTTTTGGTACATTATTTGGCATAGAGGGGAAGTCAAAAGGCTAGAATCGACGAGGAGGCTCTATGTGATAGACCGTTACAAAACTTGCGACAACGGAAAGGAAAGCAAAGCGTAGAAAGCCAAAGGCATGGTTCAATCTGGAAAGGCTAGCTATGAGGGAAATGCTATTGTGGGTGAAAATGCGGTTGATGTTCCCCGATGGGTATCCTATGAATCTATGGAGGGGAGCGAGTCTTGAGAAATTGAAAATATTTGGTCTCAAGGGTCATGATTGGCACATATGGATTAAGCGGGTAATGCCGGTGATGTTGCGTGGCTTTATCCCTGAGGATGAATGGCTAGTACTGGCTGAGCTGAGCTATTTCTTCAGTTCTCTTTGTGCGAAAGAACAATCGCATGGCGTGCTAGATGAAATGGAAGAGTTGGCAGTGGAGTTGATCTACAAATTAGAAAGGATCTTTCCACCGAGCTACTTTAATCCAATGCAGCATTTGATTTTGCATCTCCCGACCGAGGCAAGATTGGGGGGCCCGTTCAAAATCGATGGTGCTTCTCAACTGAGAGGATGCAGAATACGCTTCGAGCTAAATGTAAAAATAATCTTAGTATTGAAGCACCGATGGCCGAGGCATTCATTACGGAGGAGGCGACAAAGTTCATGATAGCACACTACGAAGCCAAAAATCATCATTTGCATAACCCAAAGCCTCGTTACAATGATGGCGATCCTAAAAAAGGCCGATCCAACCTCAGCCTATTCGAAGGGAAGCTCGCACCATCCGGTGCTTCGAAAGGGAAATCGTTGGATGTCGAAGAATGGAGGACCATTTCATTGTATATCTTCAACAATCTAACAGAACTGCGGCCGTACATAGAGTAAGTTCTCGGTAAATTATTATTCTGCAACTTCTAATTCCGTTGAACTGCTCTTATTCCCGGATAGTTGATATAGTCGATACGTCGCCAAATTCTCTGATGGAGCGGTCATCAAAAAGGATTTCGTCAAAGAGTGAGCTTGTGGCAAAGCATGGAGGAGACAATCCCGGTTTCAACTCTTGGTACAAACAAAGGGTAATTAATTACCACTAATGGGCCATTTGATTTCCTGGTCTAATTTGCGGCTACTGCATCCATTCTTCCGTATTAAACTTGTAGGCTGATGTAGAGTCTATGAATGCCGAGTTGAGACAAGTCGCTAATGGTTTTGACTATAAGGTTTGTTCACTTGACAAATACAACATCAACGGGTATCACTTTCGTACCTTTGGCAAACAGCTATCTATGCCCGACCGAAAGACTACAAATTGTTTTGTTTCTGCTATCGGCAAAGGAGGAACCTAGTATTATGGAAGAGTTGAAGCAATTTATGAACTTCTGTTCTATGGTGAAAACCCACCGACCGTCGTAGTCTTAAAATGTTATTGGTTTGAGACGAGGGTGAATACAAGGACTCAAGAGCTTATAGGACTAGTCGAAATCAACCAAAACACCCACTTAGATGTTCCCGATGTCTATATTACGGCTCAACAAGCGGCACAAGTTTTCTATCTACCGTGCGCCTGCCAAACTAATCCAAATCTAAAAGGTTGGGATGTCGTTTATGAAGTGCCGCCACGTTTTAGACCACCTACCTCAATGAAGAGTATTACAAACCTCACATTAACCCAAACACATATGGAAGAGAATTCTTCCAAGAAACATGTATGTCCAAGAAACGTTTCAAGAACCGCTCTACTTCACCCCAGAACATTGAAGTATACACCGACAGTGAATCAGTCGTAAGCCCTGAGTCCGAACATGAAGAGCCAGAAGAACAACAGGGTACTGCTGCGGATGACCTGTCATTCGATTATATAATGGTGGCCTTCCCCATGTTCTTCCGGATAGTGATGATGATGTTGCATTGATTGATGATAGTGATGATCATGATGCATTTATTGACCCTGAAGTATATATAGACGAGCACGATTGTTATTAGTTCATGTGAGGTATTCAACTATTACTATATATACATATATAATTTTTTGTTCATGTTAGGTATTCACTTTTTATTAGTCATGGTGGTATTTATGATGATGATACACTTAAATTATATACAGTTTATTTCTCATGTTGGTATTTATGTTGTACTAATTTCATTTACTCTTTGTCATGGAAGGTGTTGAAAGATGGTGGGAAAGGGTTGAAAGAACTCTGTTGTTCCTTCTTCGTCGGCGGGTGGTGGGATGGGTACTTCCATTCCCGCCTCGCCTCTTCGGAGAGCGTTGCTCTGTACTTTGCATGGAGTGGTCGCTTCTTCGACTCTCGTGGCCCCCGTGAGAGGAGGTCGACCCCCCGTGAAGCCGAGAGCTACGAAAGGTACACGTGGCCACGGGAGAGGTAGGGTGGCTGCCACACCTTCCTCGTGCGCCACCCCAAGCTGATTCACTTGAGCACAGGACTGCTAGGGTGGATTCGTCTGAGGTGGAGGCTACACGGTCTTTGGTTCACGAGCCTCAGGTCGACGAGCCTTCGACCCATGTTACTCGTGTCTCAGAGGCTTCGTTCCAGGAGAGTCCGGAGCAAAATAGGGATGAGGGTACGTCCCAAGAGACCCAGTGGGATACCTGGCCTGATCTGGGTCAGCTTGAGCCAAGTGGCCATGCTGATTGCGACGAGGAGCTGCGTGAGGGGGCCACCATCTACCAGCGTGGTAGTACGGGGCTCCCGCTCATACCGGCGACCCACAAGCAAAGGTGGTTGATTAAGCCAAATGGGGACAAGTAAGTTAATTTACTCGTATTTAACCTTTTGCCTTCACATTTTCTCAAATATCTAATGTTTTGGCTTTAATTTGTCATAATGCAGGGGTTGGATTGTTGGAAAGGGTGTCCACCAAGCCCAACAACGTCCTTGGTGCGCTTTGCTCGCAAAACTTCCCGGGGTTTGTTACGTTGCCCGGTCGGGGTCGAGAGGTAGGAATGACCTTGGAGCACTACTTGGGTGCCCCGGCCCCGCCGAAGGTGGAGATCGACGGTGTTTTGTGCCACACGAGGACCGACATAGTGATTAGACATTTCTAGGTAATTTCTCCTTTACACAATTAAAAATCAACAATAGCTAGTTATTGTACTAATCAGTGTTGTCTCGTTTGCAGACCTTCTACACGTGTGAGGAGGGATACGAGGAGGACCCGGCAAAGGTTATCGAAACTAAATGTCGCCGCTTCATAACTTTTGGCACAAGGCTCGGGTGCAGGCTATTCGAGACTACTATGCCTCATGGCGTATTAGGAAGGAAAAGGGAAAGTGCGGCGATTCTAAGATGGAAAAGGAGCATTACATGAAGGTAATTACATATTATTAAGGCCTTGTAGTTAGTATCCTTGATTAGATCCTTACGCGTAGCGCTCAAATTTCTCTTTATTAACTTACGTTCCCCCGACATGGTGTGTGGATAAGATGGATTGTTGGGAGGCTTTTGTGGATCAGTGGTGCTCCAAAAAGTGGGAGGCCAGCTACAACAACGCCAAGGAGAGGCATGGCAAAATGGTCGGTGTGCTAGACCATCAAGGGAGCGTCAACTTAATCCAATTTTGTGAGAACTGGGAATGTGTTTTGCTTCATAACTCATGCAATTCATTCTTAATGCTAGCTTGAATCCTTTACTAATACAATTATCCTCTCTCTCTTTTAGGCGTATTACAATAAGACATAGGTGCCATAGATGTACGACCTGTGTGCGATGGCCCATACTGCCTCATACAAGAAGGTCAAGGCATTCTTCGAGTCTGACCTCCAGCGTCCTGAAAACGTCACCAACATCTCCTCCCACCACAAGTTCGTGAAGTACAGAGATCACGGGAAGGCGAGGAAAGGGGAGGACTTTAACCCGAACCTGGGGCCTATTGATCCAGAGCTGGTGATGATAGCTGGCAATGGGAGGCTCCATGGCTCGATCGCCATTGGAGACGGCCTTATACGTTGTCCTAGCACTCTCGAGCAGATAAACACTATTGGAATCAGAGATTCTACCGTCTGCCTAATCTTTGTCGTCTGCTAGCTGACGGCAAAGACATTCTTTGCCATCAGCTTCAGCAAAACTGACGGCAAAGAACTGGCTGATGGCAAAGAAGGTCTTTGCCAGCAGTCAACTCTTTGCCGTCTGCCGCAGATGGCAAAGAAGGCGCGAGCAGACGGCAAAGAAGCTCATCTGGCCGGGGGAACCTTAGGTCAACCTACTCCCTTCTTTCCCGTCTGCTGGCGGACGGCAAAGATGGCACAGCCAGACGGCAAAGAGTATAGACCCCTTTGCCGTCCGCCAGCAGACGGCAAAGGTCCTGAATCTACTAACGGTTGTCCCGCCCCCACCGCGGCCCTCTCTCTCTCTCAAACGGCACCTCCCTCTCTCTCTCCTCCCCCGACGCCCAATGCCGCCACCATTGTCGTCCGGCCACCCCCGATGCCGCCCCGGTGCCCCTGGTGCCGCCCCCGAAGCCCCAGAACCCCCCCCCCCCCCCGGCGCCCCTTGGTGTCGCCCCTGAAGCCCCACCGTCGGCGCCCTGTGGTGCCCCTAGTGCGCCCCCGCTGCCCCACCCCCGGCGCCCCTGGTGCCGCCCCCGCAGCCCCACCGCTGGCGCCGCCGGCCCAGCCACTGCCCCGCAGGCCTCGGCGCCGCCCCCGCAGGCCTCGGCGCCGCCCCCGCAGCCCCACTGCCGGTAAGCCCATCCACCCCCGCCCCCTTGTTCTTTATTTTTTGATTTTTTATTGTTTGGTATTTAGTTTTTTGGAATTAGATTATAACTACCGGCATGATTTTTTATTGTCGTTGTAGTAGTTGTTCTTGTTATTGTTGTTGTTGTTGTTATTGTAGTTGTTGTGGCATATATAGTTTAGTTGGTAGGTTAGTCAATTAGTAGTTTTAGTGGTAGTTTAGTTAGTTGGTAGATTTAGTTAGTTAATTAGTAGATTTAGTAGGTAGTTTAGTGGTAGATTTTGTTTTGTTATTTAGTGGTAGCTAGATTATTTTTTAGTTACTAAGTGGTAGATTCTGTTTTTGTTATTTTTTTGCTGTTTAGTGCTATCTAGGTTTAGCGATAGGTTTAGTAAGCTTCGTTAGTTAGGTTAGTTAGTTAGCTTAATGGAAAGAATAGGAAGAAGAAGAAGAGAAGGAGGAGGAGAAGAGGAGAAGAGGAGGAGGAGAAGAAGAAGAAGAAGAAGAAGAGGAGGAGGAGGAGAAGACAAAAATAAGAAGGAGAAGAAGAAAAGAAGAAGAAAAGAAGAAGAGATGAAGAAGAGAAGAAGAGAAGAAGAATACCTTCTCCTCCTTCTCCTTCTTCTCCTCCTTCTTCTCCTTCTTCTCCTTCTCCTTCTTCTTGATTTCTTCTTCTTCTTCTCTTGCTCCTCTTTCTTGTCCTCTATCTTATTCTCCTTACCTTATTTTCCCCAACAATGAGATAATTAGCTCATTTAGCTAAAAACTGGCCATTCTTCTCCTCTTTCATATTATCCTTGCTTTAGTTAACCCAACAATGACATAATTAGCCCATTTAGCTCCAAAATACCATAATAAGCTCAAAATGGCATAAGAACCTTGGTTAGCTGATTAATATTATATACTAAGCTAGTTTTCCTCTAAAATGGGATAATTAGCCCATTTAGCTCAAAAAAGACATAATTAGGTAATTTAGCTCCAACAAGAGGAGAAGAGGAGAAGAAATAGGAAAAATGAAAAGAAAGAAGAAGAAGAAGAAGAAGAAGAAGGGAAGAAGGACAAGGAGGAGGAGGAGGAGGAGGAGAAGGCCAAGGACATTCTATCCTTCTCCTCCTCCTCCTTCTCCTCCTCCTCCTCCTTCTTCTTGATTTCTTCTTCTTCTCGTCCTCCTCCTCTTCCTTCTCCTCTTTCATATTATCCTTGCTTTAATTTCCGCAACAATGACATAATTAGCCCATTTACCTCCAAAATACCATAATAAGCTCAAAATGGCATAAGAACCTTGGTTAGCTCAGTAATATTATATACTTAGCTAGTTTTCCTCTAAAATGGGATAATTAGCCCATTTAGCTCAAAAAAGACATAATTAGGTAATTTAGCTCCAACAAGAGGAGAAGAGGACAAGAAATAGGCAAAATAAAAGAAAGAAGAAGAAGAAGAAGAAGAGAAGAAGGAGAAGGAGAAGGAGGAGGAGGAGGAGGAGGAGGAAGAGGAGAAGGGCAAGGACCTTCTATCCTTCTCCTCCTCCTCCTTCTCCTCCTCCTCCTCCTTCTTCTTGATTTCTTCTTCTTCTCCTCCTCCTCCTCTTTCTTCTCCTCTTTCATATTATCCTTGCTTTAATTAACCCAACAATGACATAATTAGGCCATTTAGCTCCAAAATACAATAATAAGCTCAAAATGGCATAAGAACCTTGGTTAGCTCATTAATATTATATACTTAGCTTGTTTTCCTCTAGAATGGGATAATTAGCCCATTTAGCTCAAAAAAGACATAATTAGGTAATTTAGCTCCAACAAGAGGAGAAGAGGAGAAGAAATAGGCAAAAAGAAAAGAAAGAAGAAGAAGAAGAAGAAGAGAAGAAGGAGGAGGAGGAGGAGGAGGAGAAGGCCAAGGACCTTCTATCCTTCTCCTCCTCCTCCTCCTTCTTCTTGATTTCTTCTTCTTCTCCTCCTCCTCCTCTTTCTTCTCCTCTTTCATATTATCCTTGCTTTAATTAACCCAACAATGACATAATTAGCCCATTTAGCTCCAAAATACCATAATAAGCTCAAAATGGCATAAGAACCTTGGTTAGCTCATTAATATTATATACTTAGCTTGTTTTCCTCTAAAATCGGATAATTAGCCCATTTAGCTCAAAAAAGACATAATTAGGTAATTTAGCTCCAACAAGACGAGAAGAGGAGAAGAAATAGGCAAAATGAAAAGAAAGAAGAAGAAGAAGAAGAAGAAGAAGAAGAAGAAGAGAAGAAGAAGGAGAAGGAGGAGGAGGAGGAGGAGGAGGAGGATGAGGAGGAGAAGGCCAAGGACCTTCTAGTCCTTCTCCTCCTTCTCCTCCTTCTTCTTGATTTCTTCTTCTTCTCCTCCTCCTCCTCTTTCTTCTCCTCTTTCATATTATCCTTGCTTTAGTTTCCGCAACAATGACATAATTAGCCCATTTAGCTCAAAATGCCACAATAACCTCAAAATGGCATAAGAACCTTGGTTAGCTCATGAATATTATATACTTAGCTTGTTTTCCTCTAAAATGACATAATTAGCCCATTTAGCTCAAAAAAGACATAATTAGGTAATTTAGCTCCAACAAATGATATATAGTTCACCACACATATACTTAGCTTGTTTTTCGCTAAAAATGACATAATTAGCTAAAAAACATCATATTTTGTTCTTCTTCTAACTTTCTTATTCACATTTTTGCAGATTGGATATACTACATGCATGGAAGCTGGCATTCATGGAGTTGAACTATGTCGATGGATGAACTTTATATGTATATCATCTAGTTTTCATTTGAGTTGATGAACAATGTCGAACTATATGTATATGTATATATGGATAAACAGTGCAATACTTGGTATGTTTGTTCTTTGGATATATGGGGATGTACATTGGTGAATCATGTATGTGTGGTGAATTATATATATGTGTTGGCAAGTATATGTGTGGTGAACTATATATCATATATATGTGGTGAATTATATAAATGTGCTGTCAAATATATATATATATATATATATATGCTGTGAAATAATATTTAAAAAAACAGGAACTATATGGTCTCTTTGCCGTCTGCCAGCTGACACAACAGGAATCACCTTCTTTGTCGTCTGCCATCACAAACGGCAAAGACAATATCCCGCACGACAAAGACAATACCACAGACGGCAAAGATTGTCACGGCCGGCAAAATTTCTGCGTCAGCCTACGACGGCATAGGACCTTCTTTGCCATCTGCCCCCCCAAAGCGGCGACAAAGCTCTTTGTCGTCCGCTTTCCTTAGGAGCAGTCGGCAAAGCGCTTGAGACGGCAGCCGACACGCGTTGCCTCCGTTAGGGGTTAACGGAGGCTTTGCCGTCTGCCTCCTCCTCCATCTTTGCCGTCTGCCTCCCTCCCCATCTTTGCCGTCTGCCTTCTCCTCCCCTCCCCTCCCCCTCCATCTTTGACGTCTGCCTCCCCGTCCATCTTTGTCGTCTGCCGGGTCCTCCCCTCCCCCCTCTTTCCACTCTTTGCCGTCTGCCTCTTCCTCCCCCCTCCTCTGTGCCCTCTTCTTTGCCGTCTGCCCCCAAGAAGCAGACGGCAAAGAGACTATATGGCCAGCTGCTACTTCCTAGGTTGCACAGCTGGGCTCCACGTGGCACCTTTGTCGTCGGTCAGCTGACGGCAAAGGCCTTTGCCATCAGCTGGCAGACGATAAAGAGCTTATATTGTCACATTTTTATTTATTTTTTCTATTTCACAACACATATACATATAATTCATAGCACATATATCATAAATAGGTCACAACACATATATGATATACATATAAAGCTCATCAATGCCATTTGTTCATCAACGTACATCCCATATATCAAAAGAACCAACACATACAAAGTTTCATCCATATATACATACATATAGTTGCACATATATTGTTCATCCATATATACATATACATATAGTTCAACATTGTTCATCAACTGAAATAAAAATGGAAACTAAAGCACTCCAACGCCAGCTTCCCTGCATGTAGTACATCCAATCTGCAAAATGGGAATAAGAAAGTCAGAAGAAGAAGAACAACAACATATATATGACAAATAAGCTAAATTGAACAAGAAAGAGAAGAAGCAAGAAGAGAACAAGGAGAATAAAAACAAGAAGGAGGAGGAGGAGGAGGAGGGGAAGGGGAAGGACAAGGACAAGGAGGAGGAGAAGAAGAAAAAGAAGGGAAGAAGAAGGAGAAGAAGGAGGAGAAGAAGGAGAGAAGAAGAAGGAGGCCTCCTTCTCCTTCTTCTCCTCCTTCTCCATCTTCTTCTCTTCTTCTCCTCCTCCTTCTTCTTCTTCTCCTTCTCCTTCTCTTCTTCTTCTCTTCTTCTTCTTCTTCTTCCTTCTCCTTCTTTTTGACCTAAATGGGCTAATTATGTCATTTTAGAGGAAAACAAGCTAAGTATATAATATTCATGAGCTAACCAAGGTTCTTATGCCATTTTGAGATTATTATGGTATTTTGTAGCTAAATGGGCTAATTATGTAATTGTTGGGTTAATTAATGCAAGGATAATATGAAAGAGGAGAAGAAAGAGGAGGAGGAGGAGAAGAAGAAGAAATCAAGAAGGAGGAGGAGGAGGAGAAAGATAGAAGGTACTTGGCCTTCTCCTCCTCCTCCTCCTCCTCCTCCTCCTCCTTCTCCTTCTTCTCTTCTTCTTCTTCTTCTTCTTCTTTCTTTTCATTTTGCCTATTTCTTCTCCTCTTCTCCTCTTGTTGGAGCTAAATTACCTAATTATGTCTTTTTTGAGCTAAATGGGCTAATTATCCCATTTTAGAGGAAAACAAGCTAAGTATATAATATTCATGAGCTAACCAAGGTTCTTATGCCATTTTGAGCTTATTATGGTATTTTGGAGCTAAATGGACTAATTATGTCATTGTTGGGGAAATTAAAGCAAGGATGAGAAGAAAGAGGAGGAGGAGGAGAAGAAGAAGAAATCAAGGAGGAGAAGGAGGAGGAGAAGGACTAGAAGGTCATTGGCCTTCTCCTGCTTCTCCTCCTCCTCCTCCTCCGCTTTCTCCTTCTTCTCTTCTTCTTCTTCTCTTCTTCTTCTTCTTCTATCTTTTCATTTTGCCTATTTCTTCTCCTCTTCTCCTCTTGTTGGAGCTAAATTACCTAATTATGTCTTCTTGGAGCTAAATGGGCTAATTATCTCATTTTAGAGGAAAACAAGCTAAGTTTGGAGGAGAAACTTACCGTAGTGGTCATCAAGGAGGAGAAACACCACGGTTGCTCGCGCCGGCTTCGTTTGGAGACGGTTGCCCTGGAGAAGGGTCGTGCGACGCTGCTCGGGAGTTATTCTGCAGAAAATATATTTTGCAATGTCTCAGTTAGCATGATGACACTCAATCATTAGTACTAGTTTATAATGAAACTCATCGTGCCAATCAAAGAGAAGACGGGCATCGGCGGAGGGACTTGACCGCTCTTCTCGCACAGACCCTGAAGAGTATGTCGTATTAGTTAGTATTGAAACAGACATTACACACATGATTTGTCTAATGTGAAAAAAAACATACCACAAAAAGCTCGTACAGGGCCTGTTGACCCGCCTCATTCCGGGCCCTCTCCTCCTCAAGCAATCTTGCCGTGGTCTGGTCCCTCTCATCAAGAGCAGCCTGAATAGCATCCTGGCTTGCCAATCTCTCTTTCTCAAGAGCAGCCTGGTTTGCCGCTCTCTCTTTCTGAAGAGCAGCCTGGAAAACCATTCCTCGTTACCACAGTAATGATCTATGGTGACACACATAATGAAATGGATGAAAGTGTTCTTAGTCCATACAACTAACCTCGATGGCAAGTTCGACTGGCCGTGGTCGAGGCGTTATCTCAGGACATCTGCTCGACTGGCGCGCCTTGATCTCCGGAAGAGTGAGTGGACAACGTATTATACAATCTCCAATGGCTATCGAGCCATGGGGCCTCCCGCCACCAGATATCATCACCAGCTCTGGATCCAAATGTTCCTGGCTAGGGTTAAAGTCATCCCCTTTCGTAGCCTTCCCCGCGTCCCTGTATGCCACGAGCTTCTGGTGGGATGATATGTTGGTGAAGTTACTGGGATCATCGAGGTCAGACTTAGAGAATGCCTTCGCCTTCTTGTACGAGGCAGCATGGGCCATGCCATAAAGGTCGTACAAGTGTGGCATCTCAGTCTTATTGTGATGCGCCTAAAAGAGAGGAACAAAATATTAGCATCAAGAATGAATTGCATGAATCATGAAGCAAATCACATACCCAGTTTCGTCCAAACTGAAGTAAGTTGGCACTACCTTGATGGTGTGGCACGCCAACCATTTGGCTACGCCGATCCTTCGCATTCTCGTGGACGGCTCGCCAGCTGCCTGTGCACCACTCATCAACCAACGCCTCCCAACAATCCATCTTATCCACACACCATCTCGGGGGCACCTGGAAGTTATTAGAAAGAATTTTCAGCGCTACACCTATGAATGAAATCAAGAAAACTACGTAGAAGGACTTAAGAATATGTAATTACCTTCATGTATTTCTCCTTCTTCAGAAACTTTCCGCGGCAATCCTTCTTCTCCTTCTTAATACCACGCGTGGCGTAGTAATCTCGAATAGCCTGCGGCCGAGCCTCGTGGCGCAAGTTCTGTAGTAACCGCCTACACTCGACCTCGAGAACCCTGGCCGCCTCCTCCTCATATCCATCCTAACATCTATAGAAGGTCTGCAATCAAACGTGAAAACACCGATTAGTACAATAATTAGGTATATTGTTAATTTTAGATTCTGTAAAAGGATAATTTACCCAAAAGCTCCTTATCACCATCTCGGCCCTCGTGTGGCACAAGACACCATCTATAATCTCCTCCGGCGGGGCCTGCGCAGCCTGGTAGTGCTCCCAGGTAAATCCTAGCGTAGGAACCTGACCCTCACCAGGCAACGTGACAAACCCCGGGAAATTTGTCCAGCAAAGCACACCAAGGACGGAGTTCGGCCTGCGGACTCCAAGAGGGTGTACCCATCCCCTGAAGTATGATAAGGTCAGCGCATTAGATATTTGAACAAACTTGAAGGGAAAAGCTAAAAAAATGGTTAATGTACTTACCTATCTCCTTCAGGTTTAATCACCGGCCTCTGCTCGCGGGTAGCCGGGGCGACCGGGAGACGTGTACTACCACGCTTGTACACGGTGGCCCCATCCACCTGCACATCGCCCTCACTATCCGTAAGCTCATCCCCGCCATCCCCACTCCCTGAGCCACCCGGACCCTCGGTCCAATCGGGCAACTCGGTATGATCCGGCCAAGGCTCCCATCCGGGCCTCTCCACATCAGGTGAAGCCTCCGGAACCGTAGTCTCCTCCGGCTGCTCCTGGGCCGAATGCACCTCGACCTGAGGCTGCTCCTGGACCGGAGTCTCATGGGACGAATGCCCGTGAACACCAGGCTCCTGGACCGGAGTCCCCGTAGCCTCCTCCGCAAACGGGTCGACCATACTAGTCCTATGCTCGGGTGAATGAGCTGGTGGTGGTGGCGAGGACGGATCAACAGTCCTCCTGGATCTTCCGCGGCCACCACCTCTCCCTGTACCCTTCCCCTTCCTCCCTACCCGACCAGCACCTATCCAAGTGGGCAATGCCGCCGACGAAGAAGAACCCCGGGCTGGTGTCAAAAGACTGTCTGCCAAGGCTCTACGGAGAGATAGGGGTGGAAGGGAAGTACCACCCATCGTGCGGGGCGCCTGGGAAGAACCCGTCGAGCGCTCTGGACCCGCGCCCACCATCTTTCAACACCTGCCATGATAAAGATTAAAAGAAATTAGTACAACATAAAAAAATTGAATGACTGACATGAATAATAATATGTACATGAATAATAAAGATTAAAATATATATAATTTAAGTTTCGAATCTTACAAACTAATAATCATCATCAATAAATGCATCATCATCATCACTATCATGCATGTCTTCATGAATGACGTGCTCATCGGGTTCAACGGCGTGAAGTTGTGAAAGGCCTTCCTTTAATCGTTGAAGCATTGACAGGTCATCCGCATCAGTAACCTCTACGAGTTCCAGGTCTTCTGGTTCCGGCTCAGGGCTGGAGTCGGATTCATTGTCGCTGTCTACTTCCTTGTTCTTGGATGAAGCACGGCGGTTCTTGAAATGTTTCTTGGAAAGACGTGCTTCTTGAAGAATTCTCCATCATATGTGTCTGGGTTAATGTGAGGTTCATAATCCTGTTCATTTGGGAGAGGTGGTCTGACATGTGGCGGCACTTCATAAACAACATACCAACCTTCCAGATTCTTATCCGTTTGGCATGCCCACGGTAGATAGAAAACTTGGGTCGCCTGTTGAGCCGTAATATAGACATCGGGAACATCTAAATGGGTGTTTGGATTGATTTCGACTAGTCCTATATGTTCATGAGTCCTTCTAGTCTTTTTCGGCTGGAACCAATAACATTTGAAGACTACGACATTCGGTGGGTTTTCACCATAGAATTGAAGTTCATAAATTGCTTCAACTCTTCCATAATACTCGATAACACCTTCGCCGATAGCAGAGACACCTTATAGTCAAAACCATTAGCAACTTGTCTCAATTCGGCGTCCATAGACTCTGACTTAACCTACAAGTTTAATACGAAACGGTTGTTGCATTAGCGGCAAGTTGGACCAAGAATGAAATGGTCCATTATTGATAATTACCGTTTGTTTGAACCAAGAGATGAAACCGGGACAGCTGCCTCCTGTCTTTGACAGAAGCTCATATTCTTCGACGGAATCATTTTCGATCACCGCTCCATCCGAGAATTTGACGATGTAACGGCTATTTGAAATATCCGGGAATAAGAGCAGTTCAAATGAATTAGAAGTTACGGGAAAATGTGCCGAGAACTCACTCGATGTACGGCCGCACTTATGTTAGCTTGTTGAAGATATACAACGAAATGTTCCGCCATTCTTCGATATCCAACGTTATTGGTTTCGAAGCACCGGCTGGTGCGAGCTTCCCTTTGAATAGGCTGAGGTTGGACCCACCTTTTTTAGGGTCTCCATCATTGTGCCGAGGCTTCGTATTATGCAAATGATGATTTTTGGCTTCGTAGTGTGCTGTCACAAAGTTTGCCACCTCCTCAGTAATGAATGCCTCAGCCATCGATGCTTCAATTCTACGCTTATTTTTACATTTAGCTCGAAGGGTCTTCTGCATCCTCTCAGTTGCATAGCACCAACGATCTTGCACGGGCCCACCCAATCTTGCCTCGGTCGGTAGATGTAAAATCAAATGCTGCATTGGATTAAAGAAGCCCCGTGGAAAGATCTTCTCTAACTTGCACAACAACTCCGGTGCAAACTCTTCCATGTCTTCTACCACGCCAGGCGACAATTCTTTCGCACAAAGAACACAGAAGAAATAGCTCAGCTCCGCCAGTACTAGCCATTCATCCTCAGGAATAAAGGCACGTAACATCACGGGCATTACCCGCTCTAGCCATATGTGCCAATCATGACTCTTGAGACCAAAGATTTTTAATTTTTCAAGACTCGCTCCCCTCTTTAGATTCGCTGCATACCCATCGAGGAACATCAAGTGCATTTTAAACCACAAGATAATTTCCCTCATAGCTGGCCTTCCAAGATTGAACCAGGCCTTTGGCTTCGACCACTTCTGCTTTCCTTTGCCTTCTCGCATGTTTTGTAATGGTCTATGACATAGTGTCTCTTGATCGACTCTAGACTTAATATTATCCTTTGTCTTCCCATCTATGTCGAACAATGTACCAAAAATAGCCTCTCTGATATTCTTTTCAGTGTGCATCATGTCGATATTGTGTGGAAGAAGGAGGTCTTTGAAGTAAGGCAGATCCTAGAAGCATGGCTTGTGAGTCCAGGCATGTTTGGAATTATACCCCTTGAAATACCCTGGACGCTCTGGATCAGGCTCGAGGGCGTTTAACTGATCCAGGATCTGTTGGCCTGTGAACGCAGGTGGTGCCAAGTTTTTGACAACATTACCTTTGGTAAAGTTCTTCTTGTCTTTTCTGAACCGATGGTCAGGATCCAGGAACTGTCTATGCAAGTCAAAGCAAGAATACTTCCGACCCTCCTGCAACCAATGAAACTGAAGAGCTGCCTTGCATTGGGGGTACGGGAACCTTCCATGCACACACCATCCAAAGAATAGCGCATACGCTGGCAAGTCATGCATAGAGTACATGTATCAAACATGCATTTTGAAGTTTTCTTTTCTAGCGGCATCGTATGTCTTGACCCCATTTTCCCAAGCTTCTACCAATTCATCCTTAAGCGGTTGCAGGTACACATTCATATTCTTCCCCTGATAATTGGGCCCTGGAATTATCAACGTCAGAAATATGTTCTTTCTTTGCATAATCTGCCCGGGGGGGAGATTGAGTGGAATGACAAATACAGGCCAACAACTGTATTGGGTTGCCGTCATGCCGAAGGGATTAAAACCATCCATGGCGGCGCAGACTCGAGGATTCCTTGGATCTGCCGCTTTATCCTGATGCAATCCATCAAAATGTTTCCACGCTTCCCCATCCGATGTGTGTACCATCATCTTATTCCCATTCGCATCTAGTTCGGTTCTTTTGCCCAATTTGTGCCATGTCATCTGTCTGGCTGTCTCTTCGACCATGAAAAGACATTGAAGTCTTGGTACGATTGGCATATACCGAAGAACATTAACTGCGATTTTGGTCTGCCTCTTCTCACCCATACCGTTGTCTACCAGAAGATACCTACAAGACTCGCAATTGGGACAATAGTCCAAGTGTGCATACTCCTTCCTAAATAAGACACATCCTTTCTCACATGCATCTATCTTCTCATAGGGCATCTTAAGTACACGAAGTATTTTGTCCGACTGGTATAGGTTCGCACGCATGACATGGCCTTTGGGTAGGAAACGTCCAAATAGTGTCATCATCGCGTCGTAGCATTCTCTTCCCCAGTTGAACTGAGCCTTCAGAGCCATTACTTGTGCAATTGCATCCAGCTGACAGAGCTTAGTGTGCTCATGGAGAGGACGTTTTGAAGACTCCAACATTTAATAAAAGGCCTTTGCAGATTCCTCCATCTCATCTTCCGAATCCCGAGCATCATCAAAGTCTTGCACCATGTCTTCGATCCCAGTACCATGCTCGTCCGTGCGACCATGGACCACCTCAGCTCTTGTGCGTTGTATAGTCTCACCATGAAATGTCCACACCGTATAATTAGGCTTAAAACCCCTCCTCTGCAGGTGTTTAATCATTACGGCCTCTGTCGTCTTTTTATAGATGTCGCATCCAGGACAGGGGCAATAGTTTCTTTCCTGGCCATTTGCGAATGCGGCTTTCACAAATTCCTTTGTTTTTAAAAACCATTCTTTCGTCATCTCTTTCTGACTAGGGTGACCGGTATACATCCACGCAGGATCACTAATCTTGCGTAGCTACTAAAGACAGAAGAAATATATTTATATATAATTTAGCATTTATATTCATCGGTTAATCAGGTTCGCCATTTTTATTACATCCAGGCAACCTACACGCTAATAGGTAAAGATAGGTCCTAATCCCACCCGAGTATGTGTAGATTGGGTTCGTTTTCCCATGATCTGCTCCGGATCCAACGCAAAATTTCGGCAGCACCTCCCCGCTGTTCTCTTGATACACGTCTCCGCAATAAACAGAGAGGATGTGCATCTGGAGAACAACAGGGAGGCACTGACGAAATTCCGCATCGGATCCAGAGCACAGCATAAGGGAAAACGAACCCAATCTACACATACTCGGGCTGTCCATGGATAATGTTGGACAATTAGAAAGGATGGCGGTTATAAATATGCAAAGACATGCATATTTATAGATGTCGCCCTTTCGAACGGGAGACGCATACTGCTCACGCATACTGATAAATTAATTCAATTACCTAAATCTAGAAAGTTTCATCCGGAAACCGAGCCACAGTAAATGAAGGGGCGGGGAGGAGATGAAATTTGTACTGACCCAAGAATGCAGGGGCGGAGCTCGTACAAGGCACGGTCAGGTCTTCGCACAGCAGACCTCACAGCGACGAGACAACTATCACATGTAAATCCACCCGATCAACACAAATATTCCAATTATGTCATTTTAGAGGAAAACAATCTAAGTATATAATATTCATGAGCTAACCAAGGTTCTTGTGCCATTTTGAGCTTATTATGGTATTTTGGAGCTAAATGGGCTAATTATGTCATTGTTGGGTTAATTAAAGCAAGGATTATATGAAAGAGGAGAAGAAAGAGGAGGAGGAGGAGAAGAAGAAGAAATCAAGAAGAAGAAGAAGGAGGAGGAGAAGTAGGAGGAGGAGAAGGATAGAAGGTCCTTGGCCTTCTCCTCCTCCTCCTCCTCCTCCTCCTCCTTCTCCTTCTTCTCTTCTTCTTCTTCTTCTTCTTCTTTCTTTTCATTTTGCCTATTTCTTCTCCTCTTCTCCTCTTATTGGAGCTAAATTACCTAGTTATGTCTTTTTTGAGCTAAATGGGCTAATTATCCCATTTTAGAGGAAAACAAGCTAAGTATATAATATTCATGAGCTAACCAAGGTTCTTATGCCATTTTGAGCTTATTATGGTATTTTGGAGCTAAATGGACTAATTATGTCATTGTTGGGGAAATTACCCTGCTGCATGGACATGCACCTACCACACAAAGTTCGCATGTCCAGAAGTTGCCCTTTTGGTCCAGAGGACTTTCCAGGTTACCTATACTACTTCTCAGTTTATATAAAACTTTTTGATATTTTCTACATTTGAGGATGGCAATATTATTTTTGTTGTCCTGTTTTGCTCCGGTACCAATAAATATAGACGATACATTATTTTGACAGACTTGATTTCAACAAAAGAACATGTGATCTTCTTTGAAGTAGTCTTGAACCTAAGCAATGATGATGGGCGAATAAACTAACAGAATCTACCACTAAATCTACAAATTAACTAACAGAATCTACTACTAAAACTACTAATAAATTCCAAAAAACTAAATACCAAACATGTGATCTTCTTTTTGTCTTCTCCTCCTCCTATTCTTCTTCTTCTTCTTCTCCTCCTCCTCCTCCTCTTCTCCTCTTCTCCTCCTCCTCCTCTTCTTCTTCTTCCTACTCTTTCTAGTAAGCTAACTAACTAACTAACCTAACTAACCAAACTAACTAAACCTATCGCTAAACCTAGATAGCACTAAACAGCAAAAAAATAACAAAAACAGAATCTACCACTATAACAAAAACAGAATCTACCACTAAGTAACTAAAAGAGAATCTAGCTACCACTAAATACCAAACAATAAAAAATCAACTTCTTGTTCTTTTTCTCTTCTTCTCCTTCTTATTTTTTTCTTATTCTCTTCTTCTCTTCTTCTTCTCTTCTTCTTTACTTCTTCTCCTTCTTATTTTTTTCTTCTCTTCTTCTTCTTTTTCTTCTTCTTCTCCTTCTTATTTTTCTCTTCTCCTCTTCTTATTTTTCTTCTCCTCCTCCTCCTCCTCCTACTCCTCTTCTTCTTCTCCTCTTCTTGTCCTCCTCCTCCTCCTCTTCTCCTCTTCTCCTCCTAACTAAATCTACTAACCTAACAAAAACTACTAACCTAACTAAATCTACTAACCTAACTAAAACTACTAACCTAACTAAATCTACCACTAAAACTGCTAACAAGGACAACTACTAAAACTACTAAAAATAATAAAACTAGTAAAAAATAATGCGGGTGGGGGGTGGGGGTGGGGGTGTGGGGGCTCACCGAGAGGGACGGCTGTGGAGGGGCCGGGGTGGCGGGGTTGGCGGGGCGGCGCCGGGGGCTTCAGCTGCGGCGGCGCGACGGTGGTGGGGCAGCGGCAGCGGCAGCGGGGGCGAGGTGGGGAGAGAGAGCGGGGCGGCGACGCGACGGGGGCGGCGGCAGGGGCAGCGGCAGCAGGGGCGAGGTGGGGAGAGAGAGAGGGGCGGCGGCGGGGGCGACAGGGCCGATAGGGCCGGCAGTGGGGCGCGACAGGGGCCGCGGCAGGGGCGGCGACGCGACGGGGGTGGCGGCGCAACGGTGGTCCTGGCGGCCGTTACAGAGAGAGGAGCGCGCGGGGTGGGGAGAGAGAGCGAGGGGCGCGTGGGGATGAGCCGTTACAGAGAGAGAGGGGTGGGGTGGGGGGGAAGGAGCCGTTAACGGAGTTAGCGCTTTGCCGTCTGCCGGCGGACGGCTAAGAGTCTAGACTCTTTGTCGTCTGCCTCCGGACTCTTTGCCGTCCGCTAGCAGACGGCAAAGGTCCGACTCCAGTTTGACCTAGCCACCCCGCGGTGAGGTGGGCCTGTCTACATCTTTGCCGTCTGCCTCTGGACTATTTGCCGTCCGCTAGCAAACGGCAAAGAGGTGACAGATGGCAAAAAGACAGTATGCCATCAGCCTGTGCTTTGCCGTCTGTTTTGCTGAAGCTGATGGCAAAGACAATCTTTTCCATCAGCTAGCAGACGGCAAAGACTAGGCTGATTGCAAAATACTGATTTCCAGTAGTGTGATGGCAAAGACCTGTGCCATCAGCTGGCAGACGGCAAAGGTGCCACATGGCACCCATCTGTGCATTCTGGGGTGTCTATGTAGTCTCTTTGCCGTCAGCCTCCAGGATGGGCAGACGACAAAGAAGAGGGAACAGGGGAGGGGGGAGGAGGAGGCAGACGGCAAAGAGTGGAGGGGGGAGGGGAGGAGAAGAGAAGGAAGACGGCAAAGATGGACGGGGAGGCAGACGGCAAAGATGGAGGGGGAGGGAGGGGAAGAGAAGGCAGACGACAAAGATGGACGGGGAGGCAGACGGCAAAGATGGACGGGGAGGCAGACGGCAAAGCCTCCGTTAACCCCTAACGGAGGCAACGCCTGTCGGCTGCCGTCTCGAGCACTTTTCCGACTGCTCCCAAGGAAAGCTGACGGCAAATAGCTTTGCCATCCGCTTTGGGGGGGGGGGGGGCAGACGGCAAAGAAGGTCCTATGCCGTCGTAGGCTGACGCAGAAATTTTGCCGGCCGTGAGAATCTTTGTTGTCTATGATATTTTCTTTGTCATCCGGGATATTGTCTTTGCCGTCTGTGATGGAAGACGGCAAAGAAGCTGATTCCTGTAGTGAAAGGCACGCCAAATGAGCTCCTGTCCTCAGATAACCCATCGTCCATGGCCAGTCGAGCTCGCCATCGAGGTTAGTTTAATGGACTAAACTATCTTTCCGCATTATGTTGTGTGTGCGAACCAATATGATTACAGTGCTAACAATGAGTTGTGTTGTAGGCTGCTATTTTGAGAGAGAGAGAGAGAGAGAGAGAGAGCCAACGCAGGCGCTTTTGGCGGAGAAGGATAAGGAGATGAAGGAGCTGGAGGAGAAAACGGCTGCGTTGGTGGAGGCGGAGAGGGCACGGAATGATGCATCTAATAGGGCCATGTACGAGCACTTCGTGGTAAGTTTCTTCTTCATATTTGTCAAATCTTGCATTTTAATGTTTGTTTCATTAATAACTAAAAAGTTTGACTTGTCGAAACCAAATGTACACTCTATGTGCGAGAAGACCAGCCACGTCCCTCCGATGATGCCAGTCATTAACATGGCGGGGACGGTGAGTTTCATTTCAATGCAGTGATCTTTTGAGTGTCATCATGCTAACGACACATTGCAAACGATGTTTGGTGCAGAATATCTCCCGAAACGCATTGCACGACCCTTCTACAGCGGAGCCTTCTCCAGGTGAAACAAGCGAGAGCCACTATGCTTCACCGCCGTGATGACGAGAATGGTATGTTTTATCTAGTGTTTAGCTTAACAACCACATAATGGTGTTTACTTACCTTACCTTAGCTCCAAAATGACATATTTTACCCAAGTTAGCTCTAGAATGACCTATACTTAGCTTAGTTTCCTCCTAAACGACATAATTAGCTTGGTTAGCTCCAAAATGGCTTAATAAGCATAGTTAGCTCCTAAATGACCTATTTTTACCAAAGTAGCTCCAAAATGACATATACTTAGCTTAGTTTCCACCTAGATGACGTAGTAAGCTTAATCAGATCTTAAATGGCCTATTCAATAAAAAA
Source organism: Hordeum vulgare subsp. vulgare (assembly GCF_904849725.1). Lineage (NCBI taxonomy): Eukaryota > Viridiplantae > Streptophyta > Magnoliopsida > Poales > Poaceae > Hordeum > Hordeum vulgare. The sequence continues at coordinate 112,205,738 of NC_058520.1, forward strand.
TGACCTATACTTAGCTAAGTTCTCTCCTAAATAACATAATATGCTTATGTAGCTCCAATATGACCTATTTTACCTAACTTAGCTATTGAATGGCCCATAGTTAGCTTAGTTAGCTCCAAAATGGCTTAATAAGCATAGTTAGCTCCTAAATGTCCTATTTTTACCTAAGTAGCTCCAAAATGACATATACTTAGCTTAGTTTTCTCCTATATGACGTAGTAAGCTAAATTAGCTCTAAAATGGCCTATTTCATAAAAAATGACCTAGACTTAGCTAAGTTCTCTCCTAAATAACATAATATGCTTATGCAGCTCCAAGATGACCAATTTTACCTAACTTAGCTATTAAAAGGCCTATAGTTATCCTAGTTAGCTCCAAAATGGCTTAATAAGCATAGTTAGCTCCTAAATGACCTATTGTTACCTAATTAGCTCCAAAATGACATATACTTAGCTTAGTTCCCTCCTAGATGACGTAGTAACCTTAATTAGGTCAGAAATGGCATATTTAATAAAAAATGACCTATACTTAGCTAAGTTCTCTCATAAATGACATAATATGCTTACGTAGCTCCTAGATGACCTATTTTACCTAACTTAGCTATTAAAGGGCCTATAGTTAGCTTAGTTAGCTCCAAAATGGCTTAATAAGCATAGTTAGCTCCTAATGACCTATTTTTACTTAAGTAGCTCCAAAATGACATATACTTAGCTTAGTTTCCTCCTAGATGACGTAGTAAGCTAAATTAGCTCTGAAATGGCCTATATAATAAAAAATGACCTATACTTAGGTAAGTTCTCCCCTAAATGACATAATATGCTTATGTAGCTCTGAGATGACCTATTTTACGTAACATAGCTATTAAATGGCCTATAGTTAGCTTAGTTAGCTCCAAAATGGCTTAATAAGCATTGTTAGCTCCTAAATGACCTATTTTTTTACCTAAGTAGCTCCAAAATGACATATACTAAGCTTAGTTTCCTCCTAGATGACGTTGTAAGCTTAATTAGCTCCTAAATGGCCTATTTAATAAAAAATGACCTATACTTAGCTAAGTTCTCTCCTAAATGACATAATATGCTTATGTAGCTCTAAGATTGCCTATTTTACCTAACTTAGCTATTAAATGGCCTATAGTTTGCTTAGTTAGCTCCAAAATGGCTTAATAAGCATAGTTACCTCCTAAATGACGTATTTTGACCTAAGTAGCTCCAAAATGACATATACTTAGCTTAGTTTCCTCCTAGATGACTTAGTAAGCTAAATTAGCTCTGTCATGGCCTATTTAATAAAAAATGACCTATACTAAGCTAAGTTCTCTCCTAAATGACATAATATGCTTAGTTAGCTCCAAGATGACCTATTTTACCTAACTTAGCTATTAAATGGCCTATAATTAGGTTAGTTAGCTCCATAATGGCTTAATAAGCATAGTTAGCTCCTAAATAAACTATGTTTACCTAAGTAGCTCCAAAACGACATATACTTAGCTTAGTTTCCTCCTAATTGACGAAGTACGCGAAATTAGCTCCGAAATGACCTATACTTCTCTTCTTCATCTAGTCTTCTTCTTCTAACTTTCTTATATCCCATTTTGCAGATTACATTCACTTCACGGAAGCTCGGATTGATGGGGTGCCTGGGTTACTTGTATTTTTTTGGATATTATGTATGGATGAAACTATTGTAATATATGGATATGGAACTTTGTATGTATGGATGAAAGTAGTATAATATATGGTTTGGTACGGATGAAACTTGCATAATATGTATGTATGTATGGATGAACCTTATTTTAATATGGTTATCAGAATGGCAACAACATTATTTCTGTAAAATATATATATATATATATATATATATATATGTATATATCCCTGATTCCTCTGAAAATTGTTCGATATAATAAAAAATAAAATAAAAAAGGGGCATTTTGGAGCCTTTGTCGTCTGCCCACCGACACAAAAGGTGCCCCAACAGATGGCAAAGGTGCACCAACTGACGGCAAAGGGCCTCGAGGCCTGGGCTGTAGTAGACTAGATGCCCCCTTTGTCGTCAGCCATATGTGTGGGTAGACGGCTAAGGGCTCCGAGGGCAGACGGTAAAGGGGCCCAAGGGCAAACGACAAAGGGGTGGTGGGCCCCGCAGATGGCAAAGGTTGTCGTTAACAGTTGACGGCTGTGTCTCGTGGATCTGCTGTCCATTGTATTTGCCGTCTGCCCCCCCCCCCCGCATGGCAATTTTTATTTGCCATCGTGTCACATCCCAGTTTTGGCTTTCCTAACTAACTAACTTATTTCAAAATTTAGGACCAATTAATTTTTTTGTGAATGCTTGTGATGCTTGGAGTGACTATTGTTGCCTTGCTTGTTTGCATGATTGTGTTTGAAGCCTAATAGATCCTGTCACTCTCTTAATCATCTTCTCATCCCATGATCTCCTACCTAATGATCATACCATGTGTTTAGGACAACTATCTATTTTTACCAAATATTATTTTCATCAAAAAGCTTTTCTTTGAATTAAACTTTCAAACCCCTGAGATGAGGTTCGCACTGCAAGTCCTCAAATTAGGGAGTTTCTTTTTGCACCAATTGTTTTATTTAAAACCATTATCAAAATGACTTCCAAAAACCACAATACTATTATTTTAAAAGTGATTTTATTATTTTATTTAAAAACCCGTTCTGTGAGGCCAGAAATGGTCTCCTATGAAGGAAAGTTATTTTTATTGCCTTCAAAATATTTAAGAAAATTTAGGGAAACTCAGTGGATATATTTATTCTATATTTATGAGTTTCAACACATGGTCATGTTCAAAGTACTCGGAAAACCCCTTCAAAACCATTCGTGCCTATTTCAAGCTTTTGGAATATTTCTATAAGAAATATTCTCAATAAATTCCAGTAAAATTCTAGCATGTCATCTATGATATTCTTGATGATCTTGCCAAGTTTCATTTTAATCCAAGTTTATTTGTCTTCCTTAATCACTCTAAAACCCTATCTGTGCAGAATCAAATTTGAGCAATTCTACATTGTGAAGTATCTCCAATTGTGCTCGAATTTGGTGGACATGTTCCAGTACTCCAATGAGGCATCCACACCAAGTGGTACACCAAGGAGAATAGAGGAACTTGTCCTAAAACCCTCAAAACCCTCTTTGTTGATTTCTGACTTTGAAAAACTTTACATTATAAAGTTTGTCCAATTGACCTCAAACTTTTTGTGCATGCCTTAATGCCCAAATAATGCCCCTACACCAAATATTGGATTTGTGGGAAGTTATTTGAATAGGGTTCTAAGCAGAAACCCATTTCTGCCCATTTCTAGGGTTTTCAAGTCTACATTGGAAAACTACTCCAGCAAATCCAAAATTTGGTGTGCAAGCCAATTTTCATCTATTATTTGATCCTGTTAAGTTTCATAGCCATTGGAATCCATCTGATAGCCTAACCACAGATCAAACACCTTGTGTGCACTCACTAATTTGGCTTCTATTGCCCCTTCTACTTTATTCCTTGAGCTCAACTTTCTACCACAGCCTCACATAGTTACATTTCACCTCCAGTAACATTCCCATGGCCACTGGTCAATTATTGGAGAAGGTCCCTTTGTAATTCTCTCTCATTTTTACCCTTGGCAGCACTATTTTACCCTTCTTCCCATTCTCCCGCTTAAGCTATCACCCCCAATTCTTTCCAGAGCCTCCCTAGTGTCTCAATGCATCATTTCAAATCAATTGATGGCATGCTCATGTAGGAAAAATGAGCAGCACCTCTTCAAGTTCATTTTTGGCTGAAATGTGGCTTTGTACAACAAGTGCTAGCTACACTTCTTTTCTTGGGCTCAATTTTTGCAGATGTGTAGTCCTTCCATACCAGATGCTCCAGGACATGGTTTCACCTCCCCTCTCTGCCTGTGAAAACCATTTGTAGCAGCCCCTAGTTTGCTGCTGAAATGTTCACAGCAGTCAAACTCCATTCAAACCTTCTGCACTTGGCTCCAAACTCCTCCAGTGCATCGTGGCAAGCATGCCTTGCACGGTTGACACCTTGGCCTGGCCAAGGGGTGCCCCAGGACACCAGGAGGGGTGGTGACCACCACTCTGGCCTGAAGTATGGGTGCTCTGCGCCATGTCCTCTTGCTGCAGCCTGGTTTCAACCGTTTCGTCACGTCTCGGAGCACCGGCGTATCTCATTTGACCAGTCCAACGATTGCCAGACGCCAGCTTGCCTCCAAAACCCCTCTGGAATGCTTGTCTATCCCGTGCTCTCAGTGTCCAGAGAGTTCCTGAGCTCTCTCCTCTTCCCCCTCATCATATGGCTCCCCCCGAGCCCTCTAGCTCCTACTGAGCCCTCTCCCTCACTCCCTGGAACCCCTCTTCTCCTCCCTGCTCTCTCCTAAGCCCCTTCCCTACTCCATGACCGGCATGGCCGAAGCTACCCCGGCGGCTTCCGCTCGAATCCGAGCACCCCAGGGCGCATCCCCTCTCCCTTGAGCCTCCCCCGTCACCCAGGATCCTGGGGCCTCCCCTGGGCCTTTTCTCTACTCCTCTCTTCCTTCGCAGGGAAGGGCTTCCGCCTGAGCCGCCGTCGGCCGACCACTGTGACCGGGACCCTGCTCGCCCTCGCTACCCCCCCCCCCCCCCCCCCCGCAAGCAAAACCCTCCAGACCGGCGCAGGAGCCTTGCGCCGAGGGCGCCGCTGGCCGGGGCGCAGCCGGGCGTGGCCAGAGCCGCCAGGAAGAGCGCTGGCGTGCCCCCGAGATCGGGCCCCTGTTCCTCCCTGGCCGAGTAGAGGTTGAAGGAGAACCTGGCATGCGGGACCCTCCTGTCAGCCTCCCGGAGGCCAGGCCCGCATGGGGTAAGTGGAGGCGCCCCTCGCTGTCTCCACTTTCATGTGGGGAAAGCGCCCCGAGGAAAGGCGCCATCGGCGTGGCTCTTCTTCCCCCGCAGCCTTGCATCCGGGTCGGCCCAGTGTGCCGTAGCACTATGCTGCGCTCAGTGCGAAGCCGAGGCCCGTTGGTTGCTCCCTTCTCCTTTTTACTTTTATTCCCGTCTTAGAAATTCCACCTTAAATTCATACTAACTCCAAATTTATTGATTCAAATTTCTGCAGGTTTCTAAAATCCTGTTCTATCCAAATCTGGGCATTGCAACTTTTTCCAAAATACTTTCCTGTGATAATAATATCTAAATGCCCATTTAGATATAATAATCAGCACCTTTGCAAATTCCTAGAGGATCCATTTCAACTCCAAATGGAGTGATTCAAACTTCCAGAGACTTCTAAAATCATTCTCCATTTTTAGAACCCTGGTCAACATTTTTGTGTGACTTACTTCTGTTGCAATAAATAAATAGCTCCTATTGCTATTTATTCCTCATTGTAAAATCTCTAGAATATTCATACCATCTCCAAATCCAGCGAAACCACTTCCTAAATATTTCTAAAATCCTTCTCTGTTAAATGGGTGCCTCCACTCATTTTTAACAGAAAGATTTCTGTTGGCTTATTCAATGGCCACCTATTTCTCCTTTCACCTATTCAAAAATCCTTGATGATTCAAATCTCCTGTGAGAAGCTTCAGGTATTTTTATTATGACCAGAGAGGTCCAAGAAAAATAAAACTCCTATTTATAGAACACTTTTATTGTGCTGGATATATGGCTTACTATAGTTGTTTCCGACGATAGTTGACGGTACACGGAGTATTCGGGGACGGAGCGGAAGACCTCGAAGACCCCGAGGACTTACGTGATCAAGGCAAGCAACCTTTGACCATGAATTAGGCATATGAAATGATGCATGCTTGTATAGCAAGTATTTTTCCCGTTGCATGTGATCACGATGCCGGTTCATCATTGTGGTGATGGTACCGAAGGCTTCTTCGAAGCACTTGCATTGATAGAAATGATATTCACATGGCTCCTCGGAGCACAAACATGATGAGCTGACCCTACCATCTACGAGGATCGTGCTACTGTCATGTTGACTAGTAAAGTAAGATCAGTGCATTGAGCCTGACCCTACCCGTGAGGGTCATGTTATACCATGTTGACAAGTAATGATAGAGCATATTATCACAAGCATGATGATGAGTTAAATAAAGAGTTTATGAAAACCCCGTCGGGTGCCACTAATGCCCGAGGGTGATGATGAGTTGGTGATCACTTTTGGTGAAGTGATGCACCGGTGATTTTGTGTGAGTATGGTTTCGGAAATGGGAATAGATTTATGATGTGTCGACCGTCCCAACCTTACCAGTACGACCACGATAGCCCTTTATGGGATGGGGCTTTGTTGATTACTCTGGTCGGTACTAGCAAAGAGCCACATTACTAGTGGCGGGAGTGATCGGTGTCACTCTCATGATGGGGTCGTGCCAGGTAGGACGACTATGCCAATATTATGAGTTCCAGGCACACCGTTGGTCCCTGCATGGTTGATACAGTCTAGAGTCGGTGCTCGTAAGACGTACAACATGTGGGCTGGGTACCAATCGAGTGGACCTCTTTGTCTAGTATCGTCAGGGGAAAGATGATGATCGGGTACTTACCTCGGGTATATGTGATATACCGCGAGTCGTGGATGACACGGAAGTTTCCCGTTTCTCGTGGGTCCAGCGTACTACCTCTGAAGAGTGTAAACTCTTCGAATAGCCGTGTCCATGGTCAAGGAAAGTTGGGTGGTGCTGCTTAAACATCGTCCAGTGTTTCCGCATAAACCAAGTGTGTGTGTGTGGTGTTAAAAAGGTGTTGTTATAATCACAATAATATCACCAAGTTCGGTGACTTGGCATATAAGGTAAACCCGGATGGTTTAGCCCTCATTAATACATTGAGGATATGACCAAGTTCGGTGACTTGGCATATAGGGTAAAACCCGGATGGTTTAACCCTCAGTTGATACATTGAGGTTATGACAAGTCCGATGACTTGGCATATAGGGTGAACCCGGAAGGTTCAGCCCTTAGCAGATATGTTGATATCTGTAACCTGTTCTTCAAAAGTAATTCTTTAACCTGATGCATATACATGATCATTCCACCGAGATGAGTTACACTAAAGATGCATGATACTGTTATCCTTCACTTTCATTGTTCGTATCATGGGCTCTTTGCGAGTACATTCAAAGTACTCATTGGCTTGCCACTGGTTATTTCATTGACCAGGTGTCAAAGACCGGATATGGTGAAGATTAACTCGGTGACGTTCTTGCGAGCTAGGACGCTTCCCAGTCAGAATGCCTGTAGGTTAAGGCTGATGGCATGGGTTCATGCTTTCGACCAATAATTCCTCTATTGGTCTAGTTTGGTGCTTTGACCTTTAAGTCCCTATGTATGTAAGACTCGACCGAAGTGGTCATTTATTGTATCAAACGGTATGTATGGATGTAAGACTCTATTATTCAGTACCTGTGTTCAGTGAGCATTGATCCTTGGGATCACTGGGCACGACGATCTTGGCTTACCAGTCGGGGTCCCCACACATCCATAGGCCCAATGCAGACAACAAAGAACCCCTTTACCGGATATTTCTTTGCCGTCCAGTTTGTCGTCTACAGATGGACGGCAAAGGCCTTTACCGTCCGGGGTGCTGTCCATTGCCGTCTACTACGGCAGAAGACAAAGTCTGTGATTCCTGTAGTGACTTACTAGGAGATGATGACTTGCTCTTTGATAAAACTAGTAATATCAATGAAAATGAAATTGATAATAATCATACTATTTAAGATAAGTCGTGTGATGAAGATAAGGAGATTGAGCATCTAACTGAAGAACTTAACACTCTTAAGTTAGCTCACGAATCTACTCACCAATATCGTAGAGATTCTAAGAACTCAAGAGAAGATACACTTCGAGAAGCTAAATTTACAGCAAGAACATGGGTTTCTTAAAGCTATCAATGATGATCTTCAAAAGAAGTGTCCTTCTTATCTAGCCAAACGGTTACTCTTATCTACTTTTGTTCAACGAGTTAAATCTAAGCAAACTTGTAACAAAGACAAGAAAGGTTCTTCATCCAATAGCAACAATACAAATGCTAAATCAAATGATATTTCCTCTAGTAGTTATATTGATTCCACTAATGATTCTCTTTGCCAAGTTACACGTGAGGAAGAAATTTTTTTATTGAAAGGAATTCTAGAAAAGGTGTCTACAAGAGTCTTGCCGGAAGTAAGCAATTTGAGGAGATTGTACGCAAGCAAGGATGGAACCGAAAGAACCAAGGCATTGGCTATTTCAATGCCAATGGAGTTGAATGGGAAGAAGGTTAATACCCCAATATGAAGTTTGTTCCCCAAAAGGAGAAGTATGATCCTACTCTCCCCAAGGGAACAAATGCTCAAGATGACCTTCCACCACAAGACCACAAGCTCAAGGACAAGGACAGACATGAAGAAGACATTGAATCATTTGAATAAGAATCATAAGCCATGTTCAAGTGGGTTCCCAAGGCTACCACTAGTTTTACTTCACCAAGTGTTACCTCAACTCCAAGGATCCCTGTCAAGATGATGTGGGTCCCCAGTAATAAGAACTAGAGAAGTTCCTAAGGGGTGACTCCGCCAATAAAATTCACTCACATTCATCATTAACAAGATTTGTTCGCAATCAACTTCAACCTTATGCAGAAGTTCAAGGAGTCACGCATTCCCTCATTGTTAAGATAGGGACAAGGTAATTAATGTATCAATGGACATCATCATGCATGTGTTTCACTCTATGTCCATAAATATCCTTGTATTTGTTACTTGTGTGGGACTAACCCATGTTGGTGAGAAGAGTACAAAACAACAAGGATTGCTCCCAACTCAAGATGATGTTCGTCAACTATGAGCATCCACAACTGCAACACCCACATGAAATCTTCTACGAGAAAACCCAAGGTTAGTTTGTCCCACTTATGGCGGGTGTCATATCAAGGGGAGCTTTACTCTAAGAATAGAGTCAAAGCATCTCATAAGGTGTGAACACATTGAAAGCTTTATGTAAAATTGGCAACCCCACTTTTGTTTAAACGATGAGTATGACCAATGATCATTATTTCTTACTTGGATCCTAAGTCAATATACTCGTATATGGATGACTACATCATCGCCAAAGTTCTTGGTAGATACTAGAGTGGTTGTTGCATGTTTGCCATATTTTATTTGACATCTTAATATGTGAGCATGTTGGTATGCATATTTTTATTCATTCGAGTATATCCAATTATTGCTATTTGGCTTTAATTTCATTGGCCCATTAGATGTACAAGAATGCCTGATTACCCCCCTCTAGCTATCTATGCTTTATCATCTCAAATTTTATTCATGCTTCATCACAAAACTTGAGCAAGCACTTTTGGGACCCTCTATGTGAGGAGCACTCGGAGTTCCGTTTCGACAAGGGTTGTACTCCAAAACCTCCCATGTGCCACTCGGTGTAACCAACTCTCAAAACCTGGTTCCATCCAGGTACTAGGGTTGATGTAGGTTTTCAATATCGGCATCACCAATTCTGAAATCTTGTTGTCATCGAGTTGCTATGCCCATAGGCAGTTATGCATCTCGGTGGAACTAAAACTTCTGCTTCAGTGTCACCGACAACATGAGGGTATATATACCATGTGGGTCCAAAGTTTGATATCAACCATAAAATTACGAACCCCGCACCCCTTTGTTGTCGCAACTCATGTCTATGAACGTCTACCTCACCTCCTGTGTGCCTTTGTCGTAGGAGTCCACCACAGTCAACGGAAAACGTCCCCTCCGTTGTCGCCGTAGCAAAGATCTACTACACTGGGGTAAATCTTCGTCCCCTCTTGCGCCCCACTATATGATTCATTCACATTAGGCTCTATTCATCTTATTGCAATGGATTTCATCAATCTCATCCACCAAAAAATTCAATATAGTTAGGCGAACGAGAAATTTTAGGTTTAGGTCTCCAACATATGTGTTTAGGTGTCATCGAGTGGAAACAAATCGTTGCTACCGATGTGGGTCACCCACAACACAGAGGACTTATCGGTGAAACCAAAAGTGCCTACCGGGTACTAGATTTGGAGTTTTACGGTTTCTCAGAACACTCTCAATTAGACTGAGTCACCTTTCGATGAAACCAAAAGTAGTGACCAAGTCTCTGTTAAAGAGATTGTCAGTCTCGGATGCTCCAGAATTTAAACTCGGCAGAACCGAAACCCAAACTGTGTAAATATGAAAATAAGTTTTTTAGTTCAAATTATTGCAAAGAGCTCTGTATTTTGTCATGCTCATACATTCTACTCATCTATATCTATTTACAGGTTCGGTGATCATCTATATGAGATTCATAGGACAGTCAGAGTGCTTACAGAGAGCGACGTGCACATCTTGATGCTGGCACTAGTCCAGAAGCTAGTTCTTTAGACCCTCGCACGTCTAGATACCATGACTTTCCCAAGGAAGCCACTAGGACAAGGAAGGCAAGAAACTCTGATGAGGAGGATACATAATTCATTCCATGGGATAATGTTCTCAAGAGGAGAACCTTCAGGAAGGAATATGTTAGCCATGATGCTAGGAAGGCTCCTGAGTCTTCCAAAGGAGGAGCAAAAATCTCTTGAGTCACCTAACATCTCCAAGAAATCAAAGGAAAAGTTGTCGGGACAGAATAGGAAAAGGACAAGGTTTGTAAAAGTTGTTGTGCACTCTTTTACTCCAGAATATCCTGATGATGAGGAGGAAGAGGGAGAGGAGGTTCCTGTTGCGAACCCACCTCCTTCCAAGCAAAGGAAGCTTATGAAGGATGACATGCCAAACATGCCAGCTTCAAAGGCTAAACCCTCAACTCCCGAGGCCAAGCCTACAACACCTAAGCCAGCAGCCTCCAAGCCTAAGAGGACTACCTGAGACATTCCAGTTGCTAATAAGAACAAGGGTTCTACCTCTAGGGATGTTGTTGATGAAGAATAAGAACTTGTTGTTTTGAGGAAGCTCATTCCTCACCTTCCAGATCATAATGGTGATCATCCAGTGGCAGAAAACATGAAGGAGAGAAAGGATCAAGGGCTCAGGGAGTGAGAGCCGCTGACCCCTATGCTATCAAGAGAAGGACATCTCTTATTGCTTGTTGCATGATATGTCTCCAATGTACCTATAATTTTTTATGGTTTCATGCTATTATCTTGTCAAACTTTGGATGTTTTGTATGCCTTTTATATATTTTTTGGGACTAACTTATTAACTCAGTGCCAAGTGCCAGTTCTTGTTTTTTCCATGTTTTTGACCCCTTTCAGAGAAGGATTTTGAACGGATTCCAAATGGAATAAAACTTCCGAAAAGATTTTTTCCGGAACGGAACAAGATCGGGAGACTTGAGAGCCAAGGCAAGGGTCCTCAGGGACCCCACAAGCCCTCATGGCGCGACCAGGGGGGAGCCTGCGACGTCCAGGCTTGTGGGCTCCCTGGGCCACCTCTGCCCTAGGTTTTGCGCCTATATATTCCCTAAAAATCCATAAAAAATCAGGTGATCATCGAAATTACTTTTCCGCCGCCGCAAGCTTCTGTCTCTGCAAGATCCCATCTGGGGCATGTTCTGGTGCCCTGCAGGAGGGGGATTCAGACACGGAGGTATTCTTCATCAACACCATGACCTCTCCGATGATGCGTGAGTAGTTCACCACAGACCTACGTGTCCATAGCTAGTAGCTAGATGGCTTCTTCTCTCTCTTGGATCTTCAATACAAAGTTCTCCATGATCTTCATGGAGGTCTATCCGATGTAATCTTCTATTGCGGTGTGTTTGTCGAGATCCGATGAATTGTGGATTTATGATCACATTATCTATGAATCTTATTTGAGTTTCTTCTGATTTCTCTTATGAATGATTTCATATCCTTGTAATTCTCTTTGAGTTGTGGGTTTTGCCTGGCCAACTAGATCTATGATTCTTGCAATGGGAGAAGTGCTTGGTTTTGGGTTCATACTGTGTGATGACGTCACCCAGTGACAGAAGGGATAGCGAGGCACGCATCATGTTGTTGCCATCAAGGGTAAAAAGATGGGGTTTTCATCATTGGTTTGAGAATATCCCTCTACATCATGTCATCTTGCTTAAGGCGTTACTCTGTTCGTCATGAACTCAATACACTAGATGCATGCTGGATGGCGGTCGATGTGTGGAGTAATAGTAGTAGATGCAGAAAGTATTGGTCTACTTTTCTCGGACGTGATGCCTATATGTATGATCATTGCCTTAGATCTTGTCATGACTTTGCGCGGTTCTATCAATTGCTCGATAGTAATTTGTTCACCCACCGTGATATTTGCTATTATGAGAGAAGCCTCTAGTGAACACTATGCCCCCAGGGTCTACTCCACACCATATTTTTAGCCTTACACTTTTTACTTCGTTGCACTTTTTCGCTTTCAGATCTCACTTTGCAAACAATCTTGAAGGGATTGACAACCCCTTTGAAGCGTTGGGTGCAAGCTTGTTTTTGTTTGCACAGGTACTATGGACTTGACGAAGCCCTCCTTCTGGATCGATACCTTGGATCGATAATTACTGCTCCTGTGCTGCATCACCCTTTCCTCTTGAAGGGAAAAACCGACGCAAACCAGAGAAGTAACAAGAAGAATTGCTAGCGCCAAGTAAGGACTTTTGTTGCCGCAGCACTGCCATACTAAGGAGCAGCAAGATTTTTATTAGAGAGTGCTACTAGACAAAAGTCTAGCTGTCAGTGATATGAGATACGTTAATTTGAAGTTCATCAAGGAGAATGAACACTACTTCCCTCATGTGCTAGAGAACTTCAAGGCCATTGATATTGATACTTTTGTTGGCAGAGGGTTGACAACTTGGATTGATGAAATGATTGTGGAGTTCTATTCCACAACACTTTTTTATTGAGATGGGAAGATCGTATGAATGACTGAGGGCACCAAGTACCCGCTATTAGTTGAACTATGGGCTGCCATCTTAGGAGCCCCAAAGGTGGAAGAAGAAAATCTTGTTGTGTATTCTAAATCCAAGATGAATCACAACTGCATGGAAAATATGTATAACCCAATTCCTAAGGAGTATATGAAGACCCACAAGCTAGGCTCAGCTTACTTCTTTCGAGCAGTATTGCCTACAACCAATACTATTATGAGGCATACATTGATGCACAAATCAGGTGATGGCAAGATGATCAGAGGTTATTCAATCAACATGTTGCATCGCATGGATAGGCAGAACAGGATCACAGTGATGGATCTCATTGGGGAGACCATCAAGAGGATGCAGTTGACCATAACAGGTCATGTGCATAGGCTTCATACATTCAGATGCTTATCAATTTCAAAATTGGAAAGAGCCAATATCTGCTTGATAGACAACACCTGCCCCTAGAGCCAGAGTTTGAGGATAATGTCGTGGTGATGGAACCAACTCATCTCACTTCAGCTACTACACGGTCTCAGATTGGGGCTAACGCCCGGGCAGAGACAGCTAGAGCCACTAGTGCTTAGATGCCAAGGACAAAGGATGACCAAATGGCATATCTCATCATCACTATCGAAGGGATAGATAAGAACATGAGTGAGATCCTCAAGAACTAGAAGATCCTTGAGATCATAGTGGAATCATTACCTTGATGTTGAAGTGACTCAACTAACCACCACGATCAACTAGCTGAAGCATGAAGTGGATGTTATGTCAAGCCCCAACTCTAGTGATGATGATGACAATCCTCCTCTCTAGAATCACACTCAGTTCTGGACACATGCCATATCTTCGGGCGTGCTAGTTTTATTTGACGACACCATCTTCATGATCTCCAGCATCATCTCCTTCAACACCTCTAGTGCCTACTCCACCAGCTCAGCGGACTTCAGTAGAAGCATTCACCGATGCTCTCTTATTGACTCCTTCCAACACCATCTGTGCAGCTTCATCACCTCACGGAAGAGACCATGCCCAGAGCAACACTTAGATCTACACCTTCGAGCTTTTCGGTAACTTGTTGCCAAAGGGGGAGAAGTGTTATAGATCATAGGGCTTCAAGAAAAGCACTTGGTTTATCGTTTGTTTGTCTTAAAACTTTGTGGTGTTTTATCATATGCTTTGTGGTTGATGATACTATTTACTATATCCTTGTGGTGTTTACATGATGATCATTAACTCATGTTTGGTGTTAGGTGCATTTAATCCACTCATATCATTTTTGCACACCACTTGTGATAGGAAGAGTACCCCATGATCATAATTGATTATGCATTTGCATTCGAACACAAATTTAAAATAAATCACAAATTTAGGGGGAGCTCTTGCTTATCACATATTTCTCAAAGCGATGATGGTATTCATTGTTTATATTCGTATCGAAGCTTTGATTTATATGTTGTCATCAGTTACCAAAAACGGGGAGAATGAAAGCACAACTTCTGCCTGCGTGGTTTTGTTAATTAATAACAACATATATTTCATTGTACTAACGATTCTACCAAGTATATTTCACGAAAAGTTCAATCAATGGATTGGCAAAGGATTATGAGCAGATCCCCTAGATGCAAGGAACATCTATTGGCAACAAGCTTCAAGACTCTACATTTTGCCTTTATGTGAGAAAGAACAATTGAGTCCATAGCAAATCCAATACTATTAAAAGGGGATGAGGTATCTATGATGGTATGGTTGCTCAAGTGCTTAGAGTTAGGCACCAAAAACCCTCATGAAAGTATCCAACAAAATATTCTGCCCAAAGCCTAACACTCAAATTTGGTGCCACCAACATTCCAGAATCGGCCCTACCAAGTTTTACCCTAGACAGAATCCAGAGCCAACCTAACCATCTCGGTGCCACCAAGTTTGGTTTTGGTGCAACCTAAAAACGGTGACCAACTCCCCGATAGCCATTTTCTAAAAATCAGAATTTCAGATTTTTGCAAATCGGTGCCGCCGAGTTTGGATAATTTCCTAGGCTAGCCAAATCGGACTCCCCGAGGTTTATATATTGGTCTCACCGAAACACCAAAAGTTTCCACATTTTGCACTAGTCGGTTTCACCGAGTTTTCACTTCGGTTTCACCAAGTTGAGAAATAATGTTGTAACGGTTGGATTTTCGGAGATGCCTATATATACCCCTCCACCTACCTCCCACTCATCGAGGAAGCACTCAGAACAAACCAACACTTGCTCCATCTATTTTCTTAAAGAGAACCTCATGTGTTGAGATCAAGGTATTCCACTCCAATCATATGAATTTTGATTTCTAGCCTCCCCAATTTGCATTCCACCCGATCAATCTCTTCTACCCAAGCCAAATATGTGAGAGAATGATTGAGTGTTGAGGAGACTATGTTTTGAAGATTAAGAGCAAGGAGTCCATCATACATTCCACATCTATTGCTTTTTGGAGAGTGGTGTCTCCTAGATTGGTTAGGTGTCGCTTGGGAGCCTCCGAGTTTATGTGGAGCTGAACCAGAAGTTTGTTAGGGTAAGGAGATCGCCTACTTCGTGAAGATCTATCCTGAGTGAGGCTAGTCCTTCATGGACGTAGGCCATGATGGTATAGAAAAGGTTGCTTCTCCATGGACCCTTCGTGGGTGGATCCCATCGTGGAATCTCGCGGACGTTACCCTTCGTGGGTTGAAGTCTCCATCAAGGTGGACATACGGTTGTAGGATCCAAAGTATGTCTAGAGGGCTGTGATTAGACTACTTAACCAAATAAAAACTTAGCCTATTACCAATTTTAGTTGTGGGAAAGTTTTAGCAATTGTTGTAAGTCAAGCACACCCTACACATGCAAGTCTAAGAGTATAGCAGCGGAAAGTAAATACATGCACATGTAAATAGAGGGTAGGGACATGAAAATCAAATGCAAATATGTACACAACTATTTTTAGTGTGGTTCCGATAGGTGGTGCTATCGTACATATAGGGAGACTTCAACCTACCGAGGGTAACGGTCGCGGTAGTCCATGAAGGGTTCATGGAGAAGCAACATTCTCTATTCCATCATGGCTTATGTGCACGAAGGACTAGCCTCACTCGGTGTAGACCTTCATGAAGTAGGCGATCTCCTGCCCTTTCAAACTTCTTGGTTCAACTCCACAACACGAAGCAGGAGGCTCCCAACCGACACATAACCAATCTACGAGGCACCACCCTCCAGAAGGTAATAGATGCGGTAGTATGTTGAACTCCTTGCTCTTGTGCTTCAAAAGATAGTCTCATCAACTCTCAATCACTCTCTCACAGATTTGGCTTGGGTAGAAGAGATTGATTGGGTGGAAAGAAACTAGGGGAGGCTAGAATTCAAGATTCAAATGGTAGGATTGGAATATCTTGATCTCAACATATGATTAGGTGGCTCTCTCTCAAAGAAATGGACATGGCAAGTGTATGTGTGTTTTGAGTGCTTCGTGTGCGAATGAGTGATGCTCGAGGGGTATATATAGGCATCTCCAATAATCCAACTGTTACAAGATGTTGCCCAACTCGGTGAAACCAAAGTTAAACTCGATGGCATCGACTAGTGCAAAACGTGGCAACTTTTTTATTCTCGGTGAGACCAATATAGAAATCTCGATGGTACCGATATGGGTGACCTACGGAGGATTCTAAATCTCGGTCAGACCGATTCCAAAACTCAGAAATTCTGATTGTTGAAAAGGCTAACTAGAAAGTTGGTCACTTATTTCGGTGGCGTCGAAAGGAATATCAGTGCCACCGAGATGCTAGGATTTGGCATATGTTTTGTCTTAGATGAAATTCGGTATGGCCGAGTGGATAAAGTTGGTGGCACCGATATTCATGTATATGTTTGGATGCAGAATTTTGTGGGAGAATTTCATGAGTATTTTTGGTGGCTATCTCTAAGCACTTGAGAAACCAAATCATCATAGTCACATCATCCCCTTTTAATAGTATTGGCTTTCCTATGGACTCAAATGTGATTTGTCACAAAATATAAAATGTAGAGTCTTCAAGCTTGTTGCGAATAGATGTTCCTTGCGTCCACGGGTTCTCCTGACAATCCTGAGCCAATGCATCTTTGAACATTTTTGAAATGTAATTAGATAAAATCATTAGTGCAATGACACATATGTTGTTTTAATTACCAAAACCACCTTAGGGAGAAGTTGTGCTTTCAATCTGCCCCTTTTTGGTAATGGATGATAACATATAGATCACAACTTCGACAAAAGATATAATCTATGATTAGCGTCGTGGCTTTGAGAAGTATGTCAAAAGCAAGAGCTCCCCCTAAATTTGTGCATTATTTTAAATTTGCGTTTGAATGCAAATGCACAATCGAATAAGATCATGGGTCACGCTTACATGTCACATAAATCTTGGTGGTGCGCATAAATGATATGAATTAATAGTAATGCACATAACACCAAACAAATGAGTGAATGATCATCATCTAGATAGCTCAAAGTTATGACATAGTAGGATTAACGATCAAAACGTATGATCAAACATGATAAAGTATAAGACATCCAAAACACCAAATGTTTTTAAAAACAAAGAGAGCAAGAAAAACAACACTCTCTGTCTTGAAGCCATGTTGATCTATACACTTGAAGCCATGTTGATCTATACATCTGTCCCCCTTCGGCAACAGGTTACGAAAAAGTTCAAAGGTCTAAGACTAAGCGTTTATCTAGGCTCAATGTCCTCCGATAGTTGTTGATGGAGTTGATACGAGAGCATATGCGAAGGCTTCAGCAGATGTCCTCTGAGGTGGTGGTTTAGACACTAGAGGTGCAGGAGTTGGTTGAGCTGATGCATGGGCTGATGAAGTCGGCCTGGCTTCGGAAATTGACGCACCTGCAGATCTGGTATGTGTCCTGAACTGAGTGGTAGTTGAAAGAGACGTATCATCATCATCATCA
This sequence comes from Hordeum vulgare subsp. vulgare, assembly GCF_904849725.1. NCBI lineage: Eukaryota > Viridiplantae > Streptophyta > Magnoliopsida > Poales > Poaceae > Hordeum > Hordeum vulgare. The sequence continues at coordinate 112,223,598 of NC_058520.1, forward strand.
GTACTAGAGCATGGAGTGTGCACTGCATCAACTTCATGCTTTAGCTGATTAATAGTTGTAGTCAACTCCTTCACCTTGATATCCAGGTCATGGAATTTTGTCTCCACAATCCTCTCGAGACTCTTTTGGTTCAGCAAGATGTCAGTAATGTTCTTCTCCATCCCTTGGATGGTGCTGATAAGAAAAGTCATTTCGTCCTCTCTGGTCCTCAACTAGGTATCTGGAGCTTCTCTGGCTGCTTTTTCCTCTGTTGTTGCCTCTATGTGAACATGAGCTAAAGCTGAACTAGGATGGCTGGGGTCCATCACAACTTCATTGTCTTCAAACTCTGGCTGGAGTGACAGGTGTGGACGATCAAGAAGATATGCATTCTTTCCAACCTTGGAATTGATCAGCATATGAATGTACGGTGCATCTCCATAGGATCTCTTTTGATCAGCAGTTGTCCTTCTCACTGTCTCAACAATCTGAACCATCACCCTAATCCTTGTGTGGATGTCTATGTGGTGGAGCATGTTGATAGAATACCCCCTGATCATTTTAACATCATGTGACTTACGCATAAAGGTGTATGTCATGATGGTGTTGGTAGTAGGTATTCCAGCTTGTAGGATATAAACAGATCCAAGCTTGTGGGTCTTCACGTACTTCTGGGGTACTAGGTTATACATGTTAGCCATAGAGTTTTCATTCATTTTTAGCTCAGTATGAGCATCCAAGTCACTCTTTAGTGCCTTTGGAGCACCTATGATGGCTGCCCACTCCTCAACAGTTGATTCATACATGTGACCTTTAGTCATCCTTTCAATTCTACCATCACGATAATAATGTGATGTGGAGTAGAACTGCATGATCATCTCATCGTTCCACGCATTCATTTTGTTCCCACCAAAATTTTCTATGTCAATGGCTCAGAAGTTTTCTATCACATGAGGTAAGTAGTCCTTATCTTCCTTCATGTAGTCCTAGTCTACATATCTCATGTCGCTCACAGCAGGACTCTTGTCCAATAGCACAGTCTCATAAAAATTAAGCTGCTCCTTGGTGTGAAAGCGAGTATCGATAGCTGTCCTCCTCCTCACATTATATGGACATGCTGCTCTCCATGTTCTTAGTCCTTGATCTCTCCTCTTCTTCATGTCCTCTCAACAGGATGATCATCATTATGCACCAGCAGGTGAGGTCTCACGTCTCAGCTTCCACAAAACAACATTTTATTCCTCTTCTTCGTTGGCATCATCTCTGGATGCAGAGCCCTTCTTCTTCTTTCCCGCGGGAATATCTCTTGTAGTCCTCTTGGGTTTAGGAGCTACATGCTTTTTAGCCTTGGGACCAGTAGTTGTAGCCTTAGTTGTTATAAGTGCATCTAGTGTCCCTTAGTTATTTTGGTGTATTGAATACTTATAGGTTAAGAGACTATTGAATACTTATTGATGAATATCGAACCCTAAAAATAAATGTCTTCAGCTGAAGACTTCAATAATTCCTCGAAGACTTTGAATGTGAGGAAATTGGTGTGTCCTCAAACATATTGATGCAAGGACTTTGAAGCGTGAATATTTTTGTTCATAGTTTCATTTCATTTCTTTTGAGTCATATGAACATCGTACTGTTAAAGGGGGTCAAGGTAAAACTAAGGAAAAGTTTACAAGTGATGCTCATCTCAAAGCCTACACATACCCAATCCTTTGAGTGAAGCCTTTGGAAATCATTTACAGTTTAGTCAATTTCTTCAGTGACAAAGACGAAGATCTTCTAGTCTTAGAGGAAATTGCTCTAAGTGACAAGTTAGGATTTCGCCAGTGCTAATTGCCTACAAGTGAGGAACTTGAGAGGCATGAGAACTTTCAGATCTTGAAAGTTCTGACCGTTGCTGCGCCGCGCGCTAGCTGTCCCCCAATCTTATCCACATAATGGTCATATCATTGCGGCATTTACGTAAACTCGTGACGGCATTGCTCCGAGGCTATCGATAGCCTCCCCATGACAACTATTAGGTTGGATGCTCTCCGAGAGAACTTGACACTTGTCATTTGAGAAAACCCATTAATTGAAGACTTTGAGAGAAAATCATGAGTGAGTAAAAACCCCAAACACCCAAACCAAAACCCCAAAAGCCAAAGTGATTGAGCATCATTGAAGAGATTGTTCCTGTGTGGAAGCGATGCTTGTTAGTTTGAAGAGTGTGCATCTTCCAGACGGTTAGGCGTCACTAGTCCGGAGCACCCAGCAATAAATTGTGGATTGTTGGGTGACCGGGTTTGCGAGGATTTGGAAGTCTGTCCTCATGACTTACCATGACTGTTGGGCGAGGACTGTGTGTCCTTAGATCAAGGAGAATATGGTAAGGAATTAATGTACTGAGATTGTGTGTCCTTTGATTTAAATACCAAGCCGCTCCAAACCAGACATACGACTGTCACAACAGTTGAAACTGGGCCATCAAATCACTTTCTTCACCGAGAACCTGGCTCGATTTCATCAACCCTTCTATTTCCTCATATACGTGTTGATGGAATTGATCATTACTGTTTGAAGAATTTGACTAAAGGCTTTCTAAATTTCCTGATCTCAAATTATTCAGATCACTTGTTCTTCACCTGCCTATCCTGATCACGCTACTCACGCTAAGTTTGTTTTTCATTTCATCATGACGACCATGCTTTTGCAATGTTACGCTTACGCATGAGTACTTATTCCACTTCAAGTTGTTCGTGACTTAGCAACAAATTCATAAAAAACACCCCTCCTCGAGTCCATATAACACACTTTCAATTAGTATCACAGCAACGTAATCCCTTGTTCTATGTGATTTTGGTTTAACCACAGAGATGATCAAGATGAGTGCATGCTGTCCTACTTTTGAAGGGATAGACTACCCCTACTGGAAGAACAAGATGTGCATGCATCTTGATTCAATTTACAACGATCTTAGGAATGTTGTGGAAAATGAGGTCCCTCTGCCACCCCAACTACCAACGCCACTGATGTGAAGAGATTCATGCAACTCAACTCTCCAGCGAAGAATATCATCTATGTCCATCTGAGGAAAGGTGAGTATGGAAGAGTGAGTGCTTTGGGATCAGCAAAGCTCATTTGGGATAGGCAGTCCAAAGTCAACGAAGGAGTCTCTACTCAACATGACTCTCGGGTTGATGTTCTTCACAATCTTTGGAACCTCTTCAAAAGACTAGATAATGGAAATTTTCAGCAAACCTTCGATCGCCTCACTGATATCTCCAATGAGCTACACACTCTTGGGGCCACTAACATCACCGACCATGAGGTGGTGAAGAAATTGTTGAGATCTCTTGATCCTTCATTTAATACTCTGCTTCTTACAATTCAAGGCCATAGAGACTACAAATCCCTAGATACTGCTGATATTCTTGAGAAACTCAATACTCATGAATTCCAACAAACTTATAAGATAGATCTCTATGGACCAAGCTATGGAAGATCTCGTGCACTCAAGGAAAAGGTTGTTTCCTCATCCGAAGAAGAAGAATCTGATTGCAGTTTTGGTCAGGAACTTGCTATGCTTGTGAGGAAATTGTAGAAATTCCACACACGAGGTCAGTTCAGAAAATCTTGAAGAAGGGATGTGAGGAACTTAGAATCTTCATTTTAGGACTACAAGAAAACAACCTGCCATAAATGCAAGAAGTTTGGTCACTACATTGTTGATTGTCCTCGCTAGGTAAAGGAATCAAAGAAGAAGAACTACAATGATGAAAATTCTCATGAATCTAAGAAAAAGTAGAAGTCTTCAAAATCCTCATTATTAAAGTCCTCATCATAGAAGAATAACAGTTTCAGTAAGGCTCGGGCTATTATTGGCAAGGAAATGGATTCTGACAAAGAATATGAGGAATGTGATGATGAGGAAGGATGTGAGGAGGAGATAGAATGTGGTGTGGCAAGTCTTGGCCTTGCTACTACATTCGTCAACAAGTCCATCTTCAACCTCGAAGAAGATGACAACGTCAACAACACTGATGACTATGACGACGACTTAACTCCCACCTATTGCTTCATGGCAAAAGGTGCCAAGGTACCCAAACACACTTCCTGTAATGACTGAAGTGACAATGAACCTGATGACTATTAGACACCTAGTTACTACAAAATTGCTAATATTGGCACTAAGCAACAAAATGCTCTTGAAAAGCTTCCGAAACTGCTAGACAAAAGCGATGACGTGTTGAACAAGGAAATGGATCGGACTCAAACTCTGACTAATGACATCCAAAGCCATCAGTCTAAGTTTGACAGTCTTCAAGAACATCATGACACTCTCTTGGCCGATCATGAGAAGCTTTCTTATGAATTTCTTGAAAGAAAGAAATATTTTGAGAAACTAAGAGCGTCTCATGATGATCTTCAAAGTGAAAATGATTCTTTGGTCGCTCAATAGTTCCGGTCTGCTGAGGAAGACTTCATTCCACCATGTATGGAATGCATGGAATGTGAATCTACTAATTCTTCACGTGAAAGTTTAAATGCTTCTATTCCTACAAATTCTTCAAGTGTATGTGTGGACACAAATTCCTCACTTGAGGAACACACAAATGTCACTAACGAAAATATAGGGTTGAAGGAATTGTATGTGATAGGCTTATAAAAAAGTCTCAAAGCGCATCAAACCCTTTGCGATGTGCTCAAAAATCAGATTCTTAATAGAAACCCTAGGAAAGAGGGTATTGCATTTGATAGGAAATTGAATGCCGATGGATAATGCTGGAATCCTGAGCAGTATCCTAAAACCTCATGGGTTGCTGCAAAAGGACCTCCTATAGATCCATCTACATTATCAGGATTTGCATGTGAAACTTCATATTCTTCTGATGAGTCAATTGACACCAACTATAAACTGTTCAAAAATTGGAATGGTGAAGAATTTGCTAGATGTTGGAACTAACTACACGAATGGACCAACCTTGAGGAAAATCTGGGTTCCTAGAAGCAGCTTGAAAATAGGAACCCCCGTGACACCGCCCGTGAAGAATAGGAACCCCAGATCAAATTTCTCGTGACACCGCCCGTGAAGAATAGGAACCCCAGATCAAATTCCTCAAGTGGATCAAAGTCTTCACAAGGATCAAACTCCTCATTTGGTCAAAATCCTGCTCATACTCGTGCTAATGCTTCTAGTATGCAGGGAAACTACAAGGGTCATGAATATGTGCATTATTCCAAAAATCATTATGTTCATAAATCCTCAAAGAATTTCTCTATAGATGCATTCGAGCACACTGTCCCCCCTCCAGTGAAACGAAGTGCCTTAGCTTCAATAGCTAAATTATCATATGGTGCTCGTAGGATGATGAACACTTTGCCACCCCTTTAGATGTGGGTGGTGAAGAAATTGAACTAACCATTTATGCAGGTCAGGTCTCCAAATGAACTTGATTGTATGAATAATTTGCTGGAGACCTAAGGAAATGCTTGAAAGGACGCAAGCTAATCATGATGAAATGATTATCATTTCACACGTCCTCATGTTCACTCTACACTATGTGATGAAATTCAAGTATCATGAATTTGATATTCTTCACTCTGAAGCATATGAGATAGTAAGTTGTACTAATTCATCTACAGGATGACACCCCTATAACCACTGAGTGGGTTCTTGATAGTGGATGTACTAATCACATGACTGGTGACAAGAGTCTATTGATGAACATTACATTAACTCCATCACCACTGAAGCATATCACCTACGCAGACAAAGGAAAAAAGAAAGTTATTGGGCTTGGTAAGGTTGTTATATCCAAGGATCGACACATTGACAAACTCATGCTTATCGAATCCCTTGGGTTTAACATCATGTGAGTCTCACTGCTTTGTGATCTTGATATGATTGTAATCTTTGGCAAATATCATTGCGTAGTCATCATGGAATCTGAAAAATCCAAAGTCTTCGAAGGCTTTAGGAGAGGAGACTTGTACATTGTTGATTTCTCTACAAGTCCACAACTGGCCATGTGTCTACTTGGAAAGCCTTAGAGGACTCGCTATGGCATCGATGACTTAGTCATGGAGGCATGAGGAATATGCACACTTTTGTCAAGAATACGAATGTCATTGGCATCGAGGGTATCAAATTCCTCAAGTATCATCCGTGCGTGGCTTATGAGTCTGGAAACATGACCAGATCCAAGCACGCCTCAAAGACTATCACGACCACCACTCGTCCTTTTGAATTGCTTCACATGGACCTCTTTTAACCTACTCATTATGCTACACTAACCAATGCAACATCTCTATATGGATTTGTAATTGCTGAAGATTATTCATGTTACACTCTCATGCATATTATTTGTTACAAAACTGAAGTGCAGGAAGTCTTGAAACATTCTTCCTCAAGGGCCTCGAAAAACTTCGGTGTCAAGATCAAGCACATCAGGAGTGATAATGGGACAGAGTTCAAAAACACTGGTCTTGATGATTATCTTGATTAACTTTGGTATTACTCATGAGCTATCTGCGCCATATACTCCTCACTAGAATGGTGTCGTGGAGTGCAAGAACAGGACTCTTGTTGAGATGGCTTCACTATGCTTGAAGAATATCAGACTCCTCGTTGATTATGGCATGAGGCAATCAACACTTCCTGCCACATTATCAACATGGTATATCTTCACAAATTCCTCAAGAAGACCTCATATGAACTCCTCACTCACAAGAAAACCAATGTAAGTTATTTCAAAGTCCTCGATGCAAGATGTTGGATTAGAGATGCTCACCACGGTTCTAAATTTGCACCGGAAGCACATGAGGGTTTTATGCTTGGTTATGGAAAGGTCTCGCATACCTACAAAGTCTTCAACAACTATCACAACAAAGGTGTTGAAACTGTAGATGTGCGGTTTGATGAAACTACCGGCTCACAAAAAGAGCACGTGCCTCCTCTGCTAGATGAAAGGCCTCCCGAGGAATCCATTTGTTCAAGGCTACTAAAGATATCATCCCCACTGAAGAACTTGTGCCCATTGAAGAATTAATCCCAAACAACGAAGACATTCGTACTGGTGCACCTGAGGAAATTGCAGCCAATGGAATTCCTCAATCCGAAAAAGTCTTCAACCTGCGTATACAAGGGTTGCAAATGAAGTGCAAATTGACAAAATCATCGATGACATCAATGCACCAGATCCCCTCAGTCGCTCAAAAGCTTCACATTTAACTAACTTTTGTGGGAACCCTTCCTTTGTGTCTATCACCGATCGCTCAAAGGTTGATGAATGCTTCATGGAGCCTAAGTGGATTCAAGCAACGCAAAACGAACTACACCAATTCAAGCTTAAAGATATCTGGGAACTTGTCAAGCGGCCTGATCCTCGGAAGCACAATATCATCGATACCAAGTGGGTCTACCGAAACAAGCAAGATGAAGATGGTAAAGTAGTGAGGAATAAGGATCGTCTTGTGGTACAAGGCTATGCACAGGTTGAAGGAATCGATTCTGATGAAATTTTTGCACCTCTTGCTAGACTTGAAGCTATCCATATATTGCTTTCTTATGCTAATCATCACAATATCACCTTATATCAAATGGATGTGAAAAGTGAATTCCTTAATGGTAAGCTTGAGGAAGAAGTATATGTTGCTCATCCCCCTGGTTTTCAAGACCCAAAACATCCTCACAAAGTCTTCAAAACACAACAAGGCTCTCTATGTCCTCAAGTAGTCCCGTCGAGCGTGGTATGACACGTTGAAGCAATTCCTCATGAAGAAAGGCGTCATACCCCGTTCAGTTGATACAACTCTTTTCACAAAATCCTATGACAATGAAATATTCGTCTGCCAAATATATGTAGACAACATTATCTTTGATTGTACTTACAAATGTTATAGTGACAAATTTGGCTACATGATGGGTGAAGAATATTTAATGTCCATGATGGGGGAGTTGAAATTCTTCCTAGGTCTTCAAATTCATCAACAACGCAATGGCATCTTCATCTCTCAAGAGAAATACCTCAAGGATGTACCAAAGAAATTCGGCATGCAAGACTACACACGCGTCAAGATTCCAATACCTACCAACGGCCACCTCCGCACTGACAAAAATGGTAAAGATTTCGATCAGAATGTATATGTTCCATGATTGGCTCTTTATTGTACCTATGTGCATCTAGGCCAGATATTATGCTTAGTATTTGCATGTGTGCCCGCTTCCAAGCAACACCAAAGGAATCACACCATAAGGTTGTGAAGAATATTTTTTGATATTTGGCTCACACACCAAGGCTTGGATTATGGTACCCCAAGGGCTCAAATAATCATCTCATTGGATATTCTGACTATCACTATACTGGTGACTGTATGGATCGCAAGTCAACATCACACACGTGCCACTTTCTCGGACGGTCCTTAGTCTATTGGTCCTCAAAGAAACAGAATTGCGTGTCACTTTCCACTGCTGAAGCTGAGTATATTGATGCTGGTTCGTGTTGTCATCAAGTACTTGTTGGGGAACATTGCATGGGAAACAAAAAAATTCCTACGCACATGCAATACCTATCCATGGTGATGATCATCTATGAGAGGGGAGAGTGAATCCACATACCCTTGTAGATCGCTAAGCAGAAGCGTATATAACGTGGTTGATCTAGTGGAACATCTCCGCGATTCAAATAGCAGCCCGTACCGCGATCTCATCACGATCCGTCCCGCGATCCCATTACGATCCATCCCGATCTAGTGCCAAACGAACGGCACCTCCGCGTTCAGCACACGTACAGCTCGATGACGATCCCCGCCTTCTTGATCCAGCAAGAGGGGCGGAGAGGTAGATGAGTTCTCGAGCACGGGGGCGTGGTGGTTGTGGTGGCGAACTAATCCATCAGGGCTTCACCTAAGCACCGCCCAACAAGACTAGAGGATAAACAGATCTAGAGAGAAGTAGAGGGAGCACGTGGCAATTAGGGTTAGGGCTGGCTCTAATTCTTGTAGTATATATACGAGGGAGGGAGGGAGGAGGCAGCCTCAAACCCTCAAGGTTTGGCCGAAATTGGAGGTGGAGGAGTCATACTCCAATCGTACTAGGACTAGGATTCCTCCTCTCCACTTGGAAACCCTTTCCTCCTCTTCCACCTTTGGGTTTTTTCCTTCTCAAACCTCATGGGCCTTAGTGGGGGATTAGTCCAGAACACTAGGGGCTGGTTTGTATCCTCCCACAGCCCATGAGTCCGCTCGGGGCGTGACACCCCTCCCGATGGTCCTCGGTACCCTCCCGGCAATTCCGGTACACTAACGAAGTACCCAACACTTTTCCGGTGACCAATACAGTACTTCCTATGTATCAATCTTTACCTCTGGACCATTCTGGAGCTCCTCGTGACATCCGGGATCTCACCCGGGACTCCCAAAAAATTTCGGTTGACAACACCTATAACTCAACTATACCGAAACGTCACTGAACCTTAAGTGTGCAAACCCTGCGGGTTCGAGAACTATGTAGACATGACCCGAGACATTCTCCTGTCAATAACCAATAGCGGCACCTAGTTGTCCATATTGGCTCCTACGTTGTCAACAAAGATATCTATCGGTTGAACCACTATGTCAAGGATTCAGTTAATCACGTTGTCCTTCGGTATGTTACTTGCCCGAGATTCGATCGTCGGTATATCCACACCTAGTTCAATCTCGTTACCAGAAATTGTCTTCACTCATTCCATAATACAAGATCCCGTGACTAACTCCTTAGTCAGATTGCTTGCACGGCTTGTTGTGATGTTGTATTACCGAGTGGGCCCCGAGATACCTCTCCGTCACATGGAGTGACAAATCCCAGTCTTGATCCATGCCAACCAAAGAGATACCTGTAGAGCACCTTTATAGTCACCTAGTTACATAGTGACGTTTGATACACACAAGGTATTCCTCCGGTGTTCGGGAGTTGCATGATCCCATGGTCATGGGAACAGATACATTGACATGCAGAAACCAGTAGCAATAAACTGACACGATCATATGCTACGTTCATAGTTTGGGTCGTGTCCATCACATCATTCTCCTAATGATGTGATCCCGTTATAAAGTGACAACACTTGTCTATGGCAAGGAAACCTTGACCATCTTTGATCAACGACCTAGTCAACTAGAGGCTCACTAGGGACAGTGTGTTGTCTATGTATCCACACATGTATTTGATTTTCCAATCAATAAAATTCTAGCATGGATAATAAACAATTATTATGAACAAGGAAATATAATAATAACCAACAGTACTGTGGAAGAAGCAAACCTTAAGGACTACAACATCAATGTGAAGAATATACCACTCTAGTGTGACAATAAGAGTGCAATCAAGATTACTAACAATCTAGTACAACAGTCGAAGACCAAGAACATCTACATTCATCATCATTTTCTTTGTGATCATGTACTCAAGGGCGACATTTTCTCGACCATGTGAAGACTAAAGAACAACTAGCAGATATCTTCAGTAAGACCTTGGATGAAAAGAGATTTTGCAAATTGCGGTGTGAGCTAAATATCTTAGAATCTCCGAATGTTCTATGAAAGGACACACATCCTAATGCTGATGTAAAATTGATGACTTAGATATGCAACACACGAAGTAACGTTTTTCTTCAATCAATGAAGACTAACCCACTAAGTGTCAAGAAATTAGTGAAAAATTGATTCTCAGGACCCTACAAAAATTATACGTGGTGTCTAAAATGATCATTCTTAAATGATGGGTTACGCCACCAACCAAAGCTGAAATTCTTCGAAGTTGAGATTTTTGCAAATTCTTGAGATCTTCAAATTCGTCAAGATTGCAAATTCCTCGAAATTTCAAATTCTTCAAACTTTTTTGAAATTTGTTCTTCATTGACTATATACAGATACATTTATGTTTGAGCTTTCAAATTCCTCAACACCATTCACTTATTAGTAAGTCTTAAAATTGGTTTTTCTTCTAAGTGAATGTGATCACACCCCTTCCCCCTTTATGCTAAGCTCAACCCAGTCTGTTCTCAGATTATGCACACGTGTTCTGTTTGAAACCCATTCAAACTCTTCATTGAATCCTTATCAGCTGAAGAATTTGTGAAAAAAATCTTCAAAAATATCATATCAAAATTTCCAGTCGTTGCCGATCAAACCGCCCCATGCCAACGTCTAGATAACCCACGATCTCCCACTAACTCCTCCTTTTAATACATGGGTGACACATGTCAAGCAAAGAGGAAGAGTGAGGGGCAGTTTGGTCCAAAATCTTCGGGCTGGACCATTTTCACCAGGGTTATAAATACCCCTTCACCCCCTTAGTAACTCTCTCTTCTCCTAGATCTCATACTTCATAGCTCTAAGCTCAGACCTAGCGCCACTACTGGAAATCATCACCGCCGGAGAGGAAGAGCTTCACTGCCTCGACCTCCTTGTCGTTGTACTCGTGCCGGCCGCGGACATCCTCACTCTGTTGCCATCGTAGTTGTCTTCTGTCGTCGAGTTAGGGAGAAGAAGATCTAACCTGACGAACTTCTCCCCCACTTTTCGATGTTTGTCGTGTTCTTTGGCAAGGGTAATTAAAATCTAATTTTACTACCCTTGTAGATCTTTGTGTTTCCATAAAATCTTCAAAAAGTCTTTATACCTCAACAAATTCGTCATATAAACAATTCCTATGCTTGGATCACTTGATCAATTTCTCAAAGTTATATTATTCTTTAAAAGATTCCTTAATTGTGTGAATTTTTGGATCCGCCCAACTCTGGAACCTAAGTCAAGAGCACATAGCGAATTTATTCAATACATATTTGGTCAAATTCCCAACCTGATTAACTTTTGAAAACCTTGTGAGGAACGCATATGATATCTTCAAATACTTCGCACCTATACTATATTCACACGTACAAAATGTCTGCTGAAAAATCTTTAGGTTGTCATCACCGTAACTCATTTGCGGCATTTCTTGAAGAAAATTTGCACACCTCATCAGAATTCTCAAAACCTCAAATTCCTCAAGTGAAGACAATGGTTGAAGGGAAGAGACAACAGAAAGGACGAAAGAAGACAAAGACCAACACTGCCTTTAAAATCCCGGAGGAAATATATGTTGAATACTGCACACCACATGAAGAAATATATGGCAAGGAAACTAAAGGTAAGTGCAAGACGTGCATACAGAAAATTTAGAGGAGATGGGCCAAAGAATTGAAGGAGTAACGATATGTGACTCCCAAATACATGAAGAAATTCGCACTTAATACACCATGCCCAAGACCTCCTCTTGGGGAAGGCCAACATGCTGATTGTCGGTGTCAAAACCGGCAGATCTCGGGTAGGGGGTCCTGAACTATGGACCTTGGATCGATGGGTTGCAGAAAGAAGGGGGAACGTCTGTTTACCTAGGTTCGGGCCCTCCTATGGAGGTAATACCCTACATCTTGCTTGATTGTATTGATGAAGATGATTACAGAGTTTATCTACCTCAATATCGTATATGCTAAACCCTAGATAATTCAGCCTCCTCTATATGGATAGGGGTCCCTGGTTTATATAGACACCAGGGTCGCTAGGGTTTACAAGATACCGACTAAAACTGGGAATAGATGAGACGGCCTAGTCCTTGTAAGCTTGGAGAACACACCAATCTTCGGGATATTCCTTCCAGAGTAGGGGTTGTCCTCAAGCCCGATCTTCTCCAGCGCGGCCCAATGTGCTCATCCAATATTGACTAAACGGCCACCCGAGGACCCCAAAATCCCGGACTCCCTCACTGACCCCACTAGCATTATTAGTGGTGAGGATTTTTCTTCGAATAGGCTAAACTTCAGGCAAAACTATAGAAGATTGTGAAAGATGTCGTGAGGAAATTCAACTTCGAGACTGCTACTGCAACTACTACTGCCACCTCCTGTGCCGCTGAAGCTTCTGGCACAGAAACGGCACCAAAGCGAGCTCTCGTGAAGAAATCGGTTGTGAAAACAAATTCTTCAACTTCACAATCCTCACAGCAAAATCCTCAACCACCTCCAACTGTGGCTGCAACTGCTCAGCGACTGTCGCAAAGTCCTCAATACAAGTGCAACTCGAATCAAGGCCGTAAACAATGGGAACAACAATTCCTTCACAGCCCTCTGCATCTGGCTCTACACACACTTCTTCAAGTGCAACCATGAAGAAATAGATGATTGTTGGGCGAGGAAAAAGACCAAGGCCTAACAAGGTGGTATTCAAATTCCCTCAGGATCTGAGTAAGAGAAGGGTGATGATGACGAATTAGCTCAAATCATGAGAAACAAACAAGAGAGGGTTGGTTAGGCCAAAGGCACAAATATTCCTCTGATGCTAGATCCCAGGCTGGTGCTAGACTTCATCGACCTCTAGTATGAAAATCCTCAAACTCCAATTGATGACTTGCAGCTTCCACATGGGCCAATTCATGTGTTAGCAGCATTTATTGCTCAATAGAAATAGAAAGTTGATAAGCCCAAGAGGGCCAGAAAGGAACAAACTCGGAAGGAGAGGTTTCTAAAAACAATATCCTCTGTTTGACCCCTTAACAAATTGTTTCCACATAGATTAAGATCAAAAACCTTAGTGAAGAATACAGTTGCTATCATGCGGACTGGAAAAATGCAAAGGTCAGATTCCTCAATGTGGCGACCAAGGCCGTCATTGATCATAATGCCAAGCTTGCATCCCCAACTCAATGACAAATTCCTCAGGCCAACTCTTTTGCACAGCCAACTTAAGAAATTATCAGTCCTGCAGAAACTCAAGCGCGTGAAGACATTGCACCAGAAGAACCCGCCAGGCTAGTTGATGAAAATATTGCGCTTGAAGAAAATGCTCCTTCTAGGACGACTACATCAGCCGTGCTTCAAGAATCTACTCCAACAACAAAATCTTTAAGAGTGAAGAACCCAACACTTCCTTTTGCATCATAAGTGAAGGAAATAAAGGCTGCTAAAAAGCTGCTAAGAAACGTAAAGCATCAATGAGCACAGATTCCTCAGAAGCCAAACGCTTGAGGACTTTGTCAAGTTCCTCAAGTGCACCTATTGATGCTACTCCAATCAGCACGGTACCCTCTTATGAGTTGGTGCCATTTAATGAAGAACATGTCATCGCAAATGGGGATGAAGAAATTGAAGATAATCGATCTCCGGCTTCGAGAGAGCTGATCAATGACAAAATTGAAGTGGAACCAAATACTTCAATTCCTCAAGCATCATGACCGCCGACTCTGCAGGAAACTCAGGCGAGAGTTGAAAATGTGGATATTACCTATCACATACGTGTTATCCACGATAATTATGGAAAGAAGCTCATCCCAACTCACCGCTGGCCACTCCACTTCCTCAAAATCCTCAGCCCCTTGCTGTTATTAAAGAAATTCACAATGGGTCTGATGATAGACAAACTCCAATGAAATCAATTTCGGAAGAAGAAACAGTTGCATTAGCTAAAGACAATGTAGATCAAACCACCACCGAGGATATTGTTGTACCAGTCATTGATGAATCTGCAAAGCATATTCCTCACACTGAAGAAATTGTGGCTGAAGAAACTACTCCTCAAGGTGAGATTACTACTGATGAGCCTCATGTTCAAAATACTCAATTAGCAGTTGTTGTGGCTCAAGTTCCTCACACTAGAGAAGAGCTCTGAGGACTTATGGGAAGATATAAGAAAAATCTTTAACCCTAGGCTCTTCAGCCATTCAAAGGTACAAATAGACCCAAATTCGTCGAGGAGAAATTTTTTGATGAACATAATTTCTTCATCGCTGCAAATCTATATGACTCTCCAAGGATAAGGTGCTAGAGGTTCTCGACTTCTACTCGAATGAACTTCTACGGTGTTGTGCTCTTTGGGAAGAATAAGCTTTTCAACACCATAAAATTCCTCATGCAGATATGGAATCCATTCCTTGCTTCATGCCAGTCCTTAGTGTCATTCATGATGCTGGCTTACTGTCGTTCTACATGGATATATGCTATTCAAATATAGAGCTAATTATTCAAATCTATGCCACTTTGCATCTTTCTAGTGAAGCACAAGACATAAACACTTGGGTTCTTGCCTCGATGACCGAAGACACACACTACTCTACTCCTGCAACGGAATTGCTGCATGTGGTCTTAGTCGGAATGCCCTCAGAAGGAGCCACATGTATCTATGATGAACCTGAGCTACCAATCACCTGATGCAAGTGTTGATGAAGCCTTTGGCTCCTGGCAAGCCACCAAGGACCACCTTTCTCGTCAAGGATCTGTTATATGTGCCAAGGATAGTGTATTGCATCTTGACCAAAATCCTTAGCCCCATCATGTGGTGGGAATCATGAAGAATTTGCTATTAAACATCATTCACGGGATTCCGATAAATCTTCCCGATTTCTTCATGAGGACTTTGGCCAATATTGATGTGTCACCTTTTGAACTAAAGCCCTATGCGTCGTGGATCATGAAATTTATCAGGGCCACATCCTCAATTCATTTCAAAGCTGATTTCCAGAATGACTTAAATTATCTTCCCCCTCTCGAAGTCCTCAAGAAATCTTTTGAGCTGATTAAAGGCAAGGTCAAAAATGTTATTGATGAAGGATCTCTTCCCCTTGATGGACAATTTCGCAAAGCAGTATCCCACTCCACAAATGATGATAGTGCATCATAAGACTCTGCTGCAAAAGCCTCGGCTCGAATTCCTCGTGAGACTGCCCCCCACGTGATGACTGGCCATGAGCTTCTGGTAAGTCTTCATCAAAAGGTCGATCCCAATCACAAGTGGGTAAAGCGTCAGCTTTGTGCAATCGTGCGTGATCTGACTGTGATGGATAATAGTGTTCGGAAGAATCACTATTACCTTTATGAATTCTTCGATCGCACATGGGCCGTTCTGTCTCATGTCAAGATTCGTGAAGAACTCAAGAAGATGTAATTTCAACAAGACGTTCATTGGTCATGGACGCCCAAGAAGAAATTCAAGAAGGTTCAAATTCCACTTGTGGTGACTAGCTCATTTTCTTCATCGCGCTCGATGGATGAAGCTGAGCATCTTGATGACATAGTTGTCGACCCTTCAACAATAAATGACCCCAACAACACTGGCTCTCCTTCTCCACCAAAAAGTTGAAATTCTTTTAGGGGTGCTAGTCCTTAGTTTCATCCATTTTCGTCACTTGGTGAAAAAGGCGGAGAAATCTGAGTTAGTCTTGATGCGGGTCTACCTTATGGGCTATATTTTTGTTAAGTTGCAACTCTCGTTCTTCTAAAGTGTTTGGTTGTATGAGTTGTAAACTTAAGTCCGGTTGTGGTCTGACACTTTTGAACCATTTTCTTCACATGCTTATTCCTCATGCTGATTGATGCACACGTGCTAAAATTTGTGAGACACTACTTTCCATCATGCATTTCAATTTCCTCATGATATATGTTAAATGTGTGCATGTAATACAAGATATAGGGGAGATCTCCTTGGTATAAACCTACAATGTGCACTTGCACTCCAAAGCAAATTCCTCAAATATGCACATCTTCAAGGGGAGTTTCTTTATATCTTGCAATCAAATTCCTCAAACTTTGTACTTACAGTTCATATATTTATCCTCATTGAAAAATTAACCTATTTGTAATCAATAACCAAAAAGGGAGAGATTGTAAGTGTATCTAGTGACCCTTAGTGATTTTGGTGTACTGAAGACTTATAGATTAAGAGACTAATGTGTTTGTGAGTGTACACATGCTCTATAAGTCGCTGAGGAGTTTGAGTTATTCGAATAATATCGACCCCTAAAAATGAATGTCTTTGGCCGAAGACTTTGATAATTCCTGAAAGACTTTGAATGCGAGGAAATTGGTGTGTCCTTGAAGATATTGATGAGAGGACTTTGAAGTGTGAATACTTTCGTTTTCGTAGTTTCATGTACTTTCCTTTGAGTCATAGGAACACCGTACTGTCAAAGGGGGTCAAGGTAAAACTATGGAAAAGTGTCCAACTGATGCTCATCTCAAAGCCTACGCATACCCAACCCTTCGAGTGAAGCCTTTCGAAATATTTTATAGTTTTTTTGATTTCTTCAGTGATAGAGACGAAGATCTTTTGGTATTCGGAGAAATTTCTCTAACTGAGAAGTTAGGACTTCTCAAGTACGAATTGCCTACAAGTGAGAAACATGAGAGACATGAGGACTTCCAAAGCTAAAAGTTCCGACCGTTGCCGCGTTGCACTGCACTTGTCCCCAAACCTTATCCACATAATGGTCATATCATTGGGGCATTTATATCAAATCTTGTCACGAATGCTCCCAAGATAGAAAAAGCCATCCCCAAAACACCTAGCAGGTTGGCTGCTCTACGAGAGAACCTGACACTTGTCATTTGATAGAAACCCATTCCTTGAAGACTTTGAGAGAAAATCATCAGTGAGGAAAAATCCCAAACACACAAACCAAAACCTAAAGTGATTGAGCACCACTGAAGAGATTGTTCTTGTGTGGAACCGACGCTTGTTACCTTTGAAGAGTGTGCATCTTCCAGACGGTTAGGGGTCACTGGTCTAGAACATCCAGCGCTAAATTGTGGATAGTCGGGTGACCGGGTTTGTGATGGTTTGGAAGCCTTCCCTGAAGACTTACCACGGGTGTTGGGCGAGGAATGTGTGTACTTAGCTCAAAGACTATACGATAAGGACTTAGTGTACTCGGACTGTGTGTCCTTTGGTTTAAATACCAAGCCGCTCCAAACCATATGTACGACTGTCACAACAGTTGAAGCTGGGTCATCAAATCACTGTCTTCACCGAGTATCTGGTTCTATTTCCTCAACCCTTCTATTTACTCATTTACGTACTAATGAAAATGATCGTTACTGTTTGAAGAGTTTGACTGAAGACTTTTTGAATTTCCTCATCTCAAATTCTTCACATCACTTGTTCTTCATCTGCTTATCCTGGTCACGCTACTCACGCTAAGTGTTTGTTTCATTTCATCATGATGACCATGCTTTTGCAATGTTACGCTTACGCCTGAGTACTTATTCTGCTGCAAGTTGTTCGTGACTTAGCAATTTCTTCACAGGTAATTTACTTAGCAACGAATTAATGAAAATCACATATTCACCCCCTCTGGTTGATATAACGCACTTTCAGTTGTAGGCTTGTTGGGATTGCATCTCCCATCAGCTTCTTCTTCTTGGAAGGAGGTGGATTAGCACGTACCTCTTCCTCTTCTTCCTCAGCAGGTTCTGCTAGTTCTTCTTACATAGAGGTTGGCCTTCCAACAACATGTACAACTCTCTTCCTGGCTCTCTTCTATCATGGCTTCTTGGCTAGCTTGGAGGTTTTAGCAGCCACTACAGATGTAGCACCTCTAGCTGTCTCAGGTGCTCGCACAGAATCTGGATTGGCATACTCCTTTCCCATAGTTTTCTTGAATGTGACCTTCTCCTTCTCCTTGTGAGAAGTGCTTTCCTCAGGAATGAAATCAACAACTTCTTCATATGAGTTTAGCTTCTTTCTGAACCTGGTAGATGACTTGCGCATATCATGAGAGATTGGAGTACCTGGATCAGAATTTGCCTTCTCACGACTAGTGCATGAGTCCACTTCCATGCTCTGCTCTCTGTAAGCATTCCAACTATCTTCACACCCTGACATGCTAACAAACTGACAAGATGACATGCTGACCGAGTGAATAGTCATAGAAGAGTAGGAATGGATGAGTATCACAAAACATAGAAATTCTTGCAAGTTTGAACTCAAAGTTTTAAATCTAACTTTCTGCTAAGTGGGTTTCGGTTCCATCGAGTTAGAATTTTTGGAGCCACCAAGGCACACACTCTCATCAACATAGACTTGGCCACTCAATTCGATTTCACTGAAACGATAAACTCGGTCTCACCGAGAGTGTTCTTAGTAAACCTAAGTGACAAATCAGTAAGAACGATTTATCCTAACCTGGTGACACCGAAACAGACAAGGCGGAAGATTGAACCAATTTTTTTGTACTCCTAATCTAATCAAGGTTTCACATGGACACATGATTTGCAAACTATGGCAAGAATATAAGTAAGACCTAAAGCGCAAGACTCAGATAGGGAGCACAAGAGGGGCGTTATCTTTACCCTAGTTTGGCAAAGACCTCATACGATGACGATGGCAAGTGGGATTCCCACCCATGGCGAGGAACTCCGGTAGCGAGGGCGCGCAAACGAGAACTTGCGACGTCCATAGACACGAGCACGATAGCAGTGGTTTCAAATATTGGATCCGCTGGATATATATATCCTTTGCTGTCGGTAGCATCGATTCAGAAATTATGGTGCCACCGAGTTTCTTAACTGCGTGATGATAGTGAAACTCGGTGAAACCATGATTTAGGGAAGTACCGAGGTGCAAAATCAGATGAACCCTAATGCTTCGATGGGACCGGGATTTTGGAATTGGTCACACCGAGTGGCACATGGAAATTTTGGAAGTCAGCTCTTGTCGAGACGGAACTCCGAGTGCTCCTCACACAGAGTGTCCCTAAAGTTCTTGCTAAAATTTTGTGATGTAGCATGAATAGAATTTGAGAAGAGAAAGCATAGATAGCTACAGCGGGGAAGATAGGCATTCTTGTATATCCAAATGGCCAAACAAAATGAAAAGCCAAATAACAACAATTGGATATCCTTGAATGAGCAATATATACAAACATGCTCACACAATAAGATGTCAAATAAAACATGGAAAACATGCACAACCACTCTATTATCTACCAAGCACTTTGGCAAGGACGAAGTCATCTATATATGAGTATATTGACTTAGGATCCAAGCAAGAATACTTGATCATAGGTCATACTCATCGCTTAAGCACAAGTGAGATTGCCACTTTGACATAAAGCTTTTAATGTGTTCACATCCTTAAGAGATGTTATAACTCAAGTTTTAGAGTAAAGCTTCCGCCTTGATGTGACATTCCCCCTAAGAGGGATAAACTAACCTTGGGTTTTGTTGTAGAAGACTTCATGTAGGTGTAATAGTGGTGGATGCTCATTCTTGGTTAAGATCATCTTGAGTTGGGAGCAATACTTGTTGTTTCTTACTCTTCTCACCCACATGGGTTTGTCCTACACAAGGAGCAAATACCAGGATATCTAAGGACATGGAGTGAAGTACATATGAGATGATGTCCATTGATACATTAATTACCTGGTCCCTTGCTTACCTTTGAGGGAATGTGTGACTCCTTGGTCTAATGAATATGGTTGGAGATGATTGCAACTAGTTCTTGTCAAATTGAATAAGAGTGAGTTTCATTGGTGGAGTCACCCCTCAAGAACTTCTATAGTTCTTGTTCTTGGGGACCCAGATCAACTTGATGGGATCCTTGGAGTTGAGGTAGATCTTGATGACGTAGAACTCGTGGTGGCCTTGGGAATCCACCTGAGCAAGGCTTGGTATTCTTCTTCAAATGATTCAATCTCCTCTTGAACCTTGTCCTTCCCCTTGAGCTTGTGGTCCTGTGATGGAATGCCATCTTGAGCATTGGTTTCCTTGGGGAGAGTAGGATCATACTTCTTCTTTTGGGGAGCAAACTTCGGATTGGGGTATTGACATTTTTCCCATTCAACTCCATTGACATTGAAGTAGCCAATGCCTTGTTTCTTCCGATGTCCTCCTTGCTTGCATACAATCTCCTCAAATTGTTACTTTCGACAAGACTCCTAAAGACACATCTCTCTATAATACCTTTCAATAAATTGTTTTCTTGCTCAAGTGTAACTTGGCTAAAAGAATGATTAGTGGAATCAAGAGAGCTACTACCAACAATAGCATTTCATTTAGCATTAGAATTGTTGTTAATAGATGAAGAAATTTTCTTGCCTTTGTTACTAGTATGCTTAGGTTTAATTTGTGGAACAAAAGTAGACAAGAGTAATCGTTTGGATAGATAATAAGAACTCTTCTTTAAAAGATCATCATTGATTGGTTTTAGAAACTCATGCTCTTGCTATAAATTTAGCTTCTCAAAGCATACCTTCTCATGAGGTTTTGCAAGCTCTCTATGATATTATAGAGTAGATTCATGGGCTAACTTAAGAGTGTTTAATTTTTTTGGTTAGACGCTCAATCTCCATATTATCATCATCACATGACTTATCTTGACTAGAATGATTATCATCAAGTTCATTTTCATTGCTATCGCTAGTTTTATCAAAGAACAAGTTATTATCTCCAAGTTAGTTATCCTCATAACTATTAAAGTCAAAGTACTCGGGGTGTGATACCTTGGGTCCTTTAGCCATGAAACAGTTTCCAATCCCTTCATTCGGTGAATCAAATATTTCACAGGAGTTGGAGGATACGAGTGCAAGACCGGCAACACCTTCATCTTGACTATAGTCGGAGTTGGAGTGGTAGCTTGTCGCGACGGACTCGGAGCCGGATATCCATTTATCGGCATGATCTTGATGTGTTCTTCTTGAGTGGCTCTTGGTGTACTTGTCCTTCTTCTTTGATTACTTGCTTCTCTGGGAGGGTCTTCAATCATAACGATCTTCTCTCTTCGAGGTGACTCGTCTCTTAAGCTTCGTCCTATAGGTGACTCTTCTCTTATTTTGTGCGGGGAGAGAACTCATTGTTTTAGTGTCCGGGCCTTCCACAATTGTAGCAGTTTCGGTCATGACTAGATGAACGCTTCTCTTCGTATCTTGAATTGGAGCTTCTCTCTTTTCCTCTACTCTTGTAGAACTTGTTGCATTTCTTGAGATGAGGCTTATCTCTTCATTGGTGACAAGGTTGTCATTCGGAGTAGCGGGAGTACCACTTGATGCTTTGTAAGCAACGCTTGACTTGTTATGAAGCTCTTCTTTGTCTTTGAGTGACATTTCATGAGCAACAATCCTTCCAATGACTTCCATTGGCTTGTGATCTTTGGAGATTGGAATCACACGGTGTCGTACTTTCCATCCAAAGCTCTAAATATCTTCTTTATGATGAATTTGTCAGTCATCTCTTTACTTGCTAAGCCGACAATCTCAAATGTGATGAGAGCAAGCCTAGAGTATATCTCAACGACTCCTTCATCATCCTTCGTCTTGAACTTGTCAAGCTAACTTTGTAGCACATCAAACTTATATTCCCTCACGAATTCGGTACCTTCATGCATATCAACCATAGTGTCCCAAATTTCATTAGCATTCTCAAGAAGACTAATCTTGTTCAACTCTACGGGGCATAGGCAATTCAATAGAATGTCGCATTCTTGAGCGTTGTATTGCAACAACTTAAATTCTTATGCAGTTGCTTCATGATCTGATTATCTTCCATCACCAAAAAATTCACACTGCAACGAACATGGACAACAGCCCAAACGACGGGGTTATGATCAAGAATATGCATGTTCATCTTATGCTTCCAACTAGCAAAGTTTGTACCATCAAAGTATGGACCTCTATGGTGGTAATTTCCCTAACTAGACGCCATACTCTCCTAGCTTGTGAAAACAATGCAATGGAGATAAAAGCTCTAATACCACTTGTAGGATCCCAACTATGTCTAGAGGGGGGTGATTGGACTACGTGACCAAATAAAAACTTAGGCTTATCCCAATTTTAGTTCTGGCAAGTTTTAGATATAGCACACCCTACACATGCAAGTCTAAGAGTATAGGAGCGGAAAGTAATGACATGCACATGTAAATAGAGTGTTGGGATAGGAAGATCAAACGCAAAGATTGACACGATGATTTTGGCATGGTTCCGATAGGTGGTGCTATCGCACGTCCACATTGATGGAGACATAAACCCACAGAGGATAACGGTAGTGCGAGTCCAAGGATGGCTCAACCCACGAAGGGTCCACGGAGAAGCAACCTTGTCTATTCCATCATGGCTTACGTCCACGAAGGACTAGCCACACTCGGGGTAGATCTTCAAGAAGTAGGCGATCTTCTAGCCCTTACAAACTTCTTGGTTCAAATCCACAACACAAAGTAGGAGGCTCCCAAGCGACACCTAACCAATCTAGGAGGCACCACCTTCCAAAAGTTAATAGATGTCGTAGTACGATGAACTCCTTGCCCTTGTGCTTCAAAAGATAGTCTCCCCAACACTCAATCACTCTGTCATAGATAGGCCTTGGGTTAAAAGATTAATTGGGTGGAAAGCAAGTTGGGGAGGATAGAAATCAAGATTCAAATGGTAGGATTGGAATATCTTGATCTCAACACATGAATAGGTGGCTCTCTCTCTCTCTCTCAGAAAAATGGATATGTCAACTGTATGTGTGTTCTGAGTGCTTCCTGTGCGAATGAGAGGTGGTGGAGAGATATATATAGGCATCTCCAAAAATCCAACCGTTACAACATTATTGCCCAACTTGGTGAAACCAAAGTGAAACTCGGTGGCACTGACTAGTGCAAAATGTGGCAACTTTTGTGTTCTTGGTGACATTTATATAGAAATCTCAGTGGTACCGATATGGACAACCTAGGGCAGATTCCAAATCTCGGTGAGACCAATTCCAAAACTCAGAAATTCTGATTCTTGAAAAAGGCTAACCAGAAAGTTGGTCACTTATTTTGGTGGCACCGAATGGAATGTTGGTGGCACCGAGATCCTAGGGTTTGGCATAGGTTATGTATTAGATGAAAATTGGTATGGCCGAGTGGATAAAGTTGGTGGCACCGATTTTGATGTATTTTTTTGGACAGAGAATTTTGTGGGAGGATTTCATTAGTGTTTTGGTGTCTATCTGTAGGCACTTGAGCAACCAGATCATCATAGTCAACTCAATCCCTTATAATAGTATTTTCTTTCCTATGTACTCAATGTGATTTGTCACAATATATAAAATGTAGAGTATTCAAGCTTGTTAACAATAGATGTTCCTTTCATCCAGGGGTACTCCTCACAATCCTTAGTGAATGCATCTTTGAAATTTTCTAAAATAGACATAGATAAAATCATTAGTTCAATGACACGTATGTAGTTATTAATTATCAAAACCACCTGAGGGAGAAGTTGTGCTTTCAATGATAGCACCACCTATCGGAACCACGCCAAAAATCTCCATGTCATCTTTGCGTTTGATCCTCCTATCCCCACCCTCTACTTCCATGTGCATGTCGTTACTTTTGGCTGCAATACTCTTAGACTTGCATGTGTAGGGTGTGCTTGACTTGGTATAATTGCTAAAACTTGGCAACTGTTTAAAATTGGGAAAGGGCTAAGTTTTTACTTGGTAAAGTAATCTAATCACCCCCCCTCTAGACATATATAGGATCCTACACCCCATTAATCACCCTAAGAGTAGCAAGAAAGACCAAAACCAGGTTGAAAACATGGTGACGATCATGGAAACAAAAACTTTTCTATGTGCAACACGGAGATTGGAAGCGCCCCACTGCACCCAAATCCACTCGTTACCCTAGAACAGTTCAGGGCTTTCTCTTTCATCCACATGCTCGGATATTTAACACACAATTAGTCATCTATTATTAGGACAACTCCTACACACGACCGCAAAGGGACATCCATTTTGTTCGGATTTCGCGTGTTTGGGGCGGCCAAAGCTGCGAAATCCTACCTGTTCTACGTTTGTGCTGGTCGTGCGTTCAACGAGCGGATGCATTCTGTTCGCCCGCCTAGAAATTTCTGCAAAGGCATGGAGAAT
Source organism: Hordeum vulgare subsp. vulgare (assembly GCF_904849725.1). NCBI lineage: Eukaryota > Viridiplantae > Streptophyta > Magnoliopsida > Poales > Poaceae > Hordeum > Hordeum vulgare. Next base: position 112,248,230 of record NC_058520.1, read on the forward strand.
CTACATTTTCACACTGTAACCATAGTTCATGCCAACAACCAAAGTTCATGTGGCCCAGATCGCCTACGTCCAGCACACTTATCAACCTTAAAAAAGAACGACCAAAGTCCATGGCCTAGCACTACTGGAAATCAGTTTTTTGCCGTCTACCAAATGTTTGCCGTCTACTGGCTGATGGCAAGGAGTGTCTTTGCCGTCAGCTCCCACAAAGCGGACAACAAAGAACTGGCTGACAGCAAAGAAGGTCTTTGCTAACAGTCAATTCTTTGCCGTCAGCCGTAGACGGCAACGATGAGAAAAGCAGACGGCAAAGCTTTGGGCTGGGCCCATTTGGCCAGGGAAAGATTAGGTCAAGCTACTCCCCTTCTTTGTCATCCACTGGCGGACGACAAAGAGTCTAGAGGCAAATGTCAAAGAGTATAGACCCTTTGCCGCCCGCCAGCAGACGGCAATGTTCATGAATATACTAACGGCCGTCCCGCTCCCACCCGACCCTCTCTCTCTCAAACGACCACTCTCTCTCTCTCCTCCCCCGATGCCCACTGCCACCACCACTGTCGCCCGGCCACCCCCGACGCCCCCGGCACCACCCCGGTGCCCCACAACCCCACCGCCGCTGCCCCACCGCCCCCGCCACCGCCCCGGTGCCCCACAACCCCCCAGTGCCGCCGCCCCACTGCCCCCAGCGCCGCCCCGCAGCCCCAACACCCCCGACGCCGCCCCGTCGCCCCAACACCCCCGGCCCCACCACCCACGACGCCACAGCCGCCCCTGTCGGTGAGCCTCCACCCCCCCTGCATTTCTACGTTAGTATATTAACATCCTTTGAAGGAATAAGATACAACTTTAAATTGTTTTTATTCACTGCCTTATTCATGCCTATTTTGACAAATCAATGGTACATAGAACATTGCTCGTGCTAGAAATCTAGTGACCATGACATATATAGGCTTGTCTTTTGGATTAGACATTTGGCATTGTGTGCCCTTAGCAGCCATATATTGAACCCCTGGTATATAGTGTTGATGTGCCTTGTGGCTGTACTCATCAAGATGGTATTGGCAAGGAAGAAAAAATGTTGTATACATTGACGGGCTAAAAATTATCTGATACTCATGCTTGCTTGATTTCCAGTTCAGAGCAATGCCTGGTAAACCTACAGATTAAGCACAATGTCATTTCCAAACGACATTGTAACTCTTATTCTTGTTTACCTAGCACTGGTTGTTGTTCTGGACATGTATTATTGTAAACTGGTAATTTCTCTTATTGTGATCTTGCTAGTGTACCAAATGGTTCAGCCAGACTGGTTATTGGTATGACATTATTCATTCACGATTTTGGTGAAGCACCGCCTTTGAGAAACTTCTTTTTGTGTGTGTTTCCTTTAGTTGGTCCAAACCTTTATTTTTTTAACTACAAATGTATTTGGCTATCGAACTACTTTTCCGCTATCCAATTTCGTTCGTGCAAAAATTGCTTGTGTTATATGTAGGTGTATAGTTTTTATGTGAACTAGAAAGTACTAAACTTATCTATCCTACCTCCACCGGACTACAAATTTATTTTTGTATTAATATGAGAAATATAAGATGTAGTCATTCTTTAGGTTATTTGGGTTAGGCTCTTGGACTGCATCATGGCTACAATGAAGTTTTATTAATTTTCCTACAATTTACCCGTAGCAACGCACGGGCATTCTACTAGTAGTGGTAATTTCAATGCTAGGCCATATCTCGGTAATGTTCCTAATGGTCATGGAAATTCTTATAGTAATTCTTGTGGAAATCCTTCTACAAATTCTAATAGGATACTCTCTAATCTTGAGAACACAATTAAGGAATTCATTAATTCTCAAAAGGTTTTCAATACTATCTAACTTTTTTATGTTGTACTAATTTCTCTTAATCTTTATCATGGCAGGTCAGCAGGTGTTGAAAGATGGTGGGCGCGGGTCTAGATCGCTCGACGGGTTCTTCTTTGGCGGCCCGCACGAGGGGTGATACTTCCATTCCACCCGTATCTCTCCGTAGAGCCTTGGAAGACACTCTGACGACACCACCCGCGGGTGCTTCTACGTCGGCGGCATTGCCCACTAGGAGAGGTGTTGGTCGAGTAGGGAAGAAGGGAATGGTTACAGGGAGAGGTGGTGGCCGCGGAAGAAGTAGGAAGACTGTTGTTCCGTCCTCGCCACCACCACCAGCTCATTCACCCGAGCACAGGACTACTATGATGGACCCGTTTGAGAAGGAGGCTACGGGGACTCCGGACCAGGAGACTCGGGTGGACGGGCATTCGGCCCATGAGACTCTGGTCCAGAATCAACCTCGGGTCGAGGTGCCTTCAGCCCACGAGACTCGGGTTCCTGAGGCTACGTCCAAGGATACTCCTGCCACACACGCTTCGACCGACGTGGAGAGGTCCGAATGGGGTGCCTGGCCGGATCGGTCCGAGGTGCCAGATTGGGCCGAGGTTTCGGATTGGCCCGAGGGTCCGAGTCGCTGTTCTGCTGATGGCGGGGATGAGTTTACGGATAGTGAGGGCGATGTGCAGGTGGACGGGGCCACCGTGTACAAGCGTGGTAGTACACGCCTCCCGGTCATGCCGGCTACCCGCGAGGAGAGGCCGGTGATTAAGCCTGAAGGGGATAGGTAAGTACATTTACTCATATTTTTAGCTTTTGCCTTCAAGTTTCTTCAAATATCTAATGCATTGACCTTATCATACTGCAGGGGATGTGCACACCCTCGTGGAGTCTGCAAGCCGAACAACGTCCTGGATGTGATTTGTCGGACAAATTTTCCGGGGTTTGTCACGTTGCCTGGTGAGGGTCAGGTTCCTACACTAGGATTTTCCTCGGAGCATGATACGTCTCCGTCGTATCTACTTTTCCGAACTCTTTTGCCCTTATTTTAAACTCTAATTTCCATGATTTGAATGGAACTAACCTAGACTAATGTTGTTTTCAGCAGAATTGCCATGGTGTTGTTTTTGCGCAGATATAAAAGTTCTCGGAATGACCGGAAAATTTACGGAGAATTTTTGTGGAATATATGAAAAATACTAGCGCAAGAATCAGTAGAGGAAGTGGAGCGTGGTGCCCAGAAGCCCACCAGGCGCGGGCCCCCCTGGTCGCGCCTGGCAGGCTTGTGGGGCCCACGTTGCTCCACTGCCTCCAATCTCAGGTCTATTTAGTCCCTTTCGTCCGGAAAAAATCAAGGAGAAGAGTTCATCACGTTTTACGATACGGAGGCGCCGCCACCTCCTGTTCTTCCTATGGAGGGAAGATCTGGAGTCCGTTCTAGGCTCCGGAGAGGGGAGATCGTCGCCATCATCATCACCAACCTTCCTTCATCGCCAATTCCATGATGCTCTTCACCGTTCGTGAGTAATCTCATCGTAGGCTTGCTGGACGGTGATGGGTTGGATGAGATCTATCATGTAGTCGAGTTAGTTTTGATAGGGATTGATCCCTAGTATCCACTATGTTCTGAGATTGATGTTGCTACTACTTTGCCATGCTTAATGCTTGTCACTAGGGCCCGAGTGCCATGATTTCAGATCTGAACCTATTATGTTGTCGCCAATATATGTGTGTTCTTGATCCTATCTTGCAAGTTGTAGTCACCTACTATGTGTTATGACCCGGCAACCCCGGAGTGACAATAGCCGGAACCACTCCCGGAGATGACCATAGTATGAGGAGTTCATGTAGTCGCCAAGTGTTAATGCGTTGGTCCGGTTCTTTATTAAAAGGAGGACCTTAATATCCCGTAGTTTCCATTAGGACCCCGCTTCCACGGGAGGGATTGACAATAGATGTCATGCAAGTTCTTTTCCCTAAGCACGTATGACTACATACGGAATACATGCCTACATAACATTGACAAACTGGAGATAGTTACATATCTCTTCATGTTATAACTGTTGCATGATGAATAACATCTGGCATAGTCATCCATCACCGATCCAATGCCTACGAGTTTTCCCTACTGGTCCTTGCTATGTTACTTTGCCGCTACTGCTGTCACTGCTGCTACTGTTACTCTGTTGCTACTGCTGTTACCTTGTAGCTACTGTTGTCACTTTGCTGCTACTGGTTACTATTGCTACTGCTACTATCATACTACCTTGCTACTGATACTATGCTGTAGATAATAAATCTTTTAGGTGTGGTTGAATTGACAACTCAACTGCTAATACTTGAGAATATTCTTTGGCTTCCACTTGAGTCGAATCAATAAATTCGGGTTGAATACTCTACCCTCGAAAAATGTTGCGATCCCCTATACTTGTGGGTTATCAAGACTATTTTCTGACGTCGTTGCTGGGGAATCCAAAGTCAAGAATAATCTCCCGTCAACATGCCTATTTTTTGGCGCCGTTGCCGGGGAGGCACCGCTATATTCTCTGAGTCACTTGGGATTTACGTTTGCTGATCACTATGAGGAATCTGATAGATCCAAGAACTAAAGTCTTGCCCTCAACTATGAGGACAGGTAAGGAACTGCCATCTAGCTCTGCACTTGATTCACCTTCAGTTATCAGTAAGTTTGCGACACCACCTCCTCCTAGAAATCTTGATATGTTGCATGTGCTCGATGATGCTACTTCTGCTGCCCATGATGCTTATAATGATGCTATGCTTGATACTACTTTGCCACTAGGTGCATTCCTTGATGCAAAAATTGCTAGAGTTTCTGCTAGATGTGATGATACTTCTGAAACTGCTGATACTATTGAAGTAGAACCTGCTATTTTGCCTGTTGGAACTAGCTCTCCTAGATATGAATTGCCTGATATGCCTGAGGGTTATGTGATGAAGGGAGAGATAGCTGAGGACTTTCTTGCTTGTAAGGATAGCTATGGTGTTGAGAAATTACTGCGCAAGTGGAAATAAAAATGTTTGAACGCTACGATGAAATACGACCTGAAGTTTGCTACTTCGCCTATCTTTGTGACCGATAAGGATTATGAATTCTCTGTCGACCCTGAGTTAATCACTCTGGGCGAATCTGATCCTTTTCACGGTTATGCTTCTGAAACGGTTGTAGCCCATCTTACCAAACTGCACGACATAGCCACTCTATTCACGAGTGAGGAAAAGATCCGCCACTACTATATCCTCAAGTTGTTTCCTTTCTCGCTAAAGGATGATGCTAAGACTTGGTTCACTTCTCTTGCTCCTCGTTGTGTGCGTAGCCCCCAAGATATGGTCTACTACTTCTTTGAAAAATATTTCCCTGCCCATAAGAAGCAAGATGCCTTGTAGGAAATATACAACTTTGCTCAAGCTGAAGAAGAGAGTCTCCCACAAGCTTGGGGGAGGCTCGTCCAGCTACTAAATGCTTTACCTGATCTGTTGGGTAACGTAGCATAAATTCAAAAAAATTCCTATGCATATTCAGATCTTCCTATGGAGAGACCAGCAATGAGAGAGGGGTGAGTGCATCTTCATAACTTTGAAGATCGCTAAGCGGAAGCGTTACTAGAACGCGGTTGATGGAGTCGTACTCACGGCGATTCAGATCGCGGTGTGATTCCGATCTAGTGCCGAACTACGACACCTCCGCGTTCAACACACGTGCAGCCTGGTGACGTCTCCTGCACCTTGATCCAGCAAGGAGGAGGGAGAGGTTGGGGAAGAAATCCAGTAGCACGACGGCGTGGTGTCGATGGAGAGACGAGGTCTCCTGGCAGGGCTTTGCCAAGCACCGACAGAGAGGAGGAGAAAGAAGGGCAGAGCTACGCCGAGGGAGAGGGAAAAGTTTGTCCCCTAATGGCCAAAACCCCTCTCTATTTATAGGAGGAGGGGGGAGGGCTGCGCCACCCCTAGGTTTCCCTCCCTAGGGGCCGGCGGCCACCAGATGGGAGAGGGGGGCGGCGGCCAGGGCAGGGAAAGGGGGGCGCGCCCTAGGTGGGCCTTGGGCCTCCCCTGCGCCTAGGGTTCCCCCTCCCTCCCTCTCTGGTGCGCATGGGCTGGGTGTGGGGGCGCACGAGCCCACCTAGGGGCTGGTTCCCTCCCACACTTGGCCCATGTAGCCCTCCGGGGCTTGTGGCCCCTCCCGATGGACCTCCGGAACCCTTCCGGTGGTCCCGACACTTCGCCGGTGGTGCCCGAAACATTTCCGGCGTCCAAACCCATCTATCCTATATATTAATCTTTACCTTCGGACCATTCCGGAGCTCCTCGTGATGTCCGGGATCTCATCCGGGACTCTGAACAACTTTCAGTAACCTCGTATAACAATTCCCTATAACCCTAGCATCGAACCTTAAGTGTGTAGACCCTACGGGTTCGGGAGACACGCACACATGACCGAGACACCTCTCCGGCCAATAACCATCAGCGGGGTCTAGATACCCATGGTGACTCCCACTTGCTCCACGATGATCTCATCGGATGAACCACGATGTCAAGCATTCAATCAATCCCGTATACAATTCCCTTTGTCTGTCGGTATAGAACTTGCCCGAGATTCGATCGTCGGTATACCTATACCTTGTTCAATCTCATTACCGGTAAGTCTCTTTACTCATTCCGTAGCACGTCATCGTGTGACTAACTCCTTCGTAACATTGAGCTCACGATGATGTTCTACTGAGTGGGCCCAGAGATACCTCTCCGTCACACGGAGTGACAAATCCTGATCTCGATTCGTGCCAACCCAACAGATACTTTCGGAGGTACCCGTAGTGCACCTTTATAGTCACCGAGTTATGTTGTGACGTTTGATACACCCAAAGCACTCCTACGGTATCCGGGAGTTGCACAATCTCATGGTCGAAGGAAAAGACACTTGACATTAGAAAAGCTTTAGCATACGAACAATATGATCTAGTGCTACGCTTAGGATTGGGTCTTGTCCATCACATCATTCTCCCAATGATGTGATCCCTTTATCAATGACATCTAATGCCCATGACCAGGAAACCAGGATCATCTTTTGACTAACGAGCTAGCCAACTAGAGGCTTGCTAGGGACACATTGTGATCTATTTATTCACACATGTATTAATGTTTCCTGTTAATACAATTATAGCATGAACAATAGACGATTATCATGAACAAGGAAATATGATAACAACCATTTTATTATAACCTCTAGGGCACATTTCCAACAGTCTCCCACTTGCACTAGAGTCAATAATCTAGTTACATTATGATGTATCGAACACCCATAGCATTATGGTGTTGATCATGTTTTGCTCGTGGAAGAGGTTTAGTCAACGGGTCTGCAACATTCAGATCCGTGTGTACTTTACAAATATCTATCACTCCACTCTGGACATGGTCCTGGATGGAATTGTAGTGGCGTTTGATGTGCTTCGTCTTCCGGTGAAACCTGGGCTCCTTGGCTATGGCAATGGCCCCAGTGTTATCACAGAAGAGTGTCATTGGACCCGACGCGCTTGGAACCACTCCAAGGTCGGTGATGAGCTCCTTCATCCAAATTCCTTCATGAGCCGCTTCTGAAGCAGCTATGTACTCTGCTTCACATGTAGATGTTGCCACGACTTCTTGCTTGCTGCTGCATCAGCTCACTGCCCCACCATTCAAAACATATACGTATCCAGTCTGTGACTTAGAGTCATCCGGATCTGTTTCAAAGCTGGCGTCGGTGTAACCCTTTACGACGGGCTCTTCGTCACCTCCATAAATGAGAAACATTTCCTTAGTCCTTTTCACGTACTTAAGGATATTCTTGACAGCTGTCCACTGTTCCATACCGGGATCACTTTAGTACCTCCCTACCAAACTTATGGCAAGGTTTATAACAGGTCTGGTACAGAGCATGTCATACATAAGAGAGCCTACGGCTAAAGTGTAGGGGACAGAACTCATCTTCTCTCTATCTGCTGCCGTGGTCGGCGACTGAGCCTTACTCAATCTCACACCTTGCAAAACTGGCAAGAACCCTTTCTTTGAGTTTTCCATGATGAACTTCTTCAATATCTTGTCAAGGTATGTACTTTGCGAAATACCTATGAGGCGTCTCGATCTATCTCTATAGATCTTGATGCCTAATATGTATGCAGCTTCTCCAAGGTCCTTCATTGAAAAACTCTTGTTCAAATAGGGCTTTATGCTCTCCAACATTTCTGTATTGTTCCCCATCAATAATTTGTCATCCACATACAGTATGAGGAAAGCTACACAGCTCCCACTCACTTTCTTGTACAGACAGGCTTCTCTGCAAACCTGTATGAACCCAAACGCTTTAATCACCTCATTAAAGCGAATGTTCCAACTCCGAGATGCTTGCACCAGCCCATAGATGGAGCACTGGAGCTTGCACACTTTGTTAGCACCCTTAGGGTCGACAAAACCTTCTGGTTGCATCATATACAACTCTTCCTTAAGGTTCCCATTAAGGAACGTTGTTTTGACGTCCATTTGCCAAATTTCATATTATAAAAGGCGGCAATCGCTAACATGATTTGGACTGATTTCAGCTTCGCTACGGGAGAGAAAGTATCTTCATAGTCAATTCCTTGAATTTGTCAAAAAATCTTTGCGACAAGTCGAGCTTTATAAACGGTTACATTACCGCTTGCATCAGTCTTCTTCTTGAAGATCCAATTATTTTCAATGGCTCGCCGGTCATCGGGCAAGTCCACCAATGTCCATACTTTGTTCTCATACATGGATCCTATCTCGGATTTCATAGCTTCAAGCCATTTGTTGGAATCCGGCCCGCCATCGCTTCTGCATAGTTCGAAGGTTTACCGTTGTCTAACAACATGATTTCCATCACGGGGTTGTCGTACCATTCTAGTGCGGAGCGTGCCCTCGTGGACCTTCGCGGTTCAGTAGTAACTTGATCCGAAGCTTCATGATCATTATCATTAACTTCCTCTTCAGTTGGTGTAGGTGCCACAGGAACAACTTCCCGTGTTGCGCTACTATCCTGTTCTAGAGGGGGTGTAATTACCTCATCAAGTTCTACCTTCCTCCCACTTACTTCTTTCGAGAGAAACTCTTTCTCTAGAAAGGATCCGTTCTTGGCAACAAAGGTCTTACCAAACAGCCCCAAACTTTAAGAAACGACAACTTAGGTTTCTTGCCAAACCATAGTTCATACGGTGTCGTCTCAACGGATTTAGACGGTACCCTTTTTAAAGTGAATGCTGCAGTTTCTAATGTGTATCCCCAAAATGATAGCGGTAAGTCGGTAAGAGACATCATAGATCGTACCATATCTAATAAGGTGCGATTACGACATTCAGACACTCCGTTGCGTTGCGGTGTGCCAGGCGGCGTCAGTTGTGAAACAATTCCACACTTCCTTAGGTGTGTGCCAAACTCGTGACTCAAATATTCTCCTCCACGATCAGATCGTAGACACTTAATTTTTCTGTCACGTTGATTCTCGACCTCACTCTGAAATTCCTTGAACTTTTCAAATGTCTCAGATTTGTGCTTCATCAAGTAGATATACCCATACCTACTCAAATCATCGGTGAGAGTGAGAACATAACGATAGCCACCGCGAGCTTCAACGTTCATTGGACCACACACATCAATATGTATTATTTCCAATAAGTCGGTTGCTCTCTCCATTATTTCTGAGAATGCAGTCTTAGTCATCTTGCCCATGAGGCAAGGTTCGCATGTGTCAAATGATTCAAAGTCAAGAGACTCTAATAGTCCATCAGTATGGAGCTTCTTCATGCGCTTAACACCAATATGACCAAGGCGGCAGTGCCACGAGTATGTGGGACTATCATTATCAACTTTACATATTTTGGTACTTACACTATGAATATCCGTAACATCACGATCGAGATTCATCAAGAATAAACCATTCACCAGCGGAGCATGACCATAAAACATATCACTCATATAAATAGAACAACCATTATTCTCTGACTTAAATGAGTAGCCGTCTCGCATCAAGCAAGACCCTGATACAATGTTCATGCTTAAAGCTGGTACTAAATAACAATTATTAAGGTTTAAAACTAATCTCGATGGTAGATGTAGAGGTAGCATGCCGACGGCGATCACATTGACCTTGGAGCCATTCCCGACGCACATCGTCACCTCGTCCTTGTCCAGTCTCCGCCTATTCCATAGTTCCTGCTTTGAGTTGCAAATGTGAGCAACCGCACCGGTATCAAATACCCAGGAGCTACTACGAGCGTTGGTAAGGTACACATCAATAACATGTATATCACATATACCTTTAACGTTGCCGGCCTTCTTGTCCGCTAAGTATTTGGGGCAGTTTCGCTTCCAGTGACCCTTTCCCTTGCAATAGAAGCATTCAGTCTCAGGCTTGGGTCCATTCTTTTTTCTTCTTCCCGACATCTGGCTTACCGGGCGCGGAAACGGCTTTGCCGTCTTTCTTGAAGTTCTTCTTACCCTTGCCCTTCTTGAAACTAGTGGTCTTGTTGACCATCAACACTTGATGGTCTTTCTTGATTTCTACTTCTGAAAACTTGAGCATCGAGTACAACTCGGGAATGGTCTTCTCCATCCCTTGCATGTTGTAGTTCAGCACAAAAACTTTGTAGCTTGGTGGGAGAGACTGGAGGATTCTATCAATTATAACATCATCCGGAAGTTCGAATCCAAGTGAAGTCAGACGACCATGTAACCCAGACATTTTGAGTATGTGCTCACTGACAGAACTGTTCTCCTCCACCTTATAGCTAAAGAACTTGTTGGAGACTTCATATCTCTCGACACGGGCATGAGCTTGAAAAACTAGCTTCAGCTCTTGGAACATCTCATATGCACCGTGTTCCTCAAAACGCCTTTGGAGCCCCGTTTCTAAACTGTATAACATGCCACACCTAACCAGAGAGTAGTCATCACTCTGCATTTGCCACACGTTCAGAATGTCCTAGGCTGCTGCGGGAGCGGGAGGGTCACCTAGCGGTGCATCAAGGACAAGCCTTTCTAGCTGCTTCAAGGATGAGCTTCAAGTTGCGAACCCAGTCTGCATAGTTTCTACCATCATCTTTCAGCTTGTTTTTCTCTAGGAATGCGTTGAAATTGAGGTTGACGTTGGACATCTACAATATTTATAAATACAACTTTTAGACTAAGTTCATGACAATTAAGTTCATTTAATCAAATTAAGTATGAACTCCCACTTAAATCGACATCCCTCTAGTCATCTAAGTGATACATGATCCATGTTGACTAACCCGTGTCCGATCATCACGTGAGACGGACTAGTCACCATGGTGAGCAACTTCATGTTGATCGTATTCAACCATACGACTCATGTTTGACCTTTCGGTCTCTTGTATTCGAGGTCATGTCTGTACATGCTAAGCTCGTCGAGTCAACCTAGGTGTTTCGCGTCTATAAATCTGGCTTACACCCGTTGTATGCGAACATTAGAATCTATCACACCCGATCATCACGTGGTGCTTCGAGACAACGATCCTTTGCAACGGTGCACACTTAGGGGAATACGTTCTCGAAATTTTAAGAGGGATCATCTTATTATGCTACAGTCGTTCTAAGAAATAAGATGAAAAACATGATAAACATCACAATGCAATCATATAGTGACATGATATGGCCATTATCATCTTTGCTCTTTTGATCTCCATCTTCAGGCATCGCATGATCATCAGCGTCACCGGCGTGACACCATGATCTCCATCAACGTGTCTCCGCGAAGTCGTCACGCCAACTACTACTATCACTACTACTATAGCTAACTGTTAGCAATGAAGTAAAAGTAGTAAGCGCATGGCGTTGCATCTCATACAATAAATTAAGACAACTCCTATGGCTCCTGCCGGTTGTCATACTCATCGACATGCAAGTCGTGAAACCTATTACAATAACATGATCATCTCATACATCATACATGCAACATCACAACTTTGGGCATATCACATCACATGTCAAACCCTGCAAAAACAAGTTAGACGTCCTCTAATTGTTGTTGCAAGTTTTACGTGGCTGATTTGGGTTTCTAGCAAGAACGCTTTCTTACCTACGTGACAGCCACAACAATGATATGCCAAAGATATTTACCCTTCATAAGGACCCTTTTCATCAAATCCAATCCGACTAGAGTAGGAGAGACAGACACCCGCTAGCCACCTTTATGCACGGTGTGCATGTCTGTCAGTGGAACCAGTCTCACGTAAGCGTACGTGTAATGTCGGTCCGGGACGCTTCATCCCACAATACCGCCTGAAAAGAATAAGACTAGTAGCGGCAAGCAATTGACAAATCATCGCCCGCAACCTTTTGTGTTCTACTCGTGCATAGAATCTACGCATAGAAAACCTGGCTCTGATACCACTGTTGGGTAACGTAGCATAAATTCAAAAAAATTCCTACGCCTATTCAGATCTTCCTATGGAGAGACCAGCAATGAGAGAGGGGTGAGTGCATCTTCATACCTTTGAAGATCGCTTAGCGGAAGCGTTACTAGAACGCGGTTGATGGAGTCGTACTCGCGGCGATTCAGATCGCGGTGTGATTCCGATCTAGTGCCGATCTACGGCACCTCCGCGTTCAACACACGTGCAGCCCGGTGACGTCTCCCGCACCTTGATCCAGCAAGGAGGAGGGAGAGGTTGGGGAAGTACTCCAGCAGCACGACGGTGTAGTGTCTATGGAGAGACGAGGTCTCCCGGCAGGGCTTCGCCAAGCACTGGCAGAGAGGAGGAGAAAGAAGGGCAGGGCTGCACCGAGGGACAGGGAAATGTCTGTCCCCCAATGTCCAAAACACCTCTCTATTTATAGGAGGAGGGGGAGGGCTGCGCCACCCCTTGGGCTCCCCCTGCGCCTAGGGTTCCCCCTCCCTCCCTCTCTGGTGCGCATGGGCTGGGTGTGGGGTGCGCACCAGCCCACCTACGGGCTGGTTCCCTCCCACACTTGGCCCATGTATCCCTCCGGGGCTTGTGGCCCCTCCCGGTGGACCTCCGGAACCCTTCCGGTGGTCCCGGCACTTTGTCGGTGGTGCCCGAAACATTTCCGGCGTCGAAACCCATCCATCCTATATATCAATCTTTACTTACAGACCATTCCGGAGCTTGTCGTGACGTCCGGGATCTCATCCGGGACTCCGAACAACTTTCGGTAACCTCATATATCAATTCCCTATAACCCTAGCGTCATTGAAACTTAAGTGTGTGGACCCTACGGGTTCGGGAGACAGGCAGACATGACCGAGACACCTCTCCGGCCAATAACCATCAACGGGGTCTGGATACCCATGGTGGCTCCCACTTGCTCCACGATGATCTCATCGGATGAACCACGATGTCAATCATTCAATCAATCCCGTATACAATTCCTTTTGTCTGTCGGTATAGAACTTGCCCGAGATTCGATCGTCGGTATACCTATACCTTGTTCAATCTCGTTACCGGTAAGTCTCTTTACTCGTTCCGTAGCACGTCATCGTGTGACTAAATCCTTAGTCACATTGAGCTAATGATGATGTTCTACCGAGTGGGCCCAGAGATACCTATCCGTCACACGGAGTGACAAATCCCGATCTCGATTCGTGCCAACCCAACAGATACTTTCGGAGGTACCCGTAGTGCACCTTTATAGTCACCCAGTTACGTTGTGACATTTGATACACCCAAAGCACTCCTACGGTATCCAGGAGTTGCACAATCTCACGGTTGAAGGAAAAGACACTTGACATTAGAAAAGCTTTAGCATACGAACAATGCGATCCAGTGCTACGCTTAGGATTGGGCTTGTCCATCACATCATTCTCCCAATGATGTGATCCCGTTATTAATGACATCTAATGCCCATGACCAGGAAACCATGATCATCTATTGACTAACGAGCTAGCCAACTAGAGGCTTGCTAGGGACACATTGTGATCTATTTATTCACACATGTATTATTGTTTCCTGTTAATACAATTATAGCATGAACAATTGACGATTATCATGAACAAGGAAATATAATAATAATCATTTTATTATTGCCTCTAGGGCATATTTCCAACATGATCACACTCTTGAGAGGAACGAAATACTTGATATCTTCTATAATGGACTTACCAATGCTTCTAGAGACCACCTAGATAGTTGTGCCGGTTGTGTTTTTAGGGAAGGAACCGTTGAACAAGCTGAGATCCTATTGAATAATATCTTGTGCAATGAGAATGCTTGGACTATTCCTGAACCACCTCCTAAGCCAACTCCTAAGAAAAGAGGTATTCTATTCCTCAGTCCTGAAGATATGCAAGAAGCTAAGAAACCTATGAAACAGAAAGGCATTAAAACTGAAGATGTCAAAAATCTATAACCTATCAAAGAGATCCATGGTCTTGATAACCCGTTACAGGTAGTAGAAGTAAATTCTCTGCGTAGGTTTTATGAGAGTGATATTCCTTTGATAAACCTGCTAGCCTATGCCTGGATGAATTTGATAACTTTGTTGCCAAACAACAAAGTTTCAATGATTATGTTAGCAGACAATTTGAACAGAATGCTCGTATGCTTAGTCATTTAAGTGCTTGTGTGGACATATCTTAAGTTGTTGAGTAAACATGCCTCTCTGGTTACTACTTAAGTAGAACAAGTACTTAAGGCTCAGAATGACTTGCTCAATGAGCTCAATGACAATTATGTTAGAGTCGTCACTGGAGGCAGTACAATGACTGAGGAACCTTTGTATCCTGAGGGTCATCCTAAGAGAATTGAACAAGATTCTCAAGGAGTCAGCACTGATGCACCTAGTCATCCTAGGAAGAAGAAGAAAGATGATAGGAACCTGCATGCAAGCAACCTTGTTTCTACTACACCCGAGAATCCAAACGATGTCTCTGTCTCTGATGCCGAAACACAATCTGGTGATGAACATGAGCCTAATGATAATATGAATAGTGATGTTCATGATGATGCTCAACCTAGCAATGATAAGGATGTGGAGATTGAACCTGTTGATCTTGATAACCCACAGCCTAAGAATAAGAGATACGATAAGAATGACTTCATTGCTAGGAAGCATGGTAAAGAAAGGGAACCATGGGTTCCGAAACCCATGCCCTTTCCTCCCAAGCCATCCAAGAAAAAGGATGATGAGGATTTTGAGCGATTTGTTGAAATGATTAGACCTGTCTTTCTACGAATGTGTTTGACAGATATGCTCATAATGTCTCCATATGCCAAGTACATGAAAGATATTGTGACTAATAAGAGGAGGATACGTGAGGTTGAGATTTCCACCATGCTCGCTAATTATACCTTCAAGGGTGAAACTCCTAAGAAAGTGGGTGATCCCAGAGTAACCACTATACCTTGCTCCATTAAAGGCAACTACGCTAGAACTGCTTTATGCGACCTTGGAGCCGGTGTTAGTGTTATGCCTATCTCTGTTTATCGTAGACTTGAACTGGATAAGTTGAAACCCATTGAAATATCTCTGCAAATGGCCGACAAATCAACTGCTTTCCCTATCGGCATTTGCGAGGATGTACCTATTGTGGTTGCAAACGTCACTATCTTAACAGACTTTGTTATGTTGGATATTCCCGAGGACGATGCCATGGCGGTCATCCTCGGAAGACCCTTTTTAAACACTGCAGGGGCTGTTATTGATTGCAATACAGGCAATGTCACTTTCCATGTCAACTGTAATGAGCATACGGTGCACTTTCCGAAGAAACAATATCGAGTACATTGCATCAATCCAATCGAAAAAACTTCATCTATTCTTATTGGGAGCTTTGAATGCCCTATACCTACTGTCAAGATGAAGTACGATTTGATTATCGGGGATATGCATATCCCCATTGAGGTGACCTAGTGACTACTCGAAAATTCTCCGCTCTATTTTGCGATTCAAAAATGTTTATCAAGGAGACTTGATCAACCTCATTGACGAATTTCTTTCGATGACCATGAGATGGATGAATCGAGGAGTCACAAACATTTCTTCCAAGCTTTCACCTTCGGTTTCTTAGAAGAAAAATGATAGGTTTAGTTTAGTTTTCCCTGTTTTCTCTGTTAGCGTCCCGTAGAAAAGTACCCCGAAAATAAAAGTTCTCTGAACGTCCTGAAAATCAAGTATGAATTTTTCTGGATTTTCTGAATAATACTTAGATGAAGAGTTAGTCTAGGGGCTGCACCAGTGGGCCACAAGCCCTGGAGGCGCGGGCACCCCCCTGGCCACGCTACCCAGGCTTGTGGTGCCCACGTGCACCCCCTTCACTCATTCTAGCTCCCATCTGCCTCTTCTACCTCCAGAAAAATCGTTATGCAGCTCAAACCCGTGTTCTTGCTCTTCTTGCTGGGATTTGCGATCTCCTTGTGGAAAGCACCACTCACCAAACTGTTTTCGGGAAATTGCTCCTTGGTAAGTGACTCCTCCATTGGTCCAATTAGTTTTTCCTATAGTGCCTTATACATCGCGTATTTTTGCTGCCTTGGTGACCATGTTCTTGAGCTTTGCAAGCTAATTTTAGCTGGTCCCAAGTAGTTTTGATGCGTAATATGGCCTCTAGGAACTTGTGAGAGTAGTTGCTACGAGTATCACTGGGCCTTGTTCACTTTTCCTTAGAGTCACTGAAAATTTTAGAAAAGGAAGTTGTTCAGGAGAAACTATCATGATGGTTCCTCAAGGAAGAGAGGTCCCCGTCTCGCGATTCGGGAGCCCGATCCTTACCAACCAAGGAACGCACAGGTACAACCATGTGAATGGCCTTCGGATGAATTCATGATTGAGGCAGGTTTCAAAGACGAGTTTGATACACTTGTTCACAACGTCGGACTTGAAGAATTAATCTCCGATAAATGTGAACAGTATGTTGCTCTCACTGCCTCTTTTGTTCGTAGGTTCAAATTTTCAGCTGGCCGTGACACATCTGTACTGTTTGATCTCTATGACAAATCGTATACCATGGACTTAGAGGGTTTCAACAGAATATGCAAGATACCTGTTTGGGGTAGTCTTAATGATCCTCCTAAATCTTCGGTTAGAGATTTTTTTCTCTGGTGTAACTGTCGGAGAAACTAGAGATATTACACAGGCTACCATGGGGAGCATTCATTCTCTTGCCTTGCATTACTTAGCCCTCTTCGTAGGTAGATGCATTAACGGCAAGATTGAGCATTGTCACCTCTGCGCACCAGACCTTAGTATTCTTAAGAGCGCAGTAACGGGTGATAGAAGTTTCAACATGGGAGCTATAATAGCAAGGTGGCTGAATAATAATGCTAATGAAGGGGATTTCTTTGGTGGGATCTATGCCACTCGCATAGCAAATTTTCTTGGACTACCCATCCGCGAAGGAGATCCCCCGCTCCATACAGCTTTCCTTAACCGCGTCGCTTTTACACGCTACCAGTTCCTTGAGAGGGATGATGAATCCCTCCTATACTGTTTAATATTTAACCGGCGGTGTGTTTTCCATATTACTCTTCCCACTCCTGCCTTCTTTGACTTTCACGTAAAACGGAGATATTACATAACCAGAGGAGAGGCGGAGGAGTATGAGAGGGATGCAAGGGATGCTCGTCTCCGTGAGGTAGCTATTTAGGCAGTGGCTGCAGCGCTAGCGTATAACCCCCATTATGATTTTGGGTATCGCCCAGACCGTCCATGGCAGTAGACCAACTTAGGCCAAAAGCCTCAGCTTGGGGGAGTACATGTTTCTCACCGACTTTATATTCTTGCTCACACTTTCACTTTATTAGTCAGTGTTCACACTTCGCCACTGTATCATCCATGTTAGTTTACTTTCTTTTTTCTCGCTTTCTTGTCGTGTGTTTGTCTAGTTTGAGAAAAACCCAAAAATATTTTTTTGTTCTTCTTTTGCATGTTGGGAGATTTCCCGTGTAAATAGTTTTCTTTTTCTTTGGGTCAAGGTAGAAGACCATGGTTACAATGTTTAGTGGCTCTCGCATGCAGATCTGTTTATCTGTCTAAGAGCCATATTACTTTGTCTTCTCCTTTGTGTTTGCTTGCACATTCCGGCTTAGTCCAATGCACGAGCACGCTTATTATTGCTCACATCATTCGGTCGTGCAAGTGAAAGGCAATAATGACGATATATGATGAAGTGATTGAGCCTGGAAAAGCTGGTATGAACTCGATCTATTTTGTTTTTGTAAATATGACTAGCTCATCGTTCCTGATTTATCTTTGTTCTGAATGAAACATGTTTGCAATGACAACTTAGAGATCATAGTTTCTGATGCCATGCTTAATTAGCTAGGAGCTTATAATGGTTTGTCTTGGATGCTGAGATGAATTTTGAGATGACTATGATGTAGTATGATAGGATGGTATTCTCCTTTGAATGATTCCAGTGGATTGACTTGGCACATGTTCACGCATGCAGTTGAAACAAAATCAACATAGCCTCTATGATATTCATGTTTATGGTGATTTATGTCCTACTCATGCTTGCACTCAATGTTGGTTAATCTCAATGCATTTTGATGACTGTTGTCGCTCTCTAGTTGGTCGCGTCCCAGTCTTTTGCTAGCATTCACTTGTACTAAGCGGGAATACTGCTTGTGCATCCACTTCCATAAACCCAAAGTTGGTCCATATGAGTCCACCATACCTACCTATATGCGGTATCTACCTGCCGTTCCAAGTAAATTTGCATGTGCCACTCTCTAAACCTTCAAGAAATAATCTGTTTTGCATGCCCGAACCGCTCATGTGGTGACAGGGGGCTATCAGTATATTCCATGCTAGGTGTGTTATCCTCGATATATGTTTATTCACTATCATTCACGAGAAAGGGGCCGGTAATTGGAATGCCCAGTTCCATGCTCAAATCGAATAGATAATTGCAAACAAAACTCCCCCTTGATTGATGTTGGTATGGACGGCACCCGAGTATTCGGCTAGTCGTGGAGTGTGATTGATCGGTGGTGGGGGAGTCAAAACCTTACTTTTCTGTTTGGGAACCGCCTATAGCATGTGTAGCATGGAAGATGGTGAGAACTCTTGGTCATTGCGTTGACAATGAAAGCATGCCACCCAAAATTATTATCTCTATTTTTAAAGCTTGAGCTCTGGCACCTCTGCAAATCAATGCTTCCCTCTGCGAAGGGCCTATGTATTTATGTTCCTGTTGAGTCATCCTCTTCTTATAAAAGCGCCAATTAGAGAGCACCTCTGTCATTTTTATGCTTTGCTTTTAACTGTGATTGAGTATCACTGTGACTAGATCTTCTTTGCCATGAATTACAATGTTTAGTCAGGCTTTGGTCTTTGAAGGTGCTCTGCATTTTTGTTTTGCGGTCTCAGAAAGAGCTAGCGAGATACCATCTGTTCGTACTGCTTCATGATTGTTTTGATTGAAGTGTTGACGTTTGAGACTTATTATTCTTTGCTCGCTAGTTGATTATGCCATTGATATGAGTTTACCGTGAGACCTAGATGTCATTTTCTTATATGGTTAGCTTGTGATCTTGCTGAAATTCTGGTTTTGAGTTAGACATAGTTGCAACAACAAGATCAAACAGAGTTCGTAAAAGTTTTTCTTTTGTCTCTTTCAGTTTGTCAACTGAATTGCTTGAGGACAAGCAAGGCTTTAAGCTTGGGGAGTTGATACGTCTCCGTCATATCTACTTTTCCGAACTCTTTTTCCCTTGTTTTGGACTCTAATTTGCATGATTTGAATGGAACTAACCTGGACTAACGTTGTTTTTAGCACAATTGCCATGGTGTTGTTTTTGCGCAGAAATAAAAGTTCTCGGAATGACCCAAACATTTACAGAGAATTTTTGTGGAATATATGAAAAATACTGACGCAACAATCAGCAGAGGAAATGGAGCATGGAGCCCACAAGCCCACCTGGTGTCCTTCCTTTGGAGGGCAGATTTGGAGTCCGTTCTGGGCTCCGGAGAGGGGAGATCGTCGCCATCGTCATCACCAACCTTCCTTCATCGCCAATTCCATGATGCTCTTCACCGTTCGTGAGTAATCTCATCGTAGGATTGCTGGACGGTGATGGGTTGGATGAGATCTATCATGTAATCGAGTTAGTTTTGACGGGGATTGATCCCTAGTATCCACTATGTTCTGAGATTGATGTTGCTACTACTTTGACATGCTTAATGCTTGTCACTAGGACCCGAGTGCCATGATTTCAGATCTGAACCTATTATGTTGTCGCCAATATATGTGTGTTCTTGATCCTATCTTGCAAGTGGGAGACACCTACTATGTGTTATGACCCGGGAACCCTGGAGTGACAATAGTCGGAACCACTCCCGGAGATGACCATTGTATGAGGAGTTCATGTATTCACCAAGTGTTAATGCGTTGGTCCGGTTTTTTATTAAAAGGAGAACCTTAATATCCCGTAGTTTCCATTAGGATCCCGCTCCCATGGGAGGGATGGACAATAGATGTCCTGCAAGTTCTTTTCCCTAAGCACGTATGACTACATACGGAATACATGCCTACATTACATTCACGAAGTGGAGCTAGTTACATATCTCCCTGTGTTATAACTGTTGCATGATGAATAACATCCGGCATAATCATCCATCTCCGATCGAATGCCTACGAGTTTTTCCTACTGGTCCTTGCTATGTTACTTTGCCGCTACTGCTGTCACTGCTCCTACTGTTACTCTGTTGCTACTTCTGTTACTTTGCTGCTACTGCTGTCACTTTGCTGCTACTGGTTACTGTTTCTACTGCTGCTATCATACTACCTTGCTACTGATACTTTGTTGCAGATACTAAATCTTTCAGGTGTGGTTGAATTGACAACTCAACTGCTAATACTTGAGAATATTCTTTGGCTTCCCCTTGAGTCGAATCTATAAATTTGGCTTCAATACTCTACCCTCGAAAACTGTTGTGATCCCCTATACTTGTGGGTTATCACAGCACTACTAGGCTGCAGAGGCCCCGCCGGAGGAAATTATAGATGGTGTCTTGTGCCACACGAGGGCCGAGATGGTGATCAAGAGATTTTGGGTAAATTATCCTTTTACACAATCTAAAATTAACAAAATAGCTAATTATCGTACTAATCGGTGTTGTCTCGTTTGATTGAAGACCTTCTATAGGTGTGAGGAGGGATATGAGGAGGAGGCAGCCAAGGTTCTCGAGGCCGAGTATAGGTGGTTATTACATAACTTACGCCACGAGGCTCGGCCGCAGGCTATTCGAGACTACTACGCCACACGTGGTATTAAGAAGGAGAAGAAGGCGTGCCGCGCCAAGTATCTGAAGAAGGAGCAATACATCAAGGTAATTACCTATTCTGAAGGCCTTCTACGTAGTTCTCTTGATTTGATTCATAGGCGTAGCACTCAAAATTCTTTCTAATAACTTATAGGTGCCCCCGAGATGGTGTGCGGATAAGATGGATTGTTGAGAGGCATTGGTGGATGAGTGGTGCACAGGGAACTGGCGAGCCGTCCACGACAATGCGAAGGATCGGCGGACCCAAATGGTTGGTGTGCCACACCATCAAGGCAGCGCCAACTTACTTCAGTTCGGACGAAACTGGGTATGTGGTTTGCTTCATGATTCATGCAATTCATTCTTCATGCTAGCTTGAGCCCCTTACTAATACTTTGTTCCTCTCTTTTAGGCACATCACAATAAGACGGAGATGCCGCACTTGTACGACCTTTATGGCATGGCCCATAGTGCCTCCTACAAGAAGGCGAAGGCATTCTCTGAGTCTGACCTGGATGATCCAAATAACTTCACCAACATATCATCCCACCACAAGCTCGTGACATACAGGGACGCGGGGAAGGCTAGGAAAGGGGAGAACTTTAACCCGAGCGAGGAACCTTTGGATCCTGAGCTGGTGATGATATCTGGTGGCGGGAGGCCCCATGGCTCGATAGCCATTGGTGATGGGATAATCACTACTGGAAAACAGTTATTTGCCATCTGTTGCTTCTTTGCCGTCTGCTGGCTGATGGCAAAGACCCTCTTTGCCATCAGCTACCAGAGACCAGATGGCAAAGAGCAGGCTGATGCCAAAGGTACTATTTGCCATCAGCAAGCTCTTTGCCGTCTACTAGCTCACGGCAAAGCGCATGCAGGCACACGGCAAAGAGGGTGGGCGGCCCACCCCGCAACCCCTCTCTCCCCCCTAACGGCCTCTTTCTTTGCCGTCCGCTTTTCTCCTCTATGCCGTCAGGAGGCGGACGGCAAAGAGGGTGCCCCCCTAACAGCCGTTAGCCCCACCCCCACGCGCCTCTCTCTCCCCTAACGGCCACCCCGACACCCCTCTCTCTCACCCCCGACACCACCACTGCCGCCGCGCCCTCCTCCGACCTCCCTGCGCCGCCCTGCGCCCTCCTCCTACCTAGCCGCCCTGCGCCCTCCTCCTCCCCGGCCGCCCTGCGCCCTCCTCCTCCCCGACCGCCCTGCACCCTCCTCCACTGCCGCCCTGCGCCTCCTCCTCCACCCCGGCCGCCCTGCACCCTCCTCCACCGCCGCCCTGCGCCCCCTCCTCCTCCACGGCCGCACTGCACCCTCCTCCACTGCCGCCCTGCGCCCCCTCCTCCACCCTGACACCCCTCCCTCTCACCCCCGACACCACCACCGCCGCCACGCCCTCCTCCGGCCTCCCTGCCCCGCCGCCGCCGCCGCCGACGCCACCCCCACCCCAGCGCCCCACCCCACCGCCGCCGCCCTCCTCGCGCCCCTCACCGTGCCCCTCCTCCCCGTGCTGCCCTCCTCCCCCTGCGGCCTCTCCTCCCACTGCGGCCCTCCTCCCCCTGCGGCCCTCCTCCCCCTGGGGACCCCTACGGCATTCGGTTAGTTTTTTTCTTCTTTTTTCAATAGTTTTTGTTTAATTAGTTATATGTTTTAGTGAGGTTTTGGCTTAGTTTTAGTTTAGTTTAGGTTCAGTTTTAGTTTAGGTTTAGTTAGGTTAGTTTCCTGTTTAGTAAAGGAGAAAAGGAGAAGAAGAAGAAGGAGGAGAAAGGAGAAGAAGAAGAAGGAGAAAGGAGAAAAACAAGAAGAAGGAGAAAGGAGAAGAATAAGGAGGAGAAAGGAGAAGAAAAAAATAAGAAGAAGAAGGAAAACAAGAAGAAGGAAAAGGAAGGGAAGGAGAAGAAAGAAGAAGAAGAAGAAGAAAAATAGGAGAGGAAGAGAAGAATAAGAGGAAAAAAGAAAATAAGAAGAAGAACAAGAAGAAGAAGAAGAGAAGAAGAAAAAAAGAAGAAGGAGAAGAAGAATAAGAGGAAAAAAGAAAAAAGAAAATAAGAATAAGAATAAGAAGAAGAATAGGAAGAAGAAGAAGAAGAAGAAGAGAAGAAGGAGAAGAAGAATAAGAGGAAAAAGAAAAAAGAAAATAAGAATAAGAAGAAGAAGAAGAAGAAGAAGAGAAGAAAAGAAAAGAAAAGAAGAAGAAGGAGAAGAAGAATAAGAGGGAAAAAGAAAAAAGAAAATAAGAACAAGAAGAAGAAGAAGAATAAGAGGAAAAAACAAAAAAAGAAAATAAGAGTTAGGTCACATATTTTTTGATTATCTTATAAAAACATCATATTTGTGTTGATCGGGTGAATTTCAATGTGAAGTTGTTCGAAGACCTCCATGTGCGTTGGACGAGCTCCGCCCCTACGTTTGTTGGTGAGCACAAATGACTTCTCCTCCTATCCCCTTAATTTTCTCTGCCCCGGTCTTCATGCCGATGAAACTTGCTAGCTATATATAGGTTTCTTCAATCATGAGTATGCGTGACCAGTATGCGTCTCCCATTCGAAAGGGCGACATCTGTAAATGTGCATGTCTTTGCAGATTTATAACCGCCATCCTTTTGAAATGTTCAACATTATCCATGGACAGCCCAAGTATGTGTAGATTGGGTTCGTTTTCCCGTATGTTGTGCTCTGGATCCGATGCGGAATTTCGTCACTGCCTCCCTATTGTTCTTCGGATGCACATCCTCTCTGTTTATTGCGGAGACGTGTATCAGGAGAACAGCGGGGAGGTGCTGCCGAAATTTTGCGTTGGATCCGGAGCAGAGCATGGGAAAATGAACCCAATCTACACATACTCGGGTGGGATTAGGACCTATCTTTACCTATTAGCGTGTAGGTTTCCTGGACGTAATAAAAATGGCGAACCTAATTAACCGATGAATATAAATGCTAAATTGTATATAAATATATTTCTTCTGACATTAGTAGCTATGCAAGATGAGTGATCGTGCGTGGATGTATACCGGTCACCCTAGTCAGAAAGAGATGACGAAATAATGGTTTGTAAAAGCAAAGGAATTTGTGAAAGCCGCATTCGCAAATGGCCAGGAAAGAAACTATTGCCCCTGTCCTGGATGCGACAACTATAAAAAGACGACAGAGGCTGTAATGAATAAACACGTGCAGAGGAGGGGTTTTAAGCCTAATTATACAGTGTGGACATTTCATGGTGAGTCTATACAACGCACAAGAGCTGAGGTGGTCTGTCGTCGCACGGACGAGCATGGTACCGGGATCGAAGACATGGTGCAAGACTTTGATGATGCTCGGGATTCGGAAGATGAGATGGAGGAATCTGCAAAGGCCTTTTATGAAATGTTGGAGTCTTCAAAACGTCCTCTCCATGAGCACACTGAGCCCTGTCAGCTGGATGCAATTGCACAAGTAATGGCTCTGAAGGCTCAGTTCAACTTGGGAAGAGAATGCTACTATGCGATGATGACACTATTCGGACAAAATACTTCGTGTACTTAAGATGCCCTATGAGAAGATAGATGCATGTGAGAAAGGATGTGTCTTATTTAGGAAGGAGTATGCACACTTGGACTATTGTCCCAATTGCGAGTCTTGCAGGTATCTTGTGGTAGACAACGGTATGGGTGAGAAGAGGCAGACAAAAATCGCAGTTAGTGTTCTTCGGTATATGCCAATCGTACCAAGACTTCAACGTCTTTTCATGGTCGAAGAGACAGCCAGACACATGACATGGCACAAATTGGGCAAAAGAACCGAACTAGATGCGGATGGGAATAAGATGATGGTACACACATCGGATGGGGAAGCGTGGAAACATTTCGATGGATTGCATCAGGATAAAGCGGCAGATCCAAGGAATCCTCGAGTCTACGCCGCCACGGATGGTTTTAATCCCTTCGGCATGACGGCAACCCAATACAGTTGTTGGCCTGTATTTTTCATTCCACTCAATCTCCCCCCCCCCCCGGGCAGATTATGCAAAGAAAGAACATATATCTGACATTGATAATTCCAGGGCCCAATTATCCGGGGAAGAATATGAATGTGTACCTACAACCGCTTAAGGATGAATTGGAAGAATCTTGGGATAATGGGGTCAAGACATACGATGCCGCTAGAAAATAAAACTTTAAAATGCATGTGTGGTACATGTACTCTATGCATGACTTGCCAGCGTATGCACTATTCTCTGGATGGTGTGTGCATGGAAGGTTGCCGTGCCCCCAATGCAAGGCAGCTCTTCTGTTTCATTGGTTGCAAGAGGGTCAGAAGTATTCTTGCTTTGACTTGCATAGACAGTTCCCGGATCCTGACCATCAGTTCAGAAAAGACAAGAAAAACTTTACCAAAGGTAAAGTTGTAAAAAACTTGGCACCACCTGCGTTCACAGGCCAACAGATCCTGGATCAGTTAAACGCCCTCGAGCCTGATCCAGAGCGTCCAAGGTATTTCAAGGGGTATAATTCAAAACACGCCTGGACTCACAAGCCATGCTACTGGGATCTGCCTTACTTCAAAGACCTCCTTCTTCCACACAATATCGACATGATGCACACTGAAAAGAATATCGGAGAGGCTATTTTTGGTACATTGTTCGACATAGATGGGAAGACAAAGGATAATATTAAGGCTAGAGTCGATCAAGAGACATTATGTCATAGACCGTTACAAAACATGAGAGAAGGCAAAGGAAAGCAGAAGTGGCCGAAGCCAAAGGCCTGGTGCAATCTTGGAAGGCCAGCTATGAGGGAAATTATCTTGTGGGTCGAAATGCACTTGATGTTCCCCGATGGGAATGCAGCGAATCTAAAGAGGGGAGCGAGTCTTGAAAAATTAAAAATCTTTGGTCTCAAGAGTCATGATTGGCACATATGGCTAGAGCGGGTAATGTCGGTGATGTTACGTGGCTTTATTCCGGAGGATGAATGGCTAGTACTGGCGGAGCTGAGCTATTTCTTCCGTGTTCTTTGTGCGAAAGAATTGTCGCCTCGCGTGGTAGAAGACATGGAGGAGTTTGCACCGGAGTTATTGTGCAAGTTAGAGAAGATCTTTCCACCGGGCTTCTTTAATCCAATGCAGCATTTGATTTTACATCTACCGACCGAGGCAAGATTGGGTGGGCCCATGCAAGATCGTTGGTGCTATGCAACTGAGAGGATGTAGAAGACCCTTCGAGCTAAATGTAAAAATAAGCATAGAATTGAAGCATCGATGGTTGAGGCATCCATTACTGAGGAGGTGGCAAACTTTGTGACAACACACTACGAAACCAAAAATCATCATTTGCATAATCCGAAGCCTCGGCACAGTGATGCAGACCCTAAAAAAGGTGGGTCCAACCTCAGCCTATTCAAAGGGAAGCTCGCACCAGCCGGTGCTTCGAAACCAATAATGTTGGATGTCGAAGAATGGCGGAACATTTCGTTGTATATCTTCAACAATCTAACAGAAGTGCGGCCGTACATCGAGTGAGTTCTCGGCACATTTTCCTGTAACTTCTAATTCATTTGAACTGCTCTTATTCCCGGATATTTCAAACAGCCGTTACGTCGCCAAATTCTCGGATGGAGCGGTGATCGAAAATGATTCCATCGAAGAGTATGAGCTTCTGTCAAAGACAGGAGGCGGCTCTCCCGGTTTCGTCTCTTGGTTCAAACAAACGGTAATTATCAATAATGGACCATTTCATTCTTGGTCTAACTTGCGGCTAATGCAACAATCGTTTTGTATTAAACTTGTAGGCTAATTCAAAGTCTATGGACGCCGAATTGAGACAAGTCGGTAATGGTTTTGACTATAAGGTCCGTTCATTTGTGAAATACAACATCAACGGGTATCTCTTTCGTACCTTTGGCAAAGAGCTATCTATGCCCGACCGGAAATCTACGAATTGTGGTGTCTCTGCTATCAGCGAAGGTGTTATCGAGTCTTATGGAAGAGTTGTAGCAATCTATGAACTTCAATTCTATGGTGAAAACCCACCGAACGTCGTAGTCTTCAAATGTTATTGGTTCCAGCCAAAGAAGACTAGAAGGACTCATGAACATATAGGACTAGTCGAAATCAATCCAAATACCCATTTAGATGTTCCCGATGTCTATATTACGGCTCAACAGGCGACCCAAGTTTTCTATCTACCGTGGGCATGCCAAACGGATAAGAATCTGGAAGGTTGGTATGTTGTTTATGAAATGCCACCACATGTGAGACCACCTCTCCCAAATGAACAGGATTATGAACCTCACATTAACCCACACACATATGATGGAGAATTCTTCCAAGAAACACGTCTTTCCAATAAATGATTCAAGAACCGTCGTGCTTCACCCAAGAACATGGAAGTAGACAGCGACAATGAATCCGACTCCAGCCCTGAGCCGGAACCAGAAGACGTGGAACTCGTAGAGGTTACTGATACGGATGACCTGTCAACGCTTCAACCATTAAAGGAAGGCCTTTCACAACTTCACGCCGTTGAACCTGACGAGCACGTCATTCATGAAGACATGCATGATAGTGATGATGATGATGCATTTATTGATGATGATTATTAGTTTATAAGATTCATAACTTAAATTATATATATATTAATCTTTATTATCCATGCACATAGTATTATTCATGTCAATTATTCAATTTTTTATGTTGTACTAATTTCTTTTAATCTTTATCATGGCAGGTCACCAGGTGTGCAAAGATAGTGGGCGCTGGTCCAGATCGCTCGACGGGTTCTTCCCAGACGCCCCGCACGAGGGGTGGTACTTCCCTTCCACCCCTATCTCTTTGTAGAGCCTTGGCAGACAGTCTATCGACACATTTAGTTCCAAAAACACATAGTTAGCTAATTTAGCTCCAAGAAGAGGAGAAGAAATAGGAAAAATGAAAAGAAAGAAGAAGAAGAAGAAGAGAAGGAGGAGGAGGAGGAGGAGGAGGAGGAGGAGAAGGAGGAGAAGGCCAAGGACCTTCTAGTCCTTCTCCTCCTCCTCCTTCTCCTCCTTCTTCTTGATTTGTTCTTCTTCTCCTCCTCCTCCTCCTTCTTCTCCTCTTTCATATTATCCTGTCTTTAATTTCCCCAACAATGACATAATTAGCCCATTTAGCTCCAAAATGCCATAATAAGCTCAAAATGGCATAAGAACCTTGGTTAGCTCATGAATATTATATACTTAGTTTGTTTTCCTGTAAAATGGGATAATTAGCCCATTTAGCTCCAAAAAGACATAATTAGGTAATTTAGCTCCAAGAAGAGGAGAAGAAATAGAAAAAAATGAAAAGAAATAAGAAGAAGAAGAAGAAGAGAAGAAGGAGAAGGAGGAGGAGGAGGAGGAGGAGAAGGCCAAGGACCTTCTAGTCCTTCTCCTCCTCCTCCTTCTCCTCCTTCTCCTGCTTCTTCTTGATTTCTTCTTGTTCTCCTCCTCCTCCTCTTTATTCTCCTCTTTCATATTATCCTTGCTTTAATTTCCCCAACAATGACATAATTAGCCCATTTCGCTCCAAAATGCCATAATAAGCTTAAAATGGCATAAGAACCTTGGTTAGCTCATGAATATTAAATACTTAGCTTGTTTTCCTCTAAAATGGGATGATTAGCCCATTTAGCTCCAAAAAGACATAATTAGGTAATTTAGCTCCAACAAGAGGAGAAGACGAGAATAAATAGGAAAAATGAAAAGAAAGAAGAAGAAGAAGAAGAAGAAGAGAAGAAGGAGAAGGAGGAGGAGGAGGAGAAGGCCAAGGACCTTCTAGTCCTTCTGCTCCTCCTCCTTCTCCTCCTTCTCCTCCTTCTTCTTGATTTCTTATTCTTCTCCTCCTCCTCCTATTTATTCTCCTCTTTCATATTATCCTTGCTTTAATTTCCCCAACAATGAAATAATTAGCCCATTTAGCTCCAATATGCCATAATAAGCTCAAAATGGCATAAGAACCTTGGGTAGCTCATGAATATTATATACTTAGCTTGTTTTCCTCTAAAATGGGATAATTAGCCCATTTAGCTCCAACAAGACATAATTAGGTAATTTAGCTCCAACAAGAGGAGAAGAGGAGAAGAAATAGGAAAAATGAAAAGAAAGAAGAAGAAGAAGAAGAAGAAGAAGAAGAAGAGAAGAAGGAGAAGGAGGACGAGGAGGAGGAGAAGGCCAAGGACCTTCTAGTCCTTCTCCTCCTTCTTCTTCATTTCTTATTCTTCTCCTCCTCCTGCTCTTTCTTCTCCTCTTTCATATTATCCTTGCTTTAATTTCCCCACCAATGACATAATTAGCCCATTTAGCTCCAAAATATCATAATAAGCTCAAAATGGTAGAAGAACCTTGGTTAGCTCATGAATATTATATTCTTAGCTTGTTTTCCTCCAAAATGGGATAATTAGCCCATATAGCTCCAAAAAGACATAATTAGGTAATTTAGCTCCAACAAGAAGAAGAAGAGGAGAAGAAATAGGAAAATTGAAAAGAAAGAAGAAGAAGAAGAAGAAGAAAAGAAGAAGGAGAAGGAGGAGGAGGAGGAGGAGGAGAAGGAGAAGGCCAAGGACCTTTTAGTCCTTCTCCTCCTCCTCCTTGTTCTCCTACTCCTCCTTCTTCTTGATTTCTTCTTCTTCTCCTCCTACTCCTCTTTCTTCTCCTCTTTCATATTATCCTTGCTTTAATTTCCCCAACAATGACATAATTAGCCCATTTAGCTCTAAAATACCATAATAACCTCAAAATGGCATAAGAACCTTGGTTAGCTCATGAATATTATATAGTTAGCTTGTTTTCCTCTCAAATGGGATAATAACCCATTTAGCTCCAAAAAGACATAATTAGGTAATTTAGCTCCAACAAGAGGAGAAGAGGAGAAGAAATAGGAAAAGTGAAAAGAAAGAAGAAGAAGAAGAATCAGAAGAAGAAGAAGAAGAAGCAGAGAATAAGGAGGAGGAGGAGGAGGAGGAGAAGGCCAAGGACCTTCTAGTCCTTCTCCTCCTCCTCCTTCTCCTCCTTCTCCTCCTTCTTCTTGATTTCTTCTTCTCCTCCTCCTCCTCCTCTTTATTCTCCTCTTTCATATTATCCTTGCTTTAATTTCCCCAACAATGACATAATTAGGCCATTTAGCTCCAAAATGCCATAATAAGCTCAAAATGGCATAAGAACCTTGGTTAGCTCATGAATATTATATTCTTAGCTTGTTTTCCTCTAAAATGGGATAATTAGCCCATATAGCTCCAAAAAGACATAATTAGGTAATTTAGCTCCAACAAGAGGAGAAGAGGAGGAGAAATAGGAAAAATGAAAAGAAAGAAGAAGAATAAGAAGAAGAAGAAGAAGAAGAAGAAGAGAGGGAGGAGGAGGAGGAGGAGAAGGCCAAGGACCTTCTAGTCCTTCTCCTCCTCCTCCTTCTCCTCCTTCTTCTTGATTTCTTATTCTTCTCCTCCTCCTCCTCTTTGTTCTCCTATTTCATATTATCCTTGCTTTAATTTCCCCAACAATGACATAATTAACCCATTTAGCTCCAAAATGCCATAATAAGCGAAAAATGGCATAAGAACCTTGGTTAGCTCATGACTGTTATATTCTTAGCTTGTTTTCCGCTAAAATGACATAATTAGCTCAAAAAATCATATTTGGTTCTTCTTCTGACTTTCTTATTCACATTTTTGCAGATTGGATATACTACATGCATGGAAGGTGTCATTCATGGAGTTGAACAATGTCGATGGACGAACTTTATATGTATATCATCTAGTTTTCATTTCAGTTGATGAACAATGTCGAACTATATGTATACGTATATATGGATAAACAGTGCAATACTTTGTATGTTGGTTCTTTCGATATATGGGGATGTACATTGATTTATATGTATATCATATATGTGTGGTGAATTATATATATGTGTTGGCAAGTATATGTGTGGTGAACTATATATAATATATGTATGGTGAATTATATAAATGTGATGTCAAATATATATTTATATGTGTGTGTGTGTGTGTGTGTGATGTGAAATAATATAAAACAAAAAAGACAGGTACTATATGGGCTCTTTGCCGTCTGCCAGCTGATGGCAAAGACATGTGCCATCAGCTGGCAGATGGCAAAGGTGCCACATGGCACCCAGCTGTGCATCCTGGGGTGTCTATATAGGCTCTTTGCCGTCTGCCTCCAGTGTGGGCAGACGGCAAAGAAGAGGGTACAGAGGAGGGGGGAGGAGGAGGCAGACGACAAAGAATGGGGGGGACGAGGTGGAGGAAGACGGCAAAGAATAAGGGGGAGGCAGACGACAAAGAATAAGGGGGAGGCAGACGGCAAAGAATAAGGGGGAGGCAGACGGCAAAGCCACTGTTAACCCCTAACAGAGGCAACGCCTGTCGGCTACCGTCTCGAGCACTTTGCCGACTGCTCCTATGGAAAGCTGACGCCAAAGAGCTTTGTCGTCCGCTTTGGGGGGACAGATGGCAAATAAGGTATGATGCCGTCGTAGGCTAACGCAGAAATTTTGCCGGTCATGAGATTCTTTGCCGTCTGTGATATTCTCTTTGTCGTCCGGGATTTAGTGTTTGCCGTCTGTGATGGCAGACGGCAAATAAGCTGATTCCTGTAGTGAATACATTGTCCACTCACTCTCCCGGAGATCAAGGTGCGTCAGTCGAGCTCCTGTCCTGAGATAACGTCTCGTCCACGGCCAGTCGATCTTGCCATCGAGGTTAGTTGTATGGACTCAGAAAACTTTCATCCATCTCATTATGTGTGTGACCATTGATCATTACTATGGTAACAAGGAATCGTGTTGCACGCTGCTCTTCAGAAAGAGAGAGCGGCAAACCAGGTTGCTCTTGAGCAAGAGAGATTGGTAAGCCAGGCTCCTCTTGAGGAGAGGGACCGGACCACGGCACGAATGATTGAGGAGGAGAGGGCCCGGAATGACGCGGGTCAACGGGCCGTGTACGAGCTTTTTGTGGTAAGTTTTTTTCACATTAGCCAAATCATGTGTGTAATGTCTGTTTCATTACTAACTAATACAACCGACTCTTCAGAGTCTGTGCGAGAAGAGCGGTCAAGTCCCTTCGTCGATGCCCGTCTTCTCTGTGATTGGCACGGGGAGTTTCATTTGAATGGTCATTATAAACTAGTATTAACAATTGAGTGTCATCATGCAAACTGAGACATTGCAAAATATCTTTTCTGTAGAATAACTCCCGAGCGGCATCGCACGACACTTCTCGAGGGCAACCGTCTGCAAACGAAGCCGGCGTGAGCAACCCTCGTGTTTCTCCTCCTTGATGACCACGACGGTAAGTTTTCTCTAGTTCATTTTTGACATAATTAGATAATTTAGCTCCTCCTCCTCTAAAATGACATACTTAACCAAAGTTAGCTCCAAAACGACATATAGTTAGCTTGGCTTCCACCTAAATGAGGAGGATAAAGAAAAATAGAAATAGAAATAAGAGGAAGAAGAAGAAGAAGAAGAAGAGGAAGAAGAGAAGAAGAGGAGGAGGAGCAGGAGAAGAAGAAGAATAAGAGGAGAAGAGGAGAAGAAAGAGGAAAAATGAAAAGAAGGAAGAAGGCGAAGAAGAGAAGAAGAAGAGAAGAAGAAGAGAAGAAGAAGGAGAAGGAGGAGGAGGAGAAGGAGCCCTCCTTCTTCTCCTTCTTCTCTCCTCCTCCTTCTTCTTCTCCTTCTTATCTCCTCCTTCTTCTTCTCCCTCCTTCTCCTTCTCCTTCTCCTTCTTCTCTCCTCCTTCTTCTTCTCCTCCTCCTCCTCCTCCTTCTTCTTTTTCTTCTCCTTCTTCTCTTCTTGCTTCTTCTATTTCTTATTCAATTTAGATTATTTTCCCCCAGCAAAGACATACTTAGCTAATTATCCTCCAAAATGACATAATTAGCTTAGTTAGGGTAAAAACATCATAAGAACCTTGGTTAGCTCACAACTTAGCTAATTATCCTCCAAAATGACATAATTAGCTTAGTTAGCTCCAAAATGGCCTATTTAATAAAAAAATGACCTATACTTAGCTAATTTCTCTCCTAAATGACATAATAAGGCCTAAGGGAAGAATAAAAAAATAAGGAGAAGAAGAGAAAAAGAAGAAAAGAGTAAGTAGAAGAAGAGGATAAAGAAAAATAGAAATATAAATAAGAGGAAGAAGAAGAAGAAGTGGAGGAAGAAGAGGAGAACGGGAGGAGGAGGAGGAGAAGGAGAAGAAGAAGAAGAAGAGGAGAAGAAGGAGAAGAAAGAGAAAAAAATGAAAAGAAGGAAGAAGAAGAAGAAGAGAAGAAGAAGAGAAGAAGGAGGAGAAGGAGGAGGAGGAGAATTGAAGGAGCCCTCCTTCTTATCCTTCTTCTCTCCTCCTTCTTCTCCCTCCTTCTTCTCCTTCTCCGTCTCCTTCTTCTCTCCTCCTTCTTCTCCTTCTTCTTCTCCTCCTCCTCCTCCTCCTTCTTCTCCTTCTTCTCCTTCTTCTTCTCTCCTCCTTCTTCTCCTTCTTCTCCTTCTTCTCCTTCTTCTTCTCTCCTTCTTCTTCTCCTTCTTATTTTTCTTCTCCTTCTTCTCTTCTTGCTTCTTCTCTTTCTTCTTCAATTTAGCTTATTTTCGCCAACAAAGACATACTTAGCTAATTATCCTCCAAAATGACATAATTAGCTTAGTTAGGGTAAAAACATCATAAGAACCATGGTTAGCTCACAACTTAGCTAATTATCCTCCAAAATGACATAATTAGCTTCGTTAGCTCCAAAATGGTCTATTTAATAAAAAATGACCTATACTTAGCTAAGTTCTCTCCTAATTGACATAATAAGGCCTAAGAGAAGAAGAGAAGAAGAAAAAATAAAGAGAAGAAGAGAAAAAAGAAGAAAATAAGAATAAGTAGAAGAAGAGGATAAAGAAAAATAGAAATAGAAATAAGAGGAACAAGAAGAAGAAGAAGAAGAGGAGGAGGAAGAAGAGGAGAAGAGGAGGAGGAGGAGGAGAAGAACAAGAAAGAGGAAAAATGAAAAGAATGAAGAAGAAGAAGAAGAGAAGAAGAACAGAAGAAGAAGGAGCCCTCCTTCTTCTCCTTCTTCTCTCCTCCTTCTACTTCTCCCTCCTTCTTCTCCTTATTTTTCTCCTTCTTATCTCCTTCTTCTCCTCCTTATCTAAGTTCTCTCCTAAATGATATAATTAGCTAAGTTCTCTCCTAAATGACATAATTAGCCAAGTTCTCTCCTAAATGACATAATTAGCCCATTTAGGTCCAAAAAGACATAGTTAGCTCATTTAGCTCCAAGAAGAGGAGAAGAGGAGAAATGAAAAGGAAGAAGAAAAACAAGAAGAGAAAAAGAATAGAAGGAGAAGGAGAAGAAGGAGGAGGACAAGAAGAAGAGAAGAAGGGGAAGGAGCTCCAAAATGGCCTATTAGGATAAAGAAAAATAGAAATAGAAATAAGAGGAAGAAGAAGAAGAGGAGGAGGAGGAGGAAGAAGAGGAGAAGAGGAGGAGGAGGAGGAGAAGAAGAAGAAGAGGAGGAGGAGGAGGAGGAAGAAGAGGAGAAGAGGAGGAGGAGGAGGAGAAGAAGAAGAAGAAGAGGATAAGAAAAAGAAATAGGAAAAATGAAAAGAAGGAAGAAGAAGAAGAAGAGAAGAAGAACATAAGAAGAAGAGAAGAAGAAGTAGAAGGAGGAAGAGGAGTAGGATCCTTGCTTCTTCTCCTTCTTATCCTTCTTCTCTCCTCCTTCTTCTCCCTCCTTCTTCTCCTTCTTCTTCTCCTCCTTCTTCTCCTCCTTCTTCTCCTTCTTCTTATCCTCTTCTCCTCCTTCTCCTTATCCTTCTCCTCCTCCTCCTCCTCCTCCTTATTCTTGTTTTTCTTCTCCTTATTCTCATCTTGCTTCTTCTCTTTCTTCTTCAATTTAGCTTATTTGTCATATATATGTTGTTGTTCTTCTTCTTCTGGCTTTGTTATTCCCATTTTGCAGATTGGATGTACTACATGCATGGAAGCTGGCATTGAAGTGCTTTAGTTCTAGTTTTTATTTCAGTTTGTGAACAATGTGCAACTAGATGTATATGTATATATGGATGAACAATATATGTGGAACTATATGCATGTATATATGGATGAAACTTTGTATGTGTTTGTTCTTTCGATATATGGAATGTACGTTGATGAACAAATGGCATTGATGAACTTTATATGTATATCATATATGTGTTGTGACCTATATATCATATATGTGCTATGAATTATATATAAGTGATGTGAAATAGAAAAACTATACAAAAAAGTGACAATTTGGGCTCTTTGCCGTCTGCAAGCTGATGGCAAAGGCCATTGCCATCAGGGAGTTGATGACAAAGGGGCCACGTGGCACCCAGCTGTGCAACATGGGCAGCAACAGCTGGCAATATGGGCTCTTTGCCGTCCGCTGCCTCGGGAGGCTGACGGAAAAGCGGTAGGAAGGCAGACGGCAAAGATGCGGAGGGAAGTAGATGACAAAGATGCGGAGGGAAGAAGACGGCAAAGCTTCCGTTAGCACTAACAGAGGCGGCGCGTGTCGGCTGCCGTCTAAAACTCTTTGCCGACTACTCAGTGTCCGACACTGGCGGCAAAGAGCTTTTCCTTCCGCTTATTGTAGGCTAACGGCAAAGAAGCTACAATGCTGTCGTAGGATGACGCAAAAATTTTGCTAACAGGTGGCACACGGCAAAGCTCTTTGCCGTCAGGGTGGACCTCTTTGCCGTCTATGATGGAAGACGGCAAAGAAGTTAATTCCTGTAGTGTAGGCCTCCCTAGTTCTTGCAGTCTTCACCCAAC
Source organism: Hordeum vulgare subsp. vulgare (assembly GCF_904849725.1). Classification (NCBI taxonomy): domain Eukaryota; kingdom Viridiplantae; phylum Streptophyta; class Magnoliopsida; order Poales; family Poaceae; genus Hordeum; species Hordeum vulgare. The sequence goes on from NC_058520.1 coordinate 112,284,130, forward strand.
ATCTCTTTTGTCGCTTCAGAACCAACTCTTCGGTGGCATGTTGCTCAAGTACTCATTCATGATTGCTAGCACCATGGCCTGGTTGTCAACGACATACGCCTTGTGTTGGGTGCTACTCCAACAAAAGACCTTCCAATGGCGCCAGAAATATTCGTGTTGACGACACCAAGAATTCTTCTGCTACGGCTATGCCTTAAGGGACTTCCTAGGCAAATATGCAAAGGATTTCCCCCATGGCATTGGAGCCTTGCGTTGGTGTTCCCTCGAAGCAGAAAGGGTGATGTAGCGTAGCGGTGGTTTGTATTTCCCTCAGTTTTGAGAACCAAGGTATCGATCCAATGAAGGAGTATCACATGTGCCTGCACAAACGCAAAAGCTTGCTCCCAACTCTATGAAGGGGTTGTCAATCCCTTATAGATTGTTTGCCAAGTGAGAACTGAAAGCAACAAAGTAACAAAGAAAAGTAAAAGCGAGAGTGGAAACGATAGATGTGAATAGACCCGGGGACCGTAGTGTTTACTAGTGGCTTCTCTCATGAAAGCAAGTAGGTGGTGGGTGAACAAATTAATGTCGAGCAATTGATAGAACCGCGCAAAGTCGTGACGTCATCTATGGCAATGATTATATCTATAGGCATCATGTCCAAAACAAGTAGACCGATACTTTTTGCATCTACTACTATGACTCCACACGTCGACCGCTATCCAGCATGCATCTAGTGTATTAAGTCCAAAAGAACAGAGTAACGCCTTAAGCAAGATGACATGATGTAGATGGACAATCTCATATCTACGACAAAGCCCACCTTGTTACCCTTGATGGAAACTACACGATGTGTGCCTTGCTGCCCCTATTGTCACTGGGAAAGGTCACCACACAGTAAGAACCAAAAACCAAGCACTTCTCCCATTGCAAGAATCATAGATCTAGTTGGCCAAACAAAACCAAAGACTCGGAGAGACTTACAAGGATATCAAATCATGCATATAAGAAATCAGCAAAGACTCAAATTTATATCATAGATAATATGATCACAAATCCACAATTCATCGAATCTCGACAAACACACCGCCAAAGAAAATTACATCGGATAGATCTCCATGAAGATCATGGAGAACTTTGTATTGAAGATCCAAGAGAGAGATGAAGCCATCTAGCTACTAACTACGGACCCATAGGTCTGAAGTGAACTACTCACGAGTCATTGGAGGGGCGATGATGTTGATGTAGAAGCCCTCCAACTCCAAAGTCCCCTCCGGCAAGGCACCGGGAAGGGTCTCCAGATGAGATCTCACGGACACGGAAGCTTGCGGTAGCGGAAAATTATTTTCGTGGATCCCTTGATTTTTTTTCTATATTTCAGGGAATGTATAGGCGCAGGATCTAGGTCAGGGGGGCGCCAGGGAGGCCACAAGCCTGCCCACAGCCGCCCCCTGGTGGCGGATGGGGGGGCTTGTGGGCTCCCTGTAGCCCTCCTGGCTTGGCCCACAAGCCCCCTGATCTTCTTCCGTTCAGGAAAAAATCATTTCGGGGATTTTATTCCGTTTGGACTCAGTTCCAAAATCAGATCTGAAAAGAGCCAAAAACACAGAAAAAACAGGAACTGGCACTTGGCACTTGGCACTAAATTAATAAGTTAGTCCCAAAAAAGATATAAAAGCTACATAAAACATCCAGAGATGACAAGATAACAGCATGAAACCATAAAAAATTATAGATACGTTTGGGACGTATCAAGAATCCCCAAGCTTAACTCTTGCTCGTCCTCGAGTAGGGAAGTGATAAAGAATGAATTTTTGATGCTTTCATGCTACCTAGCATAGATGTCCTTCGTACTCCTCTTATGTGACCTGAATGTTTAGATCCATTAGATTCAAAACAATACTTGGCTATTGACGTGGAAACGATAATAATTCAAGCAAACTAGCAAGGTAATCATGAACTTTCAAAATAACAAGGCCAAAAGAAAGTTATCCCTACAAAAGCATATAGTCTGGCTATGCTCTATCATCATTGCACAACGAATTTAAATCACGCACAACCCCGGTATTTGCCAAGTAATTGTTTTCACACCTTTACTTTCTCAACCCTTTTCAACTCTCACGCAATACATGAGCGTGAGCCATGGTTTTAGCACTATAAGTGGTGTGGAGTGTGGTGGAGGTTGCAAGACAAAGTAAGGAGAAGATGATCACATTAACTAGGCATATCAATGAGCTATGGAGATGCTCATCAATAGATATCAATGTGAATTAGTAGGGATTGCCATACAAATGATGCACTAGAGCTAAGAGTATGTAAAAGCTCTTAAAGAAAACTAGTAGGTGCATCCAACTTGCTTGCTCACAAAGACCTAAGGCAATTTTGAGGAAGCCTATCATTGGAATATACAAGCCAAGTTATATAATGAAAATTTCCCACTAGCTATATGGTTGTGACAAAATGAGAGACTCTCAATCATGAAGATCGTGGTGCTTAATATGCACACGTGTGGAAAAGTGGTAGCATTGTCCCTTCTCTCTTTTTCTCTCATTTTTTTTATCTTTTGGTGGGCTCTTTGGCCTCTTTTATTATTATTATTTTGGTGGGATTATTTCACCTCTTTTATTTCCTCACATGGGACAATGCTCCATCAATGATGATCATCACACTTTCAACTCAAAACTTAGAGCAACGATGACTCTATATGGAATGCCTTCGGTAGTGTACCGTGACAATGATCTAGCATGGAATAGACATTAATGGAAACATCATGCTAGCTATCTTACGATCATGCAATGGCAATGTAGACATGGTGCCACATGTCATGGTGGTAGTTGCATGGCAATATATCTCGGAATGACTTTGAAAAAGCCATAGTAGGTAGGTATGGTGGCTGTTTTGAGGGAGGCTAATGGTGGGTTTTGTGCACCGGCGTAAGTTGCACGGCACTAAGAAGATAGTGATGGTGGAAGGTGAAAGTGCATCTAAACCATGGACTCAACATTAGTCATGAAGAACTCATATACTTGTTGCCAAAGTTTTATTAGTAATCAAAACAAAGCATTCAACGCATACTCCTAGGGGAAGGGTTGGTAGGTATAAACCATCGCGCGATCCCGACCGCCACGTGAAGGATGACAATCAATAGACTAATCATGCTCAGATTTCGTCACATAGCGGTTCACCATACGTGCATGCTACGGGAATCACTAACTTCAACACAAGTATTTGTAGATCCACAACACCTTACTAGCATAACTTCAATATTACCAAAACCACAACTCAAAACTTATTGAGAGCAATCAAACTTCTCTAACTATTCAATGCATATGAAGGTGGAAGTTTTCGTATCCATTTGGATAACTACCCCTTTTATGACTACTTTCAAAGCATAGATCAACTACCAAGCCACGCACCGCTATGCTCTAAAAGATAAAAGTGAAGCACATAGAGCAAAATTATCTAGCTCAAAAGATATAAGTGAAGCACATGTGAGCTGAATTGTCTACCAAAAGATATAAGTGAAGCTCGACAAAATCACGGTGAGTGCATGTCTCTCTCTCTAGGTGTGCAGCAAGGATGATTGTGACACAACAAAAATAAAAGACTCCTACGATACAAGACGCTCCAAGCAAAAACACATAACATGTGGTGAATAAAAATATAGCCCCAAGTAACGTTACCGATGGATTGAAGACGAGAGAGGGGATGGCTTCCCGGGGCATCCCCAAGCTTAGGATTTTACGGCATCCTTGAATCTCTTAGGGTTCCTTGGGCATCCCCATGCTTGAGCTCTTGCCACTTGTTATCTCTTTGTCCATAAGAACTTCACCCAAAACATGAAAACTTCACAACACGAAACTTAAACAGAAACTCGTAATAACATTAGTATGAGAAAGCAAACCACCACTTCCTTAGGTACTATAGCGAACTTAAATTCTACTTATGCTGATGTTGGGTTACTGTATTTTCAATCTTTCATGGCTAATACCCCCTGATACTATCCATAGTTTCATCAAAATAAGCAACCAACACAACAAAAACAGAATCTGTTAACAGCAGACCAGTCTGTAGAAATCTGTATATTTCATATACTTCTGGTACTTCAAAAATTCTGACAAATTACGACATTCTGAAAATTTTGTGTAGCAATCAGCAGCAAAAAGAATAAACTCAAAAGCTCTTACAGAAAATAATGAAAATTCTTTTCGTGAGCAAAAAGTTTATGTCTTTTCCAGCATGACCAAACGATCATCCCCAAGACTAATCATAACGGTTTTGCTTGGCACAAACGCAAAAAGAAACACAAAAAACACAATCATAACAGAATTATGAAAGTGTGAAAAACAAAAAACAGAAATAAAAAGGATAGATTCGTTGGGTTGCCTCCCAACAAGCACTTTTGTTTAACGCCCTTAGCTAGGCGAAAGGTGATGGAATCATGTATAGTCATCTTTGGTACTCAAACCATAAGTAGCCCTCATCATAGATTCATAAGGAAATCTTATTTTATTTCTAAAAAAGTGCTCCATGCCCTTCTTTAAAGGAAATTGAAATCTAATATTCCCTTCCTTCATATCGATGATAGCACCAATAGTCCTTAGGAAAGTTCTACCAAGAATAATGGGACATGAAGGATTGCAATCTATGTCAAGTACAATGAAATCCATGGGTACATAGTTCTTATTTGCAACAATAAGAACATCATCGATCCTTCCCATGGGTTTCTTGACAGTAGAATCCGCAAGATGCAAATTAAGAGAACACTCTTCAATCTCATGAAAACCAAGAATATCACATAAAGACTTTGGAATCGCGGAAACACTAGCACCCAAATCACACAAATCATTGCACTCATAGTTTTTTATCTTGATTTTGATAGTAGGTTCCCACTCATCATGAAGTTTTCTAGGTATAGAGACTTCTAGTTCGAGCTTCTCTTGAAGAGATTGCATCACAGCATCTACGATACGCGCGGTAAAGGCTTTGCTTTGGCTATAAGCGTGTGGAGAGTTTGCAATGGATTGCATCAAAGAAATGTATTCAAACAAGGAGCAATTATCATAATTGAATTCCTTGAAATCCAAAGTGGGAGCTTCATTACTACCCAAAATTTTGATTTCTTCTACTACACTCTCCACACCTTTATCTTCAAGATGGGTGGACTCCGAATCATTGGGGCGTTTTTCAACCAAAGTGGATTCATATCCAAACCCTCCATCAATAGGTTTGACACGCGAAAACAAAGATTCAAGGGGAGACACACCAAGCACTTTAAGATCTTCGTGATTTGCATCACTAGAACGCACCCTTTTAAACCATTCATGCCTATCGCGAATTTGAGCGGTTCTTTCTTTGCTCTCATTCATGGAGATACGCATAGCTTTCAAAGTTTAATCCAAGTTGACCTTGGGAGGAGCACATCTAACTTTCAAAGCATCAATATCACAAGACAACCTATCAACGCTCTTAGCCAAATCGTCTATTTTGAGTAGTTTTTCCTCTATGGACGCATTGAAAATCTTTTGAGAGTTGATGAACTCTTTGATATTACTCTCTAAATCAGAGGGTAATTTTTTGTGATTTCCATAAGTGTTGTTGTAGGAATTGCCATAGTTGTTAGAGGAGTTACTAGGAAAAGGCCTAGGAACATAGTTTCCTCTAAAGGCATTGTTGTTGCGAAAACTCTTCCTACCAACAAAATTCACGTCCAAACTAGCGTTGCTACTCTCAATCAAAGAAGATTGTGGCATGTCATTAGGATCTACAGTAGCATTTCTACTAGCAACCAAATTCACCAGCTCGTCCATCTTAGCACTAAGCGAGTTAATTTCTTCTATAGCGTGCACCTTTTTGGTAGCAGGTGACCTTTCAGTGTGCCACTGAGAGTAGTTAGTCATGATATTGTCTAGGAGTTTCGTAGCGTCTCCTAACGTGATTTCCATGAACGTTCCACCTGAGGCAGAGTCCAAGATATTGCAAGAAGCGAAATTCAAGTCAGCGTAAAAGATTTGTATAATCATCCACAAACTCAAGCCATGAGCGTGACAATTTCTAATCATAAGATTCATCCTCTCCCAAGATTGTGCAACGTGTTCATGATCAAGTTGCTTGAAATTCATGATATCGTTACGTAAGGAGATGATCTTAGCCGGCGGAAAATACTTGGATATGTAAGCATCATAGCACTTATCCCAAGAATTGATACTATTTTTAGGCAAAGAAGAAAACGAAGTTTTTGCGCGATCTCGCAACGAGAAAGGAAAAAGTTTCAACTTAATCACGTCATTATCCACATCTCTTTTCTTTTGCATATCACAAAGCTCAATGAAGGTATTGAGATGGGATGCGGCATCTTGACTAGGAAGGCCAAAGAATTGCTCTTTCATAACAAGATTCAGCAAAGCTGCGTTGATTTCATACTATTCCGCACTAGTGCCGGGAGCAATCAGAGTACTAATAAAATCATTATTATTGGTACTCGAGAAGTCACAAAGTTTGGTGTTTTCAGCCATGATGACTTCAACAAACAAACAAGCACACAAGCAAGCAAGAAAACCGGCAAAGGAAAACGGCAAAAAGGCAAAAGGCAAAAGATAACGGCAAAGGACAAAGGCAAATGAAAACGGCAAATGTGAAGTGGGGTTGAGGAAAACGAGAGGCAACTGGCAAAAAAGTAAATGCAGGAGATGAGTTTGTGAGACCTACTTGGATAGATCTCTCCTTCCCCGGCAACGGCGCCAGAAATACTTATGCTACTTCAACAAAAGACCCTCCAATGGCGCCAGAAATAGTCGTGTTGACGGCACCAGGAATCCTTCTGCTACGGCTACGCCTTAAGGGACTTCCTAGGCAAATATGCAAAGGATTTCCCCCGTGGCCTTGGAGCTTTGCATTAGTGTTCCCTCGAAGCGGAAAGGGTGATGTAGCGTAGCGGAGGTAAGTATTTCCCTCAGTTTTGAGAACCAAGGTATCGATCTAGTGAAGGAGTATCACAAGTGCCTGCACAAACACAAAAGCTTGCTCCCAACGCTATGAAGGGGTTGTCAATCCCTTATAGATTGTTTGCCAAGTGAGAACTGAAAGCAACAAAGTAACAAAGCAAAGTAAAAGCGAGAGTGGAAACGATAGATGTGAATAGACCTGGGGGTCGTAGTGTTTACTAGTGGCTTCTCTCATGAAAGCAAGTAGACGGTGGGTGAACAAATTAATCTCGAGAAATTGATAGAACCACGCAAAGTTGTGATGTCATCTATGGCAATGATTATATCTATAGGCATCACGTCCAAAACAAGTAGACCGATACTTTCTGCATCTACTACTATTACTCCACACGTCGACCGCTATCCAGCATGCATCTAGTGTATTAAGTCCAAAAGAACAGAGTAACACCTTAAGCAAGATGACATGATGTAGATGGACAATCTCATATCTACGACAAAGCCCACCTTGTTACCCTTGATGGCAACTACACGATGTATGCCTTGCTGCCCCTACTGTCACTGGGAAAGGTTACCACACGGTAAGAACCCAAAACCAAGCACTTCTCCCATTGCAAGAATCATAGATCTAGTAGGCCAAACAAAACCCAAGACTCGGAGAGACTTACAAGGATATGAAATCATGCATATAAGAAATCAGCAAAGACTCAAATATATATCATAGAAAATCTGATCACAAATCCACAATTCATCGAATCTCGACAAACACACCGCCAAAGAAGAATACATCGGATAGATCTTCATGAAGATCATGGAGAACTTTGTATTGAAGATCCAAGAGAGAGAAGAAGCCATCTAGCTACTAACTACGGACCCGTAGGTCTGAAGTGAACTATTCACAAGTCATTGGAGGGGCGATGATGTTGATGTAGAAGCCCTCCAACTCCAAAGTCCCCTCCGGCAAGGCACCGGCAAGGGTCTCCAGATGAGATCTCGCAGAAACGGAAGCTTGCGGCGGTGGAAAAGTATTTTCGTGGATCCCTTGATTTTCTTCTATATTTTAGGGAATATATAGGTGCAGGATCTAGGTCAGGGCGGCGACAGGGAGGCCACAAGCCTGCCCACCGTCGTCCCTCTGGTGGCGGATGGGGCGCTTGTGGGCTCCCTGTAGCCCTCCTGGCTTGGACCACAAGCCCCCTGATCTTCTTCCGTTCGGGAAAAAATCATTTCGGAGATTTTATTCCGTTTGGACTCCGTTCCAAAATCAGAGTTGAAAAGAGCCAAAAACACAGAAAAAAACAGGAATTGGCACTTGGCACTGAATTAATAAGTTAGTCCCAAAAAAGATATAAAAGTTACATAAAACGTCCAAAGATGACAAGATAACAGCATGAAACCATCAAAAATTATAGATACGTTTGAGACGTATCACTGGGGTATGGTGGTCTCATGGGCGAAATCGACCATGACCTTCTTCCTTCCTTCAATGCCCCATCGATCTTTCCTCTTCGCCAACTCTTAGTAGAGCTTCACGACATCCATCATGGTGATCTTCGAGCGGTCCTTCTTCTTCCTCTTCGTCATCGAGCAAGCGGTGGTGGCGTCATGTTCGTCGTCTGTGGGTTTCTTCAGGCCGCCGACCATGGAGGAGAGGGGGAGGACGGAAGGATTTTGGGGAAGGAGAGAGATTGGGCATTGTGTCCCCCATGGGCGGGCGAAAGGAGGACAACGATGAACGTCACGTCCGTCCGCATGATGTCCGTTTTGACAAAAATGCGGCCCAAATTTGGACCGAAAATGGGTCGACGGTGGAAATAAAACAAACATTTGTCGGTTTGCTACCGTGCGTTGGGACGTGATTTGAGTTCGCTTTGGCGCTAACAGACGCGGCTGGACCATTGGAGGTCGTGCGTAGGACTTGGCGCTAAACCCCGGAGGGTAAGGATGGCAATGGGTAGGCTATGGGTAGGGTAGACCAATACCATACCCATACCCGTATAGTCTATGGATACAAACTTCTACCCATACTCGTACCCATGGGTATAAAAATTTACCCATACCCATACCAAATGGTTACCCATGCCCATTGGATACCCAGCGGGTAGAACGAATTTTACACTCACTCATAACATATTTGACACAAAAATGAATTATCTCAGCTCAATAACAGGTAGATGAGTATGTGACCACTATACAAATTTAGAAATAACAACATACTGATAAGTTAATAGGAGTAGACCAGTCACATGATAAATTAATTATTAATTGACCATAACTTAACATGACTTCACACGTGGTTAGGGTATAGGTATACCCGCGGATACAATGCTATACACATACCCTACCTATGACTAAAATTGTAAGTATCAATACTACCCATGCATATAAAAGTATGCCCATACCCTGCCCATACGGGTATGGTACCTATGGGTATGGGTAAAATTGCTATCCTTAGAGCATCTCCAACTGTTTTCCCCCTAGTGCACCTCGGCGAAAGCCTTTTTGGCATTGCGCCAGCGACTTTTTTGCCCGGTGGGCGATCGAGTTTCCAGCCGCGCCCCCAGGTTTCGGCCCCCACATGCCAACATTTTCAAATTTGCCTTCCCCGCTGCGAAAAAGACGTCATGAGTTCGGCAATCATCATGCCACCAGTCAATGATCAACATGCCATAGTTCGGCAATCAACACACCAAGTAGTTTGGTGATCAAAAGTAAAGGATGGAACAAATCAAATGGCTGACTCGGTGTAGAGCGGCTCCTCTGCCATGGGACAGGCCGGGGTTATCGGGCCCGTCGTCGTGGTCGTCGGGGTGGTTTCTGTCGGGGTCATCGGCATGGTTTCTGTTGGGGTCGTCGGTGTGGTTCTTGTCAAGGTCGTCGGCATGGTTTTTGTCGGGGTCGTCGTCGTCGTCGCGGTCACGCTGTAGTCCCTGTCGGCACTGGCATCTGGTTTACGATCAAGTCGCACTCCACAAAGTGCCATGCCTTCACCTATGATGGGGAACTTTGCATGGGAAACAAAAAAATTCCTACGCACACATAAGATCTATCCATGGTGATGACCATCTACGAGAGGAGAGATCGGATCCACATACCCTTGTAGATTGATAAGAAGAAGCATATATAATGTTGTTCATTTAGTCGAACATCTTCGCCTCCAAATCGCAGTTCGTCCTACGATCCCATCATGATCCGTCCTGCGATCCCATCACGATCCATCCCGATCTAGTGCCAAACGGACGACACCTCCGCTTTCAGCACACGTACAGCTCGATGACGATCTCCGCCTTCTTGATCCAGCAAGTGGGGCAGAGAGGTACCTGAGTTCTTCGACAGCCTAATAGCATTCCGGCAATGGTGGTGGAGCCGATCCGGTTGGGCTTCGTCATGCACTGCCAAACCTATAATTGAGGAAGGACGAACTAGAGGGAGAGAGAGGGGCTGCACCTTCAATTTTGTGTCTTGGCTGCCCTATCTCCCCTCTAGTATATATAGGAGGGAGGGGGAAGGGGTGGCGCCCTAGGGTTTCCCCTAGGGTTGTCCGGCCGACCCAAAGAGGAGGAGTCCTGCTCCATTAAGGGAGGTGGAGTAATACTCCTAGTAGGATTCCCTCCCACTTTGGCCTCCTCCCACCTCCTTGGCGCAAGGGCATTTAGGTGTTGGCTGCCCAGCCCACTAAGGGCTGTTGCGCCACCTCTTAGGCCCATGTGGCCCTTGGGGTGGGTGGACTTCTCCCGATGCACCCTTGGAACCCATTCGACATTCCCGGTACACTACCGGAAATGCCCGAAACCATTCTGGAGCCCAAATACCCTCTTCATATATATCAATCTTCGTCTCCTGACCATTCCAGGACTCCTCATGACGTCCGAGATCTCATCTGGGACTATGAACATCCTTCGGTAACCAACATACATAACTCAGCTATACCAAAACATTACATAACCTTAAATTGGCATACCCTGCGGGTTCGAGAACTATGCAGACATGACAGAAACACTCTTTGGTCAATAACCAATAGCGGGATCTGGATGCCCATATTGGTTCCTACATATTCTACGAAGATCTTTATCGGTCGGACCTTTGTGTCAAGGATTCAGTTAATCCCATACACTATTCCCTTTGTCCATCGGTATGTTACTTGCCCGAGATTCGATCGTCGGTATCTCTATACATAGTTCAATCTCATTACCAGCAAGTCTATTTACTAGTTTTGTAATACAAGATCCCGTGACTAAAACTTTAGTCACATTGCTTGCAAGCTCATTGTGATGTTGTATTACCGAGTGGGCCCTAGAGATACCCCTCCATCATACGGAGTGACAAATAACATTCTTGATTCACGCCATCCCAACAGACACCTTCAGAGATACCTGTAGAGCACCTTTATAGTCACTCAATTACGATGTGATATTTGATACACACAAGGTATTCCTCCAGTGTCTGGAGTCGCATGATCTCATGGTCATAGGAACACATACTTCACATGCAGAAAATAGTAGCAATAAACTGACACGATCATATGCTACGTTCATAGTTGGGTCTTGTCCATCACATCATGCTCCTCATGATGTGATCCCATTATCAAACGACATATCATGTCTATGGTTAGGAAACCTTGACCATCTTTGATCAACGAACTAGTTCTTAGAGGCTCACTAGGTACAGTGTGTTGTCTATGTACCCACACATGTATTTGAGTTTCCAATCAATACAATTCTAGCATGGATAATAAACGATTATCACGAACAAGGAAATATAATAATAACTAATTTATTATTGCGTCTAGGGCATATTCCAACAGTCTTCCACTTGTACTAGAGGTCCAGTTCACATCACTATGTGATTCACACCCAATAAGTTCTGGGGTTTAACCATGTTTGCATGTGAGAGAATTTTTTAGTAAATGGGTCTGAACCTTTCAGATCCGTGTGTGCTCTACAAATATCTATGTCATCCTGTAGATGCCGCTACCACACCCATTTGGAACTATGCCAAACGACTGCACCACTATACGAATATGGTTTTCTACTTAGAGTTATCAAGATTGGTGTCAAACTTTGCATCATCGTAAACCTTTACGACAAACTCTTTTATCACCTCCATAATTGAGACAAATTGATTAGTCCACTAGTTACTAAGGATAACTTTGAACGATGTTCAGCGATTCATTCCTCGATCACTCTTTGTACTCTTTGACAAACTCATGGCAAGGCACACATCAGGTGCGGTACACAACATGGCATACTATAGAGCCTATAGCTATAGCACAGGGGACGACCTTCATCCTTCCTCTTCTGTCATGGTCGAGCTTTGAGTCTTACTCAAATTCACACGTTACAACACAACCAAGAACTACTTCTTTGACCGATCTATTTTGAACTCCTTCAAAAAACCTTGTCAAGGTATGTATTCATTGAAAGTTTTATCAAGTGTCTTGATCTATCTCCATAGATCTTAATTCTCAATGTTCAAGTAGCTTACTCCAGGTATTCCTTTGAAAAACACCTTTCAACCAACCCTATATGCTTTCCATAAATTCTACATCATTTCCAATCAACCATATGTCAACCACATATACTTATCAGAAATTCTATAGCGCTCCCACTCACTTCCTTGGAAATACAAGTTTCTCATAAACTTTGTATAAACCCAAAAGCTTTGATCATCTCATCAAAGCGCATATTCCAACTCTGATATGCTTGCTCTAATCCATAGAAGGATCACTGGAGTTTGCATACTTGTGAGCTTCCTTAGGATCGACAAAACCTTCTAGTTGTATCACATACAACCTTTCCTCAAGGAAAGCGTCGAGGAAACAATGTTTTGACATCCATCTACAAGATTTCATAATTAAAAAATACACCAACTGCTAACATAATTCCAACGGATTTTAGCTTCGCTACGGGTGAGAAAGTCTCATCATAGTCAACTCCTTACACTTGTCAAAAACTTCTTTGCAACAAGTCGAGCTTTCTAAATGGTGACATTCACCATCATTGTTTGTCTTCCTTTTAAAGATCCACTTGTACTTAATAGCCTTACGACCATTAAGTAGTTCTTCCAAAGTCTACACTTTGTTTTCATACATGGATCCAACCTCGGATTTCATGGTGTCCAACCATTCGTCAGAATCCAGGCCCACCATCACTTCTCCATAGCTCGTAGGTTCATTGTTGTCCAACAACATGACCTCCAAGATAGGACTACAGTACCACACTGGAGCAGTGTGTGTCCTTGTCGACCTACGAGGTTTGGTACTAACTTGATATGAAGCTTCATGATCATCATCATTTGCTTCCTCTTCAATTTGGTGTAGGCGCCACAAGAACAATTTCCCAGGCCCTGCTACACTCTGTTTGAAATGATGGTTCAATAACCTCATCTAGTTCCACCATCCTCCCACTCCGTTCTTTCGAGAGAAACTCTTTCTCGAGAAATGACCCATTTTCAGCAAAAAACAATTTCTTTCGGATTTGAGATAGGAGGTATACCCAACTCATTTGGGTATCCTATGAAGATGCATTTGTCCACTTTGGGTTCGAGCTTATCAGGCTGAAGCCTTTTGTCATAAGCATCGTAGCCCCAAACTTTGAGAAACGATAGCTTAGGTTTCTCCAAACCATAGTTCATATGGTGTCATCTCAATGGATTCAAATGGTGCCCTATTTAAAGTGAATGTGGTTGTCTCTAATGCATAACCCCAAAACAATAGTGGTAATTCAATAAGAGACATCATAGTATGCACCATATCCAATAGGGCGCGGCTATGACGTTCAGACACACCATCAAACTATGGCGTTTTCCATGTGGCATGAGTTGTGAAACAATTTTCACATTGTCTTAAACGTGGACCAAACTCACAACTCAGATATTTATCTCTACAATCACATTGTAGACATTTCATCCTCTTGTCACGATGATCCTAAACTTCACTCTGTAATTGCTTGAACTTTTCAATATTTCAGACTCGTGATTCATCAAGTAAATACACATGTATCTAATCAAATCATCTCTGAAGTAAGAACATCACGATATCCACTGCATGCCTCAGCACTCATTGGACTACATACATCAAAATGTTTTATTTCCAATAAGTCACTTGCTCGTTTCATCTCACTCGAAAATGAGGCCTTCAGTCATCTTGCCCATGTGGCATGATTTGCATGTCTCAAGTGATTCAAAATCAAGTGAGTCACAAAGATCCATCTGCATGGAGTTTCTTCATGCGTTTACAACAATAGGCATGGTTCCCATGTCTCAAACGATTCAAAAACGAGTGAGTCCAAAGATCCATCAGCATGGAACTTCTTCATGATTTTTATACCAATATCACTCAAGCAACAATGCCAGATGTAAGTGTTACTATCATTACTACTTTTTATCTTTTGGCATCAATATTATGAACATGTGTAGCACTACGATCGAGATTCAATAAACCATTCATATTAGGTGCATGACCATTGAAGGTTTTATTCAAGTAAACCAAATAACCATTATTCTCTTGAAATGCATAACGTATTGCGAAAACACGATCGAACCATGTTCATGCTCAACGCAAACACCAATCAATATTAAGGTTTAACACTAATCCTGAAGGTAGAGGGAGTGTACGATGGTGATCACATCAACCTTAGAAACACTTACAACACACATCGTCACCTCGCCTTTAGCTAGTCTCCGTTTATTCCATAGCTTTTATTTCGAGTTACTAACATTTAGCAACTACACCGGTATCTAATACCCATGTGCTACTTGGAGTACTATAGTACACATCAATAACATGTATATCCAATATACTTTTGTTGAAGTTGCTAGCGTTCTTATCCACCAAGTGTCTAGGGCAATTCCGCCTCAATGATCATTCCCCTCATCATAGAAGCACTTAATTTCGGGTTTGGGGTCAATTTTGGGTTTCTTCATAAAGTGGCAACTGACTTGTCATTCATGAAGTTTCCCTTCGTTCCCTATGCCCTTCTTGAAACTATAGGTTTTAGTAACAATCAACACTTCATGATCCTGCTTGATTCGTACGTTCGCGGTGTCAAACATCACGAATAGCTCATGGATCATCTATGTCCCTGATATGTGATAGTTCATCACGAAGCTCAGTAGCTTGGTGGTAGTGACTTTGGAGAACTATGTCAATCACTATCTTATGTGGAAAATCAACTCCCACTTTATTCAAGCGATTGTAGTACCCACACAATCTGAGCACAAGCTTACCGATTGAGCTATTCTCGTTCATCTTTGTTGTCAAAGAACTTGTCGGAGGTCTCATACCTCTCAACGCGGGCATGAGCCTGAAATCCCAATTTCAGTTCTTGGAACATCTCAAATGTTCCGTGACATTCAAAACGGTTTGGAGCCTCAATTCTAAATTGTAAAGCATGACGCACTGAACTATTATGTAGTCATCAAAATGTGTTTGTCACATGTTCGCAGCATCCATAGACGATGCTTGGGGGGTAGCACATCGAGCGGTGCATTAAGGACATAAGCCTTTCGTGTAGCAATAAGGACAATCCTTAGTTTATGGACCCAGTCCGCATAATTGCTACTATCATCTTTCAACTTAATTTTCTCTCGGAACATAATAAACAGGGAGTTACAAGATCAGCTCGTGATCTACAACATAATTTGCAAAGACATTTTGAATATTATCATGATAATCAGTTCAATTAATCATATTACTTCAAAACTTCCACTCAAATTTACATCCCTCTAGTCATTTGAGTGACACATGATCCAACTTCACTAACTCAAGTCCGATCATCACGTTAGTTGAGTTGGCTTCATTGGTGAACATCTCTATGTTGGTCATATCTACTATATGACTCATGTTTGATCTTTTGGTTTCTTGTGTTCCAACGCCATGTCTGTACATGCTAAGCTCGTCAAATTTAACCCAAGTGTTCCGCGTGTGCAACTCTTTTCCATCCGTTGTATGTGAACGTAGAGTCTATCACACCCGATCATCACGTGGTGTCTCAAAACGACCAACTTTTGCAACGTTGCACACTCGGGAAGAACACAATTTTATCTTGAAATTTTAGTGAGGGATCATCTTATAATGGTACCATCGTCCTAAGCAAAATAAGGTGCATAAAAGGATTAACATCACATGCAAATCATAAGTGACATCATATGGCCATGAGCTTCTACGTTTGATCTCCATCTTCAAAGCACCAACATGATCTCCATCGTCACCGGCGCCACCCCATCATCTCCATCATCATGATCTCCATCATTGTGCTGCCATCGAGATTGTCGTGATAACTACACTATTGCTACTAAAGCTACTGAACTATCAATAAAACAAAGCATAACCAAGCGCAAAATAATTAAAGACAACCCTATGGCTCATGCTGGATGTCGTAGCATCGACATGCAAGTCGATATTTAACTATTGCAACATGATCATCTCATACATCAAATATATCATATCATGTCTTTGGCCATATCATATCACAACATGCCCTGCTAAAACTAGTTAGACGTCCTCTAATTTGTTATTGCATGTTTTACGTGGCTTCTATGGGTATCTAGCATGATCGCAACTTACTTACGCAAAATCACAATGGTGATATACAAGTTGTTATTTAACCTTCTCCAAGGACCGCCTTTCTCAACTCTGGTTCAACTAAAGTAGGAGAAACAGTCATCCGCTAGCCATATTTATGCAACAAGTTGCATGTCAGTCAATGGGACCGGTCTCTCGTAACTTTACAAGTAAGGTTGGTCCGGGCCGCTTCTTCCAACAATACCACCGAATCAAGAAAAGACTAGGGAGGGCAGCAATCTGAATATCAACGCCCACAAACTCCTTTGTGTTCTACTCGAGATGTCATCTATGCATAGACCTAGCTCTTATACCAGTGATGAGGAACGCTTCATGGGAAACAAAAAAAATTCCTATGCGCACATAAGATCTATCCATGGTGATGACCATCTACGAGAGGAGAGATCGGATCCACATACCCTTGGAGATTTCTAAGCAGAAGCATATATAATGTGGTTGATGTAGTCGAACATCTTCGCGATCCAAATCGCAGTCCATCCCGCGATCCCATCACGATCCATCCTGATTTAGTGCCGAACGGAAGTCACCTTCGCGTTCAGCACACGTACAACTCAATGACGATCTTTGCCTACTTGATCCAGCAAGAGGGGGCGGAGAGGTAGCTGAGTCCTCCGACAGCCTAAAGGCGTGGCGCGATGGTGGTGGAGCTGATCCGGCAGGGCTTCACCGTGCCCTGCCGAACCTATTCTAGAGGAAGTACAAACTAGAGGGAGGGAGAGGGGATGCACCTTCAATTGTGTGTGTTGGCTGCCCTCTCTCCCCTTTAGTATATATATAGGAGGGAGGGGGAATGGGTGGTGCCCTAGGGTTTCCCCTAGGGTTGGCCGGCCGACCCAAAGATGAGTCCTCCTCCACTAAGGGAGGTGGAGTCCTACTCCTAGTAGGAGTCCCTCCCACTTTGTCTGCCTCACACCTCCTTGGGAGAAGGGCCTTTAGGGGCTGGCTGCCCAGCCCACTAAAGGCTTGCTGCCGAGCCCACTAAGGGCTGGTGTGCCACCTCTTAGCCCATGTGGCTCCTGGGGTGGGTAGGCTTCTCCTGATGCACACCCGGACCCCATTCGCTTGTTGGGGGACGTTGCATGGGTAACAAAAAAATTCCTATGCACACAAAGACCTATCATGGTGATGATCATCTACGAGAGGGACATCGGCTCCACATACCCTTGTAGATTGCTAAACAAAAGCGTTAATAAACGCGGTTGATGTAGTGGTACGTTTTCATGATCCGTCCCACTATCCGTCCCACGAACCGTCTCGTGATCCGTCCTGATCAAGTGTCGAACGGACGGCACCTCCGCGTTCCACACACGTACAACTCGATGACGATCTCCACCTTCTTGATCTAGCAAGAGAGACGGGGAAGTAGATGAGTTCTCTGACGGCGTGACGGCGCACCGGTGATGGTGATGATCTATACCTGCAGGGTGCTACCTCTTGAGCTTGCGTTTTTTTCCCTTGAAGAGGAAAGGGTGATGCAGCACAGTAGCAGTAAGTATTTCCCTCAGTTTAAGAACCAAGGTATCAATCTAGTAGGAGTATCAAGGCAAGTATCCAAAGTACCTGTGCAAAAACTGCAAACTTGCACCCAACGCTACAAAGGGGTTGTCAATCCCTTCACGGTTAACTGCAAGGTGAGATCTGAAGGCGGAAAGTGCAACAAAGTAAAAGTGTAGAGCTGAAAATATGACGTGAAGTAGACCCGGGGGCCATAGTGTTCACTAGAGGCTTCTCTCATGATAGCAAATATTACGGTGGGTGAACGAATTACTGTCGAGCAATTGATAGAGTCGCGCAAAGTTATGACGATATCTAAGGCAATGATCATGCATATAGGCATCACGTCCGAGACAAGTATACTGATACTTTCTGCATCTACTACTATTACTCCACACATCGACCGCTATCCAGCATGCATCTAGTGTATTTAGTTCATAACAAACAGAGTAACGCCTTAAGCAAGATGACATGATGTAGAGGGATAAATTCATGCAATAGATATAAACCCCATCTTTTTACCCTTGATGGCAACAACACGATGCATGCCTCGCTGCCCCTTCTGTCACTGGGTGAGGACACCGCATGGTATGAACCCAAAACCAAGCACTTCTCCCATTGCAAGAATCATAGATCAAGTTGGCCAAACAAAACCCACAACTCGAAGAGAATTACAAGGATATGAAATCTTGCATATAAGAGATTAGAGGAAACTCAAATAAGATTCATAGATAATCTGATCATAAACCCACAATTCATAGGATCTTGACAAACACACCGCAAAAGAGGATTACATCGGATAGATCTCCATGAAGATCATGGATAACTTTGTGTTGAAGATCCAAGAGAGAGAAGAAGACATCTAGCTACTAGCTATGGACCCGAAGGTCTGTGGTGAACTACTCACGCATCATCGGAGAGGCAATGGTGTTGATGAAGAAGCCCTGCATGTCCGAATCCCCCATCCGGCAGGGCACCAGAACATGCCCCAGATGGGATCTTGCGGAGACAGAAGCTTGCGGCGGCGGAAAAGTATTTTCGTGGCTCTCTTCCGTGGTTTCCGATTTTTCGGGGATTTATAGGCGTAAGAATTAGATCAAAGGAGCAATGGGGGGCCCACAAGCCTTCTAGGCGCCCCTCCCCCAGGCCGCGGCTAGGGGGCTTGTGGCCTCCCCCGGGAGCCTTTGCCTTGGTTCTCAAGCTTCCTGCCTATCTTCTATTCTGGAAAAAATCTTTTCGGAGGTTTTATTCCGTTTGGACTCTGTTTGATATTCTCGTCTGAAAAAGGTCAAAAACACGAAAAAACAGGAACTGGCACTTGGCACTGAGTTAATAAGTTAGTCCCAAAAAAGATATAAAATGCCTACAAAACATCCAAAGTTTGACAAGATAATAGCATGGAACCATCAAAAATTATAGATACGTTGGAGACGTATCAAGCATCCCCAAGCTTAACTCATGCTCGTCCTCGAGTAGGGAAGTGATAAAGACTGAATTTTTGATGTGGAATGCTACCTAACATATTTGTCCTTTGTAACTTCTTTCATGTGGCATGAATGTTCAGACCCATAAGATTCAAGACAATAGTTTGCTATTGACATGAAAACAATAATACTTCAAGCAAACTAGCAAGGTAATCATGAACATTTGAAATAATATGGCCAAAGAGAGTTATCCCTACAAAATCATATAGTCTGGCTATGCTCCATCATCCCCACACAACGAATTTAAATCATGCACAACCCCGGTATTTGGCCAAGTCATTGTTTTCGCACTCTTACTTTCTCAAACCTTTTTCAACTCTCACGCAATACATGAGCGTGAGCCATGGATATAGCACTATAGGTGGAATAGAGTGTGGTGGAGGTTGTGAGGCAAAAAAGAGGAGATGGTCACATTGACTTGGCGTATTAATGGGCTATGGAGATGCCCATCAATAGATATCAATGTGAATTAGTAGGGATTACCATGCAAAGGATGCACTAGAGCTATAACTATGTGAATGCTCAAAAGGAGAACTAGTGGGCATGCATCCAACTTGCTTGCTCACGAAGACCTAGGGCAATTTTGAGGTAGCCCATCATTGGAATATACAAGCCAAGTTATATAATGAAGATTCCCACTAGTATAAGTAGGTGACAAAACAAGAGACTCTCAATCATGAAGAACATGGTGCTATTATGAAGCACAAGTGTGGAAAAAGATAGTAGCATTGTCCCTTCTCTCATTTTTTTTGTTTGGGCTCTTTGACCTCTTTTCATTTTTTTGGTGGGCATATTTGGCCTCTTTTTTTTTATTTCCTCACATGGGACAATGCTCTAATAATCATGATCATCACACTTTTATTCACTCACAACTCAATACTTAGAGTAATGATGACTCTATAGGAAATGCCAATGGCAGTGTACCGGGATGTGCAACGATCTAGCTTAGCGTATGACATTGAAACATCTCGCTAGCTATCTTACGATCATGCAATGGCAATATGTAAGTTATGTCACATGTCATGAGACGGAACGGTGGGAGTGGCATGGCAATATATCTCGGAATGGCTATGAAAAGGCCATGATAGGTAGGTATGGTGGCTGTTTTGAGGAAGGTATATGGTGGTTTTGTGCACCGGCGAAAGTTGCGCGGCATTAGAGAGGCTAGCAACGGTGGAAGGTGAAAGTGCTGTTGGGGATCGTCGAGAGTAGATTTCTGATCTATGTACACGCAATACCTATCATGGTGATGTTCATCTACGAGAGTAGATCTCCGATCTATGTACCCTTGTAGATCGCATAGCAGAAGCGTTAAGAAACGCGGTTGATGTAGTGGTACGTCCTCACGTCCCTCGATCCGCCCCGCGAACCGTCCCATGAACCGTCCCGGATCCGTCCCACGATCCGTCCCGCGATCCGTCCCACGAACCAACTCGTGATCCGTTGCACGAACCATCTTGCGATCCATCTCACGATCCGTTCCGATCTAGTGCCGAACAGACGGCACCTCCGCGTTCAGCACACGTACAGCTCGACGATGATCTCGGCCTTCTTGATCCAGCAAGAGAGACGGAGAGGTAGATGAGTTCTTTGGCAGCATGATGGCTCTCCGGAGGTTGGTGATGATCTATCTCAGCAGGGCTCCGCCCGAGCTCCGCAGAAATACGATCTAGACGAAAAATCGTGGAGGTATGTGGTCGGGCTGCCGTGGCAAAAGTTGTGTCTCAAAAACCCTCGATACCTCTATTATATATAGGAGGGAGGGAGGGGAGGAGGAAGCCTCAAGCCCTCAAGGTTTGGCCGAAATTGGAGGTGGAGGAGTCCTACTCCAATCCTACTTGGAGTAGGATTCCACCTTCCCACTTGGAAACAATTTCCACCTTGTGTTTTTTCCTTCTCAAACCTTATGGGCCTTAGTGGGAACTTATTCCAGCCCACTAGGGGATGGTTTATCTCTTCCCATAGCCCAGGAGACGCCTTGGAGCGTGACACCCCTCCCGATGGTCCACGGCACCCCTCCCGGCACTCTCGGTACATTACCGATAAGCCCAAAACTTTTCTGGTGACCAAAACAGGACTTCCTATATATCAATCTTTAACTCCGACCATTCCGGAGCTCCTCATGACGTCCTGGATCTCATCCGAGACTCCGAACAACTTTCAGTTACCAACACCTATAACTCAACTATGCATAAAACATCGTCGAACCTTAAGTGTGCAGACCCTGCGGGTTCGAGAACTATGTAGACATGACCCGAGAGACTCCTCGGTCAATATCCAATAGCGGGACCTGAATGCCCATATTGGATCGTACATATTCTTCGATGATCTTATCGGTTGAACCTCAGTGTCAAGAATTCATATAATCCCAAATGTCATTCCCTTTGTCCTTCGGTATGTTACTTGCCCGAGATTCGATCGTCGGTAACCACATACCTATTTCAATCTCGTTTACCGGCAAGTCTCTTTACTCGTTCCGTAATACAAGATCCCGTGACATACACTAAGTCACATTGCTTGCAAGGCTTTGTGTGTGATGTTGTATTACCGAGTGGGCCCTGAGATCCCTCTCCGTTACTCGGAGTGACAAATCTCAGTCTTGATCCATACTAACTCAACGGACACCTTCAGAGATACCTGTAGAGCATCTTTATAGTCACCCAGTTACGTTGTGATGTTTGATACACACAAGGTATTCCTCCGGTGCCAGTGAGTTATATGATCTCATGGTCATAGGAATAAATACTTGACTCGCAGAAAAACAGTAGCAACAAAATGACACGATCAACATGCTACGTTCATTAGTTTGGGTCTAGTCCATCACATGATTCTCCTAATAATGTGATCCCGTTATCAAGTAACAGCACTTGCCTATGGTCAGGAAACCTTGACCATCTTTGATCAACGAGCTAGTCAACTAGAGGCTTACTAGGGACAGTGTTTTGTCTATGTATCCACACAAGTATTGTGTTTCCAATCAATACAATTATAGCATGGATAATAAATGATTATCATGAACAAATAAATATAATAATAACTAATTTATTATTGCCTCTAGGGTATATTACCAACAGTCTCCCACTTGCACTAGAGCCAATAATCTAGTTCACATGACCATGTGATTTCAATGAATCCAACACCCATATAGTTCTGGGGTCTGATCACGTCTTGCTCGTGAGAGAGGTTTTAGTCAACGGTTCTAAAACTTTCAGATCCGTGTGTTCTTTACAAATCTTTACAAATCTTTATGTCATCTTATAGATGCTGCTACTACGTGCTATTTGGAAATATTCCAAATATCTACTCTACCATACGAATCCGTTTCACTACTCATAGTTATTCGGATTAGTGTCAAAGCTTGCATCGACGTAACCCTTTACGACGAACTCTTTAACCACCTCCATAATCGAGAGAAATACCTTAGTTCATTAGTTACTAAGGATAACTTTGACCGTTGATCAGTGATTCAATCCTGGATCACTCTGTGTACCTCTTAACAGACTTGTAGCAAGGCACACATCAGGTGTGGTACTCACCATGGCATACTTTAGAGTCTACGGCTAAGGTATAGAAGACGACTTTCGCCTATTCTCTTTATTCTGCCGTGGTCGGGTTTTGAGTCTTACTCAAATTCACACCTTACAACACAGCCAAGAACTCCTTCTTTGCTGATCTATTTTGAAATCCTTCAAAAACTTGTCAAGGCATGCATCTTGTTGAAACTTCTATTAAGCGTTTCGATCTATCCCCATAGATCTTGATGCTCAATGTTCAAGTAGCTCAATCCAGGTATTCCTTTGAAAAACTCCTTTCAAACAACCTTTTATGCTTTACAGAAATTCTACATTACTTCTGATCCACAATATGTCAACCACATATACTTATCAGAAATTCTATAGTGCTCCCACTCACTTCTTTGGAAATACAAGTTTCTCACAAACCTTGTATAAACCCACAAGCTTCGATCAACTCATCAAAGCATATATTCCAACACCGAGATGCTTGGACCAGTCCATAGAAGGATCACTGGAGCTTGCATACTTGTTAGCATCTTTAGGATCGACAAAACTTTCCGGTTGTATCACATACAACCTTTCCGTCGAGGAAAAGAATATTTTGACATCCTATGTGGATATTTCATAAATAATGCAGCAACTGCTAACATAATTCCAACAGACCTTTTGCATCTCTATGAGTGAGAAAGTCTCATCACAGTCAACTTCTTGAACTTGTCGGAAAACATCCTTGCGACAAGTTGAGCTTTTCTTAATGGTGACGATTCACCATCATCGTCTGTCTTCCTTACAAAGATCCATCTTTACTTAATAGTCCTACGACCATCAAGTAGTTCTTCCAAAGTCTATACTTTGTTCTCACATATAGATTCTCTCTCGGATTTCATGGCCTCTAGCCATTTGTCGGAATCCGGGCCTACCATTGCTTCTCCATAACTCGTAGGTTCATTGTTCTTCAACAACATGACCTCCAAGACAGGGTTACCGTACCACTCTGTAGTAGTATGCGACCTTGTCGACCTACGAGGTTTGTAGTAACGTGATCCAATGCTTAATGATCACCATCATCAGCTTCCACTTCAATTGGTGTAGGCGCCATAGGAACAACTTCCTGCGCCCTGCTACACACTGGTTGAAGTGATGGTTCAATAACCTCATCAAGTTCTACCACCCTCCCACTCAAGTCTTTCGAGAGAAACCTTTGCTCGAGAAAGGACCCGTTTTCTAGAAACAAACACTTTGCTTCCGGATCTAAGATAGGAGATGTACCCAACTATTTTGGATATCCTATGAAGATGCATTTATCCGCTTTGGGTTCGAGCTTATCAGACTAAAACTTTTTCACATAAGTGTCGCAACCCCAAACTTTCAAGAAACGACAACTTAGATTTCTCTAAACCTCAGTCTATACTGTGTCATCTCAACGGAATTACGCGGTGCCCTATTTAAAGTGAATGCGGTTGTCTCTAATGCATAACCCATAAATGATAGTGGTAATTCGTTAGAGACATCATAGTATGCACCATATCAAATAGGTCGCGGCTATGAAACCATCACACCATGGTATTCTTGGTGGCATGAATGGCGAAACAACTTCCACGTTGTCTTAACTGTGTACCAAATCTCGCAACTCATATATTCATCTCTATGATCATATCGTAGACAGTTTATCCTCTTGTTACGATGAACTTCACACTAAAACAGAATTGAACCTTTTTCAATATTTCAGACTTGTGATCCATTAAGTAAATACTCCTATATCTACTTAAATCGTCATTGAAGTAAGAACATAATGATATCCACTGCCTGCCTCGGCACCCATTGGACTGCATACATCAAAATGTATTACTTCCAACAAGTTACTGTCTTGTTTCATCTCAATGAAAACAAGGCCTTGCTCATGTGGTATGATTTGCATGTCACAAGTGATTCATAATCAAGTGAGTATAAAGATCCATCAGCATGGAGCCTCTTCATGCAATTTATACAAACATGACTCAAGCGGTAGTGCCACAAGTAAGTGGTACTATCATTTTTACCTTGTATCTTTTGGCACCAATATCATGAACATGTGTAACACTACGATCCAGTTTCAATAAACCATTGAAGGTGATTATTCAAGCAAATAGAGTAACCATTATTCTCTTTAAATGAATAATCGTATTGCAATAAACACGACCAAATCATGTTCATGCTCAACGCAAGCACCAAATAACAATTATTTAGGTTTAACACCAAACCCGATGGTAGAGGGAGCGTGCGACGTTTGATCATATCAACCTTGGAAACACTTCCAACATGTATCGTCACCTCGCCTTTAGCTAGTCTCCGTTTATTCCGTAGCTTTCATTTCAAGTTACTAATCACTTAGCAACCGAACCACTATCCAATACCCTTGTGCTACTAGGAGTACTAGTAAAGTACACATCAATATCATGTATATCAAATATACTTCTGTCGAATTAGCCAGCCTTCTTATCTACCAAGCATCTAGGGTAGCTCCGCCTCAGTGACCGTTCCCCTCATAATAGAAGCACTTAGTATCGGGTTTGGGTTTAATCTTGGGTCTCTTCATTAGTGCAGCAACTATTTTGTCATTTCACGAAGTATCCCTTCTAGCCCTTGCCTTTCTTGAAACTTAGTGGTTTTACTAACCATCAACTATTGATGCTCCCTCTTGATTTCTACTTTCGCAATGTCAAACATCGTGAATCACTCAAGGATCATTGTATATACCCTTGATATGTTATAGTTCATCACAAAGCTCTAGCAGCTTAGTGGCAGTGACTTTGGAGAACCATCACTATCTCATCTGGAAGATTAACTCCCACTTGATTCAAGCAATTGTTGTACTCAGACAATCTGAGAACATGCTCAACGATTTTGAGCTTTTCTCCTTTACTTTGTAGGCAAAGAATCTTGTCGGAGGTCTTATACCTCTCAACAAATGCACGAGCATGAAATCTCAATTTCATCTCTTTGAACATCTCCTATGTTCTGCGACGTTTTCAAAACGTCTTCGGCGCCTTGCTTCTAAGCCATTAAGTATTGCGCACTCAGCTATCATGTAGTCATCAAAGACGTGTATGTTAGATGTCTGCAACATCCACAGACGAACCACGAGGTGCAGCACACCGAGTGGTGCATTAAGGACATAAGCCTTCTGCGCAGCAATGAGGACAATCCTCAGTTTTACGGACTCAGTCCGCAAAGTTGCTACTATCAACTTTCAACTAAATTTTCTCTAGGAACATATAAAAACAGTAGAGCTATAGCGCAAGCTACATCGTAATTCGCAAAGACCATTAGACTGTGTTCATGATAATTAGTTCAGTTAATCATATTACTTAAGAACTCCCACTCAAAAAGTACATCTCTCTAGTCATTTGAGTGGTACATGATCCAAATCCACTATCTCAAGTCCGATCATCACGTGAGTCGAGAATAGTTTCAGTGGTAAGCATCTCTATGCTAATCATATCAACTATATGATTCATGCTCGACCTTTCGGTCTCTTGTGTTCCAAGGCCATGTCTGCACATGCTAGGCTCCTCAAGTTTAACCCGAGTGTTCCGCGTGTGCAACTGTTTTGCACCCGTTGTATGTGAACATTGAGTCTATCATACCCTATCATCACGTGGTGTCTCGAAACGATGAACTGTAGCAACGGTGCACAGTCGGGGAGAACACAATTTCGTCTTGAAATTTTAGTGAGAGATCACCTCATAATGCTACCGTCGTTCTAAGCAAAATAAGGTGCATAAAAGGATTAACATCACATGCAATTCATAAGTGACATGATATGCCCATCATCATGTGCTTCTTGATCTCCGTCACCAAAGCACCGACACGATCTTCTTGTCACCGGTGCCACACCATGATCTCCATCATCATGATCTCCATCAACGTGTTACCATCGGGGTTGTCGTGCTACTTATGCTATTACTACTAAAGCTACTTCCTAGCAATATAGTGAACGCATCTGCAAACACAAACGTTAGTTTAAAGACAACCCTATGGCTCCTGCCGGTTGTTGTACTATCGACGTGCAAGTCGATATTAACTATTACAACATGATCATCTCATACATCCAATATATCTCATCACGTTGTTGGCCATATCACATCACAAGCATACCCTGCAAAAACAAGTTAGACGTCCTCTAATTGTTGTTGCATGTTTTACGTGGTTGCCATGGTTATCTAGTAGGATCGCATCTTACTTACGCAAACACCACAACGGAGATGTATGACTTGCTATTTGACCTCTCTCCAAGGACCTCCTCGGTCAAATCCGATTCAACTAAAGTTGGAGAAACCGACACTCGCTAGTCATCTTTGAGCAACGGGGTTGCTCGTATCGATGAAACCAGCCTCTCGTAAGCATACGAGTAATGTCGGTCCGAGCTGCTTTGATCCAACAATACCGCGGAATCAAGAAAAGACTAAGGAGGGCAGCAAATCGCACATCACCGCCCACAAAAACTTTTGTGTTCTACTCGAGATAACATCTACGCATGAACCTAGCTCATGATGCCACTGTTGGGGAACGTCGCATGCAAAACAAAAAATTTCCTACGCACACGCAATACCTATCATTGTGATGTTCATCTACGAGAGGATATTTCCGATCTACGTACCCTTGTAGATCGCATAGCAGAAGCGTTAAGAAACGCGTTTGATGTAGTGGAACGTCATCACGTCCCTCGATCCGCCCCGCGAACCGTCCCACGAACCGTCCCGCGATCTGTCCCACGATCCGTTCCCGTGATCCGTCCCACGAACCATCTCGCGATCCGTTGCACGAACCGTCTTGCGATCCATCTCACGATCCGTTCCGATCTAGTGCCGAACGGACGGCACCTCCGCGTTCAGCACACGTACAGCTCGACGATGATCTCAGCCTTCTTGAACCAGCAAGAGAGACGGAGAGCTAGATGAGTTCTTTGGCAGCGTGGCGCTCCGGAGGTTGGTGATGATCTATCGCAGCAGGGCTCCGCCCGAGCTCCATAGAAATACGATCTAGAGGAAAAATCGTGGAGGTATGTGGTCGGGCTGCCCTGGCAAAAGTTGTGTCTCAAAAACCATCAATACCTCTAGTATATATAGGAGGGAGGGAGGGGAGGAGGCAGCCTCAAACCCTCAAGGTTTGGCCGAAATTGGAGGTGGAGGAGTCCTACTCCAATCCTACTTGCAGTAGGATTCCACCTTCCCACTAGGAAACTCTTTCCACCTTGTGTTTTTCCTTCTCAAACCTTATGGGCCTTAGTGGGAACTTGTTCCAGCCCACTAGGGGCTGGTTTATCTCTTCCCATAGCCCATGAGACGCCTTGGGGCGTGACACCCCTCCCGATGGTCCCCGGCACCCCTCCCGACACTCCCGGTACATTACCGATAAGCCCGAAACTTTTTCGGTGACCAAAACAGGACTTCCTATATATCAATCTTTACCATCGGACCATTCCGGAGCTCCTCGTGACGTCTTGGATCTCATCTGGGACTCCGAATAACTTTCAGTTACCAACACCTATAACTGAACTATACATAAAACATCGTCGAACCTTAAGTGTGCAGACCCTGCGGGTTCGAGAACTATGTAGACATGACCCGAGACACTCCTCTTTCAATATACAATAGCGGGACCTGGATGCCCATATTGGATCCTACATATTCTCTGAAGATCTTATCGGTTGAACCTCAGTGTCAAGGATTCATATAATCCCATATGTCACTCCCTTTGTCCTTCGGTATGTTACTTGCCCGAGATTCGATCATCGGTATCGGCATACCTATTTCAATCTCGTTTACCAGCAAGTCTCTTTACTCATTCCGTAATATAAGATCACGTGACATACACTAAGTCACATTGCTTGCAAGGCTTTGTGTGTGATGTTGTATTACCGAGTGGGCCCCAAGATACCTCTCCGTCACACGGAGTGACAAATCCCAGTCTTGATCCATACTAACTCAACGGACACCTTCGGAGATACATGTAGAGCATCTTTATAGTCACCCAGTTACGTTGTGACGTTTGATACACACAAGGTATTCCTCCGGTGCCAGTGAGTTATATGATCTCATGGTCATAGGAATAAATACTTGACACGCAGAAAAATAGTAGCAACAAAATGACACGATCAACATGCTACGTTCATTAGTTTGGGTATAGTCCATCACATGATTCTCCTAATGATGTGATCCCGTTATCAAGTAACAACATTTGCCAACAGTCAGGAAACTTTGTGTTGGGGAACGTCGCATGGGAAACAAAAAATTTCCTACGCGCACGAAGACCTATCATGGTGATGTCCATCTACGAGAGGGGATGAGTGATCTACGTACCCTTGTAGACCGTACAGCAGAAGCGTTAGAGAACGCGGTTGATGTAGTGGAACATCCTCACGTCCCTCGATCCGCCCCGCGAACAATCCCGCGATTAGTCCCACGATCTAGTACCGAACGGACGGCACCTCCGCGTTCAGCACACATACAGCTCGATGATGATCTCGGCCTTCTTGATCCAGCAAGAGAGACGGAGAGGTAGAACAGTTCTCCGGCAGCGTGACGGCGCTCCGGAGGTTGGTGATGACCTTGTCTCAGCAGGGCTCCGCCCGAGCTCCGCAGAAATGCGATATAGAGGAAAAACCGTGGAGGTATGTGGTCGGGCTGCCGTGGAAAAGTCGTCTCAAATCAGCCCCAATACCTCCGTATATATAGGTGGGAGGGAGGCCTTGGGCTCAAGGACCCCAAGGGGGTCGGCCGAGTCCAAGGGGGGAAGGCTCCCCCCCCCAAACCGAGTTGGACTTGGTTTGGTGGGTGGGAGTCCTTCCCTTCCTTCCCACCTCCCTTTTTTTTCTTTCTCTTTGATTTTCCTTTGTATGGCGCATAGGGCCCTTTTGGGCTGTCCCACCAGCCCACTAAGGGTGGTGCGCCACCCTCATGGCCTATGGGCTTCCCGGGGTGGGTTGCCCCCCCCCCCCCCGGTGAACTCCCGGAACCCATTCGTCATTCCCGGTACATTCCTGGTAACTCCGAAAACCTTCCGGTAATCAAATGAGGTCATCCTATATATCAATCTTCGTTTCCGGACCATTCCGGAAACCCTCGTGACGTCCGTGATCTCATCCGGGACTCCGAACAACATTCGGTAACCAACCATATAACTCAAATACGCATAAAACAACGTCGAACCTTAAGTGTGCCGACCCTGCGGGTTCGAGAACTATGTAGACATGACCCGAGAGACTCCTCGGTCAATATCCAATAGCGGGACCTGGATGCCCATATTGGATCCTACATATTCTACGAAGATCTTATCGTTTGAACCTCAGTGCCAAGGATTCATATAATCCCGTATGTCATTCCCTTTGTCCTTCGGTATGTTACTTGCCCGAGATTCGATCGTCAGTATCCGCATACCTATTTCAATCTCGTTTACCGGCAAGTCTCTTTACTCGTTCCGTAATACAAGATCCCGCAACTTAGACTAACTCAACTAACACCTTCGGAGATACCTGTAGAGCATCTTTATAGTCACCCAGTTACGTTGCGACGTTTGATACACACAAAGCATTCCTCCGGTGTCAGTGAGTTATATGATCTCATGGTCATAGGAATAAATACTTGACACGCAGAAAACAGTAGCAACAAAATGACACGATCAACATGCTACGTCTATTAGTTTGGGTCTAGTCCATCACGTGATTCTCCTAATGATGTGATCCAGTTATCAAGCAACAACACCTTGTTCATAATCAGAAGACACTGACTATCTTTGATCAACTGGCAAGCCAACTAGAGGCTTGCTAGGGACGGTGTTTTGTCTATGTATCCACACATGTAAATGAGTCTTCATTCAATACAATTATAGCATGGATTATAAACGATTATCTTGATACAGGAATTATAATAATAACCATATTTATTATTGCCTCTAGGGCATAATTCCAACAGTCTCCCACTTGCACTAGAGTCAATAATCTAGCCCTCACATCATCATGTGAATTACATTGTAATAAATCTAACACCCATACAGTTCTGGTGTTGATCATGCTTTGGCCGTGGAAGAGGTTTAGTCAGCGGGTCTGCTACATTCAGTTCCATGTGCACTTTGCATATATTTACGTCCTCTCCCTCTACGTAGTCGCGGATGAGGTTGAAGCGTCGTTTGATGTGTCTGGTCTTCTTGTGAAACCGCGGTTCCTTTGCTAAGGCAATGGCACCCGTGTTGTCACAGAACAAGGTTATTGGATTCAGTGCGCTTGGTACCACTCCAAGATCCGTCATGAACTGCTTCATCCAGACACCCTCCTTGGCCGCCTCCGAGGCAGCCATGTACTCCGCTTCACATGTAGAATCTGCTATGACGCTTTGCTTGGAGCTGCACCAGCTTACCGCACCCCCATTAAGAATAAATACGTATCCGGTTTGCGACTTAGAGTCGTCTGGATCTGTGTCAAAGCTTGCATCGACGTAACCTTTTACGGCGAGCTCTTCGTCACCTCCATACACGAGAAACATCTCCTTAGTCCTTTTCAGGTACTTCATGGTATTCTTGACCGCTGTCCAGTGATCCACTCCTGGATTACTCTGGAACCTACCTGCCATACTTATGGCCAGGCTAACATCCGGTCTAGTGCACAACATTGCATACATGACAGAACCTATGGCTGAAGCATAGGGGACAGAGCGCATATGCTCTCTATCTTCATCAGTTGCTGGGCACTGAGTCTTACTCAATCTCGTACCTTGTAGAACTGGCAAGAACCCTTTCTTGGACCGTTCCATTTTGAACCTTTTCAAAACTTTATCAAGGTATGTGCTTTGTGAAAGTCCTATCAGGCGTTTTGATCTATCCCTATAGATCTTAATGCCTAGAATGTAAGCAGCTTCTCCTAGGTCCTTCATAGAGAAACTTTTATTCAAGTAATCCTTTACGCTCTCCAGAAACTCCACGTTGTTTCCAATCAGCAATATGTCATCCACATATAATATCAGAAACGCCACAGAGCTCCCACTCACTTTCTTGTAAATACAAGATTCTCCAACCACTTGTATAAATCCAAATGCTTTGATCACCTCATCAAAGCGTTTGTTCCAACTCCGAGATGCTTGCACCAGTCCATAAATGGATTGCTGGAGCTTGCACACCTTGTTAGCATTCTTAGGATCGACAAACCTTCGGGTGGTATCATATACAATTCTTCCTTAAGGAAACCGTTAAGGAACGCCGTTTTGACATCCATCTGCCAGATTTCATAATCGAAAAACGCAGCTATTGCTAACATGATTCTGACGGACTTAAGCATCGCTACGGGTGAGAATGTCTCATCGTAGTCAACTCCTTGAACTTGTGAAAAAACCTTTGCCACAAGTCGAGCTTTATAAACGGTCACATTGCCGTCAGTGTCCGTCTTCCTCTTAAAGATCCATTTGTTCTGAATAGCCTTGCGGCCCTCAGGTAGTACCACCAAAGTCCACACTTTGTTCTCATACATGGATCCTATCTCGGACTTCATGGCTTCTAGCCATTTGTTGGAATCTGGGCCCACCATTGCTTCTTCATAATTTGCAGGTTCATTGTTGTCTAACAACATGATTGATAAGACGGGATTACCGTACCACTCTGGAGCAGCATGTGGTCTCCTCGACCTGCGTGGTTCGACAGAAACTTGAACTGGAGTTTCATGATCATCATCATTAACTTCCTCCTCAACCGGCGTCGCAATGGCAGAGGTTTCCCCTTGCCCTGCGCCACCATCCAGAGGGATGAGAGGTTCGACAACCTCGTCAAGTTCTATCTTCCTCCCACTCAATTCTCTCGAGAGAAAATCCTTCTCGAGAAAAGCTCCGTTTTTAGCAACAAACACTTTGCCCTCGGATTTGAGATAGAAGGTGTACCCAACTGTCTCTTTTGGGTAACCTATGAAGACGCACTTTTCCGCTTTGGGTTCCAGCTTTTCAGGCTGAAGCTCTTTGACATAAGCATCACATCCCCAAACTTTAAGAAACGACAACTTTGGCCTTTTGCCATACCACAATTCGTATGGTGTCATCTCAACGGATTTTGACGGTGCCCTATTTAAAGTGAATGCAGCTGTTTCTAATGCATAACCCCAAAATGATAACGGCAAATCAGTAAGAGACATCATAGATCGCACCATCTCTCATAGAGTACGATTACGACAATCGGACACACCATTACGCTGTGGTGTTCCAGGCGGTGTTAACTGTGAAACAATTCCACATTGTCTTAAGTGAGTACCAAACTCGAAACTCAGATATTCACCCCCACGATCAGACCGTAGGAACTTGATCCTCTTGTTACGATGATTTTCCACTTCACTCTGAAATTTCTTGAACTTTTCAAATGTTTCAGACTTGTGCTTCATCAAGTAGACATAGCCATATCTACTCAAATCGTAAGTGAAGGTGAGAAAATAACGATATCCGCCACGTGCCTCCACGCTCATCGGACCACACACATCGGTATGTATGATTTCCAAGAAGTCACTTGCACGCTCCATTGTTCTGGAGAACGGAGTCTTAGTCATCTTGCCCATGAGGCATGGTTCGCACGTGTCAAGTGAATCAAAGTCAAGTGACTCCAAAAGTCCATCAGCATGGAGTTTCTTCATGCGCTTTACACCAATATGACCTAAGCGGCAGTGCCACAAAAATATGGCGCTATCATTGTTAACTCTAACTCTTTTGGTCTCAATGTTATGCATATGCGTATCGCTATCAAGATTCAATATGAACAATCCTCTCACATTCGGTGCATGACCATAAAAGATGTTACTTATAGAAATAGAACAACCATTATTCTCTGACTTAAAAGAGTAACCGTCTCGCAATAAACAAGATCCAGATATAATGTTCATGCTCAACGCAGGCACTAAATAACAATGATTTAAGTTCATCACCAATCCTGATGGTAACTGAAGTGAAACTGTGCCGACGGCGATTGCATCAACCTTGGAACCATTTCCTACGCGCATCGTCACTTCATCTTTCGCCAGCCTTCGTCTATTCCGCAGTTCCTGTTTCGAGTTGCAAATATGAGCAACAGAACCGGTATCGAATACACAGGCACTACTACGAGAGCCGGTTAAGTACACATCAATAACATGTATATCAAATATACCTGATTTTTCTTTGGCCGCCTTCTTATCTGCCAGATACTTGGGGCAATTGCGCTTCCAGTGACCTATACCCTTGCAATAGTAACACTCCGTTTCAGGCTTAGGTCCAGCTTTGGGTTTCTTCGTCGGATTGGCAACAGGCTTGCCGCTCTTCTTCGAATTACCCTTCTTGCCTTTGCCGTTTCTCTTGAAACTAGTGGTCTTATTCACCATCAACACTTGATGCTCTTTACGGAGTTCAGACTCTGCGACTTTCAGCATCGCAAACAACTCGCCGGGAGACTTGTTCATCCCTTGCATGTTGTAGTTCAACACAAAGCCTTTATAGCTTGGCGGCAGTGATTGAAGGATTCTGTCAGTGATAGCCTCTTGCGGGAGATCAATCCCCAGCTCAGCTAGACGGTTTGAGTACCCAGACATTTTGAGCACATGTTCACTGACAAACGAGTTTTCCTCCATCTTGCAAGCATAGAATTTATCGGAGGTCTCATACCTCTCGATCCGGGCGTTCTTCTGAAAGATAAACTTCAACTCCTGGAACATCTCAAATGCTCCATGACGCTCAAAGAGACGTTGAAGTCCCGGTTCTAAGCCATACAAGACTGCACATTGAACTATTGAGTAGTCCTCCGTACGTGCTAACCAAGCGTTCTTAACATCCTGATCAGCCGTAGCGGTTGGTTCATCTCCTAGCGCAGCATTAAGGACATGATCCTTCTTCCCAGCTTGTAAGATTAGCTTAAGAGTACGAGCCCAATCTACAAAGTTGCTTCCATCATCTTTCAACTTAGCTTTCTCTAGGAACGTATTAAAATTCAGGATGACTGTCGCGTGAGCCATGATCTACAACACAAATATATTCAAAGTGGACTTAGACTATGTTCAAAATAATTAGAGTTTAACTTAATAAAATTATTAGCTAAACTCCCACTCAAAAAGTACATCTCTCTAGTCATTTGAGTGGTTCATGATCCACTTACACTAGCTCAAGTCCGATCATCACGTGAGTTGAGTGTAGTTTCAGTGGTAAGCATCCCTATGCTAATCATATCATCTATATGATTCATGATCGACCTTTCGGTCTGATGTGTTCTGAGGCCATGTCTGCACATGCTAGGCTCGTCAAGCTTAACCCGAGTGTTCCGCGTGCGCAACTGTTTTGCACCCGTTGTATGTGAACGTTGAGTCTATCACACCCGATCATCACGTGGTGTCTCGAAACGACGAACTGTAGCAACGGTGCACAGTCGGGGAGAACACAATTTCGTCTTGAAATTTTAGTGAGAGATCACCTCATAATGCTACCGTCGTTCTAAGCAAAATAAGGTGCATAAAAGGGATTAACATCACATGCAATTCATAAGTGACATGATATGGCCATCATCACGTGCTTCTTGATCTCCATCACCAAAGCACCGGCACGATCTTCTTGTCACCGGCGCCACGACATGATCTCCATCAACGTGTTGCCATCGGGGTTGTCGTGCTACTCATGCTATTACTACTAAAGCTACATCCTAGCAAAATAGTAAACGCATCTGCAAGCACAAACGTTAGTATAAAGACAACCCTATGGCTCCTGCCGGTTGCCGTACCATCGACGTGCAAGTCGATATTTTCTATTACAACATGATCATCTCATACATCCAATATATCACATCACATCGTTGGCCATATCACATCACAAGCATACCCTGCAAAAACAAGTTAGACGTCCTCTAATTTTGTTGTTGCATGTTTTACGTGGTGACCATGGGTATCTAGTAGGATCGCATCTTACTTACGCAAACACCACAACGGAGATATATGAGTTGCTATTTAACCTCATCCAAGGACCTCCTCGGTCAAATCCGATTCAACTAAAGTTGGAGAAACCGACACTTGCCAGTCATCTTTGAGCAACGGGGTTACTCGTGGCGATGAAACCAGTCTCTCGTAAGCGTAGAGTAATGTCGGTCCAAGCCGCTTCAATCCAACAATACCGCGGAATCAAGAAAAGACTAAGGAGGGCAGCCAAACGCAGATCACCGCCCACAAAAACTTATGTGTTCTACTCGAGAAGACATCTACGCATGAACCTAGCTCATGATGCCACTGTTGGGGAACGTCGCATGGGAAACAAAAATTTTCCTACGTGCACGAAGACCTATCATGGTGATGTCCATCTACGAGAGGGGATGAGTGATCTATGTACCCTTGTAGACTGTACAGCAGAAGCGTTAGAGAACGCGGTTGATGTAGTGGAACATCCTCACGTCCCTCGATCCGCCCCGCGAACAATCCCGCGATTAGTCCCACGATCTAGTACCGAACGGACGGCACCTCCGCGTTCAGCACACGTACAGCTCGATGATGATCTCGGCCTTCTTGATCCAGCAAGAGAGACGGAGAGGTAGAACAGTTCTCCGGCAGCGTGACGGCGCTCCGGAGGTTGGTGATGACCTTGTCTCAGCAGGGCTCCGCCCGAGCTCCGCAGAAATGCGATCTAGAGGAAAAACCGTGGAGGTATGTGGTCGGGCTGGCGTGAAAAAGTCATCTCAAATCAGCCCCAATACCTCCGTATATATAGGTGGGAGGGAGGGGACCTTGCCTTGGAGCTCAAGGAGCCCCAAGGGGGGGGCCGAGTTGGACTTGGTTTGGTGGGTGGGAGTCCTTCCCTTCCTTCCCACCTCCCTTTTTTTTCTTTCTCTTTGATTTTCCTTTGTATGGCGCATAGGGCCCTTTTGGGCTGTCCCACCAGCCCACTAAGGGTTGGTGCGCCACCCTCATGGCCTATGGGCTTCCCCGGGGTGGGTTGCCCCCCCCCCCCCGGTGAACTCCCGGAACCGATTCGTCATTCCCGGTACATTCCCGGTAACTCCGAAAACCTTCCGGTAATCAAATGAGGTCATCCTATATATCAATCTTTGTTTCCGGACCATTTCGGAAACTCTCGTGACGTCCGTGATCTCATCCGGGACTCCGAACAACATTCGGTAACCAACCATATAACTCAAATACGCATAAAACAACGTCGAACCTTAAGTGTGCAGACCATGCGGGTTCGAGAACTATGTAGACATGACCCGAGAGACTCCTCGGTCAATATCCAATAGCGGGACCTGGATGCCCATATTGGATCCTACATATTCTACGAAGATCTTATCGTTTGAACCTCAGTGCCAAGGATTCATATAATCCCGTATGTCATTCCCTTTGTCCTTCGGTATGTTACTTGCCCGAGATTCGATCGTCAGTATCCGCATACCTATTTCAATCTCGTTTACCGGCAAGTCTCTTTACTCGTTCCGTAATACAAGATCCCGCAAATTACACTAAGTCACATTGCTTGCAAGGCTTGTGTGTGATGTTGTATTACCGAGTGGGCCCCGAGATACCTCTCCATCACACGGAGTGACAAATCCCAGTCGTGATCCATACTAACTCAACTAACACCTTCGGAGATACCTGTAGAGCATCTTTATAGTCACCCAGTTACGTTGCGATGTTTGATACACACAAAGCATTCCTCCGGTGTCAGTGAGTTATATGATCTCATGGTCATAGGAATAAATACTTGACACGCAGAAAACAGTAGCAACAAAATGACACGATCAACATGCTACGTCTATTAGTTTGAGTCTAGTCCATCACGTGATTCTCCTAATGACGTGATCCAGTTATCAAGCAACAACACCTTGTTCATAATCAGAAGACACTGACTATCTTTGATCAACTGGCTAGCCAACTAGAGGCTTGCTAGGGACGGTGTTTTGTCTATGTATCCACACATGTAAATAAGTTTTCATTCAATACAATTATAGCATGGATAATAAACGATTATCTTGATACAGGAATTAAAATAATAACCATATTTATTATTTCCTCTAGGGCATAATTCCAACACCTTGACCATCTTTGAACAACGAGCTAGTCAACTAGAGGCTTACTAGGGACAGTGTTTTGTCTATGTATCCACACAAGTATTATGTTTCCAATCAATACAATTATAGTATGGATAATAAATGATTATCATGAACAAAGAAATATAATAATAACTAATTTATCATTGCCTCTAGGGCATATTTCCAACAAGTGCATCTATACCATGGACTCACATTAGTCAAGAAGAACTCATATACTTATTGTGAAAGTTTTATTAGTAAACGAAACAAAGTGCTAAACGCATACTCCTAGGGGAAGGGTTGGTAGATGTTAAATATCGCGCAATCCCGACTACCACACAAAGGATGACAATCAATAAATCAATTATGCTCTGACTTCCTATCATAGCGGTTCACCATACGTGCATGTTACGGGAATCACTAACTTCAACACAAGTATTTCTAGATTCACAACACCCTACTAACATAACTCTAATATTACCATATCCAAATCTCAAAACTAATTGAGAGGAATAAAACTTCTCTTTACTAATCAATGCACAAGAATATGGAAGTTTCATTATATCCTCTTTGGATGCCTATCATCTTTAGGACTACTTTCATAGCATAAGCCAACTACCAAGTTACTCAAAGAGAGCACTCTCAAAAAGATATAAGTGAAGATCGAGAGTTATTATTTCTCCAAAATATGAAACCGTCGTGCTCTAAAAAGATCTAAGTGAAGCACTAGAGCAAAGTTATCTAGCTCAAAAGA
The DNA here is from genome assembly GCF_904849725.1 of Hordeum vulgare subsp. vulgare. Classification (NCBI taxonomy): domain Eukaryota; kingdom Viridiplantae; phylum Streptophyta; class Magnoliopsida; order Poales; family Poaceae; genus Hordeum; species Hordeum vulgare. The sequence goes on from NC_058520.1 coordinate 112,322,910, forward strand.
TATAAGTCAAGCACATGCGAGCTAAATTGCCTAACTCAAAAGATATAAGTGAAGCTCAATGAGTATTCTAGCAAATTAACGATGAGTGCATGTCTCTCTCAAAAAGGTATGCAGCAAGGATGATTGTGACACAAAAAAATAAAATACTCCTATAATACACGACGCTCCAAGCAAAACACATATCATGTGGTGAATAAAAATATAGCTCCAAGTAACATTATCGATGGATTGAAGATGAAAGAGAGGGGATGCTATCTCTCCCTCCATAACATAACCCTCAGGTATATCAGGCAATTCATATCTAGGAGAGCTAGATCTAGCAGGAGCAAAAGCAGGTTCTATCTCAATAGTATCGGTAGTTTCAGAAGCATCACGAGCATTGGCAGTAACTCTAGCAATATGAGCATCAATGAACACTCCTAGTGGGACATCAGGCAAAGGAGTATCTCTAGCAGTATCAAGCATAGCATCATCAGGCAAAATAGCATCTCTAGCATCATCAGGAAAAACAGTATCAAGCATAGCATCTCTAGTAGTATCAAGCATAGCATCTCTAGCAGTATCAAGCATAGTATCAAGTATAGCATCATCAGGCATAGTATCAGGCATAGTATCAAGCATAGCATCTCTAGCAGTAGTATCACAAGCATCATCAAGCACAGGCGACATATCAAGATTTCTAGCAGGAGGTGATGTCACAAACTTACTCATAACTGAAGGTGAATCAAGTGCAGAGCTAGATGGCAATTCCTTACCTCCCCTCGTAGTTGAGGGCAAGACTTTGGTCTTCGGATCCTTTAGATTCTTCATAGTGATCAGCAGATATAAATCCCAAGTGACTCAGAGAATATAGCAATACCTCCCCGGCAACGGCGCCAGAAAAATGCTGACGTCAGCTGTGCTTCCCCGGCAACGGCGCCAGAAAAATGCTGACGTCAGCTGTGCTTCCCCGTCAATGGCGCCAGAAAAGTGCTGATCCTGCAATCTCTAGTGTTAGCTAGACGAATGCTTATGACAACGAACCTTCTCCTGCAACGGCACCAGAAGAATGCTACTGCCACTCCCCGACAATGGAACGGGAAGAATGTTGTTGATGGCCCACCAGCGCGTGGGTTTGCAGCAGTTATCGAGGGTAGAGTATTCGACCCAAATTTGTAGATCGCCTAAAGGAGGTGAGAGAATACTCTCGAGTATTAGCAGCTGAATTTGTCGGATTCAACCACACCTGAAAGATTAGTATCTGCAAGCAAAGTAGTAACAGCAAAGTAGTATGATAACAACGGTGTCAGAAACGATCTGTTGACAGCAGACTAATCCTAACAATTGTATCAATGGCGCCTTCGTTGCCGCGTTGACGGAAGTTGTCAATTCCCGTCAACGGTAGGTGAGCCAACAGTGTAGTAGGTAGTAGTAGTGTAACGAGCAATAGCAGTGGCAAGGAACAGCAGTAGTGACAGCAGTAGCAAGTAGCAACAGTAGCAAGCGACAGTAGTAGGAATAGTAGCAGCAGAGCAAGACAAGTAACAGCAGTAGCAACAGTAGTAGCAACAACAGAGCAAAACAAGTAACAGTAGTAGCAACAGTAGTAGCAGCAGAGCAAAACAAGTAACAGCAGTAGGACAAACTCGTAGGCAATGGGTCGGTGATTTGTTTGGATGATATTCATCATGCAACAGCTATAACACGGAGAGATATGTGGCTAGCTCCCGTTCGTCAATCTGATGTAGGCATGCATTCCGTGTGTCGTCATACGTGCTTAGGGAAAAGAACTTGCATGACATCTATTTCCCAGCCCTCCCGTGGCAGTGGGGTCCAAAAGGAAACTACGGGATATTAAGGTTCTCCTTTTAATAAAGAACCGGACCAGCGCATTAGCACTTGGTGAACACATGAACTCCTCAAACTATGGTCATCACCGGGAGTGGTTCCGGTTATTGTCACTCCAGGGTTGCCGGATCATAACACATAGTAGGTAACTACAACTTGCAAGATCGGATCTAAAACACACATATATTGGTGACAACAGAATAATTTCAGATCTGAAATCATGGCACTCGGGCCCTAGTGACAAGCATTAAGCATGGAAAAGTAGTAGCAACATCAATCTCAGAACATAGTGGATACTAGGGATCAATCCCCATCAAAACTAACTCGATTACATGATAGATCTCATCCTACTCATCACCGCCCAGAGAGCCTACGTATAGATTACTCACGAACGACGTAGAGCTTCATGGAATTGGAGAGGGAAGAAGGTTGATGATGATGATGGCGACGATTTCCCCTTTCCGGAGCCCAAGACGGACTCCAGATTTTCCCTCCAGATGAAGAACAAGAGGTGGCGGCGCCTCCATATCGAAAACGCGATGAAAACTTCTCTTTTTATTTTTCCTGGGACGAAACGCAACTTATAGAGCTGGAGTTGGGGCGGCAGGGGCCTGTGGGCCCAACAAGCCTGCCCACCGCCACCACGGGGTGGTGGCGGAGCAGGGGCTTGTGGCCCACTGGCACACCCCCTGAGGTGGAACTTGGCGTAGATATTTTTGATATTTTCCAAAACTGCTCCCCGTAAATTTTCAGGACATTTGGAGAACTTTGATTTATGCACAAAAATAACACCAAGGCAATTCTGCTGAAAACAGCGCCAGTCCAGGTTAGTTCCATTCAAATCATGCAAATTAGAGTCCAAAACAAGGGCAAAAGAATTTGGAAAAGTAGATACAATGGAGACGTATCAACTCTCCCAAGCTTAAAACCTTGCTTGTCCTCAAGCAACTCAGTTGACAAACTGAGAGAGAAAGAGAAACTTTGACAAAACTCTGTTTGATCTTGTTGTTGCAACTATGTCTAACTCATGACAAGAATTTCAGCAAGATCACAAGTTAACCACATAAGCAAATGACACAAAGCTCTCACGGTAAACTAATATCAATGGCATAATCAGCTGACGAGCAAATAATAATGAGTTTCAAATACCAACACTTCAATCAAAACAAGCATGAAGCAATATGAGTAGGTGGTATCCCGCTAGCTCTTTATGAGACCGCAAAACATAAATCCAGAGCACTTTCAAAGATCAAGGGCTGACTAAACATTGTAATTCATTGCAACGAAGATCCAGTCATAGTCATACTCAATATCAATCAAAAGCAAAGCATAAAAATGACAGAGGTGCTCTCTAATTGGTGCTTATATGAGAGGAGGATGACTCGACTGGAAAATAAATAGACAGGCTGTAGCGACCCGAGTCAAGACGAGTCAAGTCTCTGGTGTTTCCGTACCATCCCCAGATCATGGTGGTACACACACAGTACATAATGTATATATTCAAGAGTTCAATCACACAGCTTTATTAATCGAAATCTCATAAAAAGTACTTTATTACAATAAAGGATTACAATAAAGTGGCTGAAGGCCATCTCATGAGATATCTAACGAAGACTAGCAGAAGCATCAGGTAGACGAGTGCATCCAACTCCAAGGGCATGTCGCTGAGCGTAGATCGTAGCCTCACTCCTGGTCGGAAAAGTACTCTGCAACATGATACGTTGCAGCCGTGTAGGTCAGCATATTGAATATGCCGGCAAGTCATCAAAGAGAGGAGTAAAATGATAATCAACTATCTCTACATGCATATTTGGCCGGTGGGGCTAAGTTTTGCATAAAGTCAGTTCTATCCTACAACAAGAGGGGTTGAAAGCAAAATATTACTACATAATTGGTTGTTAACGACATGGTTCCGCCAACCAATTCTCGTACCCGAATAGTTGTTAACACCCACATCATTATTAAGTTGTGTCGAGAGTTCAGGGGAAATTCAATGCCTTCGGCTCAAGTTGTCCATGACCGTGGACACGGCTAATCGATTAGGTTGGGCACTCTTCAGAGTTTTGCACACGTTCCCCACAAGATTTGATCGCCTCCGGTCTTGTCCTCGCACTTCAGGGTGTTTGAAGACCGGATGATCAAAACATGGTCTTTCAACGGGTCCCTCTGAATCCTTGTCGGTGCCCATCCATTCCTACCGTTCTTCTACATCTGCTAGCACCGCCTGTCCAGAGTCGCCGCGTTGTCCAACCAAGCCAGAGCCCATAATGACTTGTGGCTGTGCAGGTAAGCCTTGAGTCTTGAAGTCTCCGTCCGTCTCTTCGAGCCTGGGTGAAGCTTTCCGCACGATGACATGGCCTCTCCAGCATCCCGGGCATCCACTGGGTTCTCCAGGGAGCCGATCAACCGTCCTTCACCCAAAGTTGCATTGCGTCCGAGGTCTTGAAAATCTTGTCTTTGCCGGTCTTGATTATTTATATCAACCTCGCATCACTCGTGATATACACTCAACCGATAACCCGTCTACTCAAGCATAGCATTAAGAAATTGTCGTCCCGGGGCCAAGTATCGGGGTTGTTGTGTGCCTACCACATGATACTACAACTTATGCTAAAGTTTCCAAGTACCTAGGCATCATGCAATTGGGCAAACAAAGGTGATCTACCATGCATCGAAAACATAGGTAAAAATAACATGATCAAAATGACTTGCCTTGATGATAGTTGTCTTGCTCGAGCGCTTCTAAGTAACACGCTTCGCACTCCGGATGATCTACCGATACAAACACAAAACACACCATAAGCACTTCAATCATGCCACAAGTAAAAATAACATCACAAGTAAAGATTTGCTAAAGCCTAAGCAAAAGAATTCATCACGCGCCGGTATGGCAGAAACTTGTTTCTCTTGAACACACCAGTAAAAATACTTAAACAATTTTGAAACTTCTACCACAGTAAGATATAATCACTAGGAAGCAGTATCAAAAAGAATCAACTCCAAATCATTTTTGAAACTCCTGGAATAGGCAAAACAAGGTTTAATCTAAATCTGATCTAACTTATATTTAAAAATTTCAAACATAGACAAATTATATGTTTTAAAACTACAGAAAAATTGGAGTCTACTCGAACAAGAATCAATATCATTGGACGTCGGGATCAAAAGTTGTGGCCAAAACAAATCAGAAACTTTTCTGTTTTTGCAATTAGACAGAAAAAGAAACAAATCTAGCTATCTAATGGGGGTACACGTGGCATGCTACTATAGGCTGTGGAGGCATTTGTTGCAATGTTTTGAGCAAACGGCCGGAGGCTAATAAAAGCTGCTGGCTAAAACATAAGTGAACTAAAACCGCTAGTTTTCTAATATAAACCGAAGGGGTACTATGGATCTAATCTATACCCTACATCTAAAATCTAAGGGCTATAAAGAAAAGCAAAAGAAAGAACAGAGAGGGGAGAGAGAGCTACCGTGGCTGTGGGGTAGCTCCGGCGAGGGAGAGGATGGCCGGCGAGGGGGGGAGCTCCGGGGGCGTTGGAGGGGACGGGGCGGCGGCGGTGGTCCTCCTGCGGGGGTGGGGGACGTCGGGAGGAGCGGAGAGGGCGCTGGGGTGGCGCTCCAGGAGGCGGCCGAAGTGGGCAGCAGGAGCTGCTGCTCCCGCGAGGGGGCTCGGGCGGCGAGGGGATGGGGCGGGGTGGCGGCGAGGGTGGGAACGGGGGTATTTATAGGCCTGGGGAGGGGAGAGATAAGGAAGGAGGGGAGAGAATCGGGGAGGAATCCCGTGCACAGCTCGGTCTCGGGCATGGAGTAAGGAAGGAGAGGGAGAGGGATGACCGACGGAAGGGAGGCTCGGCCAGGGGGCCCCACTGGGCAGTGAGAGAGAGGCGGGGAGGGAAGGGGCGGTCGGCCGGGATCTAGGGAATCCATCCCTGGCGGCGGGGGATTGCGGCCCAGGCCTAAAGAGCGCTCGGCGGCGGTTTCTAAAAAAAGAATACTTTCCTAATTTCTATCTTTTTCCGAAACAGAAAACAAAAGCTAAATAAAAGGAAATAAATCAAAATATTAATATAGGGTATTATATACCAAAAAAATCAGAAAAATATTCTCTACCCGAATAACATTTTTCCAAAGCAAAAATAAAAACTTTAAAAAAATGTTTTTTTCAGAAATTCCCAAATTTGCTTTATTTCTTTTTGCAATCATTTTTGCAAATGATCCTTGGATTTTCTTCGCTCCAACATTTCAGAAATTTTCCCGCACTTTGGAGGGTCATTTTCCTCCGCTCTCTCTCTTGCGTGCAAGAGAGTATTTCTCCGGGCATTTCTCGTGCGAGGAAAAATGGAAATGCAAATCAAAAGACGAAGGAAATTCACGTGCTAAATTTATTTCAATCAATATGCATAGATGCTTAGCTACAATGTAAAACATTCCCAATTAGGAAAATTGGGATGTTACAAACCTACCCACCTTAAGATGAATCTCGCCCTCGAGATTCGGGTTGGCTAGAAAATAGGTGCGGGTGGTCTCGACGAAGAGCCTCTTCTCGTTCCCAGGTGGCTTCTTCCTCGGTGTGGTGGCTCCACAACACCTTGCAGAACTTGATGACCTTGCTGTGGGTACCTCTGTTGGCAGTCTCGAGAATCCTGACGGGTTTCTCCTCATACGTCAGATCACTGTCAAGCTGTATGGCCACTAGGGGCACTGTATCTCTCAACAGAACATCGGCCATCTCAGCGTGGCATTTCTTCAACTGGGAAACATGGAAGACATCATGAACTCCGGACAATCCTTCCGGCAGTTCCAGTTTGTATGCAACTTCGCCTCTACGTTCAAGAATTTTGTAGGGGCCAATGAAACGAGGTGCTAATTTTCCTTTCACACCGAATCTCTTGATTCCTCGAAGTGGAGACACCCGAAGATATGCTCGGTCTCCTACTTCGTACGTTACTTCCTTGCGTTTGCTGTCAGCATAACTCTTCTGTCTGGACTGAGCTATCTTGAGTAGGTCACGAATTAGCTTGACCTTCTCTTCAGAATCTCGGATAAGGTCGGGACCAAAAAGTTGTCGGTCTCCAACTCCATCCCACATCAACGGTGTTCTGCACCTCCTTCCGTATAGAGCTTCAAAGGGGCCATCTTCAGACTGGTCTGGTAGCTGTTGTTGTATGAGAACTCGGCATAAGGTAAATTGTCATCCCAACTAGACCCATAGTCTAGTGCGCAAGCTCTCAATATGTCCTCCAAAATCTGATTAACTCTCTCGGTCTGTCCATCTGTCTGCGGGTGAAAAGCTGTACTGAACTCCAATCTCGTTCCCAAGGTTTCATGCAGTTGGTGCCAAAATTTTGATGTGAACTGAGTCCCTCTATCTGACACAATGCTCTTCGGTACTCCGTGCAGATATACGATCCTCGTCATATATATCTTGGCCAGCTTGGCACTCGTGTAAGTAGTCTTCACCGGGATGAAGTGACCTACCTTGGTCAAACGATCGACCACAACCCAAATAGAATCATAGCCAGAACGGGTCCGAGGTAATCCTGTGATGAAGTCCATACCAAGCTTTTCCCATTTCCACTCGGGTATCGGCAGAGGTTGGAGCAAACCTGCTGGCTTCTGATGCTCGGCTTTTACTCGCTGAGAAACATCGCATATCGCTACGAACTCGGCAATGTCTTTCTTCAATCCTGTCCACCAGAAACTTTCTTTCAGATCCAGATACATCTTGGGCCTCCTGAAGTATCAACTTCCTGAGTCCGGGATCATTGGGCACGTAGATGTGATCCTCAAACCATAAAGTTCCGTGTTCATCCTCACGAAAACCTTTAGCCTTCCCCTCTTCCATTTTCTGCTTAATCTCAGCTATCTCCTTTTCTGATTTCTGTGCTTCGCGGATCTTTTCTGTCAAAGTAGACTGAATTTCTAGAGTGGCAACAAATCCTCTTGGAACTATCTCCAATTTGAGCTCTCGGAGGTCATCGACTAACTCCTGGGGTAATCCTCCCGCTGTGAGTGTGTTCACATAACTCTTGCGGCTCAACGCATCGGCTACAACATTTGCCTTGCCTGGGTGATAATGCAATCTCATGTCATAGTCCTTGATCAACTCTAGCCATCGCCTCTGTCTGAGGTTCAACTCCTTCTGCGTGAAGATATATTTCAGGCTCTTGTGATCAGTGTAAACATCACAACTATTTCCAATCAGGAAATGTCTCCAGGTCTTGAGAGCATGCACTACGGCTGCTAGTTCCAAGTCATGTGTGGCATAATTCAACTCATGAGGTCTGAGCTGTCTGGATGCATAGGCTAAAACTTTGCCTTCTTGCATGAGCACTCCTCCGAGTCCTTGACGAGAAGCGTCACAGTAAACCTGGAAATCCTTCCGAATGTTCGGCAATATGAGCATTGGGGCTGTAACAAGACGTTTCTTCAGCTCTTGAAAACTGGTTTCACATTCCTCAGTCCAAATATACTTGGATTCCTTCTTCAACAACTCTGTCATGGGCTTGGCAATCTTTGAGAAATTCTCAATGAACCTCCGGTAATATCCGGCAAGTCCGAGGAAACTGCGGATCTCCTTGACTGGAGTGGGTGCTACCCATTCGGTGACTGCTGCGACCTTGGCAGGGTCCACTGCTATTCCTTCTCCTGAGATGATGTGTCCGAGGAATCCGACTTCCTTCAACCAAAACTCACATTTGCTAAACTTTGCATATAGATTATGCTTTCGAAGCTTCTCTAGAACTAGACGCAGATGTTCCTTGTGTTCCTCTTCGTTCTTGGAGAATATCAGTATGTCATCGATGAACACCACGAAAAACTTGTCCAAGTATTCCATAAATACCTTGTTCATCAGATTCATAAAATATGCCGGAGCATTAGTCAGTCCAAATGACATGACCGTGTACTCATACAAGCCGTACCGAGTGGTGAAGGCTGTCTTGGGTATATCCTGTTGACGAATTTTCAACTGATGATACCCGGATCGAAGATCGATCTTTGAGAATACGCGAGCTCCAACTAACTGATCGAACAGATCATTGATCATCGGCAAGGGGTACTTGTTCTTGATGGTCACATCGTTCAATGCACGATAATCGACAACCATTCTCAAGGACTTGTCCTTCTTTTCAACCAAGAGCACTGGGGCTCCCCAAGGTGAAGAACTTGGGCGAATATACCCTTTGTCCAATAACTCCTTAATTTGTTTCTTGATTTCTATCAAGTCATTTGCGGGCATCCGATAGGGTCTCTTGGATATCGGGGCTGTTCCGGGTAATAGCTCAATCAAGAACTCAATCTCTCTATCGGGTGGCATGCCCGGCAATTCCTCCGGAAATATATCTGGGTACTCCTGTACAATCGGTACTTCCTCCTGGACTACTCCCATGAGAGAGTTTACTCGCTTACTCCGTGTCGGGCGTTGAGACACGTACTTAATCCGCTTCTGCTCGGGGGTGGTGAGAAAAATAGACTTAAGGGCACAATCAATATTCCCTTCAAACTTGGCCAACCAATCCATGCCTAGGATTACATCCAATCCCTGGGACTCTAATACGATGAGGTCGGTGCAAAAATTATGGTTCCCAATGTTGAGACTCAAAGCATGGCATCCTATCCCGGCTGTCATCATGCCTCCTGGGGAACTGACCTTAATAGGCTGGCTGAGGGTTCTAGTTAGCAAACTATACTTTTCCACAACTACCCTTGATATGAAGGAATGTGTTGCACCAGAATCAAAAAGTACCAATACTAGACGTGAATTTAGCAAAAACTTACCAACCACAGTATCGGGGTGATCATAGACCTCTTCAACATCAATGTGGTTCACCTGAGCTCGAGGAAAAGGATTGGGCTTCTTTGCTACAGAGTTGCCGTTGCCGTTTCCATTCCCTGCTTCTTCTGGGGACATTCGGTGGCATAGTGTCCCGTCTTCTGACACTTGAAGCATGTGATGTGAGTCAGGTCCTTCTGAGCTGGAGCTGAATGCTGCTGAGTGCCTGTACCGCCATTCTTGAAGTTGCTGTTGTTGCGGTGGTTCCCATTTCCTCCATGGTTGTGGCCTCCATGGTTGTGCACTGGGTGATTATGCTGAACGTGTCCTCCAAACTTACCGGATCCAGTCCCGGTATTCCCTGAATAAGGGGTGTAGCGAGGCTTCTGCTGAGTGCCGGAGTTGAACTTTCCAACCCCATACTTTCGCTTGCGGTTCTCCATCTGCTGGTGTTTCCCCTCCAAGATGGGGGCCTTATCAACCAGCTCCTGGTAGTTGTTGAAGGTGACTACAGTCAACTGAATGCTCAGCTCATCATTGAGTCCTTCCAAGAACTTTTCCTGTTTGGCTGCATCGTCGGCCACATCTCCAGGCGCATAACGGGCGAGCATGCTGAATTCATCGACGTACTGGGCCACAGAGCGATTCCCCTGGTGTAAGTTGTGAAACTCACGCTTCTTCAGACTCATTGCACCAGCTGAGACATGCGTTGTGCGGAAAGCTTGCTTGAATTGCTCCAAAGTGACTCCAGCAATGGGATAAGTGGTGGTGTAGTTCTCCCACCAAGCAACTGCAGGGCCTTCAAGTTGATGCCCGGCAAAACGCACCTTCTCAGCTTCAGTACAACCAGCAGTGATAAGTTCACGCTCCATCTTGTGGAGCCAATCATCTGCCACAATGGGTTCAATGCTGCTGGAGAAAGTTGGAGGGTTCAACCTCAAGAAACCGGTGAGGTTGTCGGCCTGGGGTGGGTGATGGTTGTTGTTATTGTTCTGGTTCTGGATGATCAGTTGCATCAGGGTGTTTTGTTGCTGGATCAACTGGGTGAGTTTCGGCGGGAAGTTGGACTCAGGGGCACGTCTCGGGGGCATCTGATGTTTGTGGAGGGGTGAGATTGGCATAGAACAATGGTCTAAGAGTAATTACACTACCCATATGAATGCAACACACAAGTATCACACCACACATTTTATTCAATATCATCACAAAGGTTCACACGGGGATACAAAATTCGATAATCCTAAACATCGGCCTAAACGTATAACGATAAAGTAAATTTGGTGGTCTAGTCTAATGGTCCTCCTCAGAAAAGCATGGTGATGGGTCCTTCGGTGGAGCTTTCTTCATAGTCCTCGTTGTTGCTAATCAAGGGGTTACGTCTCCTTCGGGATGAAGGTTCTCGCCCATGTCCAGTTCCTCCTCCAGGTATGCAACTCGAGTCTTCAGTTTCTCGATCCGCTCCAGAAAGTCCTTCACCTCCAGTTCATGTTCATAGTGGGCTTCCCGGGCTGCTTCTTCAAGTTCAAGCTCGCGGAGTGACAGTTGCTTGATCTTCCTGGTGTCCTTGATCACATGATGCTCCAGAGTCCCGCTGTACTTCTCCAAGGCTGGGCATAAGACAAGAGAGCGTCCTTGGTCTGGCTTGAGATGATTTCTCCGTCTTCGTTTCTCCAGGATACGGTGAATAGATCTGGAGAAATAGGGCAGCCTTTGTATTCTTCCTTGATACGTCCGAGTGCACAATGGATCGCCATGTCCCTTCCGAGAATCCAGTTGGGTGCGATGAACTAGAAATCCATCGGCTCAGTGCGCGGCTGGAATATCCTTCCGGGAGTGTGCACCTCGATCCTGTAGCGTGAATCCTCCGGGTAAGACGAAGTTGGCTTCCCTGTGTTGTCGGCAGAGCAATCCTCAAATCCTTGGTGATCTGCACCAGCTCCTTTCCGAACGGCATAGTGGTGTCGGGCTCGCAAAACTCCGTCAACTTAACAGGGATGAAGGTCGCCGTCTAAACTTTGGAAAATCGGAGAGAAGTCAGAAATGATCAGAAGAGGAAATAGAAGATTTATAGACATAAGAGAAAATAGTTTTCTTCCTAAGGCTTTTCCATTCCTAGAGGTTACGTCCTAAGGTCAGCGTGTGCTCTGAATACCATTTCTGTAGCGACCCGACTCAAGACGAGTCAAGTCTGTGGTGTTTCCGTACCATTCCAAGATCATGGTGGTACACACACAGTACATAATGTATATATTCAAGAGTTCAATCACACAGCTTTATTAATCGAAATCTCAAGTACTTTATTACAATAAAGGATTACAATAAAGTGGCTGAAGGCCATCTCATGAGATATCTAACGAAGACTAGCGGAAGCATCAGGTACACGAGTCCATCCGACTCCAAGGGCATGTCGCTGAGCGTAGATCGTAGCCTCACTCCTGGTCGGAAAAGTACTCTGCAACATGATACGTTGCAGCCGTGTAGGTCAGCATATTGAATATGTCGGCAAGTCATCAAAGAGAGGAGTAAAATGATAATCAACTATCTCTACATGCATATTTGGCCGGTGGGGCTAAGTTTTGCATAAAGCCAGTTCTATCCTACAACAAGAGGGGTTGAAAGCAAAATATTACTACATAATTGGTTGTTAACGACATGGTTCCGCCAACCAATTCTCGTACCCGAATAGTTGTTAACACCCACATCATTATTAAGTTGTGTCGAGAGTTCAGGGGAAATTCAATGCCTTCGGCTCAAGTTGTCCATGACCGTGGACACGGCTAATCGATTAGGTTGGGCACTCTTCAGAGTTTTGCACACGTTCCCCACAAGATTTGATCGCCTCCGGTCTTGTCCTCGCACTTCAGGGTGTTTGAAGACCGGATGATCAAAACATGGTCTTTCAACGGGTCCCTCTGAATCCCTGTCGGTGCCCATCCATTCCTACCGTTCTTCTACATCTGCTAGCACCGCCTGTCCAGAGTCGCCGCGTTGTCCAACCAAGCCAGAGCCCATAATGACTTGTGGCTGTGCAGGTAAGCCTTGAGTCTTGAAGTCTCCGTCCGTCTGTTCGAGCCTGGGTGAAGCTTTCCGCAGGATGACATGGCCTCTCCAGCATCCCGGGCATCCACTGGGTTCTCCAGGGAGCCGATCAACCGTCCTTCACCCAGAGTTGCATTGCGTCCGAGGTCTTGAAAATCTTGTCTTCGCCGGTATTGATTATTTATATCAACCTCGCATCACTCGTGATATACACTCAACCGATAACCCGTCTACTCAAGCATAGCATTAAGAAATTGTCGTCCCGGGGCCAAGTATCGGGGTTGTTGTGTGCCTACCACATGATACTACAACTTATGCTAAAGTTTCCAAGTACCTAGGCATCATGCAATTGGGCAAACAAAGGTGATCTACCATGCATCGAAAACATAGGTAAAAATAACATGATCAAAATGACTTGCCTTGATGATAGTTGTCTTGCTCGAGCGCTTCTAAGTAACACGCTTCGCACTCCGGATGATCTACCGATACAAACACAAAACACACCATAAGCACTTCAATCATGCCACAAGTAAAAATAACATCACAAGTAAAGATTTGCTAAAGCCTAAGCAAAAGAATTCATCACGCGCCGGTATGGCAGAAACTTGTTTCTCTTGAACACACCAGTAAAAATACTTAAACAATTTTGAAACTTCTACCACAGTAAGATATAATCACTAGGAAGCAGTATCAAAAAGAATCAACTCCAAATCATTTTTGAAACTCCTGGAATAGGCAAAACAAGGTTTAATCTAAATCTGATCTAACTTATATTTAAAAATTTCAAACATAGACAAATTATATGTTTTTAAAAACTACAGAAATATTGGAGTGTACTGGAACAAGAATCAATATCATTGGACTTCGGGATCAAAGGTTGTGGCCAAAACAAAACACAAACTTTTCTGTTTTTGCAATTAGACAGAAAAAGAAACAAATCTAGCTATCTAAGGGAGGTACACGTGGCATGCTACTATAGGTTGTGGAGGCGTTTGTTGCAATGTTTTGAGCAAACGGCCGGATGCTAATAAAAACTGCTGGCTAAAACATAAGTGAACTAAAACCGCTGGTTTTCTAATATAAACCGAAGGGGTACTATGGATCTAATCTATACCCTACATCTAAAATCTAAGGGCTATAAAGAAAAGCAAAAGAAAGAACAGAGAGGGGAGAGAGAGCTACCGTGGCTATGGGGTAGCTCCGGCGAGGGAGAGGATGGCCGGCGAGGGGGGGAGCTCCGGGGGCGTTGGAGGGGACGGGGCGGCGGCGGTGGTCCTACGGCGAGGGTGGGGGACGTCGGGCGGAGCGGAGAGGGCACTGGGGTGGCGCTCCAGGAGGCGGCCGAAGTGGGCAGCAGGAGCTGCTGCTCCCGCGAGGGGGCTCGGGCGGCGAGGGGACGGGGCGGGGTGGCGGCGAGGGTGGGAACGGGGCTGCGGCGGGGACGGGGGTATTTATAGGCCTGGGGAGGGGAGAGATAAGGACGGAGGGGAGAGAATCGGGGAGGAATCCCGTGCTCAGCTCGGTCTCGGGCATGGAGTAAGGAAGGAGAGGGAGAGGGATGACCGACGGGAGGGAGGCTCGGCCAGGGGGCCCCACTGGGCAGTGAGAGAGAGGCGGGGAGGCAAGGGGCGGTCGGCCGGGATCTAGGGAATCCATCCCTAGCGGCGGGGGATTGCTGCCCAGGCCTAAAAAGCGCTCGGCGGCGGTTTCTAAAAAAAGAATACTTTCCTAATTTCTAACTTTTTCCGAAACAGAAAACAAAATCTAAATAAAAGGAAATAAATCAAAATATTAATATAGGGTATTATATACCAAAAAAATCAGAAAAATACTCTCTACCCGAATAACATTTTTCCAAAGCAAAAATAAAAACTTTAAAAAAATGTTTTTTTTCAGAAATGCCCAAATTTTCTTTATTTCTTTTTGCAATTATTTTTGCAAATGATCCTTGGATTTTCTTGGCTCCAACATTTTAGAAATTTGCCCGCACTTTGGAGGGTCATTTTCCTCCGCTCTCTCTCTCTTGCGTGCAAGAGAGTATTTCTCCGGGCATTTCTCGTGCGAGGAAAAATGGAAATGCAAATCAAAAGACGAAGGAAATTCACGTGCTAAATTTATTTCAATCAATATGCATAGATGCTTAGCTACAATGTAAAACACTCCCAATTAGGAAAATTGGGATGTTACACAGGCCCTTCGCAGAGGGAAGCATTGATTTGCAGAGGTGCCAAAGCTCAAGCTTTGAAAATAGAGATAATAATTTTGGGTGGCATGCTTTCATTGTCAACGCAATGACCAAGAGTTCTCAATATCTTCCATGCTACTCATGCTATAGGCGGTTCCCAAACAGAAAATTAAAGTTTTAACTCCCCCGCCACCAATCAATCACACTCCATGGGTAGTCGAATCCTCGGGTACCGTCCATACTAACATCAATCCGGGGGGAGTCTTGTTTTACTGTTATGTTTTCGATTTAAGCGTGGAACTGGGCATCCCAAATACCGGCCCCTTTCTCGTGAAATGACTGTGAATAAACACATGTCGAGGATAACACTCCTAGCATGGAAGATACCAATAGCCCTCTGTCACCACATGAGCGGTTCGGGCAAGCAAAACAGATTATTTCTTGAAGGTTTAGAGAATGGCACGTGAAAATTTACTTGGAATGGCAGGTAAATACCGCAAATAGGTAGGTATGGTGGACTCTCATGGAAAAACTTTTGGGTTTATGGAAGTGGATGCACAAGCAGCATTCCCGCTTAGTACAAGTGAAGGCTAGCAAAAGACTGGGAAGCGACCAACTAGAGAGCGACAACAGTCATCAAGATGCAATGAGTTTTACTAACATTGAATGCAAGCATGAATAGGATATAAATCACCATGAATACGAACATCACAGAGGCCATGTTGATTTTGTTTCAACTACATGCATGAACATGCGCCAAGTCAAGCCACTTGAAACATTCAAAGGAGAATACCATCCTATCATACTACATCATAGTCATCTCAAAATCTATGTTGGCATTCACGGCAAACCATTATAAGCTCTTAGCTAAATAAGCATGGCATCAGAAACTATGATCTCTAAGTTGTCATTGCAAACACGGTTTTCTCACAACAGAGCTAAATCTGGGTCGACAAGCTAGTCATATTTACAAAAACAAAATAGATAGAGTTCATACCAGCTTTTCAGTCTCAGTCACTTCATCATATATCATCATTGTTGCCTTTCATTTGCACGATCGAACGATGTGAACAATAATAAGCGCATTGGACTAAGCTGAATCTGCAGGCAGACACAAAGGAGAAGACAAAATAATATGGCTCTTTGAAAGCTAAACAAGTAAGCATGCAAGAACCACTAAGCATTGTAAACAATATCTTCTACCTTGACACAAAGAAAAAGAAAGCTATTTACACGGGAAAACTCCCAACAAGCAAAAGAAGAAAGAAAAATCTTTTTGGGTTTTCTCAAAAGGACACAAAACAAGAAAACAAGAAAACGAAAAGAAACTAGCATGGATAATACAGTGGAAAAGTTTAAACACCGGCTAACGAAATGAAAGCATAAGCATGAATGTAAAGTCAGTGAGAACACGTACTCCCCCAAGCTTAGGCTTTTGGCCTAGCTTGGTCTACTCCCATGGATGATCCTGGCGAAACCCGAAGTCATAATGGGTGTTATACGGGAGTGCTGCAGCCACTGCCTGAATAGCTGCCTCACGAAGTCGAGCACCCGTCGCCTCCCTCTCATACTCCTCAGCCTCTCCTATGGTTATGTAGTATCTTCGTTTAACCTGAAAGTCAAAGAAAGCAGGAGCAGGAAGGGTAATATGGAAAACACGATGCCGGTTAAATATCAAGCGGTGTAGGAGGGATCCATGATCTCTCTCAAGGAACAGGTAGCGTGTTAGAGCGACACGATCAAGGTAGGCTATACGGAGAGGAGGGTCTTCTGGACGGATGGATACCCCAAGAAAATTTGCCAAGCGTGTAGCATAAACTCCACCAAATAAATCCCCCTCACTGGCGTTTTTATTCAGCCTCCTTGCTATAACAGCTCCCATATTGAAGCTCCTGTCACCTGTTACTGCGCTCTTAAGGATACTAAGGTCGGAAGCGCATAGGTGACAATGTGCACCCTTGCCGTTAATGCACCTACCTATGAAGAGGGCAAGGTAATGCAAGGTAGGGAAATGGATGCTTCCTATGGTGGCATGCGTGATATCTCTGGTTTCTCCAACAGTTATACTGGAGACAAAGTGTCTGACCGAAGACTTAGGAGGATCATTAGCACTAACCCCATCGGGTATCTTGCATATCCTATTGAAATCCTCCAGATCCACGGTATAGGATTTTTCGTACACATCAAACAGTATGGATGATTCACGGCCAGCTAAAAATTTAAATCTACGCACGAAAGAGGCAGCGAGCAGAGCATACTGTTCACATTTATCTGAGAGGAATTCTTCTAACCCGGCATTGCGGACAAGTGCATCAAACTCATCCTTCAAGCCTGCTTCGATCATGAACTCATCGGAAGGCCATTCACATGGTTGTACCTGGGTATCCCTTAGTTGAAAAGGTTCGGGCTCCTAAAAGGAGAGACGAGGACCCTTCTTACTTGAGGAACCACCATGAAACTTCCTCCTGAACATAATTTACTTTTGCTGAAATTTTTGAAGTTCAAGAGAAAAGTGAATAAAGACCCACCACACCTTGTAGCAACTACTCCTACTAGTGCCTAGAGACTTTATCGCACGCTAAAAATACTTGGGACCAGCTAAAATCAACCTTTCAAGCTTAAGAACAGGGTCACCAAGGTAGCAATAATTCGCGAAGGATAAAGCACTAGAGCAAAAACTAATTGGACCAATGGAGGAGTCACTTACCAAGGAGTAATTTCCCCAAAACAGTTCGGAGAATGGTGCTTTGAGCAAGGAGATCGAAAATCACAGCCAAATGAGCAAGAACACGGGTTTGAGCTGCGAAACAATTTTTTCTAGAGGTGGAAGAAGAGGTTGAGAGCTGGAATGAGTGGAGGGGGTGCCTGCGGGCCCCACAAGCTTGCACCCCGCCATAAGGGGGTAGGTGGCGGTGGGGGGGGGCTTGTGGCCCACTGGTCAGGCCCCCTGACCAGCTCTCAGGCCCAGAAATTTTCAAAAAATCCAGAAAAAATCATACTAAATTTTCAGGACCATCGGAGAACTTTTATTTTCGAGGTATTTTTCTTCGGGACGCTAAAAGAGAAAATAGGAAAAACTAAACTAATTCTATCATTTTTCTTCTAAGAAACAGAAAAGGAAAACTCAAAACAGAGGTATGTGACTCCTTGATTCATCCGTTTCATGGTCATCGAAAGAAATCCGTCAATGGGGTTGATCAAGTCCTTATGACAAAACTTTCTCGAATCGCAAGAGAGAATGGAGAATTTTCGAATAGCCACTAAGTCACCTCAATGGGGATATGTATCTCCCCAACAAGCAAATCATACTTCATCTTGACACGAGGAATAGGGCATTCAAAGCTCCCAATGAGAATCGATGAAGTCTTTTCGATAGCATTGATGCAATGTACTGGATATCGTTTCTTCAGAAAGTGCACTCTGTGCTCATTACCGTTGACATGGAAAGTGATATTGCCTTTGTTGAAATCTATAGCAGCCCCTGTAGTGTTTAAAAAGGGTCTTCCGAGGATGATAGCCATGGCATCGTCCTCGGGAATATCCAAGATAACAAAGTCTGTTAAGATAGTGGTGTTAGCAAACACAATTGGCACATCCTCGCAAACGCCGATAGGGAAAGTAGTTGATTTGTCGGCCATTTGCAGAGAAATATCAGCGGGTGTCAACTTATCCAATTCAAGTCTACGATAAAGAGAGAGAGGCATAACACTAACACCGGCTCCAAGGTCACATAAGGCAGTTCTTACATAGTTTCCTTTAATGGAGCAAGGTATAGTGGGCACTCCGGGATCACCAAGTTTCTTAGGAGTTCCACCTTTGAAAGTGTAATTGGCAAGCATGGTGGAGATCTCAAGATTTGGTATCTTCCGTCTATTAGTCACGATATCTTTCATATACTTGGCATACGGAGACATCTTGAGCATATCAGTTAACCGCATGTGCAGAAAGACGGGTCTTATCATCTCAACGAAGCGCTCAAAATCCTCATCATCCTTTTTCTTGGATGGCTTAGGAGGAAAGGGCATAGGTCTCTGAACCCATGGCTCTCTTTCTTTACCATGTTTCCTAGCAGTGAAGTCATTCTTTTCGTATCTCTTAGGTTGTGGATTATCAGGATTAACCGTAGGTTCAATCTCCACATCCTCATCATAGCTAGGTTGAGCATTATTATGAACATCGCTGTCCACATTGTCACCAGGTTCATGTTCATCACCTGATTGTGTTTCTGCATCAGACGTAGAAATATGATTAGGTTCTTCAGGTGTGACAGTATTTGGTGAACTGGCATGTAGGTTTCTATCATCCTTCTTCTTCTCCTTAGGATGACTAGGTGTATCAGCATTGATTCCTTGAGAATCTTGATCAATTCTCTTAGGATGAACTTCAGGATACAAAGGTTCTTGAGTCATTTTGCCTCCTCTAGTAATGACTCTGACAGAGTTGTCATTTAATTCATTGAGCAGGTCATTCTGAGCTTTAAGTACTTGTTCTAACTGAGTAGTAATCATAGAGGCATGTTTACTCAGAAGCTTCAGAGCATTGACATTTCTGTCTACACAAGCACTTAAATGGCTAAGCATACGAGCACTTTGTTCCAAATGTCTGCTAACATAATCATTGAAACTCTGTTGTTTGGCAACAAAGTTGTCAAATTCATCAAAGCATAGGCTAGCAGGTTTATCAAAAGGAATATCACTCTCGTCAAACCTACGCAGAGAATTCACTTCTACTACCTGTATCGGGTTATTGAGACCATGGATCTCTTTGATGGGTGGTAGATTTTTGACATCTTCAGATCTAATGCCTTTCTCTTGCATAGATTTCTTGGCTTCTAGCATATCTTCGGGACTGAGGAATAGAATACCTCTTTTCTTAGGAGTTGGCTTAGGAGGTTGTTCGGGAATAGTCCAAGCATTATCGTTGATCAAGAGGTGATTCAGTAGAGTCTCAGCTTGTTCTACAGTTCGTTCCCTAAAAACACAACCGGCACAACTATCTAGGTGGTCTCTAGAGGCATCGGTAAGTCCGTTATAGAGGATATCAAGTATCTCGTTCTTCTTAAGAGGGTGATCAGGCAAAGCATTCTGTAGCTGTACGAGCCTCCCCCAAGCTTGTGGAAGACTCTCTTCTTGGAGTTGAGCAAAGTTGTATATTTCCTGCAAGGCAGCTTGCTTCTTATGGGCTGGGAAATATTTCTCACAAAAGTAATAGACCATATCCTGGGGACTACGCACACATCCAGGAGCAAGAGAGGTGCACCAGGCTTTAGCGTCATCCTTTCGAGAGAAAGGAAACAACTTAAAGATATAGTAGTGGCGGATCTTCTCCTCATTAGTGAAAAGGTTGGCTATTTCGGATAGTTTGGCAAGATGGGCTATGACCGTCTCAGACTCATAACCGTGAAAAGGATCAGATTCGACTAGAGAGATTATCTCAGGGTCGACAGAGAATTCATAATCCTTATCGGTGACGAAGATAGGCGAAGTGGCAAACTTCGGGTCATTTTTCATCCTAGCTTCCCGAGATTTTTCCTTCCACTTGAGATATAATTTCTCAGCGTCATAGGCATCCTTACACGCAAGAAAATCCTCAGATATCTCTCCCTGCATAATGTAACCCTGAGGTATATCAGGCAATTCATATCTAGGAGAGCTAGATCTAGCAGGAGAAAAAGCAGGTTCTATCTCAATAGTATCGGTAGTTTCTGAAGCATCACGAGCATTGGCAGAAACTCTAGCAATATGAGCATCAAGGAACACTCCTAGTGGGACATCAGGCAAAGGAGTATCTCTAGCAGTATCAAGCATAGCATCATCACGCAAAATAGCATCTCTAGCATCATCAGGAAAAACAGTATCAAGCATAGCATCTCTAGCGGTATGAAGCATAGCATCTCTAGGAGTATCAAGCATAGTATCATCAGGCATAGTATCAAGCATAGCATCATCAGGCATAGTATCAAGCATAGCATCTCTAGCAGTAGTATCACAAGCATCATCAAGCACAGGTGACATATCAAGATTTCTAGCAGGAGGTGATGTCGCAAACTTACTCATAACTGAAGGTGAATCAAGTGCAGAGCTATATGGCAATTCCTTACCTCCCCTCGTAGTTGAGGGCAAGACTTTGGTCTTCGGATCCTTCAGATTCTTCATAGTGATCAGAAGATATAAATCTCAAGTGACTCAGAGAATATAGCAATACCTCCCCGGCAACGGCGCCAGAAAAATGATGACGTCAGTTGTGCTTCCCCGGCAATGGCGCCAGAAAAGTGTTGATCCTGCAATCTCTAGTGTTAGCTAGATGAATGCTTATAACAACGAACCTTCTCCTGCAACGGCACCAGAAGAATGCTGCTAGCACTCTCCGGCAATGGAACTGGAAGAATGTTGTTGATGGCCCACCAGCGCGTGGGTTCGCAGAAGTTTTCGAGGGTAGAGTATTCGACCCAAATTTGTAGATCGCCTAAAGGAGGTGAGAGAATACTCTCGAGTATTAGCAGCTGAATTTGTCGGATTCAACCACACCTGAAAGATTAGTATCTGCAAGCACAGTAGTAACAGCAAAGTAGTATGATAACAACGGTGTCAGAAACGATCTGTTGACAGCAGACTATTCCTAACAATTGTATCAATGGCGCCTTCGTTGCCGCGTTGACGGAAGTTGTCAATTCCCGTCAACGGTAGGTGAACCAACAGTGTAGAAGGTAGTAGCAGTGTAATGAGCAATAGCAGTGGCAAGGAAGAGGAGTAGTGACAGCAGTAGCAAGTAGCAACAGTAGCAAGCGACAGTAGTAGCAACAGTAGCAGCAGAGCAAGACAAGAAACAGCCGTAGCAATAGTAGTAGTAGCAACAGAGCAAAACAAGTAACAGCAGTAGGACAAACTCGTAGGCAATGGGTCGGTGATTTGTTTGGATGATATTCATCATGCAACAGCTATAACACGGAGAGATATGTGGCTAGCTCCCGTTCGTCAATGTGTTGTAGGGCATGCATTCCGTGTGTCGTCATACGTGCTTAGGGAAAAGAACTTGCATGACATCTATTGTCCATCCCTCCTGTGGCAGCAGGGTCCAAAAGGAAACTACGGGATATTAAGGTTCTCCTTTTAATAAAGAACCGGACCAACGCATTAGCACTTGGTGAACACATGAACTCCTCAAACTATGGTCATCATTGGGAGTGGTTCCGGTTATTGTCACTCCGGGGTTGCCGGATCATAACACATAGTAGGTAACTACAACTTGCAAGATCGGATCTAAAACACACATATATTGGTGACAACATAATAATTTCAGATCTGAAATCATGGCACTCGGCCCTAGTGACAAGCATTAAGCATGGCAAAGTAGTAGCAACATCAATCTCAGAACATAGTGGATACTAGGGATCAATCCCCGTCAAAACTAACTCGATTACATGATAGATCTCATCCTACTCATCACCGCCCAGCGAGCCTATGAATAGATTACTCACGAACGACGAAGAGCTTCATGGAATTGGAGAGGGAAGAAGGTTGTTGATGACGCTGGCGACGATTTCCCCTTTCCGGAGCCCAAGACGGACTCCAGATCTGACCTCCAGATGAAGAACAGGAGGTTGTGGCGCCTCTGTATCAAAAATGCGACGAAAACTTCCCTTTTTATTTTTTTCTGGGACGAAAGGCAACTTATTGAGCTGGAGTTGGGGGCGGCAGGTGCCTGTGGGCCCCACAAGCCTGCCCACAACCACCAGGGGGGTGGTGGCGGAGCAGGGGCTTGTGGCCCACTGGCCCACCCCCGGAGGTGGAACTTGGCACAGATATTTTCGATATTTTCCAAAACTGCTCCCCGTAAATTTTCAGGACGTTTGGAGAACTTTGATTTCTGCACAAAAATAACACCAAGGCAGTTCTGCTGAAAACAGCGTCAGTCCAGGTTAGTTCCATTCAAATCATGCAAATTAGAGTCCAAAACAAGGGCAAAAGAGTTTGGAAAAGTAGATACGATGGAGACGTATCAAGTACCCCCGATACAATCCATAGTTTCATCAAAATAAGCAATCAACACAACAAAAACAGAATCTGTCAAAAACAGACCAGTCTTTTTCAGCACGATCAAACAACCATCATCAAAACTAGTCATAAAGGTTTTACTTGGCACAAACACAAAAAGAAACATAAAAAACACAATCATAACAGAATTATGATGGTGTGGACACAACAAAGCAAAAAAATCAAAGATAAATTCATTGGGTTGCCTTCCAACAAGCACTATTGTTTAACGCCCCTAGCTAGGCATAAGGCGATATAATCACGTATCATCGTCTTTGGTGCTCAAACCATAAGTAGCCCTCGTCATGGATTCATAAAGCAATCTTATTTTCTTTCTAGGAAAATGTTCCATGCCCTTCTTTAATGGAAATTGAAATATAATATTCCCTTCCTTCATATCGATGACAGCACCAATAGTCCTAAGGAAAGGTCTACCATGAATGATGGGACATGTCGGATTGCAATCAATATCAAGCACAATGAAATTTATGGATACATAGTTCCTATTTGCAATAATAAGAACATCATTGATCCTTCCCATAGGTTTCTTAACAGTAGAATCCGCAAGATGCAAATTAAGAGAGCACTCATCAATCTCATTGAAGCCTAGAACATCACATAAAGACTTTGGAATAGCGGAAACACTAGCACCCAAATCACACAAAGCATTGCATTCATAGTTTTTGATCTTGATTTTGATAGTAGGTTCCCACTCATCATGAAGTTTTGTAGGGATAGAAACTTCCAACTCAAGTTTCTCTTCAAGAGATTTCATCATAGCATCGACGATATGATCGGTAAAGGCATTGTTTTGGCTATAAGCGTGTGGAGAGTTTAGCATGGATTGCATCAAGGAAATACATTCAATCAAAGAACAACTATCATAATTGAATTCCTTGAAATCCAAAGTAGTAATTTCATTACTACTCAAAGTTTTGATATCCTCTCTCCACTTTCAATGCTTTTAGCATCGAGATAGTTAGACTCTGAATCATTGGGGTATTTCTCAACCAAAGTGGATTCATATCCAGCCCCATCATCATTAGGTTTGACATTAGAAAACAAGGATTCAATGGGAGTCACACCAAGCACTTTAAGATTGTGACGCCCTCGGTTTAATCGTACGCTAATCATACACGCAAATGCGTACGATCAAACCCAAGGACTCACGGGAAGATATCACAACACAACTCTAGACACAAATAAAATTATACAACCTTCATATTACAAGCCAGGGGCCTCGAGGGCTAGAATATAGAACCTTGATAAGCACGCGAGTCAACGGAAGCAACAATATCTGAGTACAGACATACACATGGGGTGCCTTAGAGAAGGCAAGCACAAAAGAAACATGATCGAACGAGGCGAGGCCTCCTGCCTGGGAACCTCCTAACTACTCCTATCTTCACCGGCCTTCACGAAGAAGACACCAACGGGGCGGCAGGCGTCGGCAGGAAACTCCATCTCCTGGGCTCCATCATCTGGTCGCAGCAACAGATCAAGGGGACAAGAGGGAGCAAAGCAACGGTGAGTACTCATCCAAAGTACTCGCAAGACTTATATCAGAACAATTCTAAGTATGCATCAGTATCAAAGAAGGGGGTGGTTATATGTGGACTGACTGCAGCAATGCAAGAATAAAGAGAGAAGGCCTGGTCCTATCAAAGACTAGCATCTTCAGGGTCTTGCAGCAATAGACGAGAGTAGAACAGGTGTAACATAATGAATAGTCATATTGTTGCAGCAGTATTAAAGTCAGGTCACGCCTAGAGATCCTCCCTCGACTCCCTGCGAGGAAGAAATCCCGAGGCAACTAATTCCACTTAAGTAACAATTGTAGTTGTATAAGATCAGGGCACAACTCCAAGTCGTCCAATAACCGTGGACAAAGCTATCCGAATAGTTAATTTTCATCCCTGCAGGGGTGCACCACATGTCCCGTCATGCTCGATAACACTCTGGCTGGACACACTTTTCTGGGTCATGCCCGGCCTCGGAATATCAACACATCTGTAGCCCCACCTAAGACTCAACACAGAGGCCAGCCCGCCGGTCTAACTCCTAAGCACAAAGGGTTCGTGGGCCAAGTTCCCCTTCGCGCTCCTGCACGATGCGTGGGCGGCCGACGTCAGTCCTAGCATCCCTTAATCACAAGCGTGATGCATCTCGGGACCACTCGGGCGCGCGCCGCTACATTGCTGACATCTGAAAAGCTTTGGCTGATACCGCGACGTCGAGTACCCATAATTCTTCCCGCATAGCCGGTTAGTGCGAAAAGGTCTCCAACCAACCCAGATCGAATACCCAAATCCATTATCATTTTAATTAGGCCATCGACACAATCTCGCGGGAATCCACCCGTCTAACAACTAACCACCAATGATCCCAGTAACATGGTCGAGTAACTGTGTGGTTGTAACATCGAGGGGAATCCGAGGTATCACCCTCGTTGGATTCCGAACGATGTATCCGTCAAGGTGGGCTTAGAGGAATCACCCTTGGGGGTCCCACACATGAGGGGTTGCATGACAGAGGCATCGTCGAGAATGGTGAAAGAGGAATCACCGTCAATAACCACGACCGACTAGCAGTACTACAGAGATATCATCAGGAGTACCTAGCGAGGTGTCACCATTGGTACCCCGATAGTATCTCTGTAGCGTCGTACAACTAAGGGGGGTGTATGTGCTGTGTCGGGTATGGCTCGTCGATCTGGGATCGAGATTTGAAAAAAAACAAGCGGGGCAACTAGACTACGGGGTCAGAAGGGATGACTGCTCCACCTATACTAAGCAGATTAAAAGTACAATGCTGAAAGTAGCAGCTCATCAAAAACAGGATATGCATCAGAAATAGGAGCTAACTACA
Organism: Hordeum vulgare subsp. vulgare; assembly: GCF_904849725.1. Classification (NCBI taxonomy): domain Eukaryota; kingdom Viridiplantae; phylum Streptophyta; class Magnoliopsida; order Poales; family Poaceae; genus Hordeum; species Hordeum vulgare. Next base: position 112,348,639 of record NC_058520.1, read on the forward strand.
ACAGTAGCAAAATACTAATGCAAGCAGTAGGGAGAAAGACATAGGCGATATAGGAATGATCAAGGGGGGTTTGCTTGCCTGGTTGCTCTGCAGACAAAACGGTTCCTCGACCGGAGAGTAGTCGATCACCGGATCATCGCCGTTCTCAGGGTCTACCAGAAAGGAAATAACGAAGGGGAAACACAATAAATAAGAGAGCAAGCAAACGAACAACAAAGCATGACAAGGTATTACATCGAGCTAGGGTGACCTAACGAAGTAACATCCGTCATAGACGGATCGGGAAAATATCAGATGATATTTCCCGGGTCTTTGGTTTCTACCGGTCAGATGAAAAACGGTGGAAAAGTTCCATGTTTGCTCTGCTAGAGACGCGTGGCACACGAATAGACCGCGTATCCGGGTTCGTCTCGTTCTGCTGATCAACTTTGATGTATAAAGTTTTTCCATCCGAGCTACGATTTATTTTATATTAATTTTCAAAGATTAAACAATATTATGAAATTAACAAATTTAAATTAATAAAAAAAGGAATTTGTTGGGTGCACCCGGTCCAGTGCACCCAAAGAGGCGGCAGAGGCTGACCTAGGGGCCCCAATTGACTGGTCAGTGGACCAGTCAACACAGGCTGACAGGTGGGCCAGCCTGCTGAGTCAGCATGCTGACTGGGCCGGGCTTATCCACTCGAATAGTGGACAGCCCCCATGCGTCAGTGACTATAGTTTAATTAGGATTATTCTTAATTACTGATTATTTAACAAGGTGGGACCCGGTCGTCGGTGACTATTAGCATTTTAATTAATCGCACATTATCACTAAGTTAATTACTGACGGTGCGGACCCACGAGTCAGCGACCTAGCATGCGGTGGCCGGCGTTTTCCCCCGCAGTGGCGCACCAGAGTTGCCCCGACGAGAGCCAGAAACAACAGCGCGGCTCGGAAACGCAGCTTCGTCCATCATTTGGCGTGCAGAGACCATCTACATCGACCATGGCGGCGAGCAGAGATCAGTTACGGTGGGAGCTAGCTACAATGATCTACATGAGCTCTAGAGGGAGAGAGGGTGGAGCCCCAGTGGTGCTCACCACCATTGGAGAGCAAGGAGCAGCGAGGTGGTGGCGGTGGTGCCTGGGGCGACAGGGGGGGGGGCTGGTCGGCGCCGTTATGGGGCACGGGAACGGTGGAGGAGGCTGGTGGGGGGTGCTCGCTGGGGCTTCGGTAGAGGCCAATGGAGGCTGGTGGGGGCAGTCGGTGGCGCTGGTGAGGCGGAGGAGGGCCACCGGCTGGCGGCCAGAGGTGTGGCGCCCGGATGGGGACCGCCGGGAGGGCCCGGGATGGAGAAGGCAGGGGGCGCCGCGGGGTACATGGAAGTCGGGGCGAGTGATTCAGGGGGCGAGCGCAAGGGCTCGGTGGTGAGCCACGAGGGCAGGGGCGAGCGCTCGGTGGTGGGCTCTCATGGGGAGGGAGTGAAGGGGAGAGAGGGATGGTGCGGTAAGTGAGGGGATCTGGTGGGGTCTGGGCGTGGTAGGTGGGGTGGGACGTCCGAGTGGGAGAGGTGGGACGTGGGGGGGATGAGGGGACGTTCCCTCGTTCGGTACTCGGTAGTGGCGGCGGCACGAAGTGTGGAGGGGAGGGAGCGGCCCGCTTAAGGTTTCCATGGGGGTTTTATACCCCCGGTGGGAGTGGGCTCGGGTAGTTTAGGTGGGATGATTGGGTTCGGCCCAGTGGGGTGAAGGTCTTGTTTTGTTTTATTGTTTTTTTTGTATTTCATTTTAGTTTTATTTTACCCTTTTGCTTATTTCTTTATTTTTATATTTTTCTGCATTCTAGTTTTGAAAATATATTAACCATTATTTATCTGCTACAACTCAATCATTTTTTTTACACTTGAAAATTTTATTCGTTTGTCCTTAAATTAAATATGATAACTGCTTTGATTTTTATTAAGTGACAATCTAGCTCAGTTAAATATGATGACCTAGCATCATTAGGGTGTGCTTACTGTAGCTCAACTACCGGGGTGTCACAACTCTCCCCTATTTACAAGAATTCTCGTCCCGAGAATTAAGAGGTAGAAGGAAAGAGCTCGGGGTATTCATCATGAAGATGATCCTCACGTTCCCAAGTGGCCTCATCTTCAAAATGATTTGACAATATCACTTTGATGAACTTGGTGACTTTGCGACGAGTCTTACGTTCAGCTTGGTCGAGAATACGGACCGGATGTCCTTTATAAGAAAGGTCTTCTTGAAGCTCAAGCATATCATGATCCACTGCTCAAATATGATCCTTGAAGCAGCGTCGGAGCTGGGACACATGGAAGACATCGTGAACCTGAGAAAGGTTCACCGGTAGTTCCAATTGATAAGCCACTTTTCCACGCTTTTCGAGAACAGTGAAAGGACCAATATAGCAAGGATCTAACTTGCCCTTGATTACAAAACGTGGCTCCGGAATTTCATACGAAGCCAAGTGCAGAGGATACTTTGGAGTCAAAGAGGTACATGATTGCCAGGTTTCAATCCTGTGGAACTTTGGGTTATGGGTCCACCATGTGGGCCGAGAGTAGGCAGAGGAGTGACATATTATACCATCTTGGTAGCAAGACATGTCAGAGGTTAGCTTGTCAGTTATGTTGGCAACCACGTCGGTACCAAGGGCGGGGGACGAATAGAACCATTTTCCTGCTCGTTGAAACGAGGCGGGCCAATAGGCAAAGTTCTCGTCCACCGGGGGCTACCTGAATGTTATCCACAATAGTAACAGGCTTTTACTGACAGAGTTGTATACCGAGATTTTTACCTAAGCAGGGAACTAACACTGCTTAGATAAGTTATGCCACAAGGAAGGTCAAACAAACCAATAGGAAGGAAAATGTGTTCACATACACAACTACTAAAATATACCATTCCCGGGGAAAACATAGAGTATGGTATACATGATAGGTCATCCAATACATATCCATTTTGATAAAGAGGCAAAAAGAATCATGATTTTTACCCATACCATACGGGTTCGATAATCGATCAGGGACAATTTAGCTTTGCGCTACCAATGTTCCTGTTGACAATTGAAGTACCACATTCGGGCTTCGAGATAGCATCGACATGGTCATCAGGTAAGGTTGGACTTATAGGTACACAAAGAGGATTCATGAGGAACAACTTATAAAACTAAGTCATATAGTTTCCGCATGAAAGATGGAGAATCTTACATATAAGAGAATTTATAACAATAGGTCCTTCGGCCCGGTGTTCCAGACAAGACATCACCGTACCGGTTACATAAATACCAAAGTAATAATTATTGGGAAAATGTTCCGACCGTCATATATGCCCGATATTCAAATCTGATTGGTGTCAGGACATCTCAGACTCAAGATGCCTGAGAAGAAGGATAAAGATACAAGATTCTCATGATATGAGCTACACAAGAAATTCTTGAATCATGAGTTCGATTATAAGACATATGATTGTAAGACATACGAACACAATGTCAAGACATCCGTGCCCACAAAGAATTCCTACGCCAAAATGCAACTGAGTTCTGATTTGAGAACCCTCACCGAGGATATCAAGGCCCTTGTGTAAGCCTCGATTAGCTCTTATGAAGAAACTTCTTTTCCTTGATCAAACCAGTCAGTGGATTGGCGTGCTAAGAGAATTTATATCAGGTGAAGATAATAAATCTTCAAAACATATAACACTTCGCACATGCGTGAATGATTTGGTATGATCCCAGAGAAAGCAGAACAAAACTTTCACATATTCTCGGCGGAAAGAGTGCACGTGAACTATGGGAAATACACTTCTTCTATCCAACATATTCTTCATGATCTAGGCACAAGGATAATTCTTCCAAGAGCTTCACCGTGGAACATGGAGAAGTTGAGGGTGTGGCTGATGGACTCAACAACAATCCCCCAACATCTTGACAGGGATGAATTTTCAAAGTTATAATATCAAGGAGATAGCATTTGTTAAATCAAATGATATAATGTCGTATGCTCGAGGGAAGAAAAACAATTAAACATTGGTCGAATGGCGCACTCGGAAATACGGACGAAGTAGCACAACCAATGTCAAAAATGATGAGTCAATACCCAACACAATAAGAATGAAACAATCAGTTGTTAACCCCAAAGCAGTAGGGTTGACAGAAGTATTGGAATCACACATCAAAGTTCACTTGTCGGTACGCCGGTTAGAAACAACACGGGACCAAGAAATGGATGTTGATGGCGAGAAGTATTACTATATCAAGAATTCTCAAGACGTGTGCAATTCTCACGACATCCTTGACATAAAGATGGTAATACTCCAAGTAGAAAATAACATAAGCTGAACAACAAGGAACTTAAGGGACAACACAAAACATGAACAAGTTTGTGTTGGAGGGAAGGCAATAAGGTTGACGATGATTTCACAAATCATCGAGGGGCAAGGATGGTATTTCTCAACATGCATTCGATCGATGCCTGATACGTCTCAAACGTATCTATAATTTTTGATGATTTCATGCTATTATCTTGTCATATTTGGATGTTTTATGTACCTTTTATATCTTTTTTGGAACTAACTTATTAACTCAGTGCCAAGTGCCAGTTCCTGGTTTTTGTGTGTTTGTGACTCTTTTCATATCTGATTTTGGGACCCGGTCGTCGGTGACTATTAGCATTTTAATTAATCGCAGATTATCACTAAGTTAATTACTGACGGTGCGGACCCACGAGTCAGCGACCCAGCATGTGGTGGCCGGTGTTTTCCCCCGCAGTGGCGCACCGGAGTTGCCCCGACGAGAGCCAGAAACAACGGCATGGCTCGGGAACGCAGTTTCGTCCATCATTTGGCATTTTGAGACCATCTACATCGACCGTGGCGGCGAGCAGAGATCGGTTACGATGGGGGCTAGCTACGGTGATCTACGGGAGCTCTAGAGGGAGAGAGGGTGGAGCCCCGGTGGTGCTCACCACCGTTGGAGAGCAGGGGGCGGGGAGGTGGTGGCGGTGGTGCCGGGGCGACAGGGAGGGGGCTGGTCGACGCCGTTGTGGAGCACGGGAACGATGGAGGAGGCCGGTGGGCAGTGCTTGTTGGGGCTTTGGTAGAGGCCGGTGGCGCTGGTGAGGCGGAGGAGGGCCGGCGGCCGGCGGCCGAAGGTGTGGCGCCCGGATGGGGGCCGCCAGGAGGGCGCCGGGACGGGGAAGGCAGGGGGCGTCGCGGGATAGATGGAAGCCGGGGCGAGCGATTCAGGGGGCGAGCACACGGGCTCAGTGGTGAGCCACGAGGGAAGGGGCGAGCGCTCGGTGGTGGGCTCTCGTTGGGAGGGCGCGAAGGGGAGAGAGGGATGGTGCGGTAAGTGAGGGGATCTGGTGGGGTGTGGGCGTGGTAGGTGGGGTGGGACGTCCGAGTGGGAGAGGTTGGACGTGGGGGGACGAGGGGAGGTTCCCTCGTTCGATACTCGGTAGTGGCGGCGGCAGGAAGTGTGGAGGGGAGGGAGCGGCCCGGTTAGGGTTTCCATGGGGGCTTTTATACCTCCCGCTGGAAGTGGGCTCGGGTAGTTTAGGTGGGCTGATTGGGTTCGGCCCAGTGGAGTGAAGGTCTTGTTTTGTTTTTTTTGTTTTGTTTTTTGTATTTCATTTTCAGTTTTGTTTTACCTTTTTGCTTATTTATTTATTTTTATATTTTTCTACATTCTAGTTTAGAAAATATATTAACCATTTTTATCTCCTACAACTCAAACATTTGAAAATTTTATTCGTTTGTCTTTAAACTAAATATGATAACTGCTTTGATTTTTATTAAGTGACAATCTAGCTCAGTTAAATATGATGACCTAGCATCATTAGGGTGCGGTTACTATAGCTCAACTACGAGGGTGTCACAAAGATCTTCGTGATTCTCATCACGAGAACACATATTTTTAGGCCATTCATGTCTAGCACGAATTTGGGCAGTTCTTTCTTTAGTCTCACGCATAGCTTTCAAAGTTTCATCCATATTGATCTTGGGAGGAGCACATCTCACTCTCAAAGCATCAATATCAAGAGACATTCTATCAACGGTCCTAGCCAAGCCATCAATTTTGAGTAGTTTTTCTTCTATGGACGCATTGAAAATCTTTTGCGAGTTGATAAACTCTTTAATATTACTCTATAAATCATAGGGTAATTTATTGTAATTTCCATGATCATTGTTGTAGGAATTGCCAAAGTTATTAGAGGGATTACTAGGAAAAGGCCTAGGAATATAGTTACCTCTAAAAGCATTGTTGTGGCCAAAATTATTCCTACCAACAAAATTAACATCCAAGCTCTCATTGCTACTCTCAATCAAGGAAGACAACGGCATATCATTTGATCTAAAGGAGCACCTTTACTAGCAAAAAAATTCATTAACTCATCCATCTTAGCACACAACTAGTTAATTTCTTCTATATCATGCACTTTTTTACTAGTAGGTGACCTTTCAGTGTGCCATTGAGAATAGTTTGTCATGATATTGTCTAGGAGTTTTGTGGCTTCTCCTAATGTGATTTCCATGAAAGTTCCACCAAAAGAGGAATCAAGGATATTTCTAGAAGCAAAATTCAAACCAGCATAGAAAATTTGTATAATCATCCAAAGACTCAAGCCATGAGCGGGACAATTTCTAATCATCAATTTCATTCTCTCCCAAGATTGTGCAACATGTTCATGATCTAGTTGCTTAAAGTTCATTATATCATTACGGAGAGAGATAATCTTAGCCGGTGGAAAATACTTGGATATATAAGCATCTTTGCACTTCTTCCAAGAATCAATGCTATTTTGGGGCAAAGTTGAAAACCAAGTTTTTGCTCGATCTCGCAATGAGAACGGAAATTGCTTCAATTTAATCACATCATTGTCCACATCTTTCTTGTTTTGCATATCGCATAACTCAATGAAGGTATTAAGATGGGATGCGGCATCTTCACTAGGAAGGCCAGAGAATTGCTCTTTCATAACAAGATTCAGCAAAGCAGCATTGATTTCATATGATTCCGCACTAGTGGAAGGAGCAATCGGAGTACTAATAAAAACATTATTATTAGTATTCGAGAAGTCACAAAGTTTGGTATTTCAGTCATGGTGGCTTCAGCAAGCAGACAAGCACACAAGCGAACAGAAAGCAAGCGAAAGAAAAGGCGAACCAAAAAGCCAAATATTTTTGTAAATTTTTGTTTTTCAGAAGTGGGGGAGAGGAAAACGAGAGGCAAAAAAAGTAAATGCAAGAGCTGAGTTTGCGAGAATTACTTGGATAAGCTTCACTTAGAATAATCCCCGGTGCCAGAAATTGACACGTTGGAGGAAGACTATTCTTGACTTGATGCTCCTCGGCAACGGCGCGAGAAATTGGCACGTTGACGGGAGACTATTCTTGACTTGATCCTCCTCCTCGGCAATGGCGCCAGAAATTCTTCTTGCTACCTCTTGAGCTTGCGTTGGTTTTTCCCTTGAAGAGGAAAGGGTGATGCAGCACAGTAGCAGGAAGTATTTCCCTTAGTTTGAGAACCAAGGTATCAATCCAGTAGGAGTATCAAGGCAAGTCTCCAAAGTACCTGCGCAAAAACAGCAAACTTGCACCCAACACTATAAAGGGGTTGTCAATCCCTTCACGGTTAACTCCAAGATGGGATCTGAAGGCGGAAAGTGCAACAAAGTAAAAGTGTAGAGCTGAAAATATGATGGGAAGTAGACCCGGGGGACATAGTGTTAACTAGAGGCTTCTCTCATGATAGCAAATATTACGGTGGGTGAACGAATTACTGTCGAGCAATTTATAGAACCGCGCAAAGTCACGACAATATCTAAGGAAATTATCATGCATATAGGCATCACGTCCGAGACAAGTAGAGCGATACTTTCTGCATCTACTACTATTACTCCACACATCGACCGCTATCCAGCATGCATCTAGTGTATTGAGTTCATAACAAACAGAGTAACGCCTTAAGCAAGATGACAAGATGTAGAGGGATAAATTCATGCAATAGATATAAACACCATCTTTTTACCCTTGATGGCAACAACATGATGTGTGCCTCACTACCCCTTCTGTCACTGGGTGAGGACACCGCACGGTATGAACCCAAAACCAAGCACTTCTCCCATTGCAAGAATCATAGATCAAGTTGGCCAAACAAAACCCACAACTCGAAGAGAATTAAAAGGATATGGAATCATGCATATAAGAGATGAGAGGAAACTCAAATAAGATTCATAGATAATTTGATCATAAATCCACAATTCATCAGATCTCGACAAACACACCGCAAAAGAGGATTACATCGGATAGATCTCCATGAAGATCATGGAGAACTTTGTATTGAAGATCCAATAGAGAGAAGAAGCCATCTAGCTACTAGATATGGACCCGAAGGTTTGTGGTGAACTACTCACGCATCATCACAGTGGAAATGGTGTTGAGGAAGAAGCCCTCCGTGTCCGAATCCCCCATCCGGCAGGACACCAGAACATGCCCCAGATGGGATCTTGCGGAGACAGAAGTTTGCGGCGGCGGAAAAGTATTTTCGTGGCTCTCTCCTGTGGTTTCAGATTTTTTTGGGATTTATAGGCGGAAGAAGTAGGGCAAAGGAGCCACGGGGGGTCCACAAGCCTGCTGGGCGCCCCCCCCAGGCCGCAAATAGGGGGCTTGTGGCCTCCCTCGGGAGCTTTTGCCTTGGTTCTCAAGCTTCCTGCGTATCTTCTGTTCCGGAAAAATCTTTTCGGAGGTTTTATTCCGTTTGGACTCTGTTTGATATTCTCCTCTGAAAAAGGTCAAAACACGAAAAAAACAGAAACTGGCACTTGGCACTGAGTTAATAAGTTAGTCCCAAAAAAGATATAAAATGCCTACAAAACATCCAAAGTTTGACAATATAATAGCATGGAGCCATCAAAAATTATAGATACATTGGAGACGTATCACAGGGCTCCGCCCGAGCTCCGCAGAAAACCGATCTAGAGAAAGAACTACGAACTAGAGGAGTGGGCAGCACATGGCAAAGTTGTGTCTCAAAAGCCCTAAACCTCTAGTATATATAGGAGGAGGGATAAGGCAGCCTTCGCGCGCCAAGGGAGTCTCCCTTGTGTCGGCCGAACTGGAGGAGGGAGGAGTCCTCCTCCAATCCCACTTGGATTAGGACTCCTTCCTTAATTTCCCACCTCTTCTGGATTTTCCACTTTTTCCTCATGGGCTTTCCTTGGATGACTTTGTCAGCCCATTATACCTTATTGCGCATCCAATAAACCCATGTGGACCCCTTGGGGCGTGGTGGGCCCACCCAGTGGGCCCCCGAAACCCATTCGTCACTCCCGGTACACTGCCGGCAATGCCCGAAAACCTTCTGGAATCCAAATACCAACTTCCTATATATCAATCTTCGTTTCCGGACCATTCCAGAACTCCTCATGACATTTGGATCTCATCCGGGACACGGAACAAAACTTCGGTCACCAACACATATAACTAAACTATACTGAAACGTCACTGACCCTTAAGTGTGCAGACCCTGCGGGTTCGAGAAATATGCACACATGACCTGAGACACTCTATGGTCAATAACCAACAGCAGGACCTGGATGTCCATATTGGCTCCTACATATTCTACGAAGATCTCTATCGGTTGAACCTCTATGTCAAGGATTCATACAATCCCGTATACTATTCCCTTTGTCCTTCGGTATGTTACTTGCCCAAGATTCGATCGTAGGTATCACCATACCTAGTTCAATATCCTTACCTGCAGGTCTCTTTACTTGTTCCGTAATACAAAATCCTGTAACTAACTCCTTAGTCACATTGCTTGCAAGGCTTGTTGTGATGTTGTATTACCGAGTGGGCCTCGAGATACCTCTCCGTCACACGGAGTGACAGATACCAGTCTTGATCCACGCCAACCCAACAGACACCTTTGGAGATACCTGTAGAGCACCTTTATAGTCACCCAGTTACATTGCGATGTTTGATACACACAAGGTATTCCTCCGGTGTCCGGGAGTTGCATGATCTCATGGTCATAGGAACAAATACATTGACATGCAGAAAATAGTAGCAATAAACTGACACGATCATATACTACGTTTATAGTTTGGGTCTTGTCCATCACACCATTCTCCCAATGATGTGATCCCGTTATCAAGTGACGACACTTGTTTATGGTCAGGAAACCTTGAACATCTTTAATCAATGAGCTAGTCAACTAGAGGATTACTAGGGACGGTGTTTTGTCTATGTATCCACACATGTATTTGTGTTTCTAATCAATACAATTATATCATGGATAATAAATGATTATCATGAACAAAGAAATATAATAATAACTAATTTATTATTGCCTCTAGGGCATATTTCCAACATTGCCATTCCCAGTACACTACCGAAAATGCCTGAAACCAGTCCGGAGCCCAACTACCCTCTTCCTAGATATCAATCTTCGTCTACGGACCATTACGGAACTCCTCGTGACATCCGGATCTCATCTGGAACTTCGAACAACCTTTGGTCACCAACATACATAAGTCAACTTTACCAAAACGTTACCGAACCTTAAGTGTGCAGACCCTGCGGGTTCGAGAACTATGCACACATGACCGAGACACTCTCCGGTCAATAAACAATAGTGGGACCTGGATGCCCATATTGGTTCCTACATATTCTACGAAGATCTTTATCGGTAGAACCTCTATGTCAAGGATTCACACTAGTAGAAAAAGGACCTTTCGTTTGGAGCATTAGTCCCGGTTGGATTTTGGATCAGGACTAATGTGACCTCTATTCCTGATTCCAACGGCTAGGCTTTAGTCCCAGTTCATTTGTGAACTCTAGTCCCGGTTGGTGTTACCAACCGGGATTAAAGTGGTGGTGGCACGCTGGTGTCACACTGAGGCCCCTACGGGCCCCTTTAGTCCCGGTTGGTATCACCAACCGGGACTAGAGATAGACCTTTAGTCCCGGTTGGTGATACGAACCGGGACTAAAGGGGGTTTAACCTTTACTCCCGGTTGGAGATACCAACCCCAACTAAAGGGTTTCGGAAGTTTCTTTTCTGTTTTTCTATTTGTCGTCTATTTTTACTTTCTGTTTTAAATTCCTTATATCTTTTAGGATATTTGATGTTTTTGAGTGATTCTGTTTACATTAGATTCAAAAATTTGTCTAGTTTCTGTTTGCCCCTTAGTTTTCAAATTTGAATGGTTTAAATTTGAATTGTTCAAATTTGCTTCAAAACCTAGATTGTAAATAAATTGAGTTCAAAAATACTTTTTAGTTTAATTCTTTTTACTCCTAGTCACATGTTAGATTGTTGTCACAGTAAGATCTATTTGGTTATTTTTAGAATAATTTAAATTAGGATTTCAATTAAAACATTAGTGTTTTGCTTATATAGTTGTTTTGAACATTTAATTGTTGTTTTTAATTGATGTCGCTACAAATGAACTCTGGAAAGGTTGAAATTTGGCATCGTATCATCAGTTCGACCACATACTGGATGCACTTCGTGTACAAACTCGACCATCTCATTCGAAGTATGAGGGTTTGAGACAAAAACTCAAGTGTTACAAAGGCATTTCATTTTTGAGCTTATTTCAGCTCTAGACTTTCTGTGCATTTACTGTGCACCATTTTAAGCCATATCTTCAAATTTCAAGCCTTTCTAACTTCATTTGCTACTTTTCATGCATTTAATGTTTTTAGCTAAATGACCTTGGGATTAAAATGCAATACAAATGAACACTAAAAAGGTTGAAACCTGGCATGGTATCATCATTTCGACCACATAGTATGTGCTAAAATTTGAGAGGGTTACAGCAAAAACCGGATGCACTTCGTGTACAAACTGGACCATCTCCTTCGAAGTATGAGGGTTTCAGAAGAAAACTCATCTGTTACAAAGACATTTAATTTTTTAAACTTATTTCAACTCCAGACTTTTTGTGCATTTACTATGCACCATTCTAAGCCACATCTTCAAATTTCAACCCTTTCTAACTTCATTTGCTACATTTCATGCATTTAGCTAAATGATCCTGAAATTAAAAAGAAATACAAATGGACACTTAAAAGGTTGAAACTTGGCATGGTATCATCATTTCGACCACATAGCATGTGGTACAAAGTTTAGAGGGTTACAATAAAAACTAGATGCACTTCGTGCACAAACTGGACCATCTCCTTCGAAGTATGAGGGTTTCGGACGAAAACTCATCTGTTACAAAGACATTTCATTTTTTAACTTATTTCAACTCCATATTTTTTTTGCATTCATTATGCACCATTCTAAGCCACATCTTCAAATTTCAACCCTTTCTAACTTCATTTTCTACTTTTCATGCAATTACTAGTTTTTTAGCTAAATGATCCTGGAATTAAAAAGCAATACAAATGAACACTGAAAAGGTTGAAACTTGGCACTTTAATATAATTAACTTTATTTGTGTTGTTTGACAATAATTTGTTTTATAATTAGTTAATATTACTTTATTGCTATGTTAGTCATTACTAATTTTATTTAAAAAAGGTGTCATACATGGATTCCTCACATTTTTTGTGATAATAAGGGATATATTATTTGTCGAGTTTTGATTTATAGATCTAAAGTTATTAATTATGCCATATTAAATGAATAAATGGCAAAAATTAATAAAATATTATTATGACTTATTTGATTTTCATAGAAATTCAATATTATTATTATTACTCATTTTATTTTGAACTTTTTAAGTTATTTTGGATTTTTTGTTTTTTATGCTTTTTAAGAATTATTTGAGTGTTTTTGAATTTTTTGCCTTTTTTGAAGTTTTTTTAGTTTTAAAACTAATTATTGTTGTTTATTAATCATTGTTGTTTATTTTAATAATTGTTTGGAATTCAAAAAATTAAATCATGTGACATTAAGACATAAGGGTTAATAGGATTGATAGCTTACTATTCTCAAGTAAACAACAAGTGGAGACTTGGAAACTAGTGAGGATAGAACCGGAAAGTTAAGCGTGCTTGGGCTCGATTTTTGAGAGGATGGGTGACCGGCCGGGAAGTTAGATGATTCGAAATGAGTGGAGTGAGTGACTGGCCGGGAAGTTAGACGATTTTAAATGAGTGATCCACGCTCGAGGAGTGAGTAGGGGTGATTAGAGATTAAATTGTCAAATATTTCAAAGTTTGAAATGAGTGGAGTGAGTGACTGGCCGGGAAGTTAGACGATTTTAAATGAGTGATCCACGCTGGAGGAGTGAGTAGGGGTGATTAGAGATTAAATTGTCAAATAATTCAAAGCTTTGAAAATCATAAAAAGTAAAAAAAATTAATTTAGTTTTTAAAAAAATCGAAAAAAAACTTTTAGTCACGGTTGGTAACACCGAAGGGTGTAGGGGTGATTAGAGATTAAATTGTCAAATAATTCAAAGCTTTGAAAATCGTAAAAATTTAAAAAAATGAATTTAGTATTTTAAAAAAAATCGAAAAAAACTTTTAGTCGCGGTTGGTAACACCAACAGGGATTAAAGGTCCTCGAGGCCTAGCAGCCACGTGGAGGGCCGTTAGTCCCGGTTCGTGGCAAACCGGAACTAAGGGAGGGTCTTTAGTCCCAAGTTAATAGTCCGAGTTGGAGAACCGGGACTATAGGCCCTTACCAACCGGGACTTTAACCCCGTTTTTTACTAGTGTCAGTTAATCCCGTACACTATTCCATTTGTCCATCTGTATGTTACTTGCCCGAGATTCGATCGTCGGGATCTCTATATCTAGTTCAATCTCACTACCGACAAGTCTCTTTACTCATTCTGTAATACAAGATCCCGTGACTAACTATTTAGTCACATTGCTTGCAAGCTCATTGTGATGTTATATTACCGAGTGGGCCCTAGAGATACCTCTCCGTCATACGAAGTGACAAAATCCATTCTCGATTCACGCCAACCCAACAGACTCCTTATAAGAAACACATACTTGACATGCAGAAAACAGTAGCAATAAACTAACACGATCATATGCTACGTTCATAGTTGGGTCTTGTCCATCACATCATTCTTCCAATGATGTGATCCCATTATCAAACGACATCTCATGTCTATGGTTAGGAAACCTTGACCATCTTTGATCAACCAACTAGTCCTTAGAGGGTCACTAGGGACAGTGTGTTGTCTATGTACCCACACATGTATTTGAGTTTCCAATCAATACAATTCTAGCATGGATAATAAACAATTATCATGAACAAGTAAATATAATAATAAATAATTTATTATTGCCTCTAGGCCATATTTCCAACAACCTACTTGTCCATCGTCGACCTGTGTGCCCCTATCAAGAACGCCAGGTCGGTGTTCCTCTTCTTCGCGGCGACGTTGGTCCTGAGAAGGTTAAGATTGACGTGCTGGTTCGCCATCAATACCGACCGCCGCGCACCGGATTTCTCCTCCCTCTTGGCAGCATTCGTCTTGGCGTTGGATATGCATTGCTCGATCAAAGCTTGCAGCCGTTCGACAGCGGGCGCCACGTCCCTCGCCGGCCTGGTTTTTTGGTGCCATCTCAACGCCCTTCTGTCGCAGGTAGGCAGGCTCGTCCGGGTTGGAGGTCTCCTTGGCCTTGTCGAGAGTGAGCCAAACTTTCCTCCACTTCTCACATGACCCAATCCTGGAAAACACATGAAGGAACCTAAACTCTTGGTCCTCATTGTCGCCGCGATACATGGCGAACGTCCGAATGATCTGCACAAAACCGCAAACAAAACATGTCAGAAAAGTACACGACGACGCGGCGAACTAGGGCCGGCGAACTTTGTCCATACCTGACCCTCGACATTGGCGCCTCTTTTCGGGCGAGCAGGGACCTCCTCGATGATCCCATGCCACCTGTTGCAGGCCATCTGGATTGTCGACCTGCGGTTCGCCATGGCCTTATCGCCGCGGTCCATGTGGATGAAGGTGAAGTCGGGGTCGACCAGCTTGCTTCGTCAAACACCATTTTGATTCTCCCCGAGTACCTCGCGGTGTTCTGATTCACGCTGGTGATCGGGTCCATGCTTACGGTCTTCCATGCTTCGCCAAGGCACTCGTCTTTCTTTGACATCCACTTCACGCGTGGTCCGACTGGCCATGCATTGGCCGCGTGCTTTCTCGTCCTTCCCTTCTTCTTCGGCACTGGTTTCGAGTCCACCTCCACTGCCACTCCCTCTCCCTCCTCCTCCTTCGCGTCGTCGAGGTTGTCGTCAATGTCGTCGGTGGTGTCCATTGTTTCATCCTG
This sequence comes from Hordeum vulgare subsp. vulgare, assembly GCF_904849725.1. NCBI lineage: Eukaryota > Viridiplantae > Streptophyta > Magnoliopsida > Poales > Poaceae > Hordeum > Hordeum vulgare. Next base: position 112,363,902 of record NC_058520.1, read on the forward strand.
CCCGCCGAACTCCAGGTGCGACGCGGCGGCGACGGAGCCACTCGTGATGATCTCGTCGATGTTGGCATCGGTGTAGTTAAACTACAACGACGAAGTGGGCGCGAATGGAAGGACACCATGACTCACAGACGGCGCAAGCAAGGCTGCTCACGAGTACGCCGGTGGCGTGTAGCTGTACTGGGTGTTGAGGCCGGCGCTGAACGCGGGTTAGGGAGTGCGTGGGTCGTGACCAAAACCGGTGGGGGAGGAACGTTGTGGCGCACTGATGGGGTTATAGTCCTAGGGTAGGGTCATAGGCCTGCCCTGAAGGTCCAACCCAAGTTCTGCCCCTCATAAGGGACAAGGCCCTTAGCCAGTTCCGACTGAACTAAGGAGTTCCCTTCATCCAGTCGGTAACAGATCCTCGATCGTCCAATCGGAGATTAACATTCAGAGTTTATCAAACTAACCGACTGGATTCCACTCTGTGCATCGTAACCCCCGTGGAGGGAAATGGTCATACGTTTCTATGTGCCTTTATTAACATTTAAGACATATGTTACCTGTAACGTAGGCATTTATTCACCACTACTCCACCCCTGTGCACCGAACCGTTGTGGAGGGCAGTGCACTCTATATAAGCCACCCTCTCCCACTGGTGCAGGGGTTAGCAATTCACTGTATTCTATATTCCACTCGACAACAAGCTCCCTGAGCACTGAGACGTAGGGCTATTACCTCCACCGCAGAGGGGCCTGAACTCATACAACCTCGTCTTAGCTAAGGTTCTGCCCATCCTTTCGTACCCTACACATCTACTGTCAGGCTTATACCCACGACAGTTGGCGCCCACCGTGGGGCAGGCATCTAAGCGACTTCCGGCGAGTTTGCGACTACATCATTTCGTCATCGTCCGGTGGAGATTCGAGCATGGGTCACGAGATCTTCTTCGGCGCTCTCTCCTTCATCATCGACGATTCGGCATGGCTTCGGGACGCCCCTCTCGACGTCGAGGCGCTTCCCCGGCGCGGGGCTACGCACTTCCTTGCCGGTGCCCGTGGCATTCTTCTTCCCCGGCAGTCGGCTCCGGTGTCGACCTACACCGCCGTCACACGCTGCAACAAGCGGTCCCGCCGTCCGCGGCTCTAGTGTTGGGTGCAACACGCCCAGGCACGCCAGAACACGTCTTCACAAGTGGCGGTTCTAGAGTCGGTTGTGGTTGCCCCGTCGTCCCAACGCTCGGACTCGGTTCCGACTGAGTTTCCTTCCGAGTACGCGGGTCGCGGGCCTGCAGCAGAAGTACACATGGCCAACTCCCATGAAGATCCCCGTCAAGCTGGCCGGAACGAGCACGAGATCGGCGAAACGTCCGGCGCGCGTCGTCCGCCTCGCCGTTCTGCCAGTCGGCACACTTGGCGGAGCAACGTGGAGTTGTTCCGCACACCCCTCCTCAACTTGGCTGCGGCTGCCAAGATAGCCGATTCCCTTCAGCCGACTGATTCAGAAGCTGGCAGGGGGATCGAGCAAATCCGTGCCCTGTTGCACACGGCGCAGCAGAAAAATTCGGTTGTCTCCCAGTCGCACAACAGGATCCACAATAGTTCTGTTCATGCGAATACGCATCGGTCAGTTCACAGCCCTAGCTCTCGTCAGCGACACAGGGGAGGCAGCCGTTCCATAAATCCCGAAGATCCTCGCCGTTCACGCACCCCTCCGCGGGGTGGACCCTACGGGCCCCGACATCATGATGATCGACGTTCAGTCGGTGACACTTACGACCCAAGGCCCGACGCGAGAGGGCATATCGCCCAACGGAGGGTCGACAGGGGCCGAGCCCACCGTGAGGGTTACGATATTGACCATCCGAGTGGAAGCAGGACCATCGTTTCTGGTCCCGAGTGTTTTAGTCGATCCATCCGTTCGGCTGACATCCCTCCCAACTTTCGATTGGCGACGGGAATTAGCAACTTTACAGGAGATTCCAAGCCAGAAATGTGGCTTGATGATTACCGAGTGGTAGTCCAGATCGGAGGAGGAGACGACCATGTCGCCATGAAGCACCTCCCTCTGATGCTCGACGGCTCGGCGCGAGCGTGGCTGAACCAGTTGGCCCCCTCAAGCATCTACAGCTGGGCAGATCTGGCCCGAGTGTCCATCAGGACCTTCGAAGGGACGTGCAAGCGCCCTGCTGGCCTCGTGGAGCTCCAGCACTGCGTCCAGAAGCAGAATGAGCCCCTGCATGATTTCATTCAGCGTTGGACAACACTCTACCACACGGTGGAGAATGTCACAGAGCATCAAGCAGTCTGCGCCTTCAAGGCAAGCGTGCGGTACAGGGATCTGTACCTGAAGTTCGGCTGAACAGGTGACATCTCCATGTGCAAGATGACGGAGATAGCAGCACGCTATGCAAATGGCGAAGAAGAGGACCGCATCCGAAGCGGCAAGCACAAAACAGTCGCCGATGGAGATGGGAGTAACACTCGAAAGCAGAAGCAGAAAGCTCCGTCCACTCCGCAGGCAGAAGCTGCAGCCGTAACCAATGCCAAGTTCAAGGGCAAAGGGAAGGTTTAGTTCACCCCCAAGAAGAAGCAGTTCAATAATCCCATCCTGGACCAGCCATGTCCGGTTCATACGAAGATGGATGAAGAGGGCAACCCCATATATCCGAAGCATACCACTCGACAGTGTCGCCTCCTGATCCAGGGGTTCGGCGAAGGGCAACCGAGTGAAAAGGACA